>NC_050445.1:141033877-141691377 GCF_903995425.1 Onychomys torridus
AAGAAACTAAACATTCACGTTTTCATTCATATTAGTATTCATTCATTCTTTCTGTTCATGTCTGGGTCTCTCTTTACTGTCTGCGGGGGTGGGTGGGGGCGGGACTAGGCTAACATTCATGGTCTCCTGCCCCTCTCCCTTAGCCCCCTCTCTCTCTATTCCCGGGAATGAACTAGGGTTTCATACATGGCAGGCAAGGGCTTTGTCACTGAACGACAGGCCCAGCCCCTTTTCTGTTTTTTCCTTTTGAGGCAGTCTCATTGAGTTACCCAGGCTGGCCTTGGAACTCTGCAGTGTACCCCAGGGAGACCTTGAACTTTCAATCTCCCTGCCTCAGCCAACCAAGTAGCTTTGATTGACCGCTTGTGCTACCGGGCCTGGATTGTATACTTTTTAAAGCTCTGCCGGCTGCAAGGAGGTTGTGGCTTGTCTCGTTGCCTAGAGACTGGAATTGGGATGGATTTTGACGGGGGTCAAATGTGAGTGAGGGTACTGACACCAAGACAATCTACTAATGTAGACTGAAGATCGGGAACACGACCTTGCTAACAGGTTTCTGGGTTTGAACTTCATTCCCCCATTGGTACTGAGTTTTCTTGAGTGCCTACCTGGACCTTTACATATTTCCCAACTTTACAAGAAACTGTAGAGATGAGGGCTCCCTGTATGCGTAGGCATCTATCAGCTCTGGACAGATGGTATTGTAGGCCGGGATGTGCACAGAAGTAACTAAACAGAGGGCTTTTTCTTCAGGAACTTTGTATCGGACATTGATAAGGGACTCCTGAGTCAATCGGTCCTTCTTCATTTCTACCTCAAAATTATTGGGACTGCACTTTAGCCTTTAGTTTAGAAAAACCTTGGTTTACAATCCGAAGGACCCGCCATCACAGGTGATTATTTGGAGGTCATTAATAGGAAGGACAGTTCTGGTCACATGGTCCATCCCACTTCACTTTTTCTAAGGGAAGAGTCCAAAGTTGGGAGGATTGAGAGAACTTCCCCAAGGCCAAGGTGACAGAACTGTGAAGACACCGAGGCTCGCTCACCCTTTCTAATGTATAAATTAAAAGCACAAATTGACGTGGCTTTAGAACCTACAACCTAACAGGGACTGTGTTCCTTGCAAGGATGGGGACCAGGGGACAGTGCAGACTGGAGGCCTAGAGGGTTCCAAACCCCAGCTGCGTAAACCTGAACATTTCCTGCTGGGACTGAGTGAAGTCCTTAGTGACAGCAAGAAGTGACCAAGGGTCAGTGGGATCTCTAAAGTTGGAGATGCCACAGCCTGACGAGAAATACAGTAAGGGCTGGAGAGATGGCTCTGTGATTCAGAGTTCGTACCTACTGCTACTTTCCGGAGTTCAGTTCCCACACAGACACAGGATTTTAAAAATCAAGTCTTAGAAGAAGAGATAAAGTCATTATAAAGTAGTGACCAACACAAAAAGAAACTCACTGATCCAAAAATGTTGCCTCTGAGATCCATACAAAGGAACCTTCTAGTCATGGCTCCTGTTATGACCACGAGGCCGGCATCCTCTGATCTAATCATTAAGGCACCTGCAAGAAAAACTCTCAGGTCAAAATATGCAGTTACCCCTTCCTTGAAACATTTTCTGAAAATACATCCCCAAGACACCTCTCTGTTGGGGATGGCATCACACAACTCTCCATGTCTAATTGTTCCTCTCACTTCCCGTGACTCCCAACCCCGACATCAACACTCATGTGCCTCCTGCTTTATTCTCCTTCATGCATGGGGATCTCCCAACAGGCCCACATGTATGCAGCACACCAATTTCCCTGCATCTGGATGCTGCTTCTCTCTTCGCCTGGCTAATATCTTTCAGTGTTTCTACTGCTTACTTCAAGGCCCCAAGGAGGCTGCTCAGACTGGACTTCTAATCCCTCTTCAGAAAGGTCTGTGCCTAGCATGTGGTAGAGCATCATGGGACGGTTTGGTGCCTGAAGCCTCTTTTCTACCCTACATAGGCTCAGAACAAAGACCTTTAAGGGGAGTGAACAGGCAAAGGTCAGGTATCCCCTAATGCCAAAGCCTGGTACATGCTGAAGCGGGCACAATGTGGACAGAGGGCATGTAAGCAGACCTGAGCCCAGGAAGGTGACAGCAGAAGAGGACAATTCATTTAATTCAAGTGTCTCAAAGTTTGGCTGCAGGTTAGCATTCAGGAAAACTGCCAAGTGGGGAGAGGTACCACACGTGTTCTTCAAAAATTGTGTCTGGTTATGTGTCTCGAGTATATAGCTGATTTTATGCAAACTCAGACATGCATAAGAAATACAGAAAAATTTCTGTCCTGAGGGCTTTTTGGTCCAATCAAGGGGGTCGAGGTGAAGAATTACATTTAGTGAGTGGTTTTTTTTTCTCCTTTTCCTTCCTTCCTTCCTTCCTTCCTTCTCTCTCTGTCTCTGTCTCTGTCTCTGTCTCTGTCTCTGTCTCTCTCTGAGTGGGTGCCCTCTTAGGCACTCTATATATTTTAAATTCTCAAAACAACTATTATATTGTTAAAATAAACATCATTATCATATTGGTAGTTGCTGGAGCATCTTGAAGAGACAAAGCAGGATTCTAACTCAGGTCCGTGACATCTTCCTGCCCTGCAGCTGTAGCCTCCAACAGAAAGAGTGATAAAATGCCACTAGGACATCAAATTTCTGTGCCCATGAGGGGTGCTGGTCCCAACCTGGCTCCTTAAGAAACTTGTAGCCACGGGGATTTTGCTGCTGCAGCCCCAGTATCAGATACAGTCTGTGGAGTGCGCACAGCACGGCAGTCCCTGCCTGCTTTCTAGGGTTACCACCGATCTAAGGGGATAATGGTTGCAAAAATGACTTGACAGGTGACCGCTTCCTCACCCTGACACCTTGCCAGCCTGTCTGATGATGGCTGGAGGCTTTGCAGGTAGTGAGCACAGAATCCATGCCCTCACTCTAGGGCCGGCCCTAACAGAAAACACACTGCAGAGTAAGTGAGTGGCTATGGGGTGGGGGGGGGGGGGGGGGGGGGACACACGGGACGGACACCTTTGAGTGAAACCAACTGAAGCTAGCAGAAAAGTTTGCTTGGCCAAGTACATGCTAAGCCACACACCAAAAGAAAAGAATGGGCTACTCAAGCAAGGGTGGTAAGCAACTCTTCCATTTCCAAAAGGGAGCACAAGGGGGGGGCGGGGGGGGAAGCTGGCCTTGTTCATATTAGAAAAAGCTCACCAACCCTGGAGAGGCCCCAATAGCCTTCTGAATTCAGGGGAGCTTGGGCATCTTTGAGGCAGAGCATTCCATCTTGTTAAGACCAATGACCCAAACAAACAGGAGTTGGACACTCCACCACTATTAACCAAGAACTTAATAAAGCAAAACTTTAACATGAGCCAGTTTTGCCTCATTTTGTCATCGTAAAGGTGTAATGAGATGTTCTGACCCCTAGGGGCACCACATGCATGTGGGGCATAGGCGTACATGCAAACAAGACTGTGTACATATGAAATAAAATAGACAAATGGGATCACAATAGAACCAAGCTCTGCTGTAAATATGTAATTAATTGAGGGAAGATTATACTACTAATATGTAAAGATAAGAACAAGATAAAGAAATGCACATGATAACTAAGTAGTGCTTTAGGTTCCATGTCACTTCCCTTCCCCAAAGGCAAAGCTTACACAAGATAAAAATCCCACACAAAAACTAAAGTCAGGTCAATTCATTTTACTGGTCCTCAGCCACATTCATCACATCCACCAGCCCCTTGTCTGTCAGCACCCAGGGAAAGAGGCCTGCCATTCAGACTGCTTTCAAAGCAGGCTGGTCTCACACATCCTCCCTACAGCCGGCCCAGATTGTTCCAGCCTGACTTCTTAGCCTCTGCAGAGAAGCTGCCTTTCAGCAAGGGGATTCTATGATTAGGAATGTTCCATATGAATTCTCTAATTATGAGCAAATTTCCAATCTCTAAAACCTCTAGCATCTTACTTCCTCCCCTGGAGTTCTGGAGGATGCTTGGTATTTGGAGAGAGCCTCTCTCCTCCTCACGTCTCCTGTCAATGTAGCCCTTGGACAGGTATAAGCTGCTGGCTTTGCATGTGACTGTATGTGGCTGCTAAGTTTAAGGTCAAAGCAGAGAGAATGTCATGCATGCAGCAAGGCCAAATCCAGAAACTGGGTTCACCTATTACAACAGCAAAGACATCACAGTCCCCATAGAAAGTTCTTTAGTGAAATGCAAATGCAAATCCTCCTGATGCTCTACATGGCACTGAACCCAGTTGTCTCTTCTGCACACCCTTCCAGTAACTTTTTAGACTTGGGTTTTTACTTCATGTGTATGGCTGTTTTGTCTGCATGGATGTCTGTGCACCACATTTGTGCAATGCCATCAGAGGTCAGAAGAGGGCATTGGATCTCCTGCAACTGGAGCTATGGACCACCGGAAACCACTACTTGGTGCTGTACTGAACCTGGGTCCTCTGCAAGAGCAGCAAGTGCTCTTAGCTGCTGAGCCACCTCTCCAGTCCTACTTAAGAATGCTTTTTACATGCCCGCTGAAATAAAAATAAGTAAGTAAGTAAGTAAGTAAGTAAGTAAATAAATAAATAAATAAATAAATAAAATAGATGTGTTTTCCAATACCCATCTCTCTCATCTCTCTATTTTCTATGTTTTATCCCTTTTGCTGGAAAGGGCTCTCATTTGAATATTTTTAACTGATTGACTGTTATGGCTTGTGGTCCAATTTTCCATAGACTCCATCTTTAAGAATATTCCAGGTGTCTCACAGCACCAGGGAGTTCACAACCAGTTCAGTTTGTTAGCAACTAAACACATTTCAGCTTCTCAGAGGGCCACCGACTCACACAGGGAGCCTCGGAAGCATGCCCAGCATACCTGTTGGGTAGATGCATTCAGTCAGACTTGCCAAGACAACGTATCCTGGTGTCCTGTCTTTAACACATGTTTTGAGACAGAATCTCACTGTGTAGCCCTGACTAGCATGTAGATCACTATGTACACCAGGCTGGCTTTGTATTGTATTAAGGGTGTGCCCGACTCTTGAGAATTTTTACAAAGCCAGATACCAGGATTTGGAGAGTTGAAAAGATTTATTCTAAATCTTGGGATCTGAGAATCTCCCCCACTGTCTGTCCCCCCCATGTCCCCATTAAATATCATCATCTGTGGTTCAGTCTGGGTTATTTTCCTCTTTGAGTCCATCTTTTATCCATTGTCCCTCCAATTCTTGGACAGAAGGAAAGAAAACTGTCTCTTATTATTAGAAATGGCTTATGGTAGTGATTATTCAGGTTGAGAAAAACCTGTAGGTACACACACACACACACACACACAGAGAGAGAGAGAGAGAGAGAGAGAGAGAGAGAGAGAGAGAGAGAGAGAGAGAGATGCACACACGAGGCTGGAAATTTAGGTTCTCCCTCTTATCTAGCCCAAGCCTCCCCAGCACTCCTGGAGGTCAACAACAGGGCGTATCCCCTCTTCCCAACCTGGAGCCAGTACTCACTGTAGATGGTCTGATGGGGTGTGCCATCTACGCGGCCATCCTTGTGGATCTGGAGGTGATAACTGTTCCTGGCTGTAGCCGTGTACAGATGGGTCAAGCTGCCCCAGTTGGAGCCAAGCAGCGGGGAGGTGTCCAGGTAGGCTCTAACAGTGCCCCAGCTGCAGGCGCTCCACAGAGCACCCACCAGGAGTCTGAGGCAGGTCCCCAGCATTGCACTGCTCTGAGTGGCTAATGCTGAGCTTGAAATCTGATACTCCCAGACAGGCCGGGACCTTGCTGGCCTTCCTCTCTTCCTAGGAAGAAACTGAAAACTGGAGGTGGGGAGCCAGAGCTAAATTCCCTCCTTTTTGCCCTGGGACTTTTAAAGGGTAGTGGTATGACATCAAACAGGAAAAACAATGCTGCCACATCCTCTGTGTTGTAATCACCCATTCGAAGAAAAAGCCCAGACTTCTTAGGCTTGCGGAAGGCACGTCGGTTCCAGGCACACACATACACGCACGCACACACCCCTCAGCTTCAAGCCAGTGCTCCCAAAAGTGAAGAAAGCGTGGGCAAAAGTTATCTATGACCGTGGGTCATCCGTTGACCTGTCCCACTTCCATCAGGAAATGTGAAGGCAGCCAACAGCCTTTAAAAAAAAATAGCAACACATCAGTCACCCGCCTCCTCAGCACTGCTCTCCTTCAGTGGTCTCATTTTGGTTTGCTTGGGCCTTTTACCTCCAAGTATGTGTCCAGAGCTACTCCTGGCTGCTGCATTAGGCAGGTGTCCTGATTGATACAGAGATATGTGACACCACCAGACTAAAGAGACCCTCCACACACATCTCAGGAAGGCTGTGTGAGGTAGAGGCAAGAGCTCAGCACCCACCCACCCCATTCCCATTTGCAAAGACTTCAAGACAAGAAGAAAGGAAACAAGGTCTTGAGGTCAGCAAAAATGGCACAGTCTGGCTTCTCAGTTTCCCTCGTTTGGGTGAATGCAAGGAACCAAACCGGCAATTATGGCTTTGCCGATAGGAAGGAGACTCATTCAGAGGATTGGAACAACACCGCTGGCTGAGCAGAGGGGTCAGAGGGCAGGAAGCATCCAGGAGCTGCAGGACAAGGCATCTCCACAGCCAGTGTCTGCACACTGGGACCTTGTTGTGTGAGCGGCTGGATGCCTGAGTGCAGAAACTGCTCTCCGCACACCCTCTGTGGAGGTGCATCTGATGGGGGGCTGTGAGGGAGAGGTTGCTAGGACTAACACATACAGTCCATTGGAGGGCAGGCTGCTGTAACAAACACCACAAAGACATGACCACAAGGGGAGTGCTGCTCACTCAGTGTCTCAGTTTACTGAGTCCCTACCGTGGATAGGTATACCACAAGCCATCAAAGTTGATGTAAGAGAGAGCAACATGGGGGAGCAGGTAAAGACAGGTAGTCATTGTGTAAAGCACTGGTTGAGGCCAGCGGAGATGCCGGTCCCACTTCTAGTTGGGTCCAGGCTTGAGTAGTTTACAGAGCATTTTCTTGTCGGCTAGCTCTCTGAACTTCACTGCAACTTTGTAAGACATGCACACCAGACTATTAGCATGTCTTATATATGTATTTATTATTAATTTCCTTATTTACCAAGACAGAGTCTCGGTACGCAGCTCTGGCTGGCCTCAAACTCACAGAGATCTGCCTGCTTCTATCTTCTGATTGCTAGGATTAAAGACATGCTCACCATAGCTGGCCCTAATTTTTTTTTTTTTAATGTGTAAATGGGTGTGTTGCCGTGTGTGTGTGTGTGCTCATGTGTGTATGTGTGTGCAGCAGCACCCTCAGGGGTGTTCCTTAGGAGCTGGCTACCTGATTGTTTTGAGACAGGGTCTCTGATGGCGACCTAGTATGTGCCAACTACGCTAAGGCCCCCTGATCCTCCTGCTTCTCCTCCTCCAGCAGTGAGATTACAAGCTTGTAAGTGGGTCCTAGGCATCAAGTGAAGGTCCTCATGCTTATGTGCTTTGCCAACAGCGCTATCTTCCCAGCTTTAGTATTTTAATGTTATACATGAAGAAACCAAGAGCTGGGATGTGTCTTTCCGAAGTCACAAAGTAATACCTGGCAAAGTTAGAACAAGGTCTACCAATGCCCCAGATGCTTCTCCAGGAAGAACCACCACTTATGCTCACTGAGAGACCACCAGCCCACTTAATCTCCTGCTTGTTTTTCACTGTACTGGCTCATTTAGTAACCCTGTCAGGAGGCAGCGATTACCTTTATATACATAAGGAAACCAAAGGGAAGGGGCAAAGTCACGTGACCAAATACAGACGGCCAATGCACAAAATGAGCAGTGATGAGCAGGCTGGATCTCCTGAGCAGGCTGGACTCTGGATCTCCTGAGCAAGCTGGAATCTGGATCTCCTGAGCAGGCTGGAATCTGGATCTCCTGAGCAGGCTGGAATCTGGATCTCCTGAGCCCTTTGGACGATGCATTAAACTCCCATAGCCCATAGGGCCAGAGTTATGTGACCTACCCTTGGTGAGAAAGAACAGGTTGGAAGAGATGACTTTTTCTCTAGTAAACCAAGCTTCCTCCCAGGATACGTCTTTAGGGAATATGTGCGTGTCACCCCAAGGTTGATAAAAGTTGCCTGACGTTTATGTCTGAGTCTTTTTTAATAATGACCACAAGAGAGAGTGGAGGCACACATCTGTGTTCCCAGTGTTTTGGAAACAGAGGCAGGAGAATCAGGAGTTGAAGGTCATTGTCAGCTATGTAGAAGTTGGAGGCCAGCCTGGGCTACACGAGATCCTGTCTCAAAAGCCTAGTAAGTGCCTCCAGCTCCTGGCGCTGTCAGACTGGGGTTATTCTTAGAGTTGGTTTCACTCTGCAGTGGGCAGCTGCTGGTGCAGGGACTCACAACTGGTCGACGTGCTGAGAACAAGAGACTGGGTGCTCAGTGCTAACCTGGACATCTATATGAACACCCACACCCACGAAGGCACAGAGACCATCACAGAAGAGAAGGTGGAAAGAACTCAAGAGCTGGAGGGTGGGGAGGAGTGCTGTGAAATGCTGTCTTCTAGACCAGACACAGCTATAACACTCACAAACTCATAGTAACAATGGCTGCCTGTACAAGGTCAAACCAACCAAACCCCCAGCATAGAAGGGATAGATTTCCAGGCCTGCCCCCTTACTGAGGAGCTGTTGGCAGGAAATTGTTGCTGGAGGAAGGAAAGTCATTCTTTTTTTTTGGAGGATGTGGTCACTGATAGGTTTCCCATGTCCAGTGAATGTTCCTACATCTATGCACATAAGGGCAACACTAACTGCACTTGAAGAGTTGTCAAGGGAAAAGATATGCTATTAAGTTGAGAGGTGTTGAGAGAGATAAAGGGAGCTTGAGGGGGATGGTGGAGTAAATATGATCATAACTCATTACATACATGCATGAGATCATCAAAAATAAAGAAAAAATTTAAAAAGAAAACTTCAACAAACATAATAGTAGTAGAAAAATTGTTCATAAATATAGTAGAACGCCTTAGCTAACTAATTCTCTTTCAGACAGAAATGCCAATTTCTCAGAAACATTTGCTGTTTGGCAATCCCATGTTTCCTTTTCCAATTAAGAATGGTAAAGGTCTGTGAAGTTCCTGTGAGCCAGTTCATGGCTACTGAGAGTCTTCTCTGGGAAGAGAGATGAGAAGAGGGAGTCAGGAATAAAGAACAGAACACATATTCTTTAGGGCTTTCGATACTATTGAGAAAGGCTCTGCTCACTCCCAGACTCTGCAGGAGTGCCAAATTAGCAGGATGTGGAAGAAATGCTAAGGGCATTCACACAGGCAAGGCCATCAGAGGAATAGTGCAGTGGTCTAGCTTAGAAGGAAGGGGAGAGTTGAATAAGCTTTGCAGGAGTGACAGAGAAGGCTGTCACCCACCATCGCTGACTGAGTTCCTGGAGAGACCATGGGAACAGAGCTCCTGGTTTTTTTCACTTGTCTTATGAGGGAGTGGTGTCCACAGACTTTCCTGCAGAGAGGCTCTGGACACTTACCAGCAGGGTTCTGAAGGCAGGAGCCTTGTTTAATCTAGCCGACCCTGAACAAGAGGAGTGTCACCAGCTCTTTCTGGGCCCTGCTCCCGCAAGCTGGACTCCAGACCAAGGTCCTTTAGACAGTGCCCTCCAGGGTCCTTACAGCAGCCCCTCTCCTAAAGCTGGAGCCAAGTTCAGCACTTTCTTAAGAGGGAAGTGAGGGACTGGGCTAAGCAGTACCCCTTTAACCTAGCGGCGGCCTTCACCCCCTCGTGCTCCCCTTCCCTTCCAGCATCACTTCAGCCCGGAGAACTGCAGGTTCCGGCAGAGGACTCTGGAGAACGGCTACGACATCTACCTGTCGCCGCAGCATCACTACCTGGTGAGCCTGGGCCGCGCCAAGGGCCCCTTCCAGCCCGGCACCAACCCGCCGCCCTTCTCGCAGTTCCTGGCGCGCAGGAACGAGGTCCCGCTGCTGCGCTTCCACACCGCGCGGCCACGGCGCCACACGCGCAGCGCCGAGGACCCTCCCGAGCGCGACCCCCTGAACGTGCTCAAGCCGCGGCCCCGTGCCACGCCCGTGCCCGTCTCCTGCTCCCGGGAGCTGCCGAGCGCCGAGGAAGGTGGGCCCCGCGGCCAGTGACCCACTGGGCGTACTGCGCAGAGGCCGCGGGGACGCGCGCGGGGGCGCCGGGGGCGCGGACCGCTGCCGCCCCTTTCCCAGGTTCGCCTAGGCCACCAGCCCGGGCGGCCTCAGCCTCCATCCTCTAATCGGCTCAGGCCACGTGCAAGGTTGGAAGGCTTCTCTCCCTTCCTTTTGGGCCTGAGAGTCACCTGCGAAAGTCCCAGCCCGGGCACTACCGTTTGGAATGAGACCCAACAGAGGGAGGTTGGAGAGATGGCTCAGAGGTTAAGAGCCTGTGCTGCTCACGCAGAGGACAGTTCTCAGCACCCACAACTACCTGTAATTCTATCTTCGGGGAAATCTGATGCGTCTAGCCTGTTTGGGCACCTGCACTCACATGCACATACCAAACACACATACACGTAATTTATAACGTTAATCTGTTTTAAAGACCCTAACAGTAAACTAGACACCTGGCTTTTATTTATTTATTTTTTTTAGCTAACAGTTATACTAGACACTTGGTTTTTATTAGCCTGTCTCTTGCCTAGCATTCTTGTCGATCAATTAGCATTAAGAAACAGTGGTTCAGAGTTCACACCTTGATCACAGGGAAGAGGCCATTTCTACAGCTTTTTGTTATTGTTCTGGGACCCACATGGGTTTTTGAGTTTGAGCGCCTTAACGGCTTCACTAGGCAAGTCGAAGAAAACACTGATTTCTTCTTTCTGGAAGAGCTTTCAAAAAAGATTGGCAGGAGGCCGACAAACAGATGCAAACCCGCGGTGAACTGAAACATGTTCCACGAAGCTCAGTCTTCCTGGAGATTGAGCACCCTTTGCCAGATTCGCAGAACTAGTGCTGACCCCGCTCCATTCCCAGCTCTCTGTGATAGGACTTCCTTTTCTGCTGCCCTGGCTTAGCAAAGTCCACCTTGCTAGGGAGGTTTGCAAAATGCAAATGCACGAACTCTTTCTGAAGACGCATTTTAGTGAAAGCCTCCGCCAGCGGCTTGAGTTGTGATGTATTCCAGGTGAATTGTGAAAACGTGCCAGGAAAGGAAGAGTCCTTGAGACTTGGGGCTGCTCTAGGTTAGGTTTTCTGTGGACTGGGTGAGAGGGGATGGGGATGTCTTTTTTTTTTTTCTTAAGTGAAATGGGGTCCAATGGGTCTAGCTAGCAGGAGAAGTCTCCAGCAGGAGCTAACCCAGAAATGGAGGCTACTCTTGGGAACTCTTAGGGCAATAAATGAAGATACTTTTCAGTCATCCCAGAAACCCCAGGGCTGTCCTGGGGCGACACCATGAACAATAAGAAAGCAGGCTTTGAGGCTCTGCTCTCTTCTGAGCCTTAGCTGGTGATAGACTTCAACAAAGGGCCCCCCTTCCTCCCTCTATTTAAATGAGCACCTGAAAAGTAGAATCCTGGCAAAGCCCATTCACACAACTTCGTGGTTTCCACTGTCTTCATGTACACAGACTTAGAAATGAATCCATTGTTTTTTTGCTTATCAGAGGAACATCAGGTAATGTGAAGGACTGGATCCGACTCTGAAATACTAAAACCATCGTCCATAGCAGTAGATAGCATACACCCCAAACCTTTTCTCTGCTGGCCTTCATTTCCTGTTGGGAATATGGGTCTGTACAGTAGCCACCAGAGGCAATTACGTGGAAAAACCCTGAAAGAACTGAGTACCAAACTGGTTGTAAGCTCACACACTCAGCAGCAAGCACTGTGGGGCTTTCTTTTTCACAGAGCCAAGGTAACCCTGTACTTTCTTAGGGCCCTTCACACGTGGCAATATTTATTTATTTATTTGGAAGATTTTTGCCTATCACTCTATATTTATAGTTATTTATAAAATGTAATGCCCACTTCTTTCCTCCTGTTTTAAATAAAAATAACATTTCTTTCAGCTTCCGTTTCTGAAGCCCTCTGTATGACTGCATCCGTGTATGTTGAGATGGAAAATAAAAGGGAGACATTTGGAAGATCTGGAGAGAACACAATGGGGAAAGGCAAAAGATTTTCAGAGTCAAAATTTCTTCCATTTACAAGCATATTCAACAATTTTAATGGATCAAAAATGATGAAATTATATCAATATTGGGTTTCTGATGAACCAAGTGATTCCTTGGAAGATTTTTAGTTTGAAAAAGACACACTGGACCGGGCGGTGGTGGCACATGCCTTTAATCCCAGCACTCGGGAGGCAGAGCCAGGCGGATCTTTGTGAGTTCAAGGCCAGCCTGGTCTCCAAAGCGAGTTCCAGGAAAAAAAAAAAAAAGACACACTGGTATAACCACCCTGAAATCTCATTAACCAGATACTGTATCATATCATATCAGTTTTCCATCACTATTAACTAATATGTAGCATGATCAGTTTACAAAGATAAAAGGCTGGAACCATACTTGGGAAGTTCTAGTCCACAACCCAGAGGACCACTGCCTTTATGTCTATGGTAGACAAGTCAGCACATTGTTGTGGGAGCCCGTGGCAAAGCAAAACCACTTACTTTCAGGCTGGTAAGGGAAAAGAGGCCGAGGCCTGGGGAGTCTGCACATCCCCAGTTACCTAAGGACATCTCATGAAGCTCTGCCCCTTAAATGGCGCCACCTTTCACTAGCACCAGGCCTTCAACACCTGGGGGGAGGGGTTATGTTTAAGCTATAAAATAAACCCCAAGCATATATTCTTAACACAGACAGCTACTGTCCTGTGAGGTGTGACAGTGGGACTGCTGGGCAACACTTCTCCTGGGGAAACGTGAACAAATGTCTATCCACTCCAGTTAGGGAAAGGGAGTTGACAACAGTTCAAAGTCCAGCTTGGTGAACCCATGAGTTTCTTGGGGTTCCTCATAGGAGTAGAAATAACTTAGACAGCTTGTCACCAAAGCCAGCATGGGTGAGGACTCAGGAAAGCTGGAGATCCTCGGTTTGGAGAATGCCTCTTCCAAGCATCTCAGCTGCTCTGGTTTTTGAGCCTGGGGACTTGTTAGAGTGACCTGCTTGGAGATCCTTAATGAGCACAGAGGATGCAGCATCTCATTCAAGTGCCATCCTTACAGTGATGGGCTGTTTTTATGCAATACTTGCATGAAACAGGGAAGGTTGCCGGAGTCTGCTATAGTTTAGATTTCAACATCTCTTGAAGCCCTAGCTGGAGGTGGCAAGACTTTAGGAGGTTTTAGGTCACTGGAGTGGTGTCTTTGAAGGGATGGTGGACTCCAGGGCCTTGCTTTCATGTTTGACTTCTTAGCTTGAGGACAGAAGTTCCACTCTGCCCATTTCCTGCCATGAACTGTTGCCTCACTATAGCCCCAAACTATAGGGCTACCCGGCCATGGATTAAATAGATGAGCCCAAAGGAAGCTTTTTTCTTTCTAAGTTGATTGGTTCGGGTATTCTGTCACATTAACAAAAAACCAGCAGAGTCCTATCCGTTTTTCAGACTGATGAGTGTCCCATCTGTCCTCAATTAAACCTGGGGAGACTCACCTAGGAAGACCCTTCACTTAAGCTATGACTTACATTAACAATGTGGAGAGACACAACAGAGGCATTTAACTTACAGATTTCATCATGTGTACATGTAAATATGCATATGTGCAAATGTACATAATACAAAATATATTAGCCTCTTCTAAAACAAAGACCAAAATATTTTGGACTAACTTGAAAATTACACTTACATTTTAAAATGCACAGGGGGCTGGAGAGATGGCTCAGCAACTAAGAGCACTTGTTCTTAACTGTGCTGGGTTGTTTCCAACACCCACAAGGTGACTAACAACATCCTTAACTCCAGTTCCTGGGGGAGGGGGAGATCTGGAGCCCCCTTCTGGCCTCTGTGAGAACTAGGAACACACACAATACATATACATACATGCAGGCAGACACAGTACATACAAGCATGCAGGCAAACACTCACACACATAAAATAAATCTTTGAAAAAACAAGAGGGGGTGGAAGGCCGCACAGCAGTTAAGAGCACGCACTGCTCTTCTAGAAGACCCAGGTTTGGCTCCCAGCACCCAAATGGTGATTCACAGTTGTCCTTAGCTCCGTTCCAGGGGACATCTTCTAACTTCCACGGACACCAGACATGCACATGGTAGGCATACACACATGAAAGCAAAACACTCACAACAAACTTTTTTTTTTTTTTTTAAAGAAAAAATGCACAGCCAACTCGAAGATTTGTGTGTAACAGGGTCATCAAGTTACTTCTGTAACTCATTGGGACAGTCGAGAAAACCAAGCAGAAACTATAAAGCAGAGGGTCACCATTGAGGGGAATTGTCCATACATGTGTGAGGAAAAAACAAAGTGCGTGGGCTTCTCAGCAGCTGGAGGAATTTATTAGCATGCAACCCTGGTTTTCAGTTGTCGGGTTACTAAAACTAAGGAAGACAGCATCAAGTGTTGGCAAAATGCTGTAATCAAGTGCACTGAACGCTGACAGTGGGATGGGCGAGTAACATGGGTTCAGGGTGTCATTTGGGTCAGACAGGATCTGGAACCCCAAGACCCTGCACAAGAATGATACAGTGAGACTTCCTGGGCAGTGTGGGGGTGCACACCTCTAATTCCAGCATTGGGGAAGGTGAGACAGAAGCATCCTGAGTTTGAGACCAACCTGACATACATCATGAGACTGTCTCACCGGCCCCCTGCAAGACTTCCCTGTGACACTGTGCCTACAGAATACTGAACAGACCTAAACATCCATGATAAACAAAAGGTGTGTTATTTATTCAATAGAATAGTGGTTACAATTAAATAGATCCATACATTCCCAAATAAATAGTGTCCCAAACAATATGGGTCAAATGAAGAATACAGACAATTGGGTATTTGTGTACATTTGAAAGGCATCAGAACAATACTGCTACCTCATTCACACCGAGTAAAGTGGAAAGAGCCAGAGAACTTTGATGTGGTAGCCTGTGCCTGGGCAGCACTGGTGCAGGCTAGGAGGTCTCTACTCACTGACATTGGGCTTCTCTTTCTTAAAGGGCAGGGTCCCACCCACCTGTGTGTTCTTCTTTTCCCAGTGCTGAGGATGGAACCTAGGCCCACTGAGTAACACATGGCACTTCCGAATCCCTTGGGTTTTTATACCACTTTCCTCTAGTGCTCAAATTCATGCCAGGCCCAACACGGGCAGAAAACCTGGGTAGTGCTGGGCACACCCAGGAATGGTGTGAACACTGAACTTGATTGCAAAGCAGATGCCAAAGGGAATGGGAAGGCAGCCTTCACTGGACACTCAGCACCTCTCCTGTGACGTGAGAAGCCACGCAGCCATCTACCCGGTAACTCAAAATTGACATGTAGAACACTTCATTCAGACACAGACTTCTTTACACACACAATGGTAAGACTTTGGTAATAAACTGGATGGAGGATGTGTAGGTTAACTTCCTACTTTTTGCCTGATTTTTCTATAAACCTGAAATTGCTAAAAAAAAAAAAAAAAAAAAAAAAAAAAAAAAAAAAGGAAGAAAAAGAAAAGAATCCTTGTAACAAAACTATATAGCTGAATAGGACTAGATCTTGAGGAACTGGAGGTGGCTAGGACACAGTTCAGCAAGTATCAAGATATGTAATCCATCTCTGGTAGCCTGGGGGTGGGGTGGGGGTGGGGATAAGGACGACCTTGGAAAATAATCCCGTTTTTTAGGTTCTCGGTGTCTTCTCATCTGATTTCAGATCAGAATAACATTTTGATACTGCTTTGGGGTAGCTTATCCACTGTGTATTTTTTCTGTCGATTTTTATAGGTTTTTTTTTTTTAATTATTCCTTTTAGCATGTTCAAGATGTAACACGTTATCTTCTAGACTTAGGGGTGGGAAAATACAGACTGGTAAGATGAAGTTATTTCTGTAACTGTTGGGGGAGCACCAGGGACTCAGGTCAGTCTTGTGTGATCCTGCAGATGCCCAGCCCACCACACTTGCTGTCAGAACTGTTCCCTGAACCACATACCTGACACTGGAGGCTTGAGGCCAAAAACAACAACAGAAATCTCCCCAGGAGTGGGTATAGAACCAAACCCCACAGCCTTGGGCTTGACGTAAGTCTCTTGAGGCAATTCTTGCCCCAAATGCTAAGATGACTTTAAAGCTGAAGTTCTTTGTCCACCAATAGGGTGACATTTTCCTGTACCCTCCTCAATTACTCCTTGAGTTTCTTGGAACAGGGCCACACTCTGGACTCAGGATGTTAGGAATGCTTTTGTTCAGGGTACACACGAATTTGGAGTCCCAAATAAACCCTTAGTTTTTGGTCACCAGTATCTATGGTGTCGGCGCCAGCTCGACAAAGTGTCCAGACGGGGGAGGATCTGGTGCTTTACAATCAGGTTGTGGCAAGCCTTGACTTGCGCATTCCTTTGCAGGTGAACTTTGTTTTTCCTAAGCATCTCATGTTTGATACCTACTGTTCATTAAGCACTCAATCCCACTACCTGTTTCTGGTCAGACTCCTCTACAGCAGGGTTCAGAATTACATTTCCCCACCTAATTCCTCTCCCTGATATTATGACTTGAGCCTTGAATTTTCAGCAGCTAATCATTTCCTCAGATAAGCAAAATCCCTTTCCTAGAGCGCCATCTGGCGGAAAGGAGGCCACTTCATCTGTTCTTTCTGGACACCATTTTTCAGCACCTCTTCTGGGTACTAGTCTGGGTTTACTTTCTTTAGATCATCCCTCAACCGGAAAGTCTGCCCATGCCGAGTGGATGCGAAGCAAGGGATAATTTAAGCTATCTTTTTTTTTTCCTGGTTTGCCTGGAAAGTTGCTTTTGTCTTCTGTCCAGAGGCTCCCTAGTGTGTTCCAATCAAGTGGTGTGTGTGTGTGTGTGTGTGTGTGGTTTTTTTTTTTTTTTTTTTTTTTTTATTGTCTTTATTTGTGTGTGTGTGCTGGTGCTCACAGAGGCCAGGATGGGGCATTGACATCCAGGTGCTGGAGTTATAGGCAATTGTGAGAGCTGCCTGATATGAGTAAAGAGATGGGAACTGGGGTCCTCTGGGAAGACAGGAAGTACTCTTAACCACTTAACCACAAAGTCCTTTATCTTTATTTTGGGCCTTTAAAAATAAAATTTTTAAAAAAAAAGAGCTGATTTCTATGAAAGATGCTTTAGTGTTTTATCATGTCATGTTACACACACTGAAGACAGAAGTGCCAGTTTAAAGGACTCTGGACTCCAACACAGTCTCTGCAAATACACAGTGAATTATACAAACCATTCTTTCCTGCCAGCACTTGATACGCTCCTGAAAAAGCATACAGTTATCTTCAAAAGCCATCATCTAGACATAAAAAAGATCAATGAAATAAAGACTGGGAAGAAGGTTACTAACCCCTAATGTGCAATGCTGAATGTCCCCATGTATGAATAATTAAGAAACATAATGGAACCGAGTGGCAAAAGCACTGCAGAAAATGGCGAGAACACTCAGAAAAACCAACCAGGGTGATTTTGGGTGGATTCGGGTCACTACCATCTGATACAGCCAGGGCCCCAGTGGGGCTTTACCACAAGGGTTCTTAACTGCTTCTACGACAGCAGGAGCAGAGGACGGACACAAACGCAACAGTCCAAGGCTCCCTGCAGAGGCTTCAGAGTACAAGTTAATGCTGTTCCGTCACGCCGTTTAGATGCTCATGGAAGTTCATGCAAATACACTGAATTGCTGGTTCGCATCCTTCCTCACAGTCTACGAAAAAGACACTAATCCCAGTATTGGGAGTGACTGACGAGAGTTCCAATTTGCCTAGTGCTGCTGGCAACGAGCATTTGAGGTCACTCAGAAGGTATCCAAAGAGGCTTCTCATGTAAGCTCCATGGCTCACAACTAAGATGCTGGCTACTAAACCAGGGGCGCTACCATCAGGACACAACTCCAGACTGCCACGTTTTCCTACAGGGAATACCTCCGCCAAACAGCTCTCCAGACGGCTGCCTGGAGCTCCGGGGAAGATGCTTTCTCTTTGGCCTGTCTCGCCCAGGATTAGCTGACAAATACAATTAAAGAAATCCTTTGCACGCGTTTTCACCTACAAGGAAAGAAGTAAAAGAAGAAATAAAGCAAAGTTAATGATGTCCTTAACACAGAAGCCTGAAATACAGCTTGCCACTAAAAACCTAAGGTTTCTATGGGACTCGCAAAAAAGAAAAAAAAAAAGCACTAGTTGCTGAAGACATTAAGAAAAAGAGAAGAGGGCAATGCCTCAGTGGGCAAAGTGCTTGCCACACAGCATGGAGACCAGAACTCCGGGGTCCAGAGGCAGAGCCTGATTCACTGGTGCCCCCACTGCATACACCACCACCTCACGCTAAGTTTTTCTTAGCACCGTTTAAGAGACTGTCTCTATCAGCAGTGATGGCTGCTGGCTCACAGCGGCTCACACAGACAGGGGGACTTGGAAAGGGGGGCTGGGGACAGTTGTCTTCAAAGCTTGCAAACCACTTGGCTATCAGTCACAAACAGCTCGGGTACAAAATCAGTCGGAATTCAGTGACTAGGTCACTGGCAAGTTCACTGACGTGCCAGTGATGCGGCAGCCTAGATGTGGGCTACATACCTGCTCTAATGTCTCTCCTCCGGGTGGAGTAAACATGGGACACTCTTCGCCAGCGGCTTTGGCCATGGCCCGCATCTCACTTAGCGGCTTGCCTTCTACGACCCCATACTTCTACAATAGTCCAGTTAGATAAAGGTGCTGCTTAGATATAACAGTAAAGGCCTGTGAAAATTTAAAACTGTCCAGGAAGAAGCTCAGCTTCCCTCACTTATTTATGATCCCATCTCCTCTGATTTGCTAGTGGGACTGCATCTAGCAGAGGCCCATGCCCTAGAACACAGTAGAATTCTCAAGCTGGGGTACTCTGTCCAAGTGTCTGTGGGGAAGAACTTCTCAAGGCTAGCCCAAGCAGATGGTGGGGCTTTACCAGACAAAATGTGTGCAGGGCAACCCAAGGACCTGCCTACCCACCAGAGTCACACCTGACCACGTTTTTCAGCACCAGTTCTCAGGCACAGAGCAGGACTTTCTTCTGCCAGAACTTGGTATGGATATTGAACCACAGAGAAAGTACATAAGCTGAGAGAGGTAGGTCTTTTAGAATGCTCTCACCATTCTGTTCTGTTTCTACCCAGGATCAGAAGGATCCAGAGCTGAGAGGGATGTTAGTGAGCTTGGAGTCAGTATTGTAGGGCATAAAAAAATACCAACACTCCACGAGACCTGGGTTCAGATCTCAGATTGGAAATCTCCATGTGCCTTGCCCTAAATTTATATCTCCGCGTTACGAAGACTCATTTCTGGTATACAAACTGGGTAGGGGAGAGAGGGAGAACACTGTGCCCGTAAACCTCCCCAGTGTGATCTTCTGTAACTCAGGACACTCACCTCACATAGTTCAATAAGGTGCTCTACGCAATATGCAGCATGACATGACAGCTGGGCAGACGCCCGCTCCCCTACCACCTTCTCCTCGTTCCTCCCCCCGAGAATTAAACCCAGGGCCTCAAACATTCTAGCCAAGTACTCTACCAATGACCTATTATCTCTAGATCTTGGCTTGTTTTTTGGAGATAGGGTCTATGTAGCTCAGGCTGGCCTCAAGTGCATCATCCTCCTGCCTTCACTTTCCAAGTGATGGGATTACAGATGTGTGTTACCATGCCTAGATACACAGATCCTTAACATATATTAGTTGACTCTAAATTCCCATGAAAGAGCTAGAGAGGTAGCTCAGAGGTGAAGAGCACTGGCTGCTCTTCCAGAGGACCCTGGTTCAATTCCCAGCACCCACATGGCAGCTCACAACTCTAGTCCCAGGAGATCCAACATCCTTTTCTAGTCTCCTTGAAAATCAGGCATGCCTGTGTACACAGATATATACATGCAGGTAAAACATCCATACACAAAATATATTAATTAAAAATAATTTAAATTAATTTTTAAAAAATTAATTAAAAATAACTTCCCCAGGGTTGGGGATTTAGCTCAGTGGTAGAGCGCTTGCCTAGCAAGCACAAGGCCCTGGGTTCAGTCCTTAGCTCCGGCAGAAAAAAAAACAACTTCCCAAGAGGACAGCATCTGTGCTGTAGCTCACTGAAATCTGCAGAAGGTGAAACAAGTTACCCTTTCTCGAAGCCTGGAGTCATACTTCACAGTCATGTCTTTGCAAAATCTGCTTTGCTCCAAAATGCCATGTATGGTCTGAAAACCAAAAGAAAAATGTTTCTTTTTTTCTTCTTCTTTTAATAAGAATGGGTCACCGTGAAGTTTCAAAAGCATGCTGTTTAGGTTTTATAAATTACAAGCTATAGTTTTCTTGTGCAAAAATTGTTTCTCTGGCTGCCTAGAGCACCTGCCTAGAACACACTGACACCTGGGTTTTGTGGCTTCTCTTCACATCTGACTCTGGTATTTACTGCTATGTACATCTAGTCCACAGGGCCAATTCAGACTATCACCTGTTTTTATAAATAAAGATTTATTAGAACCCAACCATACGACCATTTCCTGATATACCCTGTGCAACTGTATTGCATATGCAGTTGGGGTCTGAACAGAAATAAACAGCTGTCACAGACACCACAGGGATTGTCAAACCTAGAATCCTTATTACCTGGCTCCTTACAGAAAAGATATGTCCAACTTCATCGTGGCATTTGTGTGTGTTTGTGTGTGTGTGTGATATGCATGCGTGTATACACATTTGGGCTAGTGTGCTCCTGGAGGCCGTGAGTTGACCTGGAGTATGCTCCTGTGCTCCTGGATCACTCTCCACTTTACTTACGGAGTCGGTCTCTTGCTAACACCCCCCCCCCCCCCCCGCCCCGAGTTCACCAGTTCTGACCTAGCTAGTTAGCCAGCTTGCTCCAGCGTTCTCCGTCTCCCAGTTGCTGGGATTGCTGGTGGATGCTGCACATACCCATCGTTTACCTGGCAAGCCTTTGACCCACTGAGCCATCTTCTCACTCCCCACTCCGGTTCGAACTCTCCGTGAAGCTGTCACGGATCCTTTAAGTTCCAGTCTTACTCTGTCAGTTTTCCTGTTTGCACCCATGCCTGTTTATTTGTGCCCAGTTCTCCGCTCTGTCTCTCGGTTCTCTTTCCCCAAGGCACAAGGGAACATTTGATGTTCTATAGCTGATGATGGTCATGGTAACCCAGGCTTGATATCTGAGCACTTAGGGGAGCCGAGGCAGGGGAATGGCAAGTTCAAGGCCAGCCTGGGCTACACAACAATACACTGTTTCAAAACATAAAAATAATGAAGCCTGTATCTGCTAACTCCTGAGGCTGGCTGTGCTGCGTTATTTTGCTCGATTTTGTTCTTTTCCTTTTTTATGTCTTTGATGGACATGAGATAACAGCAATCATTTAAGACCTCCCTCATATGCCTTGTGGTTTTAGTATTTCATTCGTTTTGTGTGAGTGTGTACGGGCATGTGTGCATTGTGGCATGCATGTGGAGGTCAGAGCACAACTTGAAAGAGTCAGTGTGTTCCTTCTGTCTCACGTGGGTCCCAGGAATTGAACTTGAGTCGTCAGCCTTGGTAGCAGGCACCTTTACCCACTGAGCCCTCTCACCTGGCTTTGGAAGCGGGTTTTTGAAGCTCCCTGTCGTTGAGCTTCTGGCCTAGACACTTAGCCTGAACTCACCTGCTTAGTCCTCGTGAGATCACTGGAGAAAGCGTGCGTAAACTGCACGTTGTTCAGAAACCGACCAGTGGTGGCTGCTTGCCTAAACCCGGTCTCGGAAAGGGGCTCGTCTACTCCTTGGCCTGTGGTGGGACAGAACCACAAAACATAGCTAAGTGAAGTCACAGGGAAGAGACAGAAGCTATGGTGATCACTGTGACACAATGTCATTTCCTTGGGTACCAGACCACCCGACTTCTTAGAAAGCAGATTCTAAACACCATGACATGGAGCCATAACTTGACAAAGATGCGCCTACTCATGTTTCCCCAAGGCTGCTGGTGTCACGGGAATTCCCTTGTATTGGGACATCCGGGTACTGAGCCATTCGGGTACTGAGCCACCTGGGCTCCTCCCTCTTTCATGTCTGTCCATTTCTCCACCGGATGTGCTGCACCCAAGCAGGCTGTGCTCCTGCGGGCTGCGTCAGGTGACGGTGTTGCTCCCCGTGTCTAAAGGCTCAGCACTGACATTACTTCTCTTCCTCCTTCCTTCTCTTTGTCTCACCCCTGGGAGGAAATGGTGGAAAACCAGACAGGATGCCTCACACCTACCACCTCAGCATGTGTGAGGCTGAGGCAGGAGGATTGCAGTGAATTAGAGGCTTCCTGGCCTACATAGTAAGCTGCAGGCCAGCCTGGACTACAGGGTAATACTGTCTCAAAAAAGAAAAGCTAAAATAGAATTTAAACAATTTTCAAATTGAAGTCCCACGAAGCTGGGGAAGAAAAGCAGGTGGTGAAGGGCCGTCCTACAGGGAACTGAAGGGCACACGCTGCTCATCGCTGGCCTCCAGGGAGGAGGCTAACAGAGTCTCAGGTCAGGAGAAAAATCAAACACAAACATCCCTTCAAAGAAAATCACTCTCAATAAGGGGTAACAAGCTCTCACTCACTTAAAGCAAACGAAAGGTCAATACAAAGATTCAACATGCTCTCTCTCTCTCTCTCTCTCTCTCTCTCTCACACACACACACACACACACACACACACACACACACACACACCACACACACCACACACACACACACACACACACACACACACACACACACACACACACACACCCCTCATGAATGAAGGCTAGGCGGAACACCCTCTTAAGGGATTTAAAACCACCAAGACTTCAGATGTTAAAATCAGCAGTAGAGATTAGAAAGACAGATTCAGAATAACTGACAAAAAACAATGTAACAGTCTTCTAAAGAATCAAATCTTTCCTTTTTTTAAAGGAGGAAAATCCCTCCCTGGGCAGCAATTTGGCAGAAGGGAGGTGTGAGGACACAAACACAGACATAGAGCTGAAGACATGATTCAGAAGGTAACCCGGGCCCTGGGTGGCGCCGGACCATTCCACAGGTGTGTTGTGGATGTAAAGGAAAAGAGAATTCCCGACATGCATCTCCTAGTTTAAGCTACTATGACAAAGCACCTCGGAAGAGACGGCTTATGAACCGAAGACACCTATTTCTCACTGCTCTGGAGGCCGAAGTTCCATGTCAAGACGCCAGCTGGGGTTCTTTCTAGGGATGTCCTCTGCCAGGGTAAAGTTCAAATTGCAGAAAGAGAACAGGAGAACTCTGGGGTGTCTCTCCTTTGTGAGAGATGTCCCTTGTGACCTAATCACCTCCCAAAGACCCTGGCGGTCAGAATTTCAACACAGGGATTTGGAGGAACACAAGTCTACCACATACGTGTAACTGGAATTCCAGAGGATGACTACAGTGTTTGTGTGGGGGTGGGGGTAGGGTCAAACATGTAGAGACAGAGACAGATTGCTTTCTGAAACTGGGGGAGGGGCAAATCTAGAGATGAGGAAAACACAGTGGACACGAAGCAGGAAAAATGAAAAAGGGAAACTCCTGGGCTGGAGAGATCACTCGGTGGTTAGCACTGGCTGGTGGCCAACAGCTGCCTGCTTTACAGGTCCCGACCGACCGACTCCTTCTTCTGGCTTTCTGGGGCACTGAACACTCGAACATACATGTAGGCAAAACAATTATGCATATGTATAAACAAAAGCAAATAAATCTTTTTAAAAAATCCTTCTAGATACACTGAGGGAAAATGAAGGACAGCAGAATCAATGAGAAGATTTAAACAGTCAGCCTAGCATGAGATGGGAGATGTTGGCCACTTTCCTCAGCTCTGACAAAGCAATTTAAGGGAGGGAGGGAGGGGCTGAGAGATGGCTAAGCAGGTAAGAACACCCTTTGCTCTTCCAGGCAATCATCTGTAACTACAGCTCCAGAGAATCCGATGCCCTCTCTTCTGCTCTCCAAGGGCACTAAAAACATGTGCTTAATAAACCTATGTGTTGGCAAGCCACTCCCACACATAAAATAAAACAATAAAGGGGGGTTACTCTGGCTCAGGGTTCAAGAGGATAGTCCACAACGGTAGGGGAGCCATGTGGAAGGACCAAGGAAGTAGCTGGTTACACAGTGACCAGTAAGAAGTTCAAAGATGATTGCTCCCGTCATCAGGGGACATGGAACGGAGCTGCCTACGTTCGGGGTGGGTCTTCCCAACCAGATAATCCCTTCTAGGCAACCAGGGGTTCCCTGATGGTCATTTCACAATTTTAGATCATGTCAAGATGATGATCCATGTTAACATTCACAACCAACAAAAACCCCCTTTACCGACTGTGCCGATCCTCCAGTGCTGGGAATGAGACCAGGCTCCGGCACCTGCCGGCCTAACAGCCTTCCTTGCTCCTGAGCTATAGCTCAGCTCAACAAGACAAAGCAGAGAGAGGATATCCTCTGGGCGCTGAGGGAACTATCAGTCCAAAGTGTGCGCTGATTGAGACCATCTTTTCCATCCATCGGCCATCTACACACACTACAGGACCTCTCAGAGAACGTGCCTCAGAATGAAGGAAGGTCTGACGTGCTAAAGGAATGAGCACCAAAGAAACTAAACATACACATAAACAGAAACAAACAAATAAATACAATAATGTAAAAAAAAAAAATTAATGAGGTAAAATTAAAGTTACCAGATCACCCTAAGTGCAATGTATTTTTCCAAGATGGAGGTGTTACTAAGACATGAGATGCTAGAAGGGATGCTTCTGTCACTGTAAAGGTGGTCTGTTGAAACCCTAACCCCCAAAGTGATGATGGCAGGATGTTAGGATGGGCCCTGTGATATGGTCCCAGTGATTATGAGATGAGACAAGGTTCCACTCTCTCTCCACTGGACAACACACCCGGAGGACCACTTTTCGAAGTGGGAGGCAGGCTGTCCCAGACAGGATGGAGGCACTGTCTTAGTTAGGTTTCTATCGCTGAGATAAAAACACTGACCAAAAGCAACTTGGGGTGGAGGAAGGGTTTATTTCATCTTACAGCCCCCAGGTTACAGTCTATCACTGAGGAAAATCAGGGCAGGACCTGAAAACAGGAACCTGGAGGAAGGAACAGAATCAGAGACCACAAAAAAAATGCTGCTTCCCAGCTTGCTCAGCTTGCTTCATTACACAGCTCAGGCCCGCCTGGGCCCTCCACATCAATCATTAATCAAGAAAATGCCCCACAGACATGCCCATAGGTCAACCTGAGGGTGGCAATCTTGACTGAGGCTGTCTCTCCCCAGATGACTGGACTCGTGACCTTCAGAAGTGTGTGAAGAAAAAAAAATAAAGAGAGAGAGAGACTGTGTTTTGAGCCACCCAGTCTACAGTAACCTGTTGCAGTAGCCTAGGCTGAACACAGAGGTCAAAAGCACAAAAAATTCAAAGGTCTGTCTGTACGAGAAGATATACAACTTGAGGGTAGGAGAAGGCTAGGGACAAACAAATGGAGTCGGGAAGAAGAAAAAGTAAAGCAAAGAAGACAGACTAGAAAAAGAGGGGGAAGCAGGAGCAAAAGGAAAAACAATAAAAAGTATAAACAGCAGGAAGCAGGGTCAAGGTTCACAGACTGCTGCCAGAGGAAGACTGTGTTTAAAGATTTATTTTTACTATTTTTGTAAATGATGTGGGTCTGTGTGGGGGTATGCACCATGTGACTGCAGTGCCTGTAGAGGCCAGAAGAGGGCGTCAGATCCCCATGGAGCTGGAGTTAAAGGTGGTTGTAAGTCACCCAGTATGGGTGCTGGGAACCAAATTGGAGTTCTCTGAAAAAAGCAATACCCATTCTCAACCACTAAGCTATCTCATCAGCCCCATAAGGACTGTGTGGGGCTTTATTTATTTTTAAAAGAGGGAGGAGGGGGAGAAAACTGAGCATCCAACTCACAAAGTCAAGAGTAGACAGCCAGCCTAAAAGTGAATGTGAGTGCAATCACAGTTATTCATGTTCCAGAGGGGTCAGCTTTGAGCACTGAGCAGCCAGGGTGGCGAGGGTCAGGTTGGTGAGGGACCCAGGCCCAAAGATAAGTCAGGTGGCACACACTGCATTTAGAAGCAAAGACACACAACTAGTTCATCTCCAGAAGGGGAGCCAGACACACTGAGAAGGAAAACCAACTTCTGCACAGCCCAGAAGTTCCAACCCCAAAACTAAACCCAAAAGCTTTTAGAATCAACCATGGCAAAGAAACAGCATCTGCCTAGAAGTTCGCCAAGATGCCCCTTAAAAGGCCAGACTAGCGGATCTTAGCACAGAACACAAGAGCCCAGCACGCAATAAAAAGACAAGGACCACCGCAGAACATAGTGAACTTCACTGTTAGTATAAAAATCAGTGAACTGTTTAGAAACCGTTAATACTACCTTGTAAATGTCATTTCCTAATATGAAATAATTTTTTACAGCCTAAACCAGTCTTGAGCTCCTTATGAAGTCCAGACACTGGCCTCAAACTCACAGAGATCCTCCTTCTTCAGGCACCTACCTACCTGCAGGGATGGCACGCGTCACCAGGCGTTAACCAAGTTAAATCTCAACTGTGGTATTTCAACACGATTTTTCAATCAGTGACTGGGCCCCTTGGAGGTCCGCATAGACTGCTGGAGAACCCCTGCATACCATGTCCACCTACTGTTTTGGTCCAAGTCTGAGGTTACCATGGTACCCTCATCCCTAACCCCAGTCCAGTTTAACCCCTGCCCAGTCCTCCCCTACCAAGTCTGATTAGTCCATACATCACATTAGCACTGAAAGGGAGCTATGTAGGCAACAATCTCAGTAGACTAACCTTGGATGATTTTCTCCTTATTAAATCTTGTTTCGCCACTAAAATAAAAAAGAAAAGAAAATACCATTACTAAATTATTTTTGAAAAGAGGAAAAACAACAACAAATTTTGTAATGATGTTCATAACAAATCTTAAACTTCCAAATCTAAATATTTTCTTTCTAATCATCTATCCCAACTCAGGAATTCCAAGTCAAGACATCCCTTAAAGCAAATGTACATGGATCAGGAGACCAATGTTAAGTGAACTGCTGGAAGAAAAAGCTATTTAAAGGGCAGGTGTGTACACATTAGTTTTAGAAGGTATCCTTGTTAAAAGTAAGTATATTGATTGATCAAGACTACTTCAGGACAGCAGGACTGACTGCCACCAGGATAACAGTCTGTGGGTTGCTGCCCTGAAGGAGCATGTGATTGGGTGTGACAATGGGAAGGAAAAGAAATATAGGACCCTTGTTACCTGCGCAGAACTGACTCAGGCTCTAGAGCTGAGGCAGTCACAATGTGAGGGAGCCAGGGCCACCTTACCTATGGACGGAGCATCCGACTGAGGCATGGCTACACTGTTAGGAATTAAAAACTCCAAACAATCCCAATCTGAAAGCGATCAGAAGACCAACAGGGCTGGAACCACTTCTAGGAAATAACTGGGTAAACTGAGGCTGGAAGAGGGAGGTGAGAGGGAGCCACAGGGCAAGCCTAGATGGCAAGGCAGACTTCAAACAAAAGTCACCAAGTGAGGCTGGGGGTGGCTCGGCTGGCAAAGTGATTAATTACCACACAAGCGTAAGGACTGAGGTGGGATCCTTGCACTACGGAAAAAGTTGGGCGTGGCGACACGTGTACCGGAGAGGTGGAGACAGAGGGATCAGGGGCTTGCTGGCCAAGTCAGCAAGAGACCCTGCCTCAAAAATTAGGGTGGAGGGCAATAGTCGAAGACACCTAATGTCCATCTCTGGCCTCCACATCATGCAGTGACCTTGAGCAAAGTTCATTCCTTACAAACAAACATGTGGTGATATTTTATTTATGTGTTAATAAATAAATAAAGCTTGCCTGGAGATCAGGGGGAAAAGGCCAGCCATTTTAAGTAAACAAGAATTCAGGCAGCACACGCCCTTCATCCCTTAGCAGGCAGATCTCTGTGTGTTCAAGGGTATACCAGGGAATGGAGCCAAGCATAGTGATACACGAGTTTAAGCCCAGTACCAACCATAGAGACCCGGAGGTCTGTACAGACAGACAGACAGTGACAGAGCTGTGTAGGAAGAGGTGGTGAGGTAGCTGGGCTAAAATATAAGATAGCCAGTGAGAGAGCAGAACAGCAAGGCAATAAAGGCGTGGGTAGACAGGAAGTAACTCGCATTAGGAAGCTGCAGAGTTGGTGAGGTAAGGTTGGCTGCTGGCTTTTCCTATTTCCCCTATATTTGGCTCTGTGTTTTTTTATTTAATAAGACCATTTAGAAATTCGTGTTACACAAACACAGAGCATAGATTCTCTGTCTAAAAGACTTCAAGAGGGACTAGAGAGACGGCTCAGTAGACAAAGGGAGTTGATGCTCTTGCAGAGGATCAGGGTTCCATTCCCAGCACCCACATGGTGGCTCTCAAACTCGGTCCCAGAGGGTCCACTACCGTCTCTTCTGACCTCAACAGACATCAGGCACACATGTGATACTTACATATATGCAGGCAAAACATTCACATACATAAAACCCCATAAAACGTGAGTGGGGAGAAAACCTCCACAATAAAGGACTACAGGGCAAAGCTGAAAGAACAGAAATGGGAACTACCTGGGTTCACATAAAGAAACACGGAAAGAATACATTTAAGAAAGTAATAGATCCAGGCAGGTGGTGCACGCCTTTAATCCCAGCACCCCAGGAGGCAGAAGAGGAACTTTGTGAGTTCAAGGCCAGCCTGAACTACATAGTGAGTTCCAGCCAGGGCTATACAGTGAGTCTCTATCTCAAAAATAAAGTTTTGTTTTGCTCTTTAAGCAAAAAGAAAAGCATAAGGGATGTAGCTCAGTGGTAGAATACTTGCTTACCATGCAAGGCCTCGGGTTCAATACCCAGAACTGCAAAATTAATAAGTAACTAAAATATAAATAGGTAAATAAGTGTGGTCTCATATGCATAGAGGAATAAGAACAGAGACAACTGGTTTGGTTCTTAAACATGTAGACAAAAAAAAAAAATGCACGATTACCTAAATGAAATGACTGTGTATAGAACTATTTAGGTCTTGGTTTGTCACTATTGATGGACTACTATTAATAAAGGAGTTCCTAGAGTCCAAGTTCTTGCAGCATCTTAAGAAATGGCCACAGAAAAGGACATCACCCTCTGACATGCTGACAGTTCAGGTGCTCAAAGGCAAGGCTGGGCACGCTGTCATTCCTAATCTAGAAAAAGGAACTGTGGCCTGGGCTCACTTCCTCTCTCAGACTAATAATCCTTCTGAGGTCAAGAAAAACTGCCTCTTAGTGATTCATGCCTTTAGTTCCAGCACTTGAGAGGGTATGAAAAGACTGCTTGAGTTCAAGGCCAGCCTGGGCTACATACTGAATTCCAGGCTATCTCAGGATACAAAGCAAAACTCAAAGAACCAAAAGCTGGGTTCGGTGACACAAGCCTATAATTGGAGGGTCAGGAGCTTGAGGTCATCCAAAGTTACTCATTACCTCTGAGGCCAGCCTGGGCTACAGAAGACCTGTCTCAAAACACTAAAGAAATAAAACAGAACTGCTTTTAAATCGAAGTATCACCTTCCCAATGACTCCCAACATGAGCCAAAACAGCACCCTCACTGTATACATACCTTTAAAATCAAGGATGGGGCAAGGGGGCTGGCTCAGATGATGAGCAAACTGCTCTCCATACAGCAGGAGCGCCTAAGCTCCATACCGGAAGTAAAAAGCTGGGTGGGCCCATAATCCCAGCACTGGGGAGGTGGAGACAGGTAGGTTCCTGGGGCTCCCTGGCCAGCCAGTCTAACACAATCAGAAAACTCCACAATCAATGAAAGACCCTGTCTTAAAAAAATTAGGTGGAGGGGCCAGAGAAGTGGCTCAGTGGTTGAGAGCACTGGCTGCTTTTCCAGAGGACCTACAATGACTCATAACCATCTGTAACTCCAGTTCAGGGGTGGGGGGGTATGCTGCCCTCTTCTGGCCTCTGTGGGAACTGCATGCACATGGTACACAGACATTCAGACACCCACACACATGAAATAAAAGTAAATCTTTGTTTTTTTAAAAAAGATGGAGTGATCTCACACAGAGACAGACAGACAGAGAGAGAGAGGGGGGGAGAGAGGGGGAGAGAGGGAGAGAGGGAGAGAGGGAGAGAGGGAGAGAGGGAGAGAGAGAGAGAGAGAGAGAGGGAGAGAGAGAGAGAGATATGCTAGTTTTGCCACTCCAAAATCTTGCAGGTGGCACCGAGTCTGAGATCTCTCTCTCGTCAGTAGTAGTGACCATTCTTTTGAACACTCACTGAAAAGACTCCCAGTGAGTGACTCGACAGTTTTGCAAAGGCACTGCCCCTCATCTAGTGATTTTTTTTTTTTTTTCAGTAAAAGGAAAAAACAAACAGACGTGATACAGTGATCCACTTCCTTTAGCTGTGGGCTGATCAGATCTCTGCTGGAGCTGGAGAGGTGCTCAGTAGGAAAGAGTGTGTGCTTTGTAAGCAGAAAGAACTTATTTTAGGTCCCCGCACTCACATAAAGGGCAGAGCGTGTGCCTGTAATCCAAGTGCTGGGGGTGGAGGGGGGGGGGACGGGGGGGTGGGACGGGGACGGGGGACAGGAGGACCCCGGAGTCTGCGGGCTGCCAGCTTAGCTCCAGGTTCAGTTACTGGAGTCTCTTCTAGTGTCCCACCTCCAAATGTGCACATCACACACTCTCTCTCTCTCTCTCTCTCTCTCTCTCTCTCTCTCTCTCTCTCTCTCTCTCTCTCACACACACACACACACACACACACACACACACACACACACAGATCCCTTTAAGCTGCTAGACGACAGTTTTGTACTCAAGCCACTTTATAAATATTCAAAGACCAGGTATCCCAAAATAGAATTGCCTCCCCCAAACCTGTGTAAATATTTAGTATTATAGCTTTTTAGCAGCTTTAAAGGCTTTCTATAAATCCTTGAGACAGGTGTTTAAAGTTAGTTTATGAGGTGGGCAAGGCTAAGCAAGCCCTTTGCTAGGGATCCACTTCCCTGACCCGACTTTGGCTTGTGACAGAGAGAAGGCAAAGGCAGCGGAAAGGTCAGAGGGATGTATTTCGAAGGAGTCAGGAGTACAGCACTCATTTTCAACTTCTGCAGGGTGATCCTTTTCTAAAGCAGAACACCTGGCTCCACAGGAGTCTAGACGCTTATGCCAAGAACTGTAGTCTCATGACCAGCCATTTATAGGCCCTGTGGGCAGAGGGGGTGGTGGTGGCATGGGACATGATGGGCGCCACACAAGACACAGGGCAGGCCCCACTTAGGCTCTACCACTTGCTCTTATTTAAAAGTGAGTTCCTTAGCGCAGGTTTTCGTGCTTAATCCCTTGTTAGACCCTTATAAAGGATTCAGATTTAACAGACAGCTGCCAGCTGGCCACACCAGAGAAGCCAATCACTGTGGGAAATTAGCACACACATGGGGTTTTCACAACACCTTTACTCCTACATGTCTGAAAAGGTCAATTACAGCCTCACTTGATGTCACCTGAGGCTCAGTCAGTGACTCGATCCTAACTCCCTTTTACCAATTAATTCATTTACATTTGCAAATACAGATTTGAAGGGCTAGCTTGGGAGGAAAAAATACAAGAAGCAAATTAAATTCAGTTTGTAAAAAGTATTAATAAAAGTTGTAAGAGCTGGCTCAAAACAGAAGTGAAATGGTTTTGCATGTGACTGTCAACACAAATGATGCTGAAGAGAATCAAGGCAGGCTCTGAGGCCATAGTGTAGGAAGACTGACACCAGCCTCCTCGTGCTGCGGTTGCAATGCTCTAACTGACACCAGCCTCCTCGTGCTGCGGTTGCAATGCTCTAACTGACACCAGCCTCCTCGTGCTGCGGTTGCAATGCTCTGACACCAGCCTCCTCGTGCTGGGGTTACAATGCTCTGACTTTCTTGAGAAATTACAGTTCAACACAAATGAGAGATGTGAAGTCTGGAACCCAGGGTGTTCTAGTCCAAAAACAACACACCTCCATTTCTAAATATGAAGAAAATTGGAAGCTGGAGAGATGACTCAGGGCCTAAGAGCACTGGCTGCTCTTCCAGAGGACCCAGGTTCAGTTTCTGGCACCCACATGGCAGGGCTAACTAACAATTGTCCATAATTCCAATTCCAGGGGATCTGATGCTGTCTCCTGGCCTCTGTGGGCTCCAAGTGCACACATGCTACACAGACTTACACAGAGGCCAAACATCTATACACATAAGATAAATTAATTAATAAAAAAATTAAAAACAACAAATTAAGATAAACACATAAAATTTCATGAAGGGTTTGGTTAGTCACAAGGAAATTGCTTTGAATTTCTCTTGCATCATAGCACAGTTCAACATAGTTAGGCAAGTGTACAGCGACTAGCAGTCAAATTCCAAAGCATTGTCTGTTCCTTAACCACGAGGCTTCTAACTGTCACAACTATACCAGAGAGAGGACAGCTGGGATGGCCATGAGAGGAAAGCAGCTAATCACAGCCCTGTCTTTATTCGGACAAGTCCATTTTCCTGTGTCTAAAGGAGAATAAAACTTTGTTTTTCCTTTTTTTGAGACAGGATCTCACTATGTACCTCTGGCTGGCCTGGTGCTGCTATCTAGATAAGTTTGGCCTTGAACACCTCCGCATCCTGACTGCTGGGATTACAGGCATGTACCACCATGACTCAAATAAAACTACTCTTGCCAGCCCTTAAAATTAAATCAGGAGGATAAAAGGTAGCCCCGAAGCTAGTGATATTCAAATGATGATCAAACACCAGGCTTTAATGTAATTGAGAGGCAGAGAACAGCAGTTTAATTTGCTCTGGTTCAAATCTTACCTAGCCAACTTGCCACGTGACTTTAGGCAAATTACTTGGAGTCTGACTCCCCTTACTCACCTGTGAATCACAGATGTCAAAATAAGAAACTCTCAATCACACAGATACTGCCCAGTAAGAGTTTTAAATAGGGGTCACCTTACTTTCTGAGGGTTTCTCCAGCCCAGACTTCCTATGACTTCAAAGGGGCTTCCTCAGGTCGAAAAGAGGGCAAGAGGGCTGAAGTTCCTACAGTGCTCCCAATAAAGCCATTTACCCTAAGAAAGTTAAGAACCTTCCCAGTACATTCTAGAAAACAGACGGTGATACACAAGAGATGGAGGAAGCAGATTTTTGGTTTGGTCACTAAAATCCCTGAATCCTAAAGGCCAGCTGCACATGATGCCCGAGATTATTTCCCTATAAAGGAGGAACCTGGCCGAGAAGGCGTCACTGAAGAAGAGGTAGGCGTTTGACAAGGTTCAGATGCTGTGAGCCTATGAGTCCCAGGAAGGGTAACCCAGTCTCTTGACAAACACAGAGCTCACCCAGAAGACAGTTCTGATAAGCCCGGCCTACACAGGTGAGAATCAACTGCATTTTAGCTGGGCTTTGCTTACAGAGGAACAAGTTATTAATTCTCAGGTATATTTCTTCCTCTCTGCTGCCATGCGCTCCATCTTCTCCATTTAATTCTGGCGGTAACCCAGCGAGATTAGAAAGACTGCAGTCACCAATCTGCTTATCCCGACACAGGTCAGAAAGATTAAATCTGGCCTCAGATGCCTAGGCTACGAGGCTGCTCCTAGCTGGAGCCCCAGTCCCAATCCTAACCAACGTCTCTTTGCCCTGAAAATTCCCTCCCGTTATCCACCAGGAATGCTCCTCCCATCTTCACGGGGCAAACACGTGCGGAGAAGGAAAACGGTAAGTGACCTAAAGCCAGATTCTGTTCCATGTAATCTGTCAAGATTAAAAAAAAAAACCGATTGTTCAGGGTGCTGCAGTCGACTGAGAGGTGGACTGGGCCCACTCTTCTCTCTCAGAACTGTAACCTTCGAAGGGAAGTAAATTTCAAAAGTATCCCCGATGCGAAGAGAAACAGGGGTGAGGTGGGGAAGAAGGCCACCAGCATCGGAAAGATGAGGCGTGGCCCAGCAATTCTGCAAACTCTGAGACCTATTAAGGAGCAGAAAGGTCATGCATGCTGAGAAGTCGGTAGACGGAGGTCCTGTCCTCACCCGGTGGCTGGGAACCTCGATCATGTACTTCTCTGGAAAACGCAGGGCTGCTGACATTTAAGACCTGCCTTCCTCACTCAGGGTGGTGCGGAGAAAAGGAAGGGACGTGGACCTGAGAGGACGCAAAGAAAACTCCATGGGAAGCCCACCCACCCGGGCTTGGAGCACGCAGGGACCAGAAGAGACCCAGGTCAAGAAGCTCCTGGGGACTGCGATACTCACTGGCGGATGATGGTCAAGGCGAAGCGCGGCATCTTGGCTGGGAACCCACGGCGCGGGAGCCCCAACCCGGCTCTGCTGCGCGGCTCTGCGCCGGCACTGCGGGGCCACCGTGCCCGCACGACTTCCGTCTGCCCTGCGGACCGGCTCCGAAGCCATTGGTGGAACCAGTCACTAACGTCATCACAAGGCTACCAATAGGAGCGGAGATTGGAACCCGAAGAGACCCCGCCCAGGCCAGTGGCGCTTGCGCCCCTGCAAGCCTGCACGTGATTGGCGCCTGGCAGGTGCGCGGGGCCCCGCCCTAGGATAACGCCCTGGGAGTGCTGCCAGCTCTAGACCGCCGCCTGCGCCAGGGGCAGATAAGGACTGCTTTGATTTTTTTTTTTTTTTTTTTTTCTACAACTGATTTGAGGAAGGCGTGCAAGGTGTATAGGGATTATAGCGTGCCAAAGCGATGACTGTCTCACGGTGTACAGAGCCAGGGGTTGTATCCTATGAGGGTTAGCTGTAATCCTTTACCTGGCAAGAAAGATCAGGTTGCATGTGTAGATTTAGATCATCCCCGCAACCCAGTTTCGCTCTCAACTTCTTGACCCAAAACTTTAGTGAGGCCGCTTTCTTGCCTTCTGCTTTGCTGAGTCTGATCTTACCAAGCCAGTTAATCGCTAATGCTGCTACCATTCATAATGAAGCCACCCTTCCATCCTGTCCTCCAGAGGTCACCGCTGATATCCATTGTAATAAGAGTTGAATTCAGCTACTCCTGCAGTGACTAGAATAAAGTCCTTTCCTTACAAACAGATGCAGCTACATAGATTTTGTATTAAAACCTCCAAGAGCGGCTGGAGACATGACTCAGCCGGTTAGAGCACTGATTGCTCATCTAGAGCATCCAAGTTCGATTCTCAGTACCCACGTGGAGGCTACCGAGCCGCTGCAACTCCAATTCCAAGGTGTCTGGCGTCCTCTTCTGGCCTCCTGCTCATATTATACACAGACATACATGCAGGCAAAACACCTATACACACAAAATAAAAATAAATCTTAAAAAAAAAAAGTTTTCAAAACCCTGAGACTGAATCTACAGTCTTCAGCCAAGTGATAGAAAAATGAGGATAACGGTGTGACCCGAGTTGAGGGTTAGAGTCTGTGCCCCAAACAACCAGGTTTGGCCACCTATCCTCCATACACCAATGGAAAGAGCCAAATAAATAGAAAGGCAGAAAAATGAGATATTCAATGCAGCCACCTTCCTCACCTCAGTCCATCTGTGGGATCCTAAAATTTCCCATTAAACAGAAGTTAAGAGATAAGTACAACCAAGCCATACAGCCAAGACCAGTCACCCCCAGAGAATTGTCTCAGCTCTGAGTGTCTCTAATAAGTAATTTTCCTCCCAGAGAAAGTTCCTCCCTAGACCGCCTTCTTTTCCTCCAGCAGGAGATTCCCAATTTTCTTGGGATCTATTGTTTCAACCATCTCATAACCAAAGAGAAGGGCACAGAGTCTCTCTAGAATATATTCATTCTTGCCAAGTATGGAGGCACACAACATTAACTCCAGCACTCAGGAGACAGAGGCAGGAGAATCTTCTGAGTTTGAGGACAGCCTGGTCTACACTGGGGCTACACAGTTATCCCCTGCCTCAAAGTAATAATAATAAATAATAATGGATAATAATAATGTAGTGGGGAGTTTTATGTCAACTTGACACAAAGTTATTGTTATCTGAAAGGAGAGGACATCAGTTGAGAAAATACCTCCATAAGATCTGGCTTTATGGCATTTTCTTAATTAGTGGTTGATGGAGGAGGGCCCAGCCTATCAGAGGGGTGGTGCTATCCTGGGGCTGAGCAAGCCATGATGAGCAAGCCTGTAAGCAGCACCCCTCCATGGCCTCTGCCTCAGCTCCTGCCTTTGGGTTCCTTCCCTGTTTGAGTTCCTGCTCTGACTTCCTTCGACGATGGACTAAGATGTGGAAGTGAAAGCCAAATAAAACCTTTCCTCCCCAATTTGCTTTTGGTCATGGTGTTTCATCACAGCAATAGAAACCCTAACTGAGACTAATAATGGTAATAATAATCTACTTATTTTTGCCAGGCAGGTTGGTTAACTATAGGTGCAAACATGTCACAGGTCAATGTTAATGCTGGGTTGTGTTGTCTTCTTGCATTCTTAGCTAAATCTTTGCATTTGACAGTCCAGGTGTTGTGGTGATTCCCCAGTTATATTTTAGATAATAAATGTATGAGAATGATTCAAAACTGCATCCCGTGTATCATTCCTTTGACCTTGGAGCACCTGGGAAGAAGACAGGACAGGTAGGCTTCCCGATCTTCAGTACAGAGATAGAAATGTGGCTTCACAAGGAGCTAAAGAGGTTTGTCCAGGCTCATAGAGATAGTCATCACAGAACCAGTTCAGACCCTCAAACTTCATTCCCTGTGGATCCCCCTGAGGCCTTTCCAATGCCAGGCTGGGCTCCAGGAAACTAAATCCAGCTGAACCTGTGAGAGAAAGCTCGAGGCACTAGTGTTTGTTATATCTCATTATTTGGGGTCCCGAGAGCTAGCTGTTTGAAACCCTTCTTCTTCCAACACGTTTCTTCTCTTACTTTCATGACCCTCCATTTTATTTATTGACTTATTTTTAGGGTTTTTTGTTTTGTTTTGTTTTTTTTTTTGTTTGTTTGTTTGTTTTTGTTTTTTTTGTTTTTGTTTTTGTTCTTTTTTTTGAGACAGGGTTTCTCTGTGTAGCCCTGTCCTGGAACTCGCTCTGTAGATCAGGCTGGCCTCAAACTTAGAAATCCGCCTCTGGAGTGCTGGAATAAAGCATAAGCCACCACACCTGCCCCTCTGCTTTGTTTGTTTCTCTGTAGTGGATAGCTGTTCCAGCTTTGACCTTGAAGTACTACCCCCATTGAGGCTTCGGTAACTGTCACACCTACAAGTCGGGACCGAGACAGGACCCCTGAAGACCCAAGATTCCGATGTGTTGGCTTTCGTGGTTCCTGGACCCTGGATGCTGAAGGTAGATAAAGCAGAGTTATCCAGAGAAAATGGCTGGACTGCGCTACACCTTTCCCAGACCCTGTAAGTTACCCTTTACTTGTAAGTTACCCCGCAAAATAAACCTCCCTTTTAACTACGTGGAGTGGCCTTAGTACTTTCACCAATATTTCTCAGTGAACTGGTTCATCCAGACTGGCTGGCCCCAGGCCCCAGGATCCCTGTCTCCACCCGCACTCCCCAGCCCTGGGATTCACATCACGTCAGTGGCTTTTCACATAGGTGCTAGGGACCAAACTTGGGAACTCATGTTTGTATGGCAAGCACTTCACAGCTTTTTTTTTTTTTTCCAAGACAGGGTTTCTGTGTAGCTTTGCGCCTGTCCTGGAACTCACTTTGGAGACAACGCTGGCCTTGAACTCACAGAGATCCGCCTGCCTATGCCTCCCAAGTGCTGGACTAAAGGCGTGCGCCACCATTGCCCGGCCACTTCACAGCTTTTAAATGAAGTCATTTTATTAATCCAAACAAAGACTTACTGAAGATTCACTGAAACATGTAGACTCTAATTTGATGGATAGAAATACAAATTGCAGGCTAATTATCATGATCTGTCCTTACACAGGGAATGAAGACAGCATTATTACCCCATAAATATGTGCAGGTTTGTTTTTGTTGTTGTCTTGGGGGAGTGTTTTTGTTTTTATTTTTTCGAGACAAGGTTTCTCTATGTAACAGCCCTAGCTGTCCTGGAACTCACTCTGTAGACTAGGCTGGCCTCGAACTCACAGAGATCCACCTGCCTCTGCCTCCTGAGTGCTGAGATTAAAGGCATGTGCCACCACACCTGGAATTCTGTGTAGTTTTTATATACCAATTATAAAACAATCTGTTACATTAAAAGACTCATCCCAGTCCAAGCAGGATTGAAAAAGACAAAGCTGGGCACAGTGGCACCCACAGATAATCCTAGTGTTCCAGAGTGTGAGGTGGTGAGTTTCAGATTGGAGACCAACCCGGGGCATACAGGTGAATTCAGAATTCCAGGCCTGGGGTAGCTAGGAAGACACTCTCCAAAACAAAAAGCAAAAAGAACAGGCAATTGACATTCAAGTATGGAGTGGAGGTTTTCGGGGGCCAGAGAACTGTGGTTCTGTGATAGGGCAAGCATCTTCGACTGTGTTGCATTGCTCCATCTTTTCAGGGTTTTGAAGTTGAAGGTTGCAGTGGTTTATTCCAGCATAATAAAGAGGGATGCTGGGATTTACTGGTGGGAACCTTCTTGCTCCATCGCTGTCATAACTGATTGCATGCTGGACCCTGAGGGAAGAATAAGATCCTGAAACCAACGGAGAATCAGGACTACACGGTAAACCATCTGTTTTATCCAGCCATTGGGAAATAATAATGCGACCAACGATCCAAGCATGAGGGGCCTGCCAGGCCCACTGTGCCCAGCTCTCCATCAGCTTGGTATCTGGGGGTGGAGGAAGATTGGTTTTGGCAGTCAGTCTGCCAACACCTGACATCTGTCACCAGGAGCTCCCAGTGATGCTCCTGAGTGCCAGCCTTTTCACCGACAGACACTCGAAGGACGCCTTCTCAGCCTGACATGCTTCTGGGGACCTCACTATTATTTGAAGACACGCATCCGGTAATCCCTTTTCATGCCTTGCCACTTAGCCTGTCGATTCCTGGGGGAAAGAACTCTCTCCGAAGCCAAGTTCACTGCTGTCTGGAAGAATGGCAGCCACATGAAAGGATGTCATGAAAGTTATAGTGCTGAGGCGGGGGATGGGGGGGCTGACGTTATCAGGAGTTTCTGCCAAAGGGCCTCAGAAACATCTTCTTCACTCTCCACCTGGCCTTATCTTTGGGGAAAAAAACACTTGTGTTTATGACACTGTTGAAGAAAAGTAAGCCCATGCTTCACGGGTTTATTTATGTTCAAGATTAACTGAGTCTTTTTTTTTCCCCCTGAGACAGAGAGTTTCTCTGTGTAACAGCTCTGGCGGTCCTAGAACTCTTTCTTATGTAGATCAGGCTGGCCTTGAACTCACAGAGATCTGCCTGCTTCTGCCTCCTGAGTAGTGGAATTAAATGCGTGTGATAGCATATCTGGATTCCTGGGGAAGTTTTTTATGTCCCCAGCTTTAGAAAGATTACCTCCTTTAATTCTCCTGATAATCCAGCAAGTTCTCCTACCTTAAAAGGCACAAGAAGAAATTCAAAGCTCAAACAGTGTGTGTTAGCCGTGGGCCCCAACCCGGCTCTTACAGCTTAAGCATAACCCTGGTCTCCTTACAATGCCTGACAACAAATGGAAATGTGTGTAGACCCAGAGCTCACTTCTTAGTGCCACCTACATTGCTGGGTGGTTGTAACACAGTCACCGTCACCAGTCCTTAGCCCGGTGTGTCCATTAGAGAAGACGATGTTCCCTACATTTGGGACCTTCATCTCCGTGTTTGATTTGCAGGCAGGGAAAGGAGGACAAAAGATTCAGGAAAAGAATCAGTCTTCCTGCTGCCTGTTGGAGATAAGAAGGAACCCTAGCCTGGCAGTGGTGGCACATGCCTTTGATCCCAGCTCTCGGGAGGCAGAGGCAGGTGGATCTCTGAGTTCAAGGCCAGCCTGGGCTACAGAGTGAGTTCCAGGACAGCCAGAGCTATGTAGAGAGACCCTGTCTCGAGAAAAAAAAAGTGGGGGGGATGACAGAATCTGGGTCTAGAGACTCAGTGAGGAGTCTGTGAGAGTCCCCAGGCTAAGTGAGAGAGGAGGAGAATGCTGGAGGAAAGAGGAAAACAGCATGTACGTCAGTGGGTCACTGAGGAACAGGAACAAAGTGGGAGTGTGACTTGCTGTGTATGGGCAGGTGTGTGTGTATGTACATGTGAGAGCATGCATGTGGTGGCCAGGTCAACCCTGTGTGTCATTTCCCAGGAGCCTTTTGCCTGTTTTAAAAAAAAATCATTATTTTATTTTAAGTATATGTTTGCCTGTAGATGTGTCTGTGCATCATTTTTGTACCTGGTACCTGAAGAGGATGGAAAAGGGTGTCAGACCCCCTGGACCTGGAGTTACAGATGGTCTTCCAGAAGAGCAGCCAATGCTCTTAACCACTGAGCCACCTCTCCAGACTCTTGTTTGATTTTGAGATAGGGCAGGTCCCTGGCCTAGAGCTCATCAACTAGACTAGGTTGGCTGGCCAGTGAGCTCTAAAGCCTCTGCCTCCGCAACACGTGGATTACAAATGTGTACCACTATGCCCAGCTTTTTTTTTTTTTTTTTTTAATGTGGGATCCATGGATCAAACTCAGGTCCTTATGGTTGGGGAGCAATCACTTTACTAACTGAGGCACATTTCCAGCTCAGAGATGTGAGGGTTTTTTTTTTTAATAATTAATTGACTGATTGATTTTATTTTTTGAGGCAGAATCTCACTATGTAACCCTGGGCTGGCAGGAAACTCAGGGAGATCTACCTGCCTTTGTCTCTGAGCACTAAGATTAATGGTGTTTGCCACCATACTCATTTTCCACATGTTTACATGAGCATATGCTACACATGTGTAGTGGCCAGAAGAAGCCAGAAGAGTACACTGGATCCCCTGGAGCTGGAGTTAGAGGCAGTTGAGAACTGCCATGTAGATGCTTGGGATTGAACTTGGGTCCTCTGAAGGAGCAGAACCCCAGAACCATCTCTCTAACCCCAAGATGTAACCTTTCAAAGGCAACAAAATTGGGGTGTTTGGGAGTAAAGCAATAACCATTGCTTTTCCCCAGGCAGAGCCCTGGGAGTCAGCAAGATTCTAGAAATGTGTGACAGTGCAGGATACTTGGGGCTTGGGCCAGCAGTTTGATCCCTAGCTCCCAAGCAGTGTTGGGGGTGGTGGAATGTTTCTTTTGCATTCAAGAGTAGCAACAGGGTCACAGAGAGAGCTGCAGTCCCAAGGGCTGCAGTTTTCTCAGAAGGCATTTTTACCATGTTCAGCATCAGTGTGGGTATGATACAGATATCGACAAATTAGCATACAGGTTCCACAAGCAGTGAGTCTTGATCAGCTCTGCTTATCAGCTAGGCGGGTGGCTTCCACAATCCACATTCATTTCTCACAGTTCAGGAGGGTGCACGTCTGAGATTAAGGAGTCAGCACTGGTGGGATTCTAGGAAGGTCAGTTTCTGACTGAAGTTTCACATGGATGAAAAGGGGCAGGAAGGATGCAGCAGAACCTTCTCATTGAGACCACCAGCTTGCGAATAATGACATGGAGACTTATTATTAATTATACAAGCCTGGCCTTAGCTTAGGCTTGTTTCTAACTAGTTCTTATAACTTACATTAACCCATATTTTTTAATCTATGCTCTCCCATGAGGTTCATGACCTCATCTCCTTCCTGCCCATCCTGCTTCCTCCTCATCTGGCTGGTGACTCCACCTTTCTTCCTCCCAGAGTTCCCTCTCTGTCTGGAAGTCCCACCTGTGCTCTCCTGCCTAGCTATTGACAGTTCGGCTTTTTATTACACCAATCACAGCAATACATCTTCACATAGTGTACAGATATCCCACAACAGAAGGACTCTCTGGGGTCCCCAAATGAAGGCCCTGATCCTACTCATGAGGCTGCTACCCTCTTAACCCAACTACCATTTAAAGGTCTTACACTAAATGCAAAGATCTCAATGTAAGAGTTTTGGAAGGGGGACACAACATACTCCATTCAAAAGTGCACAGTCTAGGAAGCCAGGCATGGTTGTGGTGTGTACCTGTAATCCCACTTGAGAGGCTGAGGCAAGGCAATCATGAACTCAAGGCTAGCCTGGGCTACATAGTTCCAGGCTAGCCTGGGCTACACAGCAGTAGCCTATCTCAGAGCAAAACAACAAAGAAGGAAAGAACAAGAAGATGCATTGTCTCCCATAGTCAACTGATTTTCAACTGGAGGCTACAGTCCACACAGATAGTGTCAGCTGTATCTTGGTCAGTAATTAATGCCTTATTAACTGTTACCTTTGTTTTCTTTTGTTTTTGTTTTTTGAGGTAATGTCTCTGTATAGCCCTGGTTGTCCTAGAACTCACTCTGTAGACCAGGCTGGCCTCGAACTCAGAAGTCTGCCTGCCTTTGCCTCCTGAATGCTGGGATTAAAGACGTGTGCCACTATGCCCTGCTTATTAGCTTATATCTTAAATATCTGAAAATCAGAGTTTTCTTGAGGATAGTGATTGGCCTCATTGAAAGGTGGGTATGTTGTCTCACTTGGCAGCTTTGGGACAAGTCTTACTCTTGAGGGACCAGAATGAAGAAGGTGAGCAGACTGTGGCTTGTGTCACTTGGGCTGAGTCTGCGGGCTGTGTTTTAGTCCTGCTGACAAGTCTAAACCTTCTTTCCCATACATGGCCACAGGATCAGCTTCTGGATGGTTGTTGCTTACTGTGGCAGGAAGACAGTGTTGCCTGGGAACATCTGTCTGAAAGAGGGGAGCTTTTTGGCAAGGTGTTACTGGATGCAGAGCATTCAATGACCCAGGCTCCCAGACAGATCACACATTGTGCTTTGGCTCTGCTGTGTCTCCACAGGTGTCCTGCAGACCTTAGTTCAAGGTTTGCTTTCTAAGTAAGCTGATGCCCAGGCTGGAGAAGAGTGGCCAAATCCATCGGTGTTAATAACTCTTATATTTGGGCTGTGAGCCTAGCCTTTAACGGCGGAGTCATCTCTCCAGCCCACATGTTAGCATCTCTAGTGGCTAAAAATATCAGCCAAAAGAATTAAAGAATTTTCCTATGCCAATAAGGTATGTAAATGTCTTTGATCCTATAGGGATTCTGTAGACATCGAGTGGATTCCTACGGCCTCCATTCCCACCCTGGGCCATCGTCCCCACCCAGATTGCCAGAGCTGAGCAAGCCTGAATTGGAAAAGGAGGATAGAATTGAATGAGCAGAAAGGCAGCTTCCCCAGGCCAAAAGGTAATGTTTGAGGAAAAGAACAGATTATTGCAAAGCTAGGCCAAGTTAATAAATTTGGGAGCATGGTGGCCACACATTTGCAAACCATATATTCTGGAGGAACCTAAAGAGAATCGCAGTGACAATGAACTGGGGTGCAAGGCACACATGCTGGGAAAGGCTACTGCTTCTTAAGAATCTTCTTGAAGGTGTTTTCAATTGGAAGGTTCTTTCTTTGTTCTTAGGCGTCATCCTAGTGAAAGGCAATGTTTATCTACCTAAGACTTCAGCAGGGAGTATTATCCTATTGAATCCACTGCACTAAAATTCTCACTCCTCTCAATCCTCAGGCAGAATCTAAATCAAGTAGCCTGCACAGTGCAGCATGTGTGACATTTGAAGTTGGCCACATCTGTTTTTCTGACTCCTTTCTCCAAGCAGAGACTGTCATAGCTAAATTTAAAATGTCCCCTACAAGTTCATGTGTCTGAAGACTGGGTCCCCAGCTGGTGATGCTCTTTGGGCAATTATGGAACTTTTGGTAAATGTGCCCTAGCTAGCAGAAGGGGTTGTCGGGGATGGGCCTTGAAGGAGTTCCCTGATTCACCAAGCTATATATAAACCACCCATACTTTGCAGGCTGCTCCTGGCCCTGATGGCGCCCTCACCACAAGCCCCAATAAAATCCCTCTTCCATGGTGTGACAAGGATAGTGGCTAGTAGGGACTCCATTATATCTAGGTGAGTGAGCAATATGGCTCTTAATTTAGCTCCAAAAAGAAGTCGAATTTGAGGTTGGGTGTAGCTAGAATTTTCCTGCCTGGCCCACAGTCAGGACAAATCTCTCTCACCCGCCAGGGCCATAGTTGCTCAGAACCAATGAAGTAAACACACAGAAACTTATATTGCTTACAAACTGTATGGCCGTGGCAGGCTTTTTGTTATCTACTTCTTCTATCTTAAATTAACCCATTTCTATTAATCTATACTTTGCCACATGGCTTGTGGCTTACTGGTGTCTTTACATGTTGCTTCTCATGGCAGTGGCTGACAGTGTCTCTCCGCCTCAGCCTTTACTTTCCAGAATTCTCTTTTCTCTTGTCCCGCCTATACTTCCTGCCTGGCCACTGGCCAAACAGCATTTTATTTATACAGAGCGATATCCACAGCACTTCCCCTTTTCTTTTCTTTTCTTTTTTTTTTTTTAAGGAAGGTTTTAACTTTTACATAGTAAAATTACTTATAACAAAACAACTATCAAGCAAGAATTACAGTTACAATATTAAAGAAGATATTCTATCTATCTTATATTTGTGAGTCTAAGGTTTTCTATCTAACTTATCTTTTATCATAACTGAGGAAATTATAACTATCTAGTCTTTAACCACATCAAAGACCTCAGAAGGATATAATATTACCTGAGAAATGGGAGAAGGATGCAAGCAACTTTCGGGAGTCTTGTAGGGTAGACAGAGACAGCTGGCAGCCTGGACAGTCACCTAATGTTCCTTTGTAAAGTCGGGGCATTTGTCTTCAGCCCACAGGGCTAGAGTCTCTTGGTCACTTTTTTCAGTGTCCTGTAGAATGTCTGGCAGTTTCCTCTGCGAAGCAGGAACCTAAAGGACCATTTTGTCAAGCAAAGTTCAGTGGTCACCTTTTTATGGGTCCTGCATGTCCAGTTGATCAAGCAGTCCAGGCAAGAACAGTTTCTTGCCCAAATGTCTATTTTTGCCAAGGTGAAGATAAATTCCATATGAAGTGTCTTCAATGCCCATCCTCCTCTCTGAAGTAAATCTGGTGTTGGCAGGAGCAGACATGTCTCACTGTCCAGAAAGGCTGAATTTTAAAAATATTTTAAATGTCATATTTTATAGGTCATTGAAGTATTTGAAGATTACCTATCTATCTGAAATATCTCTGTGTATACCTAGAAGACTTAACTAACATGGCTATGAGTATGATTATCATAGATGATTAATTATTAATCTATTTTTAATTATCCATTACAATTTTAAATGAGCTGTACAAACATAATATCTTAAACAAGAGTAGAAATATACACATAGTATAACAAAATTAACTTTAAGTTTGTATCAATAGACTAAAATCTACACCAATGTAAAACATTTTAAACAAGCTGTTCTTTAGAAGTAAATTTCTTAATCTACCCTTTTTTTATTATATTTATATCATATCACCTTTTCTTCTTTAGAAAGAGATCACATTTATAATTAACCTGTTTTAAATAAAAATATTGGTTTTTCTTTGTCCCACATCAGAGGACTCTTCTGATTTGGGACACAAGAATCTCTTAACCTTTCTTTTTAGTAATATGTCTGGGTTTAGAGAAGGAGTGAGCCAATTTCATCTCCAAAGCCAGCTTGATAATTTTGGGAAATTGGGCATAGTTTTTCTTATTACTTCCTGCTGGAGGGGGGCGCTGTATCTTATGGGGACACAAAGAAAATTTTAGGATTATGGAGTAGTCCGTGAGGGTAAGCCTCTGAGCCAGTTGCCTTGAAACCACTCTGGATGTTGGATCATCTGGGCCATGGTGTCATCAGAGACCTTTCAGGTGGTCTTGGCTGATCAAACCTGATGTATCTTAGTCTGGAACAAATCCACAGCCTCTGGCTTTCTGTGGAAACAAAAGCAGAGACTCTTTTCCAAAGCAACATATCCTTATATCCAAATTTTGAAGTTAAGGTACCTTTAAAATTTATATATTTGTTTAACTCAACAGTTTTTACAATCAAATCTTTTTTTGTAGTTAAAAATCCCAGAGACAAGACAAACCAGATTCTCTGTGTAATATCCATCTTTGTGAGGCTGAAACGGAAAAGAAAGTTGGTGGTTAGACATTACAATTGAACTTGTAGTCATATTAGGTGTGTTTTCACGATCAAACAGATATATTTTAGATAGACAGGTCATTTTCAAACCCTTCAGAGATCTACAGAATATGCATTTAAAATGTTTTAATAACTTAGGATTTTTTCTTTTTTGCTATGACTATGAGACATGTCGGCTCCTGGAAGTACCAATCTACTTCAAAAAAAAAAAATATGGGCATTAAAGAAACTGCATATGGAGTTAACTTTCATTGTGGCAAAAGTTAGCCACTGGACAACGAAGTATCCTCAAATCAACTGCTGACAAACAGGACAGACAGGACATGAAACAAAGGACTACTGATTCTTACCAAAACAAGTGTGGTTGTGGCTTTATCAAAAGGCATCTTCTGAAGCCAGGGCAATATGGCACCATCCCTGAAGTGAGTGGCCTTTGCAATCTGGAAAAGGTACTGTGCCCTTTTCTTTGAAGGCAGCTGAACAGGGAGTGGGCCGATGGCTTCTGATGTGCAGTGGAACAACAGATGAAACAGTTATTCTTGAAGAATAACTAAGCTCACCCCTCTCAATAGTAGACTGGCATTCTATAGAGGGATGTGGAGAAGAACGGGATGCCGAGATGAAGCCACATATACACAGCCAAGAAAAATGGACAGCTGAATTGAAAAAACATCAATAATTTCCAGAATTTAAAATCCTGACATGACACTAATGGAATTCAGGTGTTTCTGGTACATGGACTGCTCTCACCAAATGTGGGATCGAACTGTTGACCTTGTATATATCCTAGTTCACAAAAGAGTCTATCAGATACACTAAGCCTATAGGCTGAAGATGATGCCCCAACACTGTGGAGAAACCTCAGATGACTGTTCAGGCAGCTGGCTGTTTCTGTCAACTCACATTTTTTTTTTTTTTTTTGGAAGCTGCTTGCATGCACTTCCTGTTTTTATTTTTTTATTAGGTGGTATTATTTCCTTCTTGGGTCTCTGAGGGAGTTGAAGATCAGTTAGTTATAGTTATAATTATCTTTGTTAAGGATTTCAAAAAAACTCACTAAGAGCTGTAAATGTATAAATTTAAAAGACGTTATAAGACAGTTCCATTAGCAATATAAGTTAAGATAAAAAGAGAATCAGGTATGTTTTGGACTTACCAAAATAGGATAGATAACAGAATTATTTTCTTTGAATTTGTCAAATACAAATGGACTAGACATTGTTTAGGTATGTATGGTTTGTATATATGGTATATATAGTTATTGTACTTTTGTATATAGTTTTCCTTATATTAGTTATAACTTTTTTCTTTTTATTAAAATAGAAAAGGTGAAATATAGTGATATTTTATTTATATTGAAATGTGATTTTATTTGTATGTTAATAAAGTTGCCTTGAGGTCAGAGCAAGCTAGAGCAGAAGCTGGGCGGTAGTGGTGCATGCCTTTAATCCTAGCACTTGGGAGGCAGAGCTAGGTAGATCTCTGTGTGTTCAAGCACACAGCCAGCATGGCAGACACACGCCTTTAATCTCAATACCAACCATAGAAGACCTGGAGGTCTGTACAGACAGTGACAAGGAGGTCATTACAACCAATGAGAAAACAGAACAGAAAGTCTATAAATAGACAGGACACACAGAAGTAGGTCTCTTGCGGAGAGGAAGGACAGCAGAAGCAGTGAAGGGTAAGGTTTTCCCGCTCTTGCTCTGACCTAGTGGTTTTTAACTCTGCAATTGGTTCTGTGTTTCTTATTTAACAAGCCAGTTACATCTACATTTGGGGATTTAGCTCAGTGGTAGAGTGCTTGCCTAGCAAGCGCAAGGCCCTGGATTCGGTCCTCAGCTCCAGATTTTAAAGAAAAAAAAAAAAAGGAAAAAAAAAAAAAGAAGTCGAATTCACCAAAAGAATCTTAGGACTGTGAACAGGGTAATTCCTCCTTCTTTGTTTCTGAGATAGGGTTTTTCTGTGTAGCCCTGGCTGGCCTGAAACTCACTATGTAGACCAATCTGGCCTTGAATTCACAGAGACTTTCCTGCCTCTGACTTCAAAGTCTGGGGATTAAAGGTGCCACCATGCCAACCTTCTCTGTTAAGTGGTGGGGCTGGAACCCGGAGCCTTGTGTACACCAAGCATGTGCTCTACCACTGAGCTGCTCTACCACTAAGCTGCACTTTCCACTTGTGAAAGTTCCTTTAAGTCCTCAAGACACTCAGCTAGTGATTGTCTCAAAGTCCCTTATCTTAGTGACATGTGTGGGAAACATAAGTACCTCTCTATGAAATGACCTTCTTTTTCTATTTATTATTTTATATCCCATCCGAAGTTTTGACTCTCTCCTCTCCTCCCAGTCCCCTGCCCCCATATCCACCCCTCAACCCACTCCTCCTCTGTTTCTGTTCAGGAAAGGGGCAGGTCTCCCATGGATATCAACAAAGCATGGCATAGCAAATTGTAGTAAGACTGAGCACCTCCCCATGTATTAAGACTGGGCAAGGCAACCCAGTATGAGGAGCAGGGTCCCAAAAGCCAGCAAAAGAGTTGGAGACAGCCCCTGCTGTGGTGATATATTGTGTGCCCCAATAAACTTATCTGGGGATCAGAGGACAGAGCCGCCACTAGATTAGACATAGAGGCCAGACAGTGGTGTCCCACACCTTTAATCCTATCAATTGTCTGGATCTCTGTGAGTTCAAGGCCACACTGGGAAGACAGACCAGCAGTGGTGACACTCACCTTTAATCCCAGCACTTGAGATCTTATGTCTTTGCTTGGGAAGCACACACACCTTTAATCCCAGGAAGTGACATGGCTGGATGGAGAACCGTCTATAAGGTGTGAGGAGACAGGAACTAAGCAGCAGTTCAACTGAGACCCTCAGGGTGAGGACGCAGAGGCTTTCAGCCTGAGGATTCGTGGAAACAGGAGTTGGCGAGGTGAGGCTGGCTGGCTTGCTCTCTGATCTTTTAGCTTTCATTCCAATACCTGGCTCCAGGTTTTTGTTTTTGTCTTTTTTTATAAGGCCTTTTACACCCTGCTCCCACCATTAGGAGCTGCCCAAGAGGACCAAGCTACACAGTTATAACACCTGCAGAGTGCCTAGGTCAGTCCCCAAATGATCTTTGTTAAAAAGACTGCCTTAGTTGGCTTATTTTGCATGCTGTTCTAGCCTAGGGTGATAGCAAACATGTCTCACATGCTGGCTGGGCAGGCCCTAAGCTTTACAGTGAGTCAACCCCATTCCGACCATACTCTTCGAGGAAGGCACTGTTATTATGGAGCTTAGTTTCACAGGTTGAAAAAAAAAAGTGAGTGGAGTTTACTGCGAATTACCACACATCTGTCCCCATGGTTCCCTGGCTGGTGGAGGACTGGCAGGGATTTCAGGGCAGGCAGCATACTGGAGCTTATGTGTCTCTACCAACACAGTTGGCCTGTGACTTCCCATCTGGCTCTGCCACTAGCCAACAAAGACCAAAGTATATAGGGACCTGGTCACTGGCAAAGCAGCCACCAATCACGCACTTGTGGATGGAGGGATTTCCTGCCAATCCCTTACTGTAACTAGCCCTCATCTGTGCAGTGGACCAGCAGTACCAAGAAAGACCTCTGTGAAAAGGCTTGGAGAGTCATGGTTTGATGCTGAACCATCTCAACAGCCAAACGGCCTTTTTATTATTTTTATTATTTATTTGTTTGTTTATCTATTCATTCATCTATTCATTCATTCATTCGTTTGTTTGTTTGTTTGTTTGTTTGTTTATAGTCAGAATCTCACTATTCAGCCCTGGCTAGCCTAGAGCTCCCTATGAAGATCAGGTTGGCCTCTAACTTACAGGGATCAGCCTGCTTCTGCCTCCGTAAGCCACCATACCCAGCAGATTTGCAGTCAAAACAAAGCAAACAAACAAAACCTAAAAATCTTATACATAAAAGGAAAATGACCTTCAAGGCCCTGAGGAGTTGGCTCAGAGGTTAAGAGTATTTGCTGCTCTTGCAGAGGACCTGAGTTAAATTCCCAGGACCTACTTGGTGGCTCACAACCATCTGTAACTCCAGTCCCAGGGGATCTGATGGCCTCTTCTTACCTCCTCGGGCACCAGGCACACATGTGGTGCACATACATACATGCAGACAAAGCCCTCATACACAGAAAATTAAAATGACCCTCCCCCACCAAATCAAAATGGGAAAAGCTCATGCTTAATGCACATTGGCTAGGCTTGCCCTGCTCTCGGCATGAGGTCTGCAAAGAATTTCAAAACTCTGGCCCTGCTCCTGGGTTATTTGATGACTAAGATCCAAGGGCAGAAAGAAGGTGACCAAAGCTTCATCCAGAGGCCTCTTGTCTTCTGGGGAGGAGAGCTGGGTGCTGGACGTGGGGAGGTACTAGAAGGGTGTTCCGAGAAGGCTTCAGAACGCTTCATCAGACCTTGAGCCGCAATGCTGCACATCCACAGGAAGGGCAGAGCCTAGGCTACAGAGGTGGGGTGGGGGGGGTAAGAGGAGGGAGAAGGGGCTGAGCAGACTCCTCACTACAGCGCTGCTTGCCTTGTAGGCCTGTGGTCTCCAAGACCTAGATTTCCAATGAGTGGCTAAGACTTTCACCAGAGAGATCTTTCTTCTTATTTTAGTGACTGTGGGAGTCAGTCTCACTATGTGTGCAGGCTGGATTTGGTCTGTCAGGTTGCCACCTCTGGCCTAGGCACTGAAGAGCATGACAATCTGGGTCCCAGCTGGTCGAAAGGGAGAGATTGGTCCATGGGCCTGTGAGGCCCTGTGTGTGGGACAGGCCTGAGGTTGGTCTCTGCAGGCTGCCCTCTCCTGGACCAGGAGCTAAAAGCCCAGTCTCTATATAGACCCATGCTGGGTGGCTTTGTAAATTGGTTCTACCTGTGACACCAGTACCCTCTTGTGGACAACATGGGAAGGGCCTCATACTTAAACACAAGTTGATACCTACAAATCTACCAACTGAAGGGAGCTACGGGTAACTTGTCCCTCCTAGTGAAACGGAAGCGGTGTCGTTAGTAAGCAAAGCCTTGGAGGGATAACGAGGTGGCAATAATGAGATAGGGGGGAAGGAAGGTTGTGGGGGACCAGCCCCCACACTTATTTACTCCAGAAACTCTTGAGGAATGAGGGATAAGAGACTTAGTTAGAAATAGGGGAGAAAGAAACAGTGAGAAAACACAGGACAGGTTGGACCTGGATCCTTATCCACCGGCCCAGAATTTTATTCCAAAGGTCTATCCCTTGCTAGTTAGACCCTTACAAACACCTGGTACCCAGGCCCGTGGTCCAATCAACCTCTTATGCAGTCCTGCTGGGTACAGCCACTAGGAAACCTAGTGAGCTCCAACAGAAGGTAAGGTGGGCTTTGTCACACTCTTTTCTCTGACAGTCAGTTCTGGTGGCTCAAGCCTATGGTTACCACCTCCAGAAAGGCCCTCAAAGCCCAGCGTGCATGAGCCGCCAGTCTTATCTGGAAACTTCCAGCCCTAAGCCTTCAGACCTCCTGAGAAATCAGTTAGGTAGTTGTTCAGTCAGTGTTTGTGGCTGAACTTATCCTACTTTCCAGGCCATTCTCATTTATGGGGTTTAAAGTCCGTTGTGCTGTGTGCTCTGAAAGCGGCCTATTTGAATATCTCCTCATTCATTGAAAAGAAAAAAATCACTTCCCATCCCTTTATTTTTGGAAAAAGTCAAGGTCCACTTCTACTGTTTCCAAAGCATCACGGACATTCTAATGAGTGTTTTCTTCTATTCACATGCTCTGAGAAAAACCCTCCGGTCTTAGCCCTGCTCCCCTGCCTACACCAGTCGGTGCCACATTCGAGCCTGGTTGCTGACCCACCTCCTAGTCGCATGTAGGCCTGTGTGCTTTGCCTCCAAAGAGAACTTCTTAACTCACACAGCCTAGGAGGGTTTCACAGTGCTTCCTGAAAGCCAGGTGTAGGCCTTACATATGTGCTGGCCATGGACACTCAACTCATGTTGGTGCCTTGAACCCTGATGTCCCCCGCAAATATATATATATATATATATATATATATATATATATATATATATATATATATATATATATATATATATATATATATATATATATATATATTTGTTTTTTGAGACAGGGTTTTTCTGTGTAGCCCTGGCTGTCCTGGAACTCACTTTACAGACCAGGCTGGCCTCGAACTCAGAGATTCACCCGCCTCTGCTGGGATTAAAAGGGTGTGCTACCACTGCTTGGCTTATTATTATTATTTACTTATCTGTATTTGTATGTATACATGTGTCTGCATGCATATATGTATGTGCACCATGTGTGCAGTGCCTGCAGAGGCCAGAAGAGGGCGTTGTATCCCCAGAACAGTTGTGAGCCACCCAATTTGGGTGCAAGTGACTGAACCTGATCCTTCATAGGAGCAGCAAGCACTCCATCTCTCCAGCCCCCTCAGCAGCATTTTTGCCATTGTCCACCCCACAGCACCAGAAGGAAAATACATGGCCTAATATGAAGCGGGACACCCGCTTCGTGAAAGGATGTTGGGAAGACCACGGCTAAGCGGACTGCAGTTCTTATTTTGCTGCTACCCCTATGTACTCATGAAAGTTTCAGATCTCTAGAAAGGTTTTTGAAATATAAAAGCAAGCCTTGTATAGTGGCACACACCTTTCATCACGGTACTGGGAGGCAGAGGCAAGCAAAGCTGTGAGTTTGAAGCCAACCTGGTCGACATTGTGAGTTCCAGCACAGTCAGGGATAAATAATAACGGTCAGCCGGGTGGTGGTGGTGGTGCACGCCTTTAGTCCCAGCATTTGGGAGGCAGAGCCAGGCAGATCTTTGTGAGTTCGAGGCCAGCCTGGATTACCAAGTGCGTTCCAGGAAAGGCACAAAGCTACACAGAGAAACCCTGTCTCGGAAAAACAAAACAAAACAAAACAAAAAAACAAAAAAACAGTCCTGACTCAAAAACAAACAAAACAAAAAAGAAATACAAAAGTGTGGGGCTGGAGAGATGGCTCAGTGGTTGATCGCACTGGTTTCTCTTCCAGAGGACCTGGGTTAGGTTCTCAGCTCACACATGGTGGCTCACAACCGTCTGCCACTCCAATTCCAGGGGATCATATGCCCTCTTCTGGCCTCTGTAGGCACTGCATATATGTGGTGCAGACAAAACCCCATATACATTAAATTAATTTTTTGTTTGTTGTTTTTGTTTTTCGAGACAGGGTTTCTCCATGTAGTTTTGGTGCCTGTCCTGGATCTTGCTCTGTAGACAAGGCTGGCCTCGAACTCACAGAGATCTGCCTGGCTCTGCCTCCCAAGTGCTGGGATTAAAAGCGTGTACCACCACCTCCTGGCAATTTTTGTTTGTTTGTTTGTTTTGTTTTTAAAGAAAGAATGCAGGAGCACTTGCTGGTAAGATTGGGAGATTCTAGTCTTCACCTTGATCATAAGCCTGAGGTTTTCCAGTTGTTAAACTGCAACGAACTTGTTTGGGACAATGGGAGGCTTCCCCATTAGCTGTGTGGAGTGTTCATGGCAGTGGGTGGTTTCCCAAGAGCTAAGCAGAATGTTGCACTTTGTTGGCTCTGAACACCAGCTGCTCTGAAAGAAAGCCAACTGTGCTACTGGATGGCCCATGGAATAGAGAGCCACTGGCTGACACAGCACCAGGACCTCTGAGCAACAGATGGGAGAGGGGAGAGGGGGCTCACCTCACCATGGGTCATGCAGAAGTGAATTCCAAGGATGGTTATGAGTGCTAACATAAAACTATCAAAACCCCCAGGTGTCAACAGACCTAAGAAGAAAAGAGTACATGTCGAGGGGAATGGGACAGAAGAGAGCTTGTAGCTGCAGCTATCACAGTGTTGTGAGGTTAGTGTGTCTCCATAAAATCCATGGGTCAAAAACTTGAAATTCCCAAATGGGTACATTCATGCTATTTGGAGATGTGAGCCATGGGGAAATTTTGGAATCTAATTAAATCCTGAGTATAGGGATCTTCAGGAGGTCCGAACTGGACTGCTTGCTGTCTCGCCATGTGGTACCCAATAACAAAGGCAACCATCAGCCAGTGGTGAGCACATAACTCACAGATGTCCGGTTTCTCTTCTTCAGAACCCAGACTCAAGTCTTCTGTTATAGCAGTGGGATCTGGGCTAGACCACATGTAAATGCAAGTTCTAGACATCAGTAAGGAACAGCTAAACCAGGACTTGTCCAATGACCATTTTTTTTTGTTTTTTGTTTTTTTTTAATATGGAACGCTTCACGAATTTGCATGTCATCCTTGCGCAGGGGCCATGCTAATCTTCTCTGTATCGTTCCAATTTTAGTCTATGTGCTGCCGAACGAGCACCCAATGCCTAGTTTTAATCTTACTGTTTACAACTCAGGTCAGAAAGAAACTGGGAAATAGTCTTCCTTTGAAAGAGGAAGCGATGACAGGGAGAATTAATTCCTATGGCAACATCAAAATAGTTGTTAAGGCTTTGCGCTCTACATGCCCATCGCTCCTAGGACGTTACTCTCCTAGCTGGCTTGGAGAGTGCTGTGACACCCAAGAGTGGTGAGGACCAGGACCTAGCAATCATTTGTGTTAAGGTGATAACTGGCTATCCCATCTGCCAGACCCTTACGTACCTCACCAGCCTTCACTGGGGCATTTGAGAACTAGGACTCACATGAGATGCACAGAGGGTCAGGTACTGTATGGGAACTTCTAGGAACATGAGGCGAAAGTCACCTGGCTGACGGTGGGGATCCATGGAGACACCCCAAAATTTGGTGATGGCACTGTGGGTTTCTGGCACCCATACCATGAGATACTCACTCATAGCCAAAGAGGGAGGAGTGAGTATTTAGCAAAAGCCAGGGGCTGTCATGGAAACCCTATCTTAACAGGAGTGACTCAGCCACCTCATGAAGAGACTGGGATATTTCTACTTGTATCTGGTTATATTTGTGGTTCAAAGGAGGGGGTGGGGCAGTCAACAATTCCTCATTGTAAAGACATGGATGTGGTTTCACTTCTGGCTTATGATTTGTATTTTATATCATTACCAACTGTTGCCAGCAGAGTTCTGAGTCAGGACAGGTGTATTTCAGTCTCAGGACCACCAGTCTGGAAATAAGTCAACAATGGCCAGACATTTTAGGTCAAGGTGAGTTTATTGTCCAAATAGCATAACCTAATTGCATTCAAAACCACTTACAACTCCACCCTCAAATCCAACTTCAAACTAGTCAGAACAAGTTATTTTTTTAAATCACTTAAAACTTAACAGGTGACCATGTCACCACCGTCATAGTCAATACAATGTGTTTCCCCCAAATTGTTCCTACAGACCTTTTATTTCGTTCACACTGATCATGCTACTTTAGCATTTTCTAGTATCCCAACCATAAAAACCACCCACACCTGTTATAGAGTACACTGTGAGAGAATAACATTGATTTGATATGGCATCACACTCTTAAAGCAAATTAAAAAAGAAAAAATCCAAGACAAGAGATCATAACTGATAGATCTGAGGTACACGGCAGAAGGATAATAAACATAATGGAGACAATTCGACGGCCTGGTGGCTTGCTGGGGACATACAAGATGATCAGCATAAGAATGACAGCCAGCCAGGTGGTGGTGGCCTCGGCCACGCTTTCGATCCCAGCACTCAGGAGGCAGAGGCAGGTGGGTCTCTGAGTTTGAGGCCAGCCTGGTCTACAGAGCGAGTTCCAGGACAGGCTTCAAAGCTACATAAAGAAACCCTGTCTCGGAAAAAAATGACAGCCAACAAAAATTAAGAGACCCTTTTAATGTGTGTGTGGTTTTTGTTTTTGTTTTGTTTTTGTTTTTTTTTGCAAAGATAGGCACCTGTTGAATTGACTGTGGTCAGTAAGGCACTTCTCCCCACAAGTGGGCTGCAGGCAAAGTGATGGATCTGCAGCTCCATCAAGTGTGTGGATTTGTTGTTGGCTTCTTAAAACTAGAGCCAAGAATGGGTCTGATGGCCCAGCCCAGTTTAAGAGAAGAGGGGCACAGGTCCTGGCTCCAAGTGCCGCCTCTTCTGCGATGTTGAGACTCTAGAATCGTCAAAGGCCACGCCGGGTAAGGAAGTCACACCTCCTGGATCTTCCTACCCGATCTTTTACAAATGGATGAGTGTGCTGCAGCTGTTCACACCCCCCATCCCCCAGTCTGCACCGATAAAAGCCTGTGTGCAATGTGTACCTGTGGAGGGCTTGTTGACTTAGGGGACTTCACTGTCTCAGTATTAATTTCCCTTTTAAAGCTATTCCCAAGGTTGGACTGTCTAAGATAAGCAAAGAGGAATCCTTTGGGCTTCGAAGTCAGCTGGCTTACTTAGACTTCTTATTGCTACCTCCAGTTTTCACACCACCAGCATACCCTCTTGAACCAGACAACCAGTATTTATAGGACATAAGGTACAAGCGTCATCTTCCCAGTCCTGTCCCCATAGCCCATGCAGAGAAAGCTCATCTGCCCTCTTTGTGAAAGCCATCAATCTTAGTCTGTTGGTACTACCTCTCTCAAGGCACAGATTGGTAGGTTCCCAAAGAGCTAGACTATAAGAAAGCTATTAAGCTCCCTCTGAGGGGTCACTTATCTTACTAGCACCAGGATGGGATCCAAGGCAGCTACATATACCCCCAGCCTGACTAGCTGCTAGAGAGGAGTATATCTTAGTAGGCACACACCTTAAGGCTAGCTGCCTCCAAGATGTGCCCTGCTCTTCGATGGCATCCTGGGGACAGTTCAAACAAAGCAACCTCTAAAAGCTGTCCCTTCTAGAAGGAGCTCGCTACTCAGCACTGGCAGATGGTCAGCCTTCATCCTCTTGCAGGCTGCCTGGCTATTAGGAACTGTTCTGAATCTAATGCTTAGCATATTATTTTTGGCATACTAGGGTTTCCTCCCCTCTAGGATTTGGTCAAAACAGGGAAGGATTAAAATTTGGCAAGCTGGGGGGACAACTTAGCCCCCATGGTTGGAGAAAGTACAGACAACAATGATGACAAAGAAAAAAAAAAAACAAAAAACAAAACAAAACAAAGAAAAGTTCATTAACAAGGCAGAAAAAGACCAGAGTCTGCAATCCCTTTTGTAGGATGTGAAGGGGGCAGGAGGAGCAAGCTGGGGTGATTTCTACCCCTCTGGGACAAAAATACTACTAAGAAGACTCAGATCTAAGCAGAGGGTATTGGTCACCAAGGAATCCAGGCTCCCTTCCCTTGTGTAAGCAAAGTACAGGCGAAAGAGCCACTCTGCATACCTCATCACACAGGCTCTGAGGATGGCAGACAGGAAGTGTCTTCTCCATCCAAGATAAGATAAGCAGACAGTAGCCTGCTTCTTCCCTGGTGTGTCTGCTTCCTTCATTCTGTGTTTCTGTTCAACTCCAAGGTCATGTGTGCTTTGTGTAACTCATCAGGCACCCCAGTTGCCCAAGAACTCAAGGGACTGTGTCTGTCAGGCTCTTAAAGACTAGAAGAGTGTGTTGTGCAATGTGAGTGTCAGATAAACACTGGCTAGCTACAGGCTGCTCCTTTTCCCCTCTCATACTTCCCAAGTCATCACCCACTGTCCCACCACATACTCCCTAGAATTTTAGGGTCGTGCTAACTCACCGAGTCCTGATCCCTCCAAAATACACTTGAGACCAGAGGAATGGCCTCTCACTCCCTTTCAACATGCGTCCCAAACTCATTTAACCTGTGCTTCCTGCCTGGCCCCCTCAATGGGATTTAAAACCTGAAGCCATTCAGTGGCACCCACAGACACCCTGGCCCTGCACAGCCCTTGCCTGCCACTGTGGAGGACAGGAGTGTGAAATGTATGCTGCAGCTCAGCAGCCGAGACTCAGTCCTAGGAAGACTTTGAAGAACATCCTAAGTTGGGGTGTCAGTGCCAAGGAGGAGTAAACTGGTCAGCTTTCATGATGAAGGGACCCTATGAAGAAGAAAGTCCTGTTTCTGAATGGGCTACAAGATGGGGGTGGGGTTGGGGGTGTCTCCTAACTGTCTGCCAGAATTCTTGATTACTGATCCTGGTGACTGCATGCAAGTCAGGCTTACCTAGTCCACTGCCTGTGTTTGCCAAGTGTCTGCCTTGTGTGGAAGAGCCCTTCCTTCCTTCCACGTGCTCTTTTATCACGAGGTGGGAGCCTGGGTCAAGGGGGAGCCTAGTGACCTTGGAGACAGAAAAGATCCCTGGGCCTGAGACCCCGGGTCAGATCCCTTCTGCCTTCTACCTAGGAGGCTGCCCAGCTTCTGCCTGCCCTCCGCCCTGGGCCCTGGGCCCTGGGCCTCCTGCTAGCGGCCATCCCAACAGAAACTGTATAGCTGTGAGGTATTATGAAAACAAAAACGTACATTGTTATCATTATTGATTTTGTCCAGTAAACCTGAGGTAAAGAATACTTTGAAGAATGTGATCAGAGGAGGGAGGGAAAAAGAAGAACCAGGAAAGAAAAGGAACCAAACAGAATGAAACAGAACTCATCAATACGCTACCAGAAGAAAACAAACCGAGGAAAAGCTTTTCCAGTACAAAGAACTCATCTCAACCATCTACTTCAGGACTTGAAATTTAAGCAGTAAAATAATATATTATAACAATGTTTCTAAAATAGCAGCACACCGTGAAACATTACAGCTAGGTACTGTTAATGTGAACAGAGAATGAACGACCTCAGCTTAGCAGCGAAAAATAATAATAATGAACAGAACAAAAGAAAAACAAAAGATAAGAGACCCTTAGCTGTTTCTCCATCTTCAACCCTCATACTATGAAACAAGGTGGAGCCTGTGTAGGAAGTCAATTCTTCAAAGCAGCCCTGTTCTGATCTTTTCTAAAAAAAAAAAAAAAAGGCAAGTACTCTAACAAATAGCTTCATTACTTGTCAGTTAACAGCTGTGGCTCCGACTTCTGTTTACTGACTGCCTCAAAGAAGTGGGAGAGGAAAAATTCAAGTACAATGAATACTATAATTTTGCAGTAAAATTAACAAACAAACAGAAAAATGGAAAAGGGAATAAAATGCCACACCCTGATGTTTTTCCATGTTCGAAGTAGAAAAATACAGATGGGGATCAATCCTTCTATGCCATCAGAACGGTTTAGACCTTTGTTTTTAGGCTGGGATGGGTATGTCAGTAGAAGGATCTCTTAGTCCTGGTAGGGACACCAGAGCTCAGTACCAGAACATCAGACTCCAGAAATGAACAGTAACCAGAAGGGGACAGGAAGGGGAGGGGCAAAGAAGGAAGGAATATTCAACACGAGTGCTTAAACCATCCCATCTACCCCACCCTACCCCACCCCACCCCACCGCAGAACAATCTTGCAAAGTGCTTTTCTAATGGAATGGTTTATAACAGCATCAAACTGTGGACCAGACATGCCAGTCAGCACCAGAAGCTAAGTTGTCGTTTTCCTAATAAGGGATTAAAGATCACCTCGGCCTCTTCTGTTACATAGGAAAGCTTAGTTTCAGATTCTGCTTGTGGTCTCCATCTGCCCCCATTTCGATGAATTTTGGTCATGGCCCATAGCTGACTCCCTCCATTAGGTAACAGTAGGATATATCTACAGTGAACCATGTTTGGAGGAAGAAGCACAAACTCACCAAATATGAGACTTAGGAACCAATCACCTGTGTCCAACTGGCAAAAGATATATCCCTTAGATAGCAGCTACTGTAGACAGTGAGAGTATGCAATGTAGAGACCTCGCCATGCTAAGTCACGGTAACATGCGGTGAGGCGTCAAGGTGCTTCTTACATCCAAAATGGTTCAGTCATGTGGACAGGTAGTTCTGTACAACCTTTCCAGCATGTCCCTGCTTGCTTCTGATTCCTTCTTGGGTTCACTGCATTGCAACCTAATCATGCCTTACTGGCATCCACAACTCCTTGCAATTCTATGAAAAGGGGCGTATGCACTAGTTCACAAGCACAAAAGACAGTCTCCTCTAATTTGTTCCCATATTGCAGGTGTACATAATCTCGAGCTAGTCTGCGAGTTTTCCTGTAAGCATCTGACTATGACTTTGACATCATCAAACAATAGCTGTTTGCATACACAAGGGTACTTTGCTGTACTTTGAGCAGGCACCACATGCATTTCAATTATAGGGCCTTCTCCTCTCACTTCTAAAAGACCTTTAAATATGATCTAGGTGGGGGCAGAATTTGTTTTTTAAGTTTCATCCTAAAACACAAAGAACAAAACATAACTAGAGAGAGAAGGAGCGAGCAGATGACTAACACGCCTCTCTCTTGCAGGCCCCGAACGGCATCCTCACAGGTCAACATCCCGAACATCTGTAGGTGTGGTGGCTTGGTCCAGATCTTCCACAGACTTGGATCCATTGTGCTGTTCTTGACGGAACTGCTGCAGGCTGTTGAGCAGTACAGCCTCGATTTGCTCCTGGCAGGCTTTGAGACAATCCTGGAGGACGGAGGTCCAGACAGGGGCTATTAGCATATGCACTTGCACAAAACATCTCCCAGAGACAGACACAGTCCACCTCCCATCACCCTGTACTCATTTTTCTGTAGAAGTAAGTATGATGGCGAGGAGAGATGTTCTCAAATGCCATGGAAGCTCAGTACATGAAGTGGGGTACATGAGCCAGCAGCATCAGCACCATCTGGCAACTAGCTAGAAGTCCATCCCAGACTGAGCCAATAGGAGCTGACATTTCAGCTGAAACCCAGGCATTTCTTAGTCTAAAACATATGTACCAGAAAGTGATCCAGCTTTAAAAAAAAAGCCCTTGCCTGGACATCAAGGGGCCAACTGGAGGTTTTGTCTGGGAAAGGTTGGAGGTGGCACAGAAGGACTCGGTTCCTACAAGGTGCTACACTGTTAACCAAGCCAGCAACCAGGGAACAGGTAACCAGGGGGATGCCTAACCGTTGAAAGTGTTCAGAAACTAAAAATCTCTGCATTTTCTGCTCATTTACCACCCTTGAACTCTCTTCACAAAAACACAATGCAGAATGTTTACAAACCTGAGGACGCTTGAGCTTGTCCAATTTGGGAATAAGCAAGAATTTGCACTATTGCCTTTATTAGTCTATATTTGGTAGGGAAAGTCCAGAGCGAGCTGCCCCAGGCAGAAGCTTCTTTCTATTAGCTGGGAGACATGGAATGTGAGGGCAAGTCATGCTGTCACTGGGACGGGACTATGGCTCAAGCTAGACGCTTGGGGGAGGTGGGGGGCAAGCTAAGAAAACTGATCCTGGTAGGGATGTCCCCCTTAGTCTCTTGGCTCTGCCTCCCTGCACTTTCAAGCAGCCTATGTATGCAGAAACTGTGCTAACCTGAAGCTCCCCCTGCCTGCCCACAGCTTAATACACACTTCCCCTGTTTATTTCACAGTGCAAATCTCACTACCTAGAGGCTGCTATTTTTCCAAGCACAAAGGCATTATCTTTATTTTCCAAAGACCTAAAATAAAGTTGGCATTAAGTACCAAGGAGCGAAGTTTCCATTGCCTCCCACCTCCATCCATTTTTTTCTTTCCTATCTCTCATCTGCTCCACGTCTCAAACTATAGCTTGAAGATCAGGAGTGATGGCAGACCAAGGGCAAAGGTCAGAGGTGAAATGCTCCCTGAACCTGAGCATGATGGGAAAGGGAGGGCGGAGTTTGCTGCTGACTCCATACTGGCAGGGCACAGCTCCGTTTGTCAACTCCAATCTCTGTTTCTCCATCTATAAAAACGAACTGCTAAGCAGCAGGTCAATAAATAATCATTGTTTACTATGTGTGTGTGTGGTAATGGCTCTGTCTGTCCTGGAATCTGAAAGAATCCTTTGGACTTTGAGACTGGATGCTTCTCAGGCTGGCTTTAATCAAGTGATCCTCCTACCTCTGCCTTCTGAGTAGCTGGGACTGCGGGCACACAAACATGCCCATCTTAGATTTCTTTAAAGGAAGGTATGGATCAGCAAATATTTAAGACAAGGATGTGCCACAGGTCTGGTCCTAGAGATAGTGTGGCCCAGCACTGGGAGTCACCAACCCAATTTCAACAATGCTAAATGAAGAACTCATATGCCGAGGATCATACGCTCTGTGGGCAAGATCATCTTGGTTGGCACATCTACCCTATCATTATGACCAATGTACATCTCCATGGTACCAGTGTATGAATCACACCAGATGGTCCTCTGAGGAGATCAGCCTGCAGAGAGCTTAAGGACTTGGCTTTAGGATGGGCAGTTTCCTGACTCTTCCTACTAAGCCTTCCCTTCTCTCTGCCTTTAAAGCCCTGTAGAGAAACCCCTACAGGGAAGACAGGACATCTGGCAGTCACTTCTATAGGACTTTCAGAGCCAAGGGCTCAAAATGATTCAAGTGTGACCTGACACACCTTCCAGCCAAGGGCAGGCTCACAGGCTGTTCTAAGCAATGGGTGAAGATCCAAAGATTTTTATATAAAATGTACACTCTCCTTTCCAATGTTAATTGAAAACCTAATCATTACCGACTAGGTGACCCCTGACCTTTGATCCCTCTCATTTGGAGAAGAGACCAGGCACTAATGTGGTTAACCTAGGAAAGACAGCTGGAACCCTACCTGCTGCTCACACAGTAGACCCATCTTGCCCACCTGAGGTCTCTGCTCGACTAGCCATCACTTTCCTCTCCCCCCGAAGTTGTCCGCTACCATTTCTACTTTTAGCTAGGGTCCCTCAGTCCTGGCTCAGGCAGGTGGAAATCTCAAAGGCAAGAGCCTGCCCTGCAGAAACCATGGAGAATATACCACTTCTTGCAGGTGGAGAAATCTGCACTGTACCCTTCCAACGTCAGCCAGTCCTAGTATAACATCCTCCCTCCGCTTCTTTGTAGGAGCCCTTCTTGGGCCTTACAGGGCAAAGGAACTTCCTATGAGCTGGTGGAAAGCGAAGAAGACACCATCGCAAGGGAGTTGTGATCTACAATAAGCAGAATATTAGCTGCAGGGGTTGGGGGTAGGTGGTGTCTTAGAAAGACACAAGAGCCCTGCCTCCAACCCAGCCACACAGCTTGTGCCAGGAGGCCACAGGAGAGAAGTGTGGAGTTCAGAGTAATTCCAAAGGGACAGGATTCACAAATGATGTCTTAATAAATAATCAGAGTATCAGCAAATGCGGAGCTGTAAGAGGCCTACAGAGACCAAACTGGGAACTGGAGCTGGGGAATGGTGTGGCTTGTCCCTGAATGACAGCAGAAAAATCCACACAAGTCGCCAATTTGAGAACTTTCTCTTTCCAACAGCTCTGCTTCTTTCAGGACGCAAGGAAGGGCATAATGGACAGAGAGTCTCTAGAAAGGAAGACCCAGGCTGAGTGTGCGTGTGTGCGTGTGTGTAGGGGTGATGACAACAGGGCCCCTGATGAAAAGGTGCTGCATCCCTGTGACAAGCGGGAACTCTAGGACCTCGGCTTTGCGTAGCCTCCCAAAGCAGCAGGCATTGTGTTAAGATGCCCCAAATTAAGCTGATTAAAAGGAAAGCTATAATGCTAGTCTGTCAGCCGGACAGGTGGCACTCCACTGCGCTGGAGGTCGGGCACCCCTCCAACTCCTCTGATGATGGCCCCCTCCCTGTTCAGCCCCCGGTCCCCCATCTTCAGAGCCCTGACAGCAGCGGCTGTGATCTCCAGCTCGTTACTCGGGCCCCCGACTTCCTCCACTTGCTGGCTCGAGCTCCCGGCCCTGCACCCTCCACCGCCTCCATGAATGGACCCACGGAACTCCAACCATTAGCCCTCAGTGTTACTGCATCAACCCATTGTCACTACACACGCACTGCACTCAACAGGGGGACAAAGGGCTGAATGAGCCCCAGACCCGCGGCCAACTCAGGCAGAGACAACTTAGGAAACTATCTCATTCTTCCTTTCTTTGCAGGCTGTTTGGCTCGTTTCCTTGCATACCAAATGAGGCTGACAAGAAATGAGGAGGGAGGGAGGGAGGCAGCCCCCAGCTCTAGCCCACCTCCCCCGCCCCAGCCCGCCTTCCAACCTTGCTTCCCAGAGTTTCTGACCCCTATGAAGCCCACTAAAGATGACGTGGGTCCCAGAGATGGCTTGAGAAAACACCAGGTTTCGAGCTAAGGGGGAACAGAAGAGATGCCAGGGACCCCACAGAAAACCTGGGGCCCCAAACGAGCCATTTGCACTGAAGTTATTTGTTTTACAATTACAAGCAGTATCATAAAATGCCAAGACAACCCTAAATTCTAGAATTTACTCTGGGCAGTTCTTGAAAACATGGCAAGGAGTTCTGATGTAACCCAGGTAGAGCTGGCTGTGTGACTACAGCTGGTATTTGTTCTATTAAATACCTTCTAGAAACTTCCTCATATCTTTAGAGCATGGAAGCCTCAATTCATTTTTTTTTCCTTTCTGGAAATGTTGGAGATTGAACCCAGAGCCTTGCCCATGTTAGGCAAGTATCCTACCACTGAGCCTCATACCAGCCCTAAATTCCACTCTATAATTCGTTAAGTGTGAGACTGAAAGAGAGGATTAAGTGGCTTGCACTAAGATAAATCTTCTGACATATAACTAACGTTTAATTACACACATACATACAGGCAGGTAGATCTAGATAGATGGTAAATGCTCCATGGTTTACTTTCCCTTTCTTAAATTAAATTTATCGATTTTATGTGCATTGGAGTTTTGCCTGCCTATGTGTCTGTGCACCACATGTGTGAGTTACAGACTGTTGTGAGCTGTCAGTCACATGGGTGCTGGGAATCAAATCCTGGTGCTCTGGAAGAGCAGCCAGTGCTCTTAATCATCTCCAGCCCTTTCTAAAAGTCCTAAATGAATCTGCTTGTCCTTTGTTCTTCCTTTCCTCCTTCCTTCCTTCCTTCCTTCCTTCCTTCCTTCCTTCCTTCCTCCCTCCCTCCCTCCCTCCCTCCCTCCCTCCCTCCCTCCCTTTCCCCAACCTCACTACCCCATGACTGCCAGAGGCTGGAGATAAAAAGCCAAGTCTAGTTGCGTAGATTCAAAAGACCTTATAGTCAACTGAACAGTGAGGTAAACGCTGGACCAAAGCATGATCACACTGTGGAGGGCATGGAAAAGGAACCCGATTCTCCAGGGGCCGGAGATGGCCATCCCTGCTCTCACCCTTGGCAACGGAAGCCTGGGTAGGTAGAAGTTCCCTGAGAGTGAGCCTGCCCCCTCTGGCTAGGGTCTGTTTTTAGCAACTCTTAACTTGTAGCTAGAAGTAACAAGTACCGAAAATACACCACCCTCTGAGACTTCTCTCCCTGTAAGTCTGTCAGGCTTCTCACTCAGATTTCTCTTTGGAATGGAGCATTCCGGTTTATTTTGGCAACAAGATGGGAAAACAAAGACCCACTTTCTCAGAGCTGAGTGGGTCCCTGCAATCTCAGCTATCTGCTGCCAGTGAGCTGTGGAATGTAGCTCAGAGGTGGTAGATGAGTCAAGAGGACCTGCTTTCAACCTTGATCTCAGACTATCGTGAGCTGCCACTTACAGTGAGAGTAGAACAGATTGTAAAGAACAAGGTGAACTCAGGAACTCTGGTCAGCTATCTGCCACAAGGGGTAAACGTGGTCCTGGGTGTTGGTTTAACTTATCCATGGGACAGTCCAATACACCTGCTGGCATTTCACAGGGGGAGTCCCGGATGTTTCATATGTATTTGTACACACAATGCATGTGTATGTATATATGTGTGTATATATATATATATATATATATATATATGTGTATATATATATGTATATATATATGTATATATATATATATGTATATATATATATCCACCCACATATGTATATCTAATGCATGTGTTTATATTCATATGTATATACATACCCATATCTATCCATATATATGGATAAAGTATTATGACATAAAATCAACCATTTTTAGTGTATTTGAGTGCTATGCACATCCATACTGTGTGTGATGCCCAGGATGTTGCATCTCCAATCTGAATCTCTATATGCATTTACCACTGACTCCCTTTTCTTTCCTCATCCCAAGTCCTGGGAACCTCAGTTATTCTTTTTGTTTCTATCAATTTGACCTCTCCAGCTTCTTCATATATGACCTGTGTCTGGCTTATTTTACTTAGCAGTGTTTTTAAGCTTAACCCCAGGCTGATGTTTCTTTTGAAAGGCTCCACAATAACCCATCATATGGTCATATGACATTTTGTTTCTCTAGTCCAAGGACATGTTATTCAGCTCAAACGTTATTCGGCTCAAATTACAATTGGCCTCATGAGTTCCATTATTTAAAGAAGTGCCTCATTTAAAGTTCAGAACATGCTAGCATTTGTTAATCCAAGATCTTGTGAGGATGCTCCATGGTTTACTTTCCTTTTTTTTTTTTTTAAATTGAATTCATCTATTTTATGTGCATCGGAGTTTTGCCTGCCTACGTAGCTGTGCACCACATGTGTGAGTTACAGACTGTTGTGAGCTGTCACATGGGTGCTGGGAATCAAATCCTGGTGCTCTGGAAGAGCAGCCAGTAGTGCTCTCCAGCACGGAATCATCTCCAGCCCTTACTTTACATTTCTTGATTAATGGCCAAGTGATTTTCCATGCTCCATCTGTCTATTTCAGCCTCAAGCATGGTGCCTAGGGACCAGGCCTTGCCCATTTCTACTTTCTCATGCAGCTGTCTGCAACAAATGGACATTCTAAGTGCTTCCAGAATCGAGTCGGGAGGAGTGGTCCAAGCACACCGCTTCTTCTTTCACAAAATGGTGAACAGAGGTCATGAAAGCAGAATTCCCCCTCTGAACACCAGTGCATTCCAAATGGCAGCCTTATTGACCTTCACTCTGGAATTCAGCTCTTCAGAGAGCACACGCTGATGGAGCGAAGGACATTCAGCACCTGGGAAGCTGCGGGCACACCAACCTTTCCACTGAAAACACTTCTGGGAAGCAGATGAGTGAGCTTCAGGGGTCAGTGGTACACATGGAACTTACGGAGGCACCAGCCATTTACCTGGACAGGTGAGGTTGATCTTTCTAGTTCCTATGTCCATGCTTGGATTAGAATCCTGCAAAGTCTGTTCTTGGGCCTACTGTGAGCATCAAGCATGGACTTGCACCCTCAAATTAAGACAAAACATGGGTCTCTTGCAGAAACAAAGTGCCAGGGTCAGTGAGATGGCTCAGTGGGTAAAGGTGCTTATCACCTAGCTTGGTGACCCAAGTTCAATGCCCAGGACACACATGGGGAAGAAGAGCCAACAACCAGAAGAGGTTGTTCTTTGACCTCCACATGCGAGTTGTGGCATGCATTACACTTATACACTTAAACACACACACACACACACACACACACACACACACACAGAAAAAAGGTAATTAAACTTTTTGTGTAAAGAAATAAAATATCAAATCAATAGCTGTAGCTGACAGGATCCCAGTCAGCAGCAAACTTGGATTTCCTGTCTGCTGCACGGTTTCTGAGAGAGGAAGAGGAAGATGCCATCTCCAGTATGAAATGACAGGTTTGTGTGCAGCCATGTAAATCAGGGCACAGAGTCTCAGTAGTGGCCCATACGAGCAGTTTCTGTCCATATGTACCAGTAAGGAGTGGGACAAGGGAGAGGGAGGCAAACCATGGGGCCCTTCTGGGGGGTGTCAGCCCAATCAGAGCAGTCCTAGAACTGTTGAAAATGCAGTGACATCTGAGGGTCAAAGCACTGTTGTAGGCATTTTCTGTGTGAGTTGAAGAAAGGCTTGTTTGCAATTGGCTAGCATCCTATCTATAAAGGGAACCTTACCAGGAGACATTAGGAAGAGGAAAGAAAGGGATGAGCTCCTACACACACACACACACACACACACACACACACACACACACACACACACGCATACACATACACTTCTGGAGAATTAGAAAGGTTTTCACACTGTGCTGGAGTTAGAAACAGAGAGCTTTGCAATCTATATCTGGAACCCTTCCTGAAAAGCATACATTTTGGCACCAACATTTAACATAGCCCATCTGAAAACTGGTTCAGAGTAGAGCCCAGGCCTAGTTCTATCAAACTCTTCAAGGCCTGCCACCTCTCTGAGCTAGTGGTCAAGGCCCAATACAGGTAAGTTGATGGATGGCCTTGAGCTCCCTGTGTTTAAACAGCCGCTGCTCAGCAGACCCTGGGGAGACACCAGCCACAGGCCTGTGTATCACATGACACGACCCTTGAACCCAGTAAATTCCTTCACAGGACACTCTAATTCCTGAGCTTCTCCATGGTGAAGCACCAGGACCTGAGGACCAGCAATACTCTTCTCTCTGCCCCGCCTTTCAACCAAATGCCTTTTGCAAATACCAAGTTCCCGGGAGCCTCAGCAGTGAACAGTCTCCAGGCTGGAGTGGGAGCTCAGAGGTGTGAGGGCCCAGCTCCACTACTACCTGTCTTTCTTCCAGGTTGCCTCCTTTACCCTCTCTGTTGCCTGGGGAAAATGCAGGGAACTGTCTATCTGGGCTCTGTGAGCCATCTCAGATGGAACCCTCTCCAATGATTATGTCCTAGGCACTGAAACCAAGACCGTATAGAATCCTGGCCCATCTCAAAACCTCTCTTGTTTAAGAGCTCTGAATTCTGGCAGCCAGCAGCAGACTTGGGGCCATCCACACAGAATGGAAAAAGTCTAAAGCTAATAATAGTTCCCTGAATTTGTGTCGTACTTGATCTTTGTGTGTCTGGCCATCCGTCACCGCTCTGATCAAAAGCAAAGCCAGAGACAGGATGGTGGAAAGCTTGACAGCATGGACACAGGGCCACATCTTGAATGTGCTCTCTCCACTGTGGCCACGGCCCAGCTTTAGCTGTCCCCTTTGAGCCTTACCTCCTCAGAGGGGAGTAGCAGAACTGGAGGTTCTCCATGGCAAAGCAGAGGCCTGACAACGTGTACATAAATGGACATAAACCCCATACCACAGAGGAAAACCAGTCAACGGCCCTTCCCCCTCCCATCAGTCTGCTGAGGTCCGTCTGTATTTTAAGGCACACACAGGCTTTCAAACCCACAAGAGGAAGCAGAAGGTAGCTAATGGTGCACACCTGCAATCGCAGCCACCAGGGAGGTGGAAGGAGGAGGATCACAAGTTCAAGGCCAGCCTGCACAACTTTGTTCGACTGTCTCTCAATGAAAGTTAGAGAAGAGATAATGATATGACTCAGTGGTAGGTAGAGTGATGGCCTGGCATGCTCAGAGCCCAATCCTCAGTAACACATACACCTTGAGGGTGAGGCGTCACTCTGCTAGAGCTTACACTGACTTAAATGCTGATCTTCAAAGACAAACACCAAGAAGAAAAAACAAAAAAACAACCTTTGACCCATCATAAACCACCATCTTTCCCAGAACTTGAGGAGAGACACCAGGTTTCAGCCAAGGTGGTGGGTACCTACCACATCAGTATGGGTGATCTTGGCCAGCAGTTCAGTCAGTGCATCACACGTGAGTGTGTTTGCTTCTTCATCCTGCTGAAGCCCACAGATGGCTGCTCCCACACTTCCGGTTGCGATCATCGATGGTGGGTACATGGCAAACTTGAAGTCTGGAAAGAACAAGAGGCTGAAAGTTAAGCACAGAAGTTGAAAGGGGCCCGAGCTTGCCAGCCTGCAGATGCTTGCAAATCAGAAGGTGTGAGACCACTGGCCTAGGATCCCTGGCTCCACAGCCATGCTCTCCCTTGACTCCTTCCATAGGAAGCTCTTTTGCCAACTGTGGGTACTCTCAATCTTAAAAGGGACACCAAGGCAAGAGAGCAAGGTCACTTATCTGAGTGCACACAGCAAGTCACCAAAGGCTCCACGTCCTGGGGAGTCTATGCCCCATAATTGTTCAAGTCAATACATGCCAGGTACCATGTTCTTTGCTCTGCCATGGCCATTGAGGTGAATAAAATGTGGCATCTTCCCCGGGAGATGGTGGAACAGGGTCAAGGAGGCATGTAATTGTACAGGTCAGTACTCCATCTACCCTGCAGGTAGGATAACTATAGGCTTTTGACGTTTGAAGGAAGGAAGGCAAAGCACAAGGAGATGGGCAATCATGAAGACTTTTGTGAAGAATGATATTCCCAACAGGACCTTGCCCCAGTCTCTGGCTAAGTGTAAAGAAATAAATACTAGAGAGGGGCTGGAGAACTGACTCAGCTTATTGCTCCCGCAGAAGACCAAGTTCGATTTCAGCATCCACATAAACTGTCTGTATCTCCAGTCCCAAGGGATCTGATATCCTCTTCTGGCTTCCACAGGCCCCAGGCATGTGCATAGTACACATACATACATGTAGACAAAACACTCCTGTGTGTGTGTGTGTTCACATGTGTGTGCATGTAAGCTAAATACAGAAGCAGTAATGTAGGAGATGAGGTGAGTTGGCCCAAATTCCCTTAATCCTCAACTTCTAACCATTTGTTAAGGATCTTCAGAACATTAGGACAGAAGACAGAACTTTACTCAAATACCAAAGACTAACATTTGTGTTCCAATCATACTGTTATTCACCTTAAGTAGTAGTGGCAACTTGGGACCCTAAACTTAGTTCCCACTGAGTGATTTCCTAAGGGGCTTCATGACTGTGATCCAGTCTAGTACAGTTGTGAAATGGGGTCCACTTTCCAGTGTAGGATCACCAGTTGTAGCAAGACATCAATAAGTCCAGTGGGGACAGAAGGGAGAACATAGAGGGGCAGATAAGTCACACTTCAGATCATATGAGACTACTGGGCTGAACATGAACGCTCAGAGCCACCTAGGCTCTTCCCTTCTCCCAGTGCAATGCCTTCCTGCAGCAGCATGGTACTGTGAAGCTTTTTCAGCAGAGAACACCGTGCCTCAGCATTGAATCTCCACTGTTGCTAGACACTCTGTGAATCAGCGAACCGTGCACGCGTCCCCTCCCACCTGGCTCAATCCCAGGAACACTGGGTAGGCCTGGCCGTCTGTCTGTCTCTCTCCTTGGCTTTTCCCCATTCACCATTTTCACCTTGAGGGCCATATATTATGGGGTTTCACCCAACTCCTACTGGCCGCCAAGCCCTGCCTGTGTCTTCTCGATCTGCCTAACTGGTGTGACGAAGCCAACCTCCTCGCCTCTTGCTCTGCTGTAGGTCTCTCCCATATGGGCCACAGGAGACTGTTTCTCTGCCCAATAACCTTGTTAGCTCCCCTCTGTGACATTCATAGTACAGAAGAGGCAGTCAGCCCATGGCCCTGGGCCCACAGAGGCCCTGGGTGAGAGCACCTGGCAGTGACAGGGCAGGGAACTGTCCTCATGTTCCTTTCCTTGTGCCCAGGCTCCAGATCAGGAGGCATGTGCATCATCCCTGCAGAACTTCGCAGCTACACTGCTAACAAAACCAACTCAAGGTTAGCATGTGGAGCCGGAAGGGATTTGTGGCTTGCCTGGGCTATAGGTACAAGACCCTTATGGGGACAGGCTCTACCTTTTCCTTTTCCCCAATAAAGTACTGAGTGAGGGGAGTCCTCCTTGGGCAGAGCCTGACTGACTCTTTATACCATGCTCCAACATGCACGACTAGTCATCCCCATACCCCACACTGTGCTAAAACAGGTGTTCCCAAGAAGCAGCAGTTTCGTATAGCTGGGTAGCCAATTTATTACACAGCAATACATCCCAGTATGGTGTCTTTTTTTTTTCTTTTCTTTTCTTCTTTTTCTTTTTGGTTTTTCGAGACAGGGTTTCTCTGTGTAGTTTTGGAGCCTGTCCTGGATCTCGCTCTGTAGACCAGGCTGGCCTCGAACTCACGGAGATCTGTCTGGCTCTGCCTCCCAAGTGCTGGGATTAAAGGCATGCGCCACCGCCGCCTGGCACCAATATGGTATCTTAATGCTTGACTTCACATACACTACATGGATATCTTCAAAAGAAACTTTTCTGACCTAAGAAGGGTTAGTAATTTGCTTGGCAAAGTGGTGGTACACCTTTCATCCCAGCACCCGGGAGGCAGAAGCAGGTGGAATTCTGAGTTCAAGGCCAGCCTGGTCTACAGAGCCAGTTCCAGGAGCTGTTAAGTCAGTAGTTAGCTTTACCATGCAGTCCACAATTATTCTGATGTGGTTCACCGAGAAGCCCCAGGCCTGGCCTCCTCACTCCCTCCCGGAGGGTGCAGACTTAGGACACATACCAGGTGAATGGAAATCCTGAGGTGTAAGGTGATTCGTTCAGGGTCAATCACTAGGGGTGCTGGACCTCTGACTAGGGACGCCTTTGTACTCCCATCCAGTCTGGGTTTAGAACAACCCTCAGAGTTACCTCCCACACCGTGAAGAAAAAGACAAAAGCAGGGCCCTTCATCAGAAGCCCAACTCCACGGGCCCCACCTCTGCAGAGTCAGCAGGAGACTGCGGCACCAAATCCCAAGGATGCCGCAGAAGCAGCTGGGTGTCTGGAGAGGCACTCCATATCCAGCAACGTGGAATCTGCACTTTTTGATGAGATCTCACTGGCCAAACTTTCAAAGCTAATGGAGTCTAAATCTGGGAGGCTGTGTGTGGTCCTGCTCAAAGCGCTTGACGCTGACTCAAAGTAGGAGCCCAAGTGAATCATACTAACAAAGCCTCCCGGGGGCTGCTCTACTCTCGCTCACCACTAGGGGGAGCGGCGTTGATTTTTGAGGCTGAGGAAACCCAGAAAAACTGTCTTGTTTTCTCTGCTTCTTCCTCTTCCTCAACCTGTAGTGAGGGAGGTGCAAGTTCAGACCCAGGGTGCTCATTGGCCAGTAAACGACACCCGTGACATCATTCGGCACACACTCATCTGCCACCCCCAGAAGGATTCAGCACAAACTGTCCTTACGGTGCAAGGGCAGTAACTGTTAGCTACTGACTGTTAGCTTGGCTGGGAGGAGAGGGCTGAAGAAAAGCACCCATTCATCTTATGGCCAGATGGGATGTGAGATAACCAGTATCACTCATAGAACTCCAGTTCAACATGCTACTTCCTCCTTTTGGCCCCATGACTGCCCTCTGGGGGCAGTTCAGAGGCCCCTGGGTGGATATGTGGGTTTCACTCTTCCTTCCTGGCTACCAGAGAGGCTTGGATTACATTCTAGAACAAGAGTCAAGTCCCTAGACTTTTCAGGGCCACCACAGTCTGGCTACAACTTGGGGCTGGAAATCAATAAACGCCTTTAAGAGAAGACTGGGTGAACCCTAGGCAGAAGCCTTGGGGTGGAGGTGGGGTAACACAGGCAATTGGGTACAGCAGTCCCAGGTGGGCTCCCAGTGCAAAAAGAAGCAGCTTCAGGGAATCTGGGGTACCTGTACCAAGTTTAAACTCAACGCCACTGATGTCACATGCTAAGCATGTTAAGGTTGCTGGTGCCCAAGTAAGATCCTGGTCATCTCAGGGGAGGGGCCTTCTTGCCCCTGCTGCAGAGCCCCTCAGGAGAATGGAGCCCACTTCTGCCTTCCCTCCACTCTCATCCACCAAGACCAACTGGGAGAGCAATACTAGGTAGCCACTGTAAACTGGACAGGGGAGGAGAGCACCTCTCTGCCCTGCCACCAACCTTAACCCAGAGTCCCATAAAGGCAGCCTGCTGGTCAGTCACTGTTCCCTCCCTCGGCCCCTGCACTCCCCATGCTCTTCCCCTTTCACACACACATACGCTGAGGACATCCCTCAGGGCTCCCAGTAGCTATTTCACAATTGGCTTTTCCCATAAACTATCAACATCGCCCCAGGGCTGGCTACCCACCGTCTCTTCAGGGACTGGCCCCTTCCTGTGCCACGGTGAACCCCCAAGACCCTGGCTGCAGGCGCTTCCTCAGCTCCAGGACTGGAGCTAGGGTGAGGCTGTGAGGTACTGAGCACCCGAGCATGCGGGAGCACCACCTGTGGCTGAGGGGGCAGGGCGTCTCCCATCTTTGGTCCTTGAGTCACTCTGCATCTGCTACTTGAGGATCCTGCCATTCTTGGGTCCACTAGATCTTGGCTCCCTGAAGCTCTGTCACTCAAGAGCAGCAGGCCTTGGTGTTTGGGCTGTCCAGCCTATTGCTGCCCTCCACCCCCACCCCCGACCCCACCATCACCAGCAGGGTTCCAAAGTTTATCCACTTGCAGGGGTCCAAGCGCAGACCAAGGGAGAGATGAGGGCCCTGTGGGCAGGCCTACCCTTTCTACACCCAGGAGGCTTGCGGTTCTCTTCTTCACTTTCACCAGGTCTGCGCCTCAGGCTTTGTACTTGGCACATAGCTCTGACCTGACTAGAGGGTACACTCTCCCCTTTCCTTCCCACTCCTTGGCTAAAGCCAGGCTGAGGCCCCGAAAAGGCAGTCTTCCTGACGGCCTCCACCTCCCAGTGGACCTCTGTCCTCAGTCCCTGAATCCCAAGCTCCCCATTTTGGCCCCAAAGTTGGCAGCTGCTCCAAGGATCTGCACAAGACAGCCAAGAGTGGGGGATGGGATCCCCAAGAATAGAGAACGGGCCTGTGGTCTATACAGGATTGGGAGACTCTATCTTAGCCTGGGTAACTCCACCCATCACCCCCTCAGCCCAGTGCAAGATCAGGGAAAAAGAAGTGGTGGACACTCCCCCCCCACACACTCCAAAGACCTATCAGTCAAGGTCAAAGTAGGGCTGTGGCCATTGGCAGCTGGGTGGTGAGGGAATTGAGGTAGGGTTGTCAGCTGTCCCAGGGCCAGAGAGAAGAGGTTGTCTCCCCCCACCATTGAATCATGGCAAGAGAGGAAAGGGACTGAGTTCCTGGGTGACGAAAGAGCAGGTCAGTGTGAGGCTGACCTCTAGAGCCCAGGCCAGTGCAGAAGAGCAGGGAGCAGAGGAGGGCTGCTGTCCATAGAGGAGCCAAGACTGAGGCTTCTGTGTGCACTCCCCCAAGCCCCAGCTGTTGGAAGGACAGGTAACTACACAAAGGAGCTGGGGCACATGTGCCATAAGGCCTGATACAGGTCCCCAAGGGCTGGCAATAACACACACACACACACACACACACACACACACACACACACAGGAGTGGGAGGTGGAATCCCACACATAAGCCAGTCAGAGCCCTTGTCTAATAGCAGGAAAAGCTGTATCCACCTTAAGTGAAGAAGTTCAAGTCTCAGACTAGGGCTCACTATTGTTGGAGTACTTTCACAATTAGTACTGTGCATGCGCCTTATAAAGCATAGGGCATGTCTCTTCGCTGTGGGTTTTAGTTTTCCTATGCATTCTGCAAAGGCTAGAGAAACGATGTATCCAAAAGCTTGTTTTGCAGATGGAGTTGAACTTCAGAGAGGTGAAACAGCCTGTGCAAGGTCACTCAGTGATAAGTAACGAAGTCTGTCTGACCTTTTAACTTCGAACAAAGCACAGGCCCTATTGTTCAGTACACAACCAGCTAGGCAAACACATAATTAACCCATTACAAGGGTTAAAATGTTACACTCCACCGACTCCCTATCACACCTCCACAGTTCAAGAACCCCTGGTGAACTGAGCTGCACGCCACTCATGGTAAGTTCTTTACCTTCTGACCCTGAGGAGACGAACTCCTGACACATCTCCCCTGGACTTCCCAAGCTCCTAGACTAGGGTTCTCCACCTTCCTTACGCTGGGACCCTTTAAGACAGTTCCACATGTTGGGGTGACCCCCAACCTTAAAACTATTTTCGTTGCTACTTCCTAACTATAATTGAGCTACTGTTATGAGTCGTAATGTAACTATCTGACATGCAGGATATCTGCTAAGTGACCCCTGTGGGGTCTGAGACCCACAGATTGAGAACCACACTTCTAGGGACTTCTACCCAGGTGTGGGCCAGTAACAGCTATGCGTCAACATCTTTTCCAGAGCTTGGAAAACCAGTCTTTGCTCAAAAGGTGTACTCTCTCTCAGCAGAGGGAGCAACCAGAAGGCAGTAAGTGAATTAGTGAATGAAAAGGAATTCCTTCCCCCTTACCAGGGCAGGCCTCAGATTTATCTTCTCGCTCTAACCTATATTTGCCCCCCACCTCCCTTACGGTCCCTCTTGGGCTCATTTCCAAGCTGTCCTTTTCCTCAAAAGATTAAAGACCTGAACACAACCAGTGAGCAGTATATATCATCATCAAAGGGCACTTTAGACATCATAAACAATAGTTTAGCAGGCACTAATTTCTTCCCCTGACCACACCTGTCCTCATAAAGCATTTATGAGTGAAGCAGAAAAAGAAAATATCCGCGCTCTGCTAAAGAGTGAACAAGCCAGAACTGAAACCCAGCCTGGCTAACTCAGGCCCACTTGCCTAGGACACCCAAAGTGGCAGGAGTTGGTAGGCCTTCCCGCCGCCCCGAGCTCCCTCTCACCGGTAGCACACAGAGCAATGAAGGTCTGCGCATGCTTGCGGATCAGAGGCAGCTTCTCCTTCTGCTGAGGCAACTTGCGCAGGATGTGCTCAATGAAGTCGTGAGGGGTGACTGCAGCCAGGTCCCACTTCAGCTTGCCCAGCACCACCAGTTCCCACTCCTGCAAAGGACGGGGGGAAGAGCGCAGAGAACTAAACACCCGTAGGCTGACTCCAGGTCTGGGCTAGGGGCTGGGTTCCAGACCAGCTTTAATGATGCTCATTAAGGCTCAGCTGTTGGATCATGATCCCAAGGGGGCCTCACTTGTCACCATGCCCTTCATGCTTTGAAGTCGCTGACAGCTCTTCTTGTGATGAAAATGTCAGGCTCCACTGCAGATAATGAGAGGCCAGGTAACCACTGCCAAGAGCTGACGAAATTTCTTCAGTTTTCTTCCCAACCCTACCCACAGGACCCTGATGTCCACAAACGCTGATGCTTGCCCACCCAGCAAGTTGGAACTAAAGCAAGATCTAGTCAAGGTCACGGTGGCACTGTGGCAATAATTTATTAGATATGTGTTCTATCATAGGACTAATAGTCTCTTTACTTCTCATGAAAAAAAAATGATACTTGCAGATTAGGAACAAAATCAGCTTCCTTGGCCCAACTCATTGGCAGCCAATTAGCTGGCCTTTACTTGTGAGAGGACGTATTTTTCTCTCTGCTGCTAACACTTTCCCCTTTGACACAGCATGGAGAAGTCTTGGGGATATGACACTTAGTGCTTTCCCCTAAATCTTCACTGGCCTTTTGTCGTCATGACTAAGAGGCCCAAGGTGGTCACTTGCAACTCCTGTAGCCAACAGTGATTTGAGGCAAGGCGGAGGTGCTGAAACAGGGTCCTAAAACCCCTCAGCCCGTGTACTGGGGCTCTCACTGTAATCCCACTAGAAAACAGCCTTGTGTCTCTCCTTTTGTGAAATAAATAGGGGAAATTCTGTTCAAATGAACTGGACTAAATAAAATAAAACCACAAGAAAGTGTGCACCTGAGGGGTGTGTGCCTGGGATTCCACCTCTCTGAAACAGAATGGAGGTTTCAGGTGAGCTTGAATTATATGAGACCTTGTTTATTTTGTTTGTTTTTGTTTTGCTGGCCCCCCAGAACATGGGGTTCATTCAAAAGGAAACTGCCCCTGCCAACCAGTCCTCTTCAGAAGCACCTGACTCTTCAGCTCACCTGGCTCCATCTGCAAAGCTCAGGGACAGGCTACAAAGCAGCAACTAGCTATGGTATGTCCTGGAGCAAGCTCTTTCCATCCATGACATAGGAAGGCTCTTCCTGACCCCATGACTTCTGGCTAGGAGGTGGGAAGCTGGCATGCTTTATTTATTTGGAAAGGGTTAAAGTTAGCTTCACTGGTCCTGGAAATATTAAGGTGTCTTGAAAAATAACTCAATCAGCCACATGGAAGATTCTATTTCATGTTTTGGGAGAAAAAAAAAGCTGGTCTCCAATTCTAATTTTTTTTTTTTTAATTCACAAGCTTTCAAGTCTGCCCTAGCTTTTTGCAGAAAGTTGGGATAAAAATCCGCTTAACTATGAAAAAAAACCCAGAGATGGCTTGAATCCCAGCCCTTCCTTCTTCTAGGGCAATGTGAACATAAACTCGTCCTCTGGCATCGTTATTAAAAGAAGCAGATCTTCCAGAAGAAAGCACCTTTAGGGGCCTCTCAGCCCAAACCAGAAGCAGCTGAAATCTGGCAGTGGTTCAAAGGTGAAGTCATTCATGCCCCTCTGCATTCTCTGTAATTCCTCCCCCAACCTTGCACATGTCTGACACTAGGTGGCAGCACAAGCCCAGAAAGGAGGACTCCTCACAAAGGGCTCAGTTCAAGAAGCCATTCTTAGCCTTGGAGACTTTGTGCAGGCCCAGGCCATGCCAGCAAGGTGGGGGGGGGGAGGGAGGCAGAGGGGGTGGTCCTCTTCTACCAGTGCAAGAGAAAGGTGTGCAAACCACTGAAGGTGGGCCCCAGAAGCCGCAAAACAGAGTTGCAGAACCTTCGGTGTGGCTGCAATGTGAAGGGAAGGGGCAGGAGGGTTTAAAAAAAAAAAAAAAGGGTAGATGGTGGGGAAAGCCTTTTCGGCAGAAAATCCAAGCCAAGACAGGACCCTCTGGGAATTGTCTCAGTCACAGTCCCTTCTGGAGCTAAGAACTCATGCTTTAGAGCCTGCCAATAGAAGGCCACAAAAAGTTGATGTATGAAGAGTTAGTGATCAGCTACTATATGTATGTTGATATTATGAGATTTTATTGATCTGTAAGTCATTACCTGCGACACATCCAGGCTCTTAGGAGACACAACACAGGTAGCATGTGAGAAATGAGATTGCGTTCTCAAGGTTCGGTGGAAATGTAGATAGACCTTAATTAAAATCATTAACTAAAATAGTCTATACCCCCCCACCCCTCAACACTCACATTCTCAACTGAATTTCATCCTCACAAATTTCCATGAGGTATTGAGCTTTGTTCATTCCCTGACATGAGAAGACTAGCTATCTCCTACTGAGTCACCTGGTTAGTGTAAAGGATCCAGAAGTTGTGGGCCATTGTGAATCCTAAGATGGACCTGGGGTTGGAGGATGGGGTTAGGAGAGGGCAGAGTCAGGAGCAAGGAGAGCAGCATTACCAGCAGCTCCTGGGGCTTCACGGAGTTGTCGGTGTAAATACACAGCTTTTCAGCAGTCAGCGGGATGGTCTCTTTGAGCTTAGAGGCTAGGAACATGCACACTGCGCCCAGGAGCTGAAGATGGGTCTTAGGAGTCGGGACTCCGGCCAAGAAACGGTCCAGATAATTCATGGCCAAAGGAAAGACTTCCTCTTCACACTTCTGTTCCTCACAGACCTACAAGCGGAGTGGGAAAGGGTCCGAGACGACAGTGAAAAAATAGCAACAGAAACAGAGGAAAAGAAAAGTATAACCCGTGGCGAACCAAAAAAAAAAAAAAAAATTTTTTTAAATTTTTTTGTGGAGAGGGGGGAGGGGAATGGAAAGGGCAATTAGAACAGAGGTGAGAACACTGGGGTAAATCCGAAGAGCCCTTGGGGCTCGGATATTCCGCCAGAGCTGAAAAAAATGGTTAACTAAAGTCCCCCAAACCCCAAGGCAAAGCCCAGAGCAGCGGCTGCCTGCCGCTCCCTCTGCCTCCTCACTACTCCGCACTCTAACTCACTCACTCTCTTTTTTGGATTTCGTCATCTTTTCAAAAAATCAATAAAAATATTCTGGAAGCTCCAAGGGTCTACTTCTTGGTCTCATTCGGATCCCCAGACCCTATTCTATCATTCCCGACAATTGAAAAAATTGTCCAGGGTGGTCTCGGCCGCCCAGGGGCCGCTGTTGGGGGGGTGGGTGGAGAAGAGGGGGAGGGAGGAGGAAGCGCGCCGCAGCCGCCGCAGCTGGAGCCGGAGCGGGGGGGGGGGGCGCTTCGAAAAAAAATTATTAAAAATCGAGGGGAAAGCCTAGAAACGTCCTTTGGGCCTGAAAACCCCAGAGAGGCTCCAGGCTCCCCGGAATAGAGGTTTCGGGTGTCATTAAGGTCGTTATCTCCACCCCAGAGGCTCTGGATCCCGGTGCGGAAACTTGCGGAGTCGGCTGCGGCCCACAAGGGCAGTAGCTAAGAAGGCTGTACCCAGCTGGGAGCTGGGGGAGAGGGATTCGGGGAACCCCTCTCCAGGAGGCACACGGGACTCTGATCTCTCATCTGGGGGTGTCCCCTACCCGCTCTACACACACCTCCTCCCTCGCTTCCTACCCCACCCAAATCTGCGCGCTGAAGAAGCAGTCAAACTGTAAGTAACCTTGGTGATTGGGGGCTGGGAGAGAGGGCACGACCAGAAAGAGGGTGGCCACGATCATGGGGTGCTTGGGGGAGCCGGCGAATGTTCCCAGTCCTTGCAGTTGGAGTTTGCAAAGCAACATGGCGAAAGCGCGGCAGGTCCAGAGCTGTGCATACGTGGGCACCCTCCTCTCTCCGCAAAGATTTGCGAGCAAGACTAAAGCAGCGGTTCTTTCAGAGTCCCCTAACACGCACGTTTTCCCAGTGTGACTTCCGGGGCTCTCCTGAATTCCCCGTTTCTCTCCTCCCTCCTCCCGCTCCAAACTGCCAACGCGGAGTCCCGACCACACGCAAGGGACCCGAGGCCAGGGTGGCATTGCCCCAGCCTCGGGGTGTGTGTGTGGCGGCGGCGGGGGGCGGGGGGCGTCTGTCTTTCACTGTTGGTGTGGATTTTAAGGTCCCTACACCCTTGGGGGCCTCACTGAAGGCAGCGGTTCCACAAAACAGGTCAGGATGGGGATGGGAGGACGAGGAAGCCACATGCAGACACACGTTAGCGGGATGCCCCCCCACCCCCCACCGGCATCGTCGCCTCACCCACGTTTTCTGCCCCCAGTTAATCTAGCACGGGGCAGAACTGCGTCTCGTCCAAGGGTGCGGGGCCACCTCGCGCACCAGCGCAGGGAGGCCAGTGCGGGGGTAGTCCCCTCTCAGTTTTAAGATCCCTGCGTGGGGGTGGGGGGGGAGGGTAGGTGAAGCTGGTAGGATTGCCTCTCCCTGAGAGCGTCGCCAGCACACCTACCTCTAGCATCCAGGTAGCCACCATCCTGCGCATGTACGGCTGAATGTCCTTCTGCACGCACTTGAAATAGGAGCACTGCGGGAGGTAGCGCTCCTCGATCGTCAACAGGTTCTGCAGGACGCGGTCTTCCAGCAGGTTGCGGTCGGGCACAGCCCTGCGCACCGGGTCCACCTCGCAGCAAAGCAGCTCCATGGCCAGCCGGCGACCACTCGGTCCCAACTGTGGAAGTTTTATTAGATTTTGGAGGCGGGGGGGGGGGCTCCCCTTACCTCCTTCCTTTGGCTAAATTCGAGATTTCAGAGGGAAAAAGTGGAAGAGAGAGAGAGAGAGAGAGAGAGAAGGGGGGGAGGCAGAGTGGAAGGTGGGCGAGCAGAGCCTCAAGGGCCGCCTGACTCGCACCAGTCCTTCACTCGGAACTGCCTCGCTCTCCCCAGCTCGCTCGCCGCTCTCTGAGGCAGTGACGCAAGCTGGCAGGGCAGTTAGATCTCCTCCCCCTCTCCGGTTCCTCCTCCCCTTTCCTCCTCTCCCCTGGCGTCCCTCCCCTCCTTTCAATCTCTCCCTCCCTCTTTCCCTTCCCTCCCCCCCCCCCCCTTCCCTCTTGTTATTAAGGAGCACAGCAGCTGGCCCGACCAAACTTCAAACACGATCCCCCCCCCCCGCGTCCCCCCCCCCCCAGTTCTCCAAGGCCCTCTCACTCTATCCAGCCCCGCTGCTAGGGGCCCCGGATAGGGGAACCCACAAAACCCACCGATTCCTATTGATTCTCTATCCTTTCTTACATTCTGTGTAATGGGGAGGGGGTTTGCCCTCTAACTTAGGCGGCTTGCAATGTGATCGGAATACTGCCCACTATTCACGACCCTGCGGTAGAAGGTAGACTGAGTGAACATGTGGATGAGCTCAGACAACTTAGAAGTAGATCCCCTAACTGAAGAATGAGAGATGGCTGATGTGAGAAAATTGCAACTTTGCATACCCAGGGATAAAGGTTATAACGCCCCTGAACTTAGGTTCCTGATAACTTTCAAGCTGTTTCCCGGGCCAGAGCCACGTCTGTGGAGAGGAAGAGGAGGAAAGGGTGGGTGCTGGAAGGAGGGGGCTGCTTCTCAGGCCTGGTAGACTATGACCCTCGTGCAGAATCCTCGTGTTCTTGGGGGCGCCATTGGGCGACACGGCTAGCCGCTCGGGGCCGCCGCAGGCCAGGGGCAGGGCTAGCAGCTGGTTCTCCACGGCCCTCGGCCACGCAGGAAAAACCCGCTTCCTCGCCCCTGCATGGGCTGACGAGCCAGCCCTAGGTGTCTGCGCCTAGCGTGGCCACACTGATACAGCTTTCTAGGAAATGGCTCGGGAGGGGCCAGGGAGGGGAAGAGGGAGGGTTTAGGTTTGGCTCTCCGTGCGCCAGCGAGGCCACCCTTCCTTTCCCCGGAGGTTCCTGGGTCCTGCACCCCTCAATCTCAGACCCCGCGGGGGCTCGCGCCTCACTCGTCAGCCCGGACTTTGGGTCGCCTCTGACATGTGCTCTGGCGCATCCTGTGGTCAAGGCTGTTTGTAGAGAGGACACGGGGGTGCTTCCTCACCTCCTTCCTCCTCCCACCATGCTTTTCAGCATATTCCTCTCGGGGAGGAAGGGGCAAGGACCCCAGGGCCCTGGCAGGGCGGCCACGCTGGCACGTGCAGATAGCATGGCGTGGGTTGCGGCTCTCTGGGCACAACGAGAGCCACTGAGTCCCTCCTACCCTGAGAACGGGGGCCCGAGCAGGGGCGCCTACAGCTAGCGGAGGCTGGGGGGGTGGCGCGCTGGGGGAGCTGCACCCGTGGGCTCCCAGAAAGGCCGGGGAAGGGAGGTGAAAGGGAGAACGCAAGAGGGGAGGGGGGCAATAAAGCCGAGGTGCAAGCGATTAACTCCGGCCCGGCCAGCCCCTTTAAACGAGGGTGGGGCGGAAGGGGTGGGCGGGGGGAGGGGGAATCACTTTAAAAGGGTGAGTAAGAGTTTGGGGCGCCGTCTCCCCTCCCTCTATTTGCATAGCCAATAGCTCTGGGGCTCCTGCTACTGCGCGCTGATTGTTACCGGGCAGATTACTTTTTTTTTTTTTTTTAAGTAGGACGCCTTCCCCGCTACATCAAAAGGAAGCCGGAGGAGGGCGGAGAGAGCCGGGACCCGGGCGGGCTGGGGCTGCAGAGGGGCCCGGGTGCCTCGGACCTTATCAATGGCAGCGGGAATTAGTATCCAATCTACTGTGTGTAAAGAAAGGGGAGGGAAGGGGCGGGCGAGGAAAATGTCTAATTGCAGTGGAAGCCATTAGCTTTCGGGAAGAAAAAAAAAAAAAAAAACTCATTGAAAAAACCAAACTCAAAATGAAACAGTCCTGCTCCCAAGATGACACTTGGCTAGTGTGCACCGTCCATCACCTGTTGATTTTAATCACAGGCTTCCCGAATAGAAGGTTTATGGTGACACCCGGAGCAGATACGTGAATTTACATTTTAAGACCTCACAAAGCAATGACTAAAAACTTCCCCAGGGCCACCTCGGAGGAACGGGTCTGACAGAGCTCCCGGATAGGGGAGCCAAGTACGGGGCGACATAGGTGTATTGAGGTATCCATCCATCTACCCGGATGGAGGACTCGGAGGATCTCTCCACATCCCTCGAAGGCCAGCCCTGCAGGGTCTCCTCTGCACCTCCAGCGAAGACAGCATCCGGAGCTCAGGGGCGGAGAAGAGGCGGGTGGTCGTTTTCGGGGGCTCGCCCACCCGGAGGACAAAGTCTGGGTGGCGGGTGCTCCTGTCTCCAGAGCCAGCGGAGGGCCCCTCGCCTCTTCCCTCCCCCACACTTGGCTTTGCAGTGAAATTCCAGCGGGGAGGGGATCCTGGGGTGGGAGAGGTGGCCTGCGGCGGGGAGGGCCGCGGAGGAGGGGAGGAGAGGGTCTCGGAACAGAGGCCCCGAAGTCTGGAGACTGGGAAGTTAGAAGCTCTCTCCTTCAGCTCCCCATCCACCTCCCCCTCCGTCTACCGAGGGTTCCCGAAGGTGAACCTCGCACCGAATCCGTCCCCAGCACGTGGGGTGCGGCGTGAGAGGGTGCGGAGGTTGGCAGCGTGTCTCTGAGAGGTTGGGACTGGAAACTGCGTTCTCTCTTTCGGTCGCCACTCTGACCACGTGCTTTAAAAAAAAAAAAATCTTAATTTCTTGGTTGTGTTTGTTTGTTTGTATAAAAAGTGCTCCAGCTAACAGGCGGGAAAGGCATGCCGCCGTAGGGGCAAATGTACCTCTTTTTCTTGAATGTGGACTTGGGTGTGCAGAAGCGCGAGTGTGCTCTGCTTGGGAGGGGGCGCAGTAAGACTAGGAGGTCTCCTCCCCCCACTTCTTAACCCCTGAAGGTGGAGAGATCCTTTACTGGGTAGGATCCGTGATAAACCTGAACCAAACGCGAGTTTTACTGGGCTTTTTAGTCCCTCCAGGACGTGCCCCCCACCCCCTCCTTCTTGCATGTAGCAGTTTCGGTTGGAAAGTGTACAAAGCCTGTAGGTGTAAGGTGCAGCAGGGTGTTGGGTGTTTATAGGCATATTTCTGCAGGAACCTGCCACCTAGGCACACATTCTAATAAGCTCACCTGGCGGATGCCAGCCAGCCAGGTGATCCTGCGGTCGGCCACAAGCTGGGGAGTCCTTGGTTCGAATCCTGTTACCTCGACATTCTGGTCCAGGAATAGGGTCATCACCTCCTTCCTGACTCCCCCAAAGTGTAGAGCTGTATTTGGGTTACTCCACCGACAAATGGGTGGTCAGCCAATCAAAACTCCATCACTCGAAGGTTGCTTCATGTAGAACTAAGAGAGGAAAGGCTCAGTAAAAGGACTGGGGGAGACATTAAAAAAATCAGGTTTAAAATGTGAGAAGGGGGTGGGTGGAGAAAAAGTTGGGAAGTAGAGAGCCCAGGAGAGAGGGTGGAAGGACCCAGGACTGGAGGCTCTCACACCGAGACCAAGCGGCTCTAGGTGTGAAAGGAGACCCCGACTCTCCCCGACAGCAGACCTGAAGAGCAGGGACCCTCGAGTGGGATTCAGCGTGGACCTGGGTAGGGTCTTTGTGGCGGTACGTGAGCTGAGAGTGGGTTCAGAAGCCAGCGCCTGCAGTTGGCTCACCCACCTCGCACCTCTGCTTTGGAAGAAAAAAAAAAAAAAAAAAAAAGACCCAAGCTTCCCCGTCTTCCTGTCTGATTCAGCTTCGGGACACGCCTCACCCGGCCGAAAATAGCCCTGGAAACGCATTTGCTTTTTAAAAGTGAATTTGCTAGTAAGATCTAGGGTGTGGGGGGAGGGGCGTCGGGCCGGCGGCCTCGGGGGTCCTGGTTCCTCCCCGGGGCGTCCCCGGGAGGGGACAGCGGGGCGACCGAACCACGCCTCTGGTTGGGGAGCCACCACGCGGCTTTTTCGCGGAATTTTGACGTCACCCACATGTGGGGGAAGGGGCTGGGAGAGCGAGAGGAAACGCGGGGGAGGGGGGCGGCGCGGCCGGTAGCGGGTGGCCGCCCAGCAGCGCACGGGGTCCCAGGTCCTTAAGCACCCGCTGGGTGCGGCGGTCAGAGTTGCACCCCGGCCGCAAAGCTCGGCTCCCTGCTCCCAGCCATCCTCCATTCCCAAAGACTTCCCCCACCACCTTCCACACTTATTTTTATTTATTTTTTTACTTTGAAATCGAGATCCGATCTTTGCTCCAGAAAAATCTTGTTTCTTTGGTTTGTGGTCCAGTTCTTCTGGTCCTTGAGATCGGACCGAGTATCCCGATTGCTGCTGGCAACTGCTAGCCCGGGGCTTCCTAAGCCCGACTCCACCCGGGAAGACGAACTTGTGACTTTCAACTCTGTGGGAACAGAGCTCTGTGTTTACTTTCACACGCGGGATTTTTTCCACGCGCGACCGTTTCCTCTCTGCCTCACTCCACATTCCATTTAAACATCCTCTGAATTGGTTACTGTGGACGGTGGCACACGGAAGCGTGGAAACATTCACCCACGGGTTTTGCTGCACCCACAGCTAATGTATCTATAAACACGCCCGTGAGAAGCACAGAGAGATGAGCGAAAGTGCAGGGCCACTCCCCGCCCACTCACTGGAGACCCACATGGCATCCGTACGTGTGGAGAACCTTCTAGAGAGACCTGCAGAGGTTGAAAGCTGCAGGGTGAGCCCACGCACCTTCATTTCCCCTGAATTTAGGCAAAATCTTTCTAATCTTTCAGTTCAGAGACACGAGAGCTTTTGAGCCCACAGTAATTAGGATGAGTTGATGCTCACATTCAAGGAGCCATAGTGGGGGTGTTGGGGAGGAAAATACCACCTGGCTGTGACTTTTTTTTTTTTTTTTTTTCAACTTTACTTAGGTAAAGGGGCTTGTGGGAGGAGCCAGGGGCCTCTTTGAAATGGACTTGATGTGGAATTATTTGTTTCAAAAGTAGGGGAGTTTTCAGCTTGAATCAGAGGTGAAGCTTGGAAAGGTTTCTATTTTGAAGACGACAGAGTGGTTATGAGCAATGCTTTCTTGCTTCGTTTGAACACATTTTCTATTTTTAACTTATTATTTAGTTCTTTTTCGTTTAATGATTGCTAGTCTGACCCAAACAGCTTCGTTTTGTTTCTTCTGGGGAAGGGGTGGAATTATAATTCATAAAAATGTTAATAATTGCTTTTGAGGCTCACTGTGAGAGGGAGCTTTACTGAAGAATGGCTTCCTTTAGATGACTGATGTGATGAACATTTGCTTTGTATGTACAAGGTAGGAAAACAATAAATTATTAAACAATTTTTAAAGAAAAGAGCTGAAGGAAGTGTTTAAGAACCTGAAAGACAAATACCCTTTAAATTTTACTTCACCTTCATTTGACACTTTAAATTGTGGGCATTCTCTGTGAAGCTTTAACACTACCCCTACCAGAATTTTTTTTAAAAACAGAAATCAATTGTATTTGTTTTCAAAACATTTTATTTTTGTTCAAATTCAAACGTTTTTTTCTCCTCTAAAAACCACCCACTTTCTTAGTGTGGTTGAAAACTTCTGATTTGATTGCTTTAGTTAGTCATGTATCAGCCAAGTTGCAGCCTTATAAAACATTCTCATCAATATTCTCTATTTTCTATCATATTGTTTCAGTCATTAAACATAAGAACTGTCAGCATTTGTTAGCACAATCCCACAGCACACCAGACTCACTCTCCAACTTTTCCACAATGAAGTCTTTTTTTTTTTTTCAAATGGAGAAATGATTTTTTTTTTCTTTAGCTCTTAACTTTTTTCCTCCTTTTTTCTGGAGACAGGATGAAATTTATTTCTAAAATTATTTTCTTGATAAGGTTTTGCTGGCAAAAAAAGACAAGAAAAAGAATGAGTTAGGCATTATGAAACTGGTTGTTTTCCAAGTTATGCATTCTTCAAAATGTGCATCTTTAGAGGAGACACTGTGCTTTAGAACAGTCCTGGAGGAGAGCAGTTTGTGTCAGGGTGCTAAAGAGCCCACGCTAGCTTGGACCCCTATGAGGAATGTATGCCCTCTTTGCTCAGCATGAACTCTGAGAATCTGCTTTTGCATGCCCTTGACACAGTGAGTGTCTGTGTGCTGTACAAAGAACTCTGGAGCAGAGGAGTTTATATGGAGGATGAAGTTAAAGGAAAAAAAAACAAAAACAAAACCCTCCAAGTTGTTTCTGCTCTCCGCTGTCTCAAATCACACTCTTCATGGTAGTGCCATCAGCTGCAAATCAAATGATTCTTGGTAATTTGTTGAGGTGTTCTCCAAGCCCTCATGTGTGGGGCTCCTGTCAGTCATGGTGGTTAGGGACAGTAGTGAGTCTCAGTATTGCATTGAGAGTCCTCACTTTCTTCTTTTTTTTTCAAAATTATTGTCAGATGATTAGGTTTTTATTCAGGGACATAACACTAAAACCATTCCTTTCTCCTTTTTTGAAACTAAGTCACCCACTACCTAGATGAAAGGGGACGGGGTGTGGAGGAAGAACCCATACAGAATTTAAAGTGAATAAGAACATTTCTTTGCTTATTTCCAGACCCTTGTTCCTTCATCATGCCCATATATGTTTCCATTTACTTGAGAGTAGCCTGTCAGTACCATGGGAGAAGGCCAGCATCAGGACCCAACCCGTATCCTGGTATCAAAAAGGATGTTGTGAAGCAAAGGGTTTGGGTTAATTTATTGGAGGTTTCATGTGAAATGTCTTACACTTAGCATCCCATGGTCACCAATTGTTTCAGGACTGTGAAACCTCATTATTAAAAAAAAGTAATAATAACAACCCCCCCCCCCAAACCCAAACCAATGTTTTTTGAGGGCAAAGGCTTCCATCAGAACTCAAATCTGCAGGCCACTGTGTGTGGGGCTTTCGATGACATCATTTGATTGGGGACCTTTAGTTGGTAGGTGCGGCATGTGATCCTGGTTGTCTGGTGATAAACGGATGAAGAACTGGCTTCTGCCCCTCTGCCCTTCTGAAAAGAAAAATTCACTTCTCTTTGGAGAATAAACTAGTGTGTTTAATTTAAAATTTCCTTAGCAAAGTCCTGACTAAGGCTCCAATTTACTTGCTTCGGTAAAGAGACGTTCACATAATCGCTCTTTGTAGTGTGATTCATTACCAGCGATTTTATGTCATCGAGCAAATGCTCTTGAGTGAGTCGGGAATGAAACACTCGTGAAATTTGCTACAGTTGAAATGAAAACCACATTTACCTTAAGAAACCAGAGTCATACCTCCCCTCCAGTCACTAAAGACTGCAGACTATTTTTCACTCAGCTGAAGACAGTTTAGGTACCCATTGTGCTGAACCATAGATTAGGTCTTCTTAAGGCTGGACCTCCTGAGGTTTTGGGCAGTCATCAAATATGCCTCCGTGTTCAGGAGTTTGCTGTTGAAACTCTGTATAGCATCCATCAGGGTTATCCATGCTGAGGGATTGCATGTATGCTGAACTGATAGTATCGACATCTATGTGTAGATACAGCAGGGCATGTCAGGGGCCTTGTTTGGATTTGTATGGTAAAACTTAAGTGGTCTTAGTGGATGAGTAGACTGTGCTGCAATTTCCATGCATCTGGCTTTTGCACTTCACTTATTTGCTTATGATTGAGTGCTTCCAAAAGCTGAACTCAGCGATAGAACAAGCACATAGCTGCTAGACCCTCAATAAATATGTTGGGAGACATGAAGGAAAAAGAATTGATTCCTGAGCCCCTGAGCCCAAGAAGCACATTCTCTAGTGATTAAGTGTGGGAAAGAATTAATATGTGAGATAAATGATTGGCATTCTAAAATAATAACATCTGGGTGGGAGGTAGTCTGTTTCCTAGAGTGTTTTTCTGATATACAGGAACCCTGGGTTTGATCCCCAACATCCAGTAGAATTAGGCATAAGGGTACATGCCTGTAATCCTAGCACTTGGGAGGCATAGGAAGGAGGACCAGGAGTTCATGTTTATTCCTGGCTACATAGGGAGTTTCAGGCCAGTGTGAGATGCATGAGACCCTAAATAAATACAAATAAATAAGAATGAAACTGTAGGTCAAAGGGCTTAGAATGAGATACTGTGTTGACCTGAGTAGCTCATAGCAGGGAGATGGAGCATCTTCTCTTCAGACTGGGTCCAGTAACTATTGCCTGGGTTACACAGAGTTTTTAAAAATTCTGCTCTGGAAACTTGTTCTTAGTTATACTCTTAATTTGTAATCTATTAGGGGGACAGCTGGGACCAGAATGGGAGACTGGAAACTAGTTGGTTGTCTGAGTCCTTTGAAAGTAAAGATAGATCTGTGTCCTTGGCCCCTCATTCTTGAGCATCCGTTTCTGTGAGTGGCTGTGTGTGTCTCAGAGGATCTGCTTCTCTTGGCAGCTGACAGAACAGAGATCAGTGTGTCAGTTCTTTTTTTGGAGGGGGGCATGATTTAAAGTTAAAATAGCTTTTCCTGACACAGCCAAACCTACAGTAGACAGTTTTTAAAAGTTAAAAAATAAAATTAATAAAAATTAAAAAATAAAAGTTATTAATTTTATTTCATGTGCACTGGTATTTTTGTTTTTGTTTTTGTTTGTTTGGATTAATTTTTCGAGACAGGGTTTCTCTGTGTAGCTTTGGCGCCTGTCCTGGATCTCACTCTGTAGCCCAGGCTGGCCTCGAACCCACAGAGATCCACTTGGCTCTGCCTCCTGAGTGCTGGGATTAAAGGCGTGCACCACCACTGCCCGGCATGCATTGGTGTTTTGCCTACGTGTATGTCTGTTTGAGGATGTCAGAGCTCCTGAAACCAGAGTCACAGACAGTTGTAAGCTGTCATATAGGTGCAGGGAATTGAACTCAAGTCCTCTGGAAAAGCAACCAGTGCTCTTAACCACTGAGCCATCTCCCTAGCCCTGTAGAGAGTCTTAGTAGCTTGCATGCAACCAGAATGTGCTCCTTGTCATTGGCACCTTGTCGTTGCAAATGAAGCAATGCTAGCCTGGAAGCCAAAGTTCTCCTATTCTTGTCCCTGGTATACCCTTGACTAGTACTGTGACCAAGGTTGGTGTCTGTAATCAAAAAAGACTGAGTTCAGTCATCCACAGAATCAGCTGACCATAAAATGTGGTCTTACGTTCCTCTTCAGTTCTGTACTCTGGGAGTGCCCTTGGCTTTCTTATCATCATTGTCAAAACAGGATTCTAATAACACAATATCTTTTGTATATTCTATCTTTTATATAAAGATTTTAAATGGTAGTAATGTTCTCACTCCCTTGTTAATTAGAAGACATTTACCTCATTTGGCATCCTGGCTATTTTAATTCATTTTCACCCGTTGTTAGCTGACGGATGATGGACATTGGTGTCCATCTTGTCCCCAGCCACTAGAATAAAATCAAAGCTGAAAGACATATGGAACTTGGGAATATGTGGAATATATGATACTCCAGGATGTTTAAGGAAATCCTGGCTAATTCGGACAGAAGCTGTCAGAGCACACACACCTGGTTTGAAGTGGGTTCTGAATTAACGATCCTCTTCCAGGTGATGAAATGGTGAGCAGTGCATAACCGTTGTGAGCCTCTTTAAATGAGGCTCATTTTGAAATGCATGGAATCACATAGCATCAGGTCCATTGGTTACAAGGAATGGACAGATTCGTGCCCCCCCCCACCCCACCCCAAGTTGCAATTATCTTTCTTGCTGTTGACAAACCTTAGTACTTAGCAGCGTGCAGTGGAAACTGCTGGTTCCCAATTTTCTCATTCATTTTGAATCTTTGACTGTATCAGAAACTCCATTTGTTTGGGTCTTCTGCACTCTAGTGAAAGCCAAAAAGATACCCATCCCTAGAATTACGAAATTATGTGTTGCCATGTCCCATTCCAAGTGTGGCTATTAAAAAAGAGAGACATATAATAGATAAATCATTGCATTTGGTATAGCTTCTAGACAGTTCTCCATAAAATTTCTTTGAGTTCACGGAATCGTGGAAAGAGTGCTGACCTGAGGTTCAGGAGAGGTCAGCTAATTACCCATCTGCCATTGCCGTAAATTAGGTCTTCAATACTGTAACAAAATGCTAGAGGCAGCTTGCTTTGAACATAGAGAAGGGGCTGTTAGGCTCATGGTTTTGGACATTCAGAGTCCCAGATTAGGTAGGCCCGTTGGAATTGCCTTTGCTAGTGGCAATGTGGCCTCGGAGCCTAGTGTGTGTGGAAGGACTTACACTGCCGTAGAGGAAGTGGTGGTGGTGGGGGAGAGGAGAATGTGAGGATATGAAGATGAACTTCACAGTCTCTTTTGAGGATGTGCCCCTCATAATCTAAGAACATCCTTCTGATCTGAATTCTCCCAGTAACACCCATGTAGGGACAAAGACTTCAATCATAAAGGAGCCTCAACCTCAGGGGCCTTAGATCTCACTCAAGCTACAGCTCTGTGCAACTTGGGACCAACTTGATCATGTGATTGGATAGCCTGCTTGGGGGGAGGGGTAGTACCTGTTCGAGCTCCAGGCTTCTGTACCCCACCCTGCTCTTGGTGCCCTGGCACGATCATGCAGGCAGTACCTATGCGCTCCTCCTCCAAGCAGGGTGAGCAGGGCGAATGGCAGCCAAGGCTCCAGAACGGGTCTGGTGGTGGCTCTGGCAAAGCCGCCTGAGCCTCCCAGGGACACTTCCTACAAAGCCAGCGTTAGAATGCAAGTGTGCATCTGCTTACTACATGATGAGCCCCCAGCTCCTTGATTTGTAGCCTCTTCCCAAGAACAGATACTGTAACATTCAGATACTGAGGCAGGGGAATGTTGGTTTTATGTGGCGCTGTTTACCCAAGGAAAAGTCACAAGGCACACCAAAACCCACTATGAGAGTTTTATTAGGGGGAGGGAGGGACAGGAAAGGATGTGATCAAGCCTGTTTGAAAGACATGGGCGGAGAGAGAGGAAGAAGGAGAAGGGGGAAGAAGAAGAAGTGGGGAGGAGACTGTGATCCGCTTTTTATGGATTCCCCCTGCACATGCGCACATGGGCATACGGAGCTACGCCACACACGCACATAGATTGCATGATCACACTGGGCACACGGATTACGTAGGATGTAAGGCCAGGGGATGACTAATGGTTTTTGCCAGCGCATGTAGCTGGGGGAGTGGCCAATGGTCACAAATTCCAACAGGGAATGACTCACTGAAGGTCACATAGCTATTCAGAGATAGAAACCTCCAACTTCCTGACAATTGAGAAAAATATTTTTTTGTTTTTTGTTTTTGGTTTTTGGTTTTGGTTTTGGTTTTTTGGCTTTTTGAGACAGGGTTTCTCTGTGTAGCTTTGGAGCCTTTCCTGGATCTCGCTCTGTAGACCAGGCTAGCCTCGATCTCACAGAGATCTGCCTGCCTCTGCCTCCCTAGTGCTGGGATTAAAGGCGTGAGCCACCACCGCCCGGCCAAGAAAAATGCTTTAATTACACTTACTTATTTATTTTTTGTTTTGTTTTTCAAAACAAGGTTTCTCTGTGTAGCCCTGGCTGACATGGAGCTCATTCTGTAGACCATGCTGGCCTCGAACTCACAGAGATCTGGGATTAAAGATGTACCACCACACCCTGCTTTACTTATTTATTTATTTATTTTGTGTGTGCACATGTGAGCATGTATGTCTGCATGCGCTTGCCCATAGCACATGAGTGGACATCCAGGAACAACGCGTGGGAGTCAGCTCTCTCCTTCTACCACGTGAGCCCTGGAGACTGAACAGAGGCCACCAGACTTGGCAGAAAGCATCTTCACTCACTGCATCCTCCTACAGGCTCTTCCTGACAGTTGTTATCCACAGATCCTGCCTTTTGTCATGAAAACATGGCAGAACAAGACATTCCCCTGTGGGTGCAGTCTCTTCAAGCCCTCTTCTTCTGTGAGCATCAGCCCCTTTGCCCTAAGGTGCCCTCCTCTGCATTCTGTGTCTTCACTGGTGTCGTCTTAGTGTGTACCCTTCCTAATGTCCCAGCTTCCTCCTTTTCACCACAGACCGAGAAGACAATGGTAAAAAAACATGAGCTGCTGTCATTGCCTCCCTGGCCCTGGGTTCCTTGAGCAACTCAGCCTCCAGTACCACTGAATACACTACTATGAAGAAAGGAATGATTCTGCCATTTTGTCCAGGCTGGTTTCATAAACGAAACCCAAGATCACACCTACTTGTTCATCGTAAACGGGTAAAACTCAACTGTGCGGCATCTTCCATCATCTGTGTTCAGCTGGCCCAGGGAACAGAACCAGGGGCCTGTTAAGAGTCATAATTCCGATGGAGCTTAGCAGGGAGACGCTGTGGAGGAGGAGGAGGCTGCAGAGTGCTGCCGGGCTCCAGAACAACTAAAGTAAGGCAGGTCTTACAGGAAGATGCTTTTTAAAAGTGGGTTCATGGAATTGGGGGGGGGGTGGAGCATGGCAGAGAGAAGCTGAGCTAGAAGGATGCAACATGGGCTACAGCTGTGGGTGCTGCTGTGGCCCACAAAGGAGCATGTCATCGGTAAGTAGGACCAGTCCCTGGCCTGCCAGGAGGCCTGGGTCACCACTGGGCCCACCTCGTCTGTCCCCATGCACTAAGCCAGTGCGGCCGCTACCACTCTCTCTGCTCACCCTGCTTGGGGCAGGAGGGGCCGCAGTGATAGTTAAGCTGAGAGCAAAATGGTCATACCCAGGGTGCTGGCAGGGCGCCAGTACCTGAGTGCAGCAGCCTGAAGCTTGTGCAGGCCCTGCCCCCAAACACGATGCCCAACAGCATGATTATCCTGACTCTGAGCAACAAGATATCTGAGACATGGAATGGTTCATTTCTCTGGATTAAGTCTCCCTGAAAGACTTCTGTGGTCTGTGCTGCGGCTGGAGGCCATGTTGGTGTTGGGGTCCATAGTGATGTCTGGGATCCATGCTGCCTCTGGAGTCCATGCTGATGTCTGTGATCCATCCCTGTTGATGTGGGAGCCCGTGATCAGTGCTGCAACTGACTGCTATGGGCAATGAAGCTTCTTTTGTAGTGGTATCCATGACTGCATACATAATTGAGAATAAGAGACATTGATGGCTTCTGTGACAACATCCCCTGCCCCCAAAGAAGCAGTCCAAACAGGAGGTCACTGAAGAGGGTCCTTAGAAATTGATAAAGATGCTGAAGTGTAGCTCTTCACAGTTGACAGCTTCTGGTGGGGGTGGGATTGGGGAAGGTCTCAGTTTTCCTTAAGGAGCTGGCCACTGGGACTTTGACCATGGGTACCACAAATTGGACTTGGTGTTCTTTTATTTGGGGGAGCAGAGAGAGGGAGGCACAGGGGTGGAGGTTGGACCTGGGTGAATGGGAAGCAAGTGAGATAGGGGTGCACTATACAAAATTCCCAAATAATTAATAAAAATATTATGTTGGGGGAAAATATATACATTTCCTTTAAAGCTTAAAATAAAGGTCATACTTCTTCTGGGCGGTGGTGGCACATGCCTTTAATCCCAGCACTCAGGAGGCAGAGGCAGGCAGATCTCTGAGTTTGAGGCCAGCCTGGTCTATGGAGGGAGTTCCAGTGACCATGGTCCACATGGTTTAATTTCAAACTAGTCCTTTACAGAGTCTTGAGCACACACTCTTCACTGACAAGTACCGAGGGATGCCCCCTATCTTCAGGAGAAGGGATGGGGAACCCCCCCCCCCCCCTACGCCATTCTAGTGGTATAGAGAACCTTAACCATCCACACCAGTGTTCTCAGAAGCAAGGTGAGTAGTTTGTGGAGAAAGGTTTTGTATTTTAATGACATGATATTTATTTTAATGAAATTTGGGGGAAAGTAACATATTAAACTCATGATTTCCTGGAAATCATGGTATTTGATGATACCATCACATTTCACTAGTGTTTCTATGGTATTGACGTTTTTAGAGAGGGATCTGTTTTGCAACATGTAAGGCAAAGAAGCAACACTTTTTTTTTTTTTTTTTTTTAGAAGAATTACATAGGTTGTGTGCAAACAATTCAAACCAAGCAAGTGCTAGCCTTAGGAGGCCAGCTCCTGCAGATGTCTGGCCCTGGCTCTCACCCGTCATTCCTCCCAGCAGCTCCAGAGCGGGCAGGGAAGCCCACCTCCTCCTGAAAACTCGGAAGTTCAGGCTTCACGGAGGCCGTCTTTATTTAACCAGTGTTGCCATATTTTCTCATCTCTCTCCTTTCTTCCTGCATATGTTCTACCGATGAGTCACCCCCCCCCTGGTTGACCGTGCCTACTTCTCACTGCTCACTTCTGCTTTCACGCTGTTTCCCCCACTGCCCGTGACTGTCAACTCTCTCTGTGGGTTTGCCTTTGTCCTGTCCCCTCTCCACACTTTTTAAAGCCACTGACTTTGTCTGGCAGTTCTCTGGAAGAGCTCCATTCTAGAGGCTTTCATTATTTGGTCTCACTCACCTCGTGTTCTCTGCAAACAGCCCTGTACCAATGAATGCATTTGTTCAAATAGTTATTGGCTGATGTTAAAATTTCAGCTGCCCAGTTAATACCAGTTAGGGCTGATATGAAGGGAGACTTTATCATTACTGTTATTATTATTATTATTATTATTATTATTATTATTATTAAAAAGCAAATCTGTGGGATGAGCTGCTGTAGTTTAGATTAAACATTTTATTATATTTATTTGTTTTTACATTTATTCATTACACAATATTTTACATTTATTGTGTGCATGTGTTGGGGGAGTGCATGCCAAGGTATTTGTGTGTATGTCAGAGGAAATTTGTGGGAGTTGGTTCTCACCTTCCATCATGTGAATCCTGGTATCAAATTCAGGTCACCAGGCACAGTTCCGTATATGCTGTGGAAAAGCTTAAGAAGGCACTCACCTTTTCAGCTGAGCACACAATGACAGTGAAGCCAGGACCTTAAACAGCATACCAGATTGCTAAAGGCATGCTACAACAGACACATAAAGTCCCTCAGCAAAGGCTATTTAAAGAATAGCTCGTCTGAGCATTACCTGCACACAAAGAACTTTGGAGCAGAGTAGATGATCAAGAACCTAGACTTTACCCAATCAGTACGGGAAAGTCGATTAAGGAAATGCACAGTACCAACAGTACCCTGGGATGGGGGTGAGGTGAGGGGATGGGCGGGGTACCGAGTCAGAGATCCTACCTCAGCATAGAATGTGGGGAGAGATCAAGGAAGATACCGGACAGCAATTTCTGGTCTCCATACACAAACAGACACTTGCTCACACAACTGTGCCCTCATGTGCCTGAACTTACACACCTCACATAAACACAGGTACAAATAAAGAGTAAAGGAGACAGTAAGGTGTTTTCAGACAAACAAAAACTGACAGATTTTATTTTTTGTTGCCAGCAGATCTCCCTACATAAAATACTGACTGGAAGTTGGAAGTGTGGATCAATGATAGTATACGAAGTTGGCACACAAGGAAGTGCTGTGTTAAATGTCCAACACAGGAAGGTAGGAAAGTGCGAAGGGGAGAATATTGAGAACTCTTGTGTCTTTAATGAAAGGACACAAAACAGTCACTCAAATCCACAAAAATAAATAAAAGTACCAAGACGTAATTATGTAGGTATTAAAAAGTAAAATATACATGTAGATTTCTCTTTTATGTAACTTTTTCTTATTATTTAAAATTAATATTTATTAAATGTCATTGATGTTATAGTGTATAAAGATGTAATTTGTATACTAACAGCACAGAGGAGACAGGAACCATGTCCCACTGGTGTAAAGTCCTTAAATGCTGATGTTAAGCTGGAATCACTTCACGCTGTACTCTAGAAGGATCTTCATTGTAATACCAAGGATATTCAGTAAGAAAACAATTAAAAATATATCTACAAAATTAAGCATTAAAATAATTCAAATGCCATATAATATCTGTTAAACATAAAACACTGGTGAGGGAGAAGAAAAAACTATCAATATTTGTAAGAATGATAGGACAAAAGGCAAGTGTAAGTCCTGCCTTAGTAATAATTACATTAATTGTAAATGGACTAAATACTCAAGTCAAAAGAAAACAGATGAGTAAAGAAAACATGCTCCAGATATGACATGGTTTAGACACAAAAAAGTAAGTTTAAAATAAAAAATTGGAGACTGAGAATATAGCTCAGCAGTGCTAGAAAGTATTCATGAGACTGTGGGCTCAATTCCCAGTATCATTTTTTTTTTTTAAGTTAAAAGCTGGAAAAACATACACAAACAGACAAGAGCTGGAGCAATCCTTGTTTTTATTCTATTCTCTGGAGCTTACACTACATAAATCCAACTACTATATGACCAGATGGGTTTCATGTTCCTGAAGCTAACTTTCCTGTCTTCTCTTGTATTCCATTTTCATGTCACACTGGCTCTATGGACATTTTCCTAAGATACAATTACATTTTTCTGTGCAGAGAACTACTATGGCATTGATTAGAAGAGGAGACACAGAATCTCAGGGTTGGACAGAAACTGAGATGATCTTATTCAAATTTCTGCTTTTGTGGATGATCAGGCTGGGTCCTATACTTAGCTTGGTGGGACTTAGCTGAATCACTCTCCTGCTTAGCCAAAGGCCATTATCTTTGTCCAGATTTTATCCATGAAAAAGATACTGGATTTTTTTTTCTTTTGTGTAGTATACTGGTAGGAGGAGAAGGGAAGGGGGAGGGAGGGAGGGAAGGAGGGAGAGAGAGAGAGAGAGAGAGAGAGAGAGAGAGAGAGAGAGAGACTAATTTTAGTTACACTGACATTCTTTAGGATTTATTTTTTATTTATGAGTGTAAGTAGTGCATGTAAGTAGTGCATGCCACATGTGTTCATGTACACAATGATTTAGGAGCAGATGTCATATTCCCTAGAGCTGGAGTTACAGACAGTTGTGAGCCACCCTACATGGATACTGGAAACTAATGGGTACTGGGGACTAAGCTGAGGTCTTCTGGAAGAGCAGCAGGTGCTTTTACCTGCTGAGTCATCTCTCTAGCCCTTGCATTGGCATACTTTATCTCAAATTTGCTGCAGAATAAAAAAAGCTAAGAGTAGTAGAAAAGTTGTATTGAACATTTAAAGTTTGGATCATCTTTTGGAACCAGTAATTATCTTCTTGGATAAGTCACTTCAAAATAAGACTCCTTGGGGATGTAGCTCAGTGGTTGAGCACTTGCCTAGCATGTGAAAGGTCCAAGATTTACCCCCAGGACCAAATAATAACAATAACAGTGAGAAGTAGTACTTATGATGCCATATAGTATCTATTGAGCACCTATAGTCTATGAAGTATTGCACTATATATGTTACCTATGAGCCTCTCTATGTAAGTGTATTTTGACTATGAAATTTCCCAACAGTTTCATGGACTGGGGATTTGGTTGCCTGCTGATGGTCTTTTGGATAATGATCCTAGAGGCTCTGACCTCAGCAATGGATTGAGTCCATCAGAGATTCCTAAAATGATAGCCTTATGAGGAAGTGGTGAAGTATAGGAAGTCTTGTCCTGACTCCTCCCTGTAATCCCTTTTGTCAACGATTCCCCGTCACGGTCATGTCACCTGCTCTGCACTGCCAGGCCTAGCATGAGGAACAGGCACCTCTGAAGTCAGAAGCCAAATCCAGTCCCTCTGCCATTAAATTATTAGCTCAGACTTTGGTCACAAGCTAAAATCTAACTCCCCAAACCCCTGGAGCTTCACACCTTTCCCTGCACAGTTTCCATGGCAACTGGGATGTGTACTCTGAAAACTAGGGGTCTTCAAGGACCTCCTCGCTGCTGAGTATGAGTCTAGAGGGGCTTAGGTCTAAATGCTTTCCCTAACACCCCACTTACACTTTGACCAAACCAACCTCACCCCTAAAGTTTTCCACAGATTCCCTGTTGGCAGAGTTCCAGTATTTAAGGATGATGATGGATTTTGTGTCTTTGAGAGCGGTACCACTACCTGTTGTGTGAATGAGAATGAGGAGTCATGGGCACAGCTCAGTCGATGCTGTGGGTGAGCTTTGTTGATATGACACAGTTCTCTGGTGTTCCCCATCTTGGGCATCATGGACCACAGCAAGCAGGCTGCAGGCAATGCAAAGGAGGAAGTGAAGGGAATCCTGGGGCTACTGGGTGGATGCTTACTTGATGACAAGGACTTATTTGGTAGGCAGACAGTGACTCTGTCTGATACTATGCCATCTAAACCCTGTTACAGCTCTATAAACAGATCTTGGAACCTTCTTATTTTTAAATTTTGTTTTTCAATCATGTGTATGTGCATGGGTGTGTTCATGTAAATGTGTGTGCCGCTGAAGGCCAGAAGAAGACACTGGAGTTACAGACGGTTAACAGTTTGCTTGATGGAGGTGCTGGGAATCAACTCAGGTCAACAAAAGCAGCCAACACTCTTAACCACTTAGCCATCACTCCAGTACCTATACGACTTTTGTTTGTTTGTTTTTGTTTTTTGTTTTTCGAGACAGGGTTTCTCTGTAGCTTTGGAGGCTGTCCTAGAACTCTCTTTGTAGACCAGGCTGGCTGCGAACTCACAGAGATCCACCTGCCTCTGCTTCCCGAGTGCTGGGATTACAGGCGTGTGCCACCGCCGCCCAGCTCCTATAGGACTTTTTTTTCACAAGGGTTTCCCAATTTCAACTTCTGGTTCCTCATCTATCTGAACCAGCTCTGGTTTTAGGCTGTCTTGGGGGGAAGTGAAAACAGTGAGAGAAGCCATGAAGTTTGCAGCTTGATGCTAAAAAGTTTGCAGCAACTCTGTCTAAAAAGGGTACCCCAATAGAAGGAAGAGCAGGAGCCCCAGGCTGAGCAGAAAGAGGAGAAAGGGGCAGATGTGCCAGTCTCTGAGGAGGAGATGGAGGAATGAGAGCTGGCACTGGCTACTAAGCCTAAGGGCTGGACCCCATTTTCACCTTCATGTTGGATGAGTTTAAGCATAAGTGTTCCAGTGGGGATGTCTTCTGTTTTGGTTAGGATTTCATCGCTGTGAAGAGACACCATGACCATGGCAACTCTTATAAAGGAAAACATTTCATTGGATCTGGCTTCCAGTTCACGTTTAGTCCACTATCATGGTGGGAAGCATGGCAGTGCACTGTTAGACAAAATGCTAGAGAGGAACTGATAGTTCCACATCTTGATCCACAGGCAGCAGAAGTGAATGCCATACTAGGGCTAGCTTGAGCATCGGAGACCCCAAAGCTCACCCCACAGTGACAAACGTCCTCCAACAAGGCCACACCTCCAGACAGTGCCACTCCCTATGGGCCAAGCATTTAAACACATGAGTCTATGGGGGCCATTTCTATCCAAACCACCATGCCATCTCTGTGGATGCCGAATATTTAGAGATCACTTTGATAAGGATGGCTGGTCCCTGTGGTGTGCAGCAGAGTGCCACTTTTCTGAAAAACTCACCCATCCAGACCTTCATGAGTGGTACCCTCATCACAGGCAAGACAAGGGAGACTGGTTCTGGAAGGGGAATAAAGATCAAGTTGTAGTTTGAGTTTTCCTGCCTGACCCAGTCAGGACAAATCTCTCTTACCCGCCAGTCCCATAGTCGCTCAGACCCAACCAAGAAAGCACACAGAAACTTACATTGTTTAGAAACTGTATGGCTGTGGCAGGCTGCTTGTTATCTACCTTTTCTATCTTAAATTAACCCATTTCTGTTAGTCTATACTTTGCCACATGGCTTGTGGCTTACCAGTGTCTTTACATGTTGCTTCTCATGGCGGCGGCTGGCGGTGTCTCTCTCCAGCCTTCTACTTCCCAGAATTCTCTTCTCTCTTGTCCCGCCTATACTTCCTGCCTAGCCACTGGCCAAACAGCATTTTATTTGTACAGAGAGATATCCACAGCACTTCCCCTTTTCTTTTTTTTTTTTAAGGAAGGTTTTAACTTTTACATAGTACAATTACATATAACAAAACAATTATTAAGCAAGAATTATAGTTACAATATTAAAGAAGATATCCTATCTATCTTATATTTGTGAGTCTAAAGTTTTATATCTAACTTATCTTGTATCATAACTGAGGAAATTATAACTATCTAGTCTTCAACCACATCAAAGACCTCAGAAGGATATAATATTACCTGAGAACCGGGAGAAGGATGCAAGCAACTTTCGGGAGTCTTGCAGGGTAGACAGAGACAGCTGGCAGCCTGAACAGTCACCTAATGTTCTTTTGTAAAGTTGGGGCATCTGTCTTCAGCCCACAGGGCTAGAGTCTCTTGGTCACTTCTCTCAGTGTCCTGTAGAATGTCTGGCAGTTTCCTCTGCGAAGCAGGAACCTGAAGGACCATTTTGTCAAGCAAAGTTCAGTGGTCACCTTTCTATGGGTCCTGCACGTACAGTTGATCGAGCAGTCCAGGCAAGAATAGTTTCTTGCCAAAATGGCTATTTTTGCCAAGGTGAAGATAAGATATGAAGTGTCTTCAATGCCCATCCTCCTCTCTGAAGTAAATCAGTGCTGCCAGGAGCAGACATGTCTCACTGTCCAGAAGGTCTAAATTTTAAAAGTATTTTAAATGCCATATTCTGTAGGTCTTTGAAGTATTTGAAGATTACCTATCTATCTGAAATATCTCTATGTATATCTAGAAGACTAACTAACATGGCTACGAGTATGATTATCATAGATGATTAATTATTAATCTATTTTTAATTATCCATTACAATTTTAAATGAGCTATACAAACATAATACCTTAAACACAAGTAGAAATATATACATAGTATAACAAAATTAACTTTAAGTTTGTATCAATAGACTAAAATCTATACCAATGTAAAACATTTTAAACAAGTTGTTGCTCTTTAGAAGTAAGTTCCTTCCTTAATCTACCCTTTCATCCTATTATATCTATATCATATCCCCTTTTCTTCTTTAGAAAGAGATCGTGTTTATAATCAATCTACTTTAAAGAAAAATATTGGTTTTTCTCTGTCCCACATCAGAGGGCTCTTCTGATTTGGGACATAAGAATCTCTTAACCTTTTTTTTTAGCAATATGTCTGGGTTTAGAGAAGGAGTGAGCCAATTTCATCTCCAAAGCCAGCTTGATAATTTTGGGAATGTGGGCATAGTTTCTCTTACTACTTCCTGCTGGAGGGGGGCGCTGTATCTTATGGGGACACAAAGAAGATTTTAGGAGTATGGAGTAGTCTGTGAGGGTGAACCTCTGAGCCAGTTGCCTTGAAACCATTCTGGATGTTGGATCATCTGGGCCATGGTGTCATCGGAGACCTTTTAGGTGGTCTTGGCTGATCAAACCTGATATATCTTAATCTGGAACAAATCCACAGCCTCTGGCTTTCTGTGGAAACAAAAGCAGAGACTCCTTTCCAAAGCAACGTATCCTTATATCCAAATTTTGAAGTCAAGGTACCTTTAAAATTTACATATTTGTTTAACTCAACAGCTTTTATGATCAAATCTTTTTCTGTGGTTAAAAATCCCAAAGACAAGACAAACCAGATTCTCTGTGTAATATCCATCTTTGTAACACTGAAATGCCACTGTGGCTGCTGGCTCCGCCCACCTCAGTTTTCCAACATGGCGGTGGTACAGTTTACCGCCAGCTCTGGGTCTGGAGCCATGTGTACCATCAACTCTCAGAAGCAGTTCTATCAAAGTAGTGCATAGCCCAGAAATCTTTTTTTTTTTTAAACTAGCAAAGGCTAAATCTACCATGCAGCAGAGTAAAGTGCCGCTTGTAGACTCCTCATTCCCGCCACACTGCAGGTCAGACGCACACGCCAGGAACCCGCCATAGTAGCTCAAACCGGCAGGCTGCCGCTAACTTGAGAGAGACAATTAGGAAGCTGTTTTTAGCTCCGTCTTAGAATCTTTTTTTTCAGGTTTTAGGTGGAAATTCTTGCCAATACGTTGGGCGCCATTTGTAGTTTGAGTTTTCCTGCCTGGCCCTGTCAGGACAAATCTCTCTTACCCGCCAGTCCCATAGTCGCTCAGACCCAACCAAGAAAGCACACAGAAACTTACATTGTTTAGAAACTGTATGGCCATGGCAGGCTGCTTGTTATCTACCTTTTCTATCTTAAATTAACCCATTTCTGTTAGTCTATACTTTGCCACATGGCTTGTGGCTTACCAGTGTCTTTACATGTTGCTTCTCATGGCGGCAGCTGGCGGTGTCTCTCTCCAGCCTTCTACTTCCCAGAATCCTCTTCTCTCTTGTCCCGCCTATACTTCCTGCCTAGCCACTGGCCAAACAGCATTTTATTTGTACAGAGAGATATCCACAGCATCAAGTGGGTGACTCCCATGCTGTGGAATAATCCTCTTGTATGCTGTAAAGACTTGTCACTCAAATTGGTTTAATAAAATGCTGATTGGCCAGTAGCCAGGCAGGTGGGGAAACCAAACTAATAATAATGGGAAGGAGAAGAGTAGAGTCAGGAGTTGTCAGCTAGATGCAGAGAGAGCAGGACATGAATGTGCCATGCTAACAAAGGTACCACCACGTGGCAAAGCATAAATAGAAATAGGGGTTAATTTAAATTATGAGTTAGCTAGTAATAAGCCTGAGCTACTGGCTGTGCATTTATAAGTAATATTAAGCTTCTGGGTGGTTATTTGGGACCAGACAATCAGGACAGGAAATGTCTATTTACACTCCCATTCAAGAACTAAATATATTTCCTTTATCTCTTTCCAAGAATGTCCTAGCAATTGGGGAATAATACCTTTGCCAGTGTTCCTTTTGGAACCAATAACAGCAGCTTCATTTTGGGAATCTTCTGAAGCAGGAGGCTTGTCTTTCTGGTAAGAAAGATCCCAGATAACTGGGGAAATAACTGGTCTCTTGAGGGTGGGGCATGGAAGGGGTTCGGGTCTTAGGGTGAGTCAGTGGACATGGGGCCACCTCTGGACTGTGCCGAGGAAGTTCTGTTCACAACAGTGTGAGCCCAGAGGCCTGGTGCCATTTGTCTGAGCTGTAAGTGTCACTGGTGTGAAGCAATTGCCGGGATCTGACCACACGCCTTCTTGTCAGCGGAGTCCAGACTGGCAGGTAGATGAGTCTCAGACATGCAGAAACTGAATCCTGGCTGCAAGAAGCCCCAGGCCCTGGTTCTAGAGCACTTCTCTTGGGAAAACATCTTCCAGCATGTGGCAAAGTCTTCAATAAAGGCAAGATCTTCAAGTGAGCATCTCCACCATCCCTGTTTGCCTGCACATACCTGTCAGGGCCATGGGAGTCATTAAAGGGAGTGAACACAGGGTCAGGGTGTGAGGGGAATCTAAGTAATGCTGTAGGTGCTCATTGTGGCTCCACCGTCCCATCCAGTTGGAGAGGGTGATGGTAAAGAGCTGTCTTTATTGTTGTGTTCTTAGGAAGCCACTAGCAGTCCTCTCTCATTTCTGGAACTGTCGATGCAAAAGGAAGTGTCATCTTAGAGCACCCATGGCTCTGCTTTCCCTGTATTTCCTACTTCTCTGGGATTTGGTTCAACTTTCTTGCTCCCCAGAATCCGATCCTCAGGCCATTTTGCTCTTTTGTTTCTTCTATGGGCCTCTGATTCACTCCACTGATGTCTTAACTCATCTCTGGACTTGGTGTTTTTTTCTGTGGGAACAAATGGATGGAATAACTTAAAGGGGGAAGGTTTATCTTAGCTCATGGTTGGCCAGGAGAATGTCAGGTGATGGGAGCCTTTGGAGCAGGGGGCTATTGACCTACCTTGTGGCACACAGGAAGCAAAGAGGGACCATGCCTCCCAGTGACTTCCTTGGCTCCTAAAGTTTCCCCAACCTTCCAAAGTAGCATCATCATCTGGTGAGCAAGCCTTTGGGGGCAACACCTCACCTCCATAACAGCCATCCATAGAAAACTTAGTCTGTTCCCAATGTTGTCATTTCTGCTGCACCATGATCCCCTCCTTGGAACCCCATAGTCTCATGCTTCCCTTGCTCAGGGACCAGCTCAAGCCCCTCAGATTCTGCTCAATATGTCAGGACCCTCCCTGGGACTGATGCCTTGGCTGACTCTGGATAAATGTTATAAAGCCAGGCTTAGTAAAGTTGCTTCACCTGTCTGGGTCATAGTGTCCTCAGTCATGAAGAAAAGACACCCAGTAGCACCTCTCTCAGTGCATAGGCTTTGGGTGATCAATGTGATAATCTATATAAAGAAACACAGCATGAGTTGGGCAGTAGTGGTGCAAGGTTTTGATCCCAGCACTTGGGAGGCAGAAGCAGGAGGATCTTTGCGAGTTCCCTCGAAGCCAGGGCTACACAGAAAAACTCTGGAAAAACAAAACAGAAAACAAATTTTTTAAAAAAGAGAGAGGTAGCGCAGAGCCCAGGGAAGCAGAACTCCACAGATGAAGGAGCCAGTTCACACTGGCCCAAGCTGGTCAATGGAATCCCTCTGTCTTGCCATAACAGAGTTTAGTCTGTGAACCTGACTCTTTTTTTTTTTTTTTTTGTAAGATTTATTTATTTATTATGTATACAGAAGAGGGCACCAGATCTCATTACAGATGGTTGTGAGCCACCATGTGGTTGCTGGGAATTGAACTCAGGACCTCTGGAAGAGCAATTGGTGCTCTTAACTTCTGAGCCATCTCTCCAGCCCATGAACCTGACTCTTTCAGAGAGGCTTGCAGGGTTTCAATGGTGTAATTCCCATGGGAGGCCTGGAATTCCCAAACCACTTTCCTTTTTAACTAGGAGGAAGTCAGTACGAAAACAAAGGGGCCTACTCCATGCAGTGAGGCAGAGCTGAGAAAGCCAAAGGTGCTGGAACCCAAGGCTCACTTAAGTATCTCCTTGGTCCCCACATGTAGAATTTCCCTGGCTTTAGCTGATGAAATATTACGGTGGCATCAACTACTCTGTTAGATTAAAAGATACATCGCAACTAAAGATTGATCCTCTGTGTGTATCATCATCACCATTTCTGTGAATACTTTCCCATGTAGATCCAACCCTTCCCCTTTAGCTCACAAGAGCCATTGGAGCAGAAACTAGTGCTAAGCTGGGACGCTCTGCCACTGCCTACAGACACACCACCCAGCATGTTCTCCTGTTCTTAGATGGCATGGCAAGGGCACTTTGCCCCTGGAGCTGGTGGAGCTGGAGCATCTTTGAGGAAGAAAGAGGAGGTGCCTGAGTTCTGGTGGCTCAGGACTGCTGCTTTGTCTTCCCCTGTCCTGTGGTGACAAAGTTAAATCCACAGTAGATCAGCCTTAGGACACATCATGCATTGCATGTGTACACCATCTTTCTCCTCTCAGTCACCTGTGGGCATAACATGCCTGTAGATGCGTACACACACACACACACACACACACACACACACACACACACACACACACTGCACACCACCCACATCCCCCCATACACACACCACACACACACTATACACACCACCACCACCACCACCACCACCACCACCCCACACCATATTTTTGGACCAGGAGTTAGGAACCCAGAACCTTCTGTAACATGAATTTTGTAAGTACAAGGCCACTCTGGGCTACAAGAGAGAAACAGAGCCAGGCAGTGGTGGCACACACCTTTAATCCCAGCACTTGCCTTTGCTTGGGAAACATAGATGACTTTAATCCCAGGAAGTAATATGTCAGGGCAGAGAAAGGTATATAAGGCGTGAGTAAATAGGAAGTCTCTCTTTTGAGGCTGAGGATTTCATAGTGGTTAAGAACGTGGCTGGCTTGTTCTGTTTCTCTAATCTTTCAGCTTTCACCCCAATATCTGGCTCTAGGTTTTTTGTTTTTTTTTTTTAATATTATAATACCTTTTAAAATTCTTGTTACATCCTTTTACATGTTAAGTATGTGCTGTCCCATTAAGACCCCTCCCCCCAGTCCCTGTGAATGCTGTTACTATGCCCCATGTCTAGGATTTGGAATCAGTGCTTTTATGCTGTCAGGCTCAAATGCTCCCCTCCAGACATATTTTGAATACTTGATCCCCAGTTCATGCCACTCCTTGGAGGGTTATGGAGCCATTGAGGTGGGGTCTGGCTGATGGAAGTGGGTCACTAGTGCCTTTGAAGGTTTTATTCAGCTCTGGTTCCACCCTGAGCACACTGCTTCCTGGTTTGCACTGTATGAACAGTCTCTGCCATGTGTTGCTGCTGCCACCGACAGAGCCACTTTACCCTGTGTTCCCCACCGTGATAGTCTGAAATCTGAGCCCTGGGATTAAAGGTGTGTATCACTATGCCCAGCCCCTTTAGGCTATTTCTTTTGGGTGTTTTGGTCACAATGAGGAAAACTGTAACTAAGACTGGTATCTACAGAGGTTATTAAACCTAGGCGGATTATGCAGCTTTCACATGTTGCAATATAAGATCCAGTCATGATGGCACATATGACTGGAAGGTCAAGAGTTTAAGGTCATCTTTGTCTATGTAATGAGTTTGAGGCCAGCTTGGGTTAAAAGAGTAAACAATTGTTATCTCCATATATTGAAGTAATTCTTCTTTAAAGAAAATTAAACTAGAACTCTTACACAATCCCCCATGAATGTGGCTTACACATGAAAGATGATCTTGGGCTCTAATCAGCCGACCCAGACTTAAAAATAGGCTTTGGCTTAGCATCAAGAAGTCAGTAAATAAATGTACATTAACTTCAAATAAAATTCTTAAGGTATGTGTGATTCACTCTTGATGATATCTTACTCTCCCGTCATTTTCAGATAACCCACTGCTTTCTCAATCACATCAGAGGGACCTTTATGGCTCTTGGTGTTTGAGTGTAAGAGTTTAAAAACCTAAAGGAGATCTTGCCAAGTGTGTTCTGCAAATTGGCCTTTCAAAGTGAGCAATAGCTCTTGACTTCTTTCTGTGTTTTGTTCTTTCCATGTGGGATGTTTCTCAATATTGAGAAAGTGTCATAGCAACTTCTTGGACTTGGTGGATATTTGGGGGCCCTCCCATGTAACAACTTCTTGTATTTCCCGGCCATTTGGGGGCACTCACACTGATTTTTTTTAATAAATACAATTCCAACAAGGCTCTCTCTGGCACTTGCTTCCTTGTGCATCTGAGGGTCTGTGGGTGGAGAAAGAGTTCACAGTCCTTATTCAACTTATTAAATGGTCCAAGAAAGAACGTGAACACCTTGAGGTCATGGATTAGTTACTTTTCTCTCTGCTTAGAAAAAGAGCCTGGCTAAAGCATCACAGGGTTAATTTGTGCTCACAGTTTGAGGGGACAGTCCATCATGGCTGGAAGAACACGGTGGCAGCAGGGTGGGGCTGCTTGCTCACTTCTTGGAGGATCAGGAAGCAGAGACAGAAACTCTAGCATAAGCCCACTTTCTGCTTTATCCTTTCATTTGGTCCAGGACCACAGCACGTGAGATGGTCCATCACATTCAGGGACAGGCCCTTCACAGTTAAACCTTTATGGAAATATGCTCACAGACACAACCCAGAAGTGTGTTTCCTAGGTGACTTTAAACCCAGTCAAGTTGGCCATGATTGGTCATCACTGTCTCCAAAAGCTTTATAGTCCGTAGGGGAGTAAAGATAGCAAATACATAATTGTGACTTTAGTATCATGTAGAGGGAAATAGAATGTGACTGGATATCTTAGTTAGGGTTTCTGTTGCTATGATGAAACACCATGACCAAAAAGTAAGTTGGGAAGGAAAGGTTTTATTTGGCTTATATTTTCATATCACTGTTCATCATTGAAGTTAGTCAGGACAGGACTGAAGCATGGCAGGAATCTGGAGGCAGGAGTTGATGCAGAGGCCATGGAGGAGTGCTGCTTATTGGCTTCTTCCTCATGGTTTGCTCAGCCTGCTTTCTTTTAGACCCCAGAACCACCAGCCCAGGGATGGCGTCACCCCAATGGGCCAATCAATCACTAATTAAGAAGATGTTCTATAGGCCTGCCTATAACCTGATCTTATGAAGGCATCTTCTTGTTTGAGGCTCCCTCCTTTCATGACTTTAACTTGTATCAAGTCCACACAAAACTGACCAGCGCACTAGATAGTGTGAGGAGACAGGAAGAGGGAAACTGAAGGGTCCGAGTGAGTGGGTGACTAAGAAGCCTGCACAAGGAGGTGTCACCTGAGCCTAGACTTCAAGAGACAGGCTGTCTGTCTGCATGGCAGTGTGCTGGCACTGCACTGAACTCAATGGGACCATTTGGCTGGATGAAGGGAGAAATGAAAGACGCTTTGAGGGAAAGCTGAGCGAGACCAGGACCGAAAGTGGAAGAGCGTGTGCTCAGACACCCAAGAACCTCATCAGCACCACCGCTTTGAGGTCCATGGAAACAGAGGGATGTGGGAAGGTTGAACTTTGAAAGCACACTGGAGAGACTTAGGTTTATCTGAAAAAGAAGCATCCAGGAGACGGGTGCTGAAGGTGGGGTAGAGAATTTAAGGAGGGGTCTGGTAGCTCCCTGCTTTGAGTCCACTGAGTGAGCCCATGTTCTTCACAGGTTTCCCAGCAGCCCTAAGTTTTTATGGAGGCTTCTTTTAGGGGGACTGTTTTTGTTTTGGATTTGGGTGGAAGAGATACACAAGGTTTTGCAGGAGTGGGAAGGACCCTCTACTTTCATTGGTTACTTTACATGAGTCCATAAACATCTTCTCATCAACTGACAGATTTCCACACTCTGCTTATCTCATTAATTCTACTAAACATCAGAAGCACCTTGAATAGCTTGACCCCAGAAAGAGAACAGGCAGCCATCAAGCATTCAGCCCTGTTCCAAATAACCTTCCTTTGGAGTCAGCCCTCTACAGGGCCATGTGGATGTCAGACACGCACTGGCTGAGTCACGCTGACGTAGCTGGGATGCCTGGATTGCTCTGGAATCTCGGGGTGCCAATCACAGGCCAAGGAGAAGTCAGTGGCTGGGAGCAACAATGCCAGCGTGTTCACTGTCCCTGCAGAGGGAGGATGGTGATAGCAAGGGGAAACGTGACCTGCAAGCCGGGGACTACAGGGACCTCTCAAGCAGGACAGCACCTGTGTGTGAGGCTGGCCAATGCACAGAAGCTTTCCAGGACACAGACCAGGACCTCCCCCTCCTCCTGACCCCTAACCAAAGGAATTTCTCTTAAACCACTAATAGGTAAATACCCAGCTGTACATCAGGATTTGGAGACCCAAGGTTGATGATAATGATCAGAATGTACTGACCCCTCCACCTCCCTAGTGCTACAGCAAGAAGCTCACACTAACCCTTGCATTCTCCCAGCTTTATGGTGAGGCTTTTTTTTTTTTAAAATCACATCTTCCATTTTATGAAGAAAGAAACTGAGGCTAGCTGGGTGTGGTGGCACATGCCTGTGATCTCAGTGCCAGGGAGGCTGAGGCAGAAGGGTCTCCAAGGCTTAGACTTTGGTAGCCTGTGCCACAGAGTTAGATCCTGTCTCTCTTACTTTTACTGAGGCTAGGAAGGGATAGGACATGTACTGAATGGGCTGGGATGTGACTCAGTTGGCCATGTGTTTACCTGATGTGCACAGAGCCCTGGGCTGGACTCCTAGCACTGAATAAGCCAGGCATGTGCTTACACCTGTAATAACATACACCTGTAATCCCAGTAGTTTGGGTGATAGAGGCTGGAGAAGCAAGAGTTCAAGGTCATTTCCAGCTACATAGCAAGTTCAAGGCCAGTCAGAGTGACTTGAGACCCTGTCTCAAATAACAAGCAAAGAAACACACACACACACACACACACACACACACACACACACACACACACACACACACACACACACAGACACTTATGTGTAATGTGTGTATGTATGAGTATGTATCTATATGGGAATAATATGTATTTGTATATGTATATATGAATATATATATATATGAATCCTACAGTTAGTAACTACAGAATGAGGTGAACCACAGTCTTACCAAAGCCCAAAGCCTGCCTATTAAGCACTCTGCCACACAGCCAGGGTGTCAGTGAACGTGATCCAGGCCATTCACACCAAAGCTACCCTAGAAGGTGAACTTAGTGTGTTGTATATAGAGTAAATTCTCCTAGGGGTGTGGGAAGGCATATGGAAATGTCCTGATCAGCCCCCGTCTTTGCTTCAGTGACTGCTTGCAAGACCCCAGATGGGCACAGCAAATATATATGGAGGGTGACCAGCTGTGGCAGCCATGCTGGAGGAGGCTACAGACTTGAGGAAAGGTGCACCCAGATGTGTTTGGAGATTACTTCCAGATACTAGATGTATGAAGAGTTCGGTTGCATTTTCAACCCCCTTGTCCTTTTCCTCTGCCCTTCTCCTTTCTTCCTCATCTCACTGGTTCCATGAGTCGATATAGTTTATGCCTCCATATCACAGAGCAGCGAAGGGGCCAAAAGAGCAAGTTGGGATAGGCACCACACTAAACCCCAAGTGTCTGGGAGTGTGCCTCTGACTTGTGTCTCAAGAGGGATGTCACAGTCCCCTGGATCTCTCATAACTCCTCACAAGGGTGTCTGGATGAAGCGGCTGCTCAATAAAAACCGCCTTACTGATGGCTCAAATATCATTTCCAGTCTGTGTTTCTGGTGGTCAGCAGGATGGATGCTTTTGAGACAATAAAATCATGTGGAGTTGATACTAGAGAAACCAGATATGCTGGGGAAGGAACAAGAGATGTGTCACTCCCCCCTCCCTGGTGTGTGTGTGTGTGTGTGTGTGTGTGTGTGTGTGTGTGTGTGTGTCTGTGTGTGAATGTGAGTCTGTGTGTGGGTCTGTATGTGAGTGTGTCTGTGTCTGTGTGTGAATGTGAGTCTGTGTGTGAGTCTGTATGTGAGTGTGTCTGTGTGTGTGTGAGTGCGCCTGTGTAATCAGAAGTCAAGGTCAGGCATTTATTCTTGTCACTCCTCACCCTATTTTCTGAGGCAGGGTCTCTTACTAGAGAACTTAGCATTTTGGATAACTGCCCAGGCATCCGGATATCTCCTCCTCAGTTCTGGGGTTACAGATGTGTTCCCCTGTGCCTGGCTTTTACCTGGGGGCTGGGGATCCAAACTCACATCCTCATGCTTGCACAGCAGACACTATACCCATTAAACCATTGTGCCATCTTCCCAGCTGCCCCTTTTCTCATACAGAGTCCCAGGTTCAAGTGATCCTCTGGCCACCTCTTCATGAAAGCGGGGACTATGGATGAATGCCTTCGTGCCCAGCCCCAAGTCTTGAGAAGCGGTTGGTGCTGTGGGATTCTGAGAGACAACCCATGTCAGTGAAACTGTGATTTATTGATGGAGCCCATTAACATTATTGATGAAGCTCCTCTTTATGTTGTCCTCCAATGCACAGGACAGTGCACCCACTGATACTGAGATGTCTTTGCTGGAAGGTTCCAGAGCATCAGTGTTCAACTTGATTTCTCCAACTGTGTCCATACCTCCAGTCACAACAGCAAGAACTAGTGCTTGGGGACCTCAGATCTGCAGTACCCCCAGGAAGGCTGCCTGTCCTGCTCTGTGCTAAAGAGACTCCCACTTCAAGAGAAATCCCCTGCACCGGCTAAATAAACATGACAGATTGCGTATGCTCCCCACAAATCCACACACAGTTCATGAGAGTAGAGTTTGGAAGAAATATCCAAGCTCTGAATGCATTTATCTTGGTTGGTCTTTGACCATAAAAACTAAAATCAGAGGCTCCATACAAATAGCAGGAGAAAGACGCAGCTCAGACAGGCATTCTGCTTAGCCTGGGGCTTCTCCCCAACTCATTCCATAACAAGAGTGAACTTCTGGTGTGGAATGAGTTCGTCCCTCAGAAGTGGTAATCTGTCCAGAAAGTCTGTCAAGACATACTTGGCCCCTGGAAATCCCCCATCACATCATGGGAATGTCAAAAGCATTTGAGTCTCACCTTCTTGAGATAAGGATGGGGGTGCCCTGGAGAACCAGAGCAGTTTGTCTGCAGCCCACAGTGCAGTTTCATGTTCTCTGCACCCTCAGGTTTCCTATGTACTTGGTGCAGGGTGGGGGGCATTTTGTGCTTTTTAATTAAAAATTTAAATTTTTTATTTCTAAGAGAGAGTGTGTATGTGTGTGTTTCTGTGTGTGTGTGTCTGTGTGTGAGTGTGTGTGTGTAAGTATGACTGTGTGTGTGTCTGTATGTGAGTGTGTCTGTGTGTGTGTCAGTGTGTGTGTCTGTGTGTGAATGTGTGTGTCTGTATGTGAGTGTGTCTGTGTGTGAGTGTGTCTGTGTGTGAATGTGAGTCTGTGTGTGAGTCTGTATGTGAGTGTGTCTGTGTGTGTGAGTGTGTCTATGTGTGTGTCAGTGTGTGAGTGTGTGAGTCTGTATGTGTGTCTATGTGTGTGTGTGTGAATGTGTGTGTTTGTGTGTGTCTGTGTATGAGTGTGTCTGTGTGTGAGTGTGTCTGTGTGTGTCAGTGTGTCAGTCTGTATGTGAGTACGCTTGTGTGTGTGTGTGTGTGTGTCTGTGCATGAGTGTGTCTGTGTGTGAGTGTGTCAGTGTGTCATTCTGTATGTGAGTGTGTCTGTGTGTGTGTTTGTCTGAGTGTGTCTGTGTGTGAGTGTGTCAGTGTGTCAGTCTGTATGTGAGTGTGTCTGTGTGTGAATGTGTGTGTGTGTGTCTGTGTGTGTCTGTGTATGAGTGTGTCTGTGTGTGAGTGTGTGTGTGTCTGTGTGTGTCTGTGTATGTCTGTGTGTGAGTGTCTGTGTGTGAGTGTGTGTGTGTGTTTGTCTGTGTATGAGTGTGTGTGTGAGTGTGTCTGTGCGTACGTATGTGTGTGAGCGGGTGTGTTCAGGTGCACAGGCAGAGGTCAGAAGACAGCATGGCATTCTTTGGAACCAGAGAACTGGCGTTCAGAGGTACCAGCATGCTATGTGGGTGCTGGGACTCAGCCCTACTTCCTGTCAGCCAGCTCTCTAACCACTGAACCATCTCTCCAGCCCCATTTTTTGTTTTCTGTCTCAGTTGTTGAAGGGTTTTTGTTTGTTTGTTTGATTTTGGATAGATCTTACTTTGTAGCCCAGGCTGGCCTCAAACTTACAGCTATCCTCCTAAGTGCTGGGATAGGGTTACAGGAGTGAGTCCCCACACCCATGCTCCCTCACTTGGCCCCCAAGGTCATATATCTGAACCCTGGTTCCTTTCCAGCCCAGATGCCTTTAAAGCCCACCCAAACACGAGTTTGTCTCTGGCTGCTCCGCATGCAGGGCCAATGGCTGTGACGAGAAAGTCAGTAATAGTTCTTCAGTGTCATTGACTTGCCCTGATGGAGCCCCCGCGTGCCCCCTGCTCTCTCTGTCCCCCTCCTCTCCTCTCTGTCTCTCTGCACACACAGCTTACCAAGCAGGAGGAGCAGCTGGTATTCAGAGTCCAAGCGTTGGCCTCAGAATGCCTGTCGAATGCAGGGGCTGCAAACCAAGGACATTTTCTGGCATTTGTGGATGGCATTCAGAAGTGCCTTTGCTGCTGCTGATTTTGAGACAGGGTTGCACACTGTAGCCCAGGCTGGCCTCTAGCTTGAGGTAATCGTTTTGCCTTAGCCTCTGGTTTTCGGGACTGCAGGTGAGCACGTGCACATGAGTCCCTTACATGGCTGGCTTCTAAGTGACTTGGTACTTCCAAAGTTTCCTTGTCTAGAACGTGCATGTCTCAGAGTGGGGACAAGTATCATTTACCTCTCACAGAGGACACTGAGGTGGTGTTACAAGACCCAGTCACGGCCAAGCTGAGACCATCCAAGTTTCCTGACTTGGCTCTTCTATGGCTACAAAATTTCATTACGGACCCCGCCTTTTAAAATTATAGCTTCTAATATTTGGGACTGGTTAAGTTCCAAGCCTTTCCTAAATGCTTCATCAATCATAGCTCACGTGGCCTTCATAACACTGCTATGAAGGACCTCTAGCCTCATCACACTGATGGGACGTCCTTGGCACAGAGAGGCTGAAACATTCTCTGAAGGTCACACAGCACTCTTTACACTCAAGTACTTCTTGTTCAGAAGATCACCATTTCTGTAATACAGAAGCACTGCTTATGAGACATTGTGATGTTTGAGATTGTCTCTAAGACGTAAAATGACATTTAAAACCTTTTCTACTTTAGACACTTCATAAACACAGATGTGTTTTCCTATACCTGTGCCTGTCCACTCCCACAGGTCCAACCCAGAGCTGAGAAGACAGGCTAGACTCTGTACCAGTCTGTCCTCATCCCTCATGGCCAGTGGCCTGCACTGCATGGTCCCCACGTTGGCCGGGCCCTGCTGGCCCTGAAAACTGTCCTGTGTTTTCACAGCAATCAATGCCCTCTTTAGAAAAGGCTTGCTGGTCTCCTGTGCCCTGGGACGGACGAAGTTTTCCACTAGACCCCACCTTGGACTCTCACCCCCCTCCTCCCTCTTCTCCCCCCTCCCCTCCCCTCCCACCACACTAGCTCTTCATAAGAGCTCCTCAAGGCGTCACACCTACTTCAGACATTTTTAGGGGCTTGGCAGGGCCTGGGGTGCCACTGCCAGGATCCCCACAGTCAGGAGGAGGCCAGCTCTCAGGCCCTGCCTGGGCTGTGCATTCGCGGGACCTGGCAGAGGCCTTGCTGTCAGCCAGCTGATTCTCTTTCTCACACTCCCCAAACAGCACAGCCTTGCGAGGCAGCTGGGGCCTGTGAGGCCTTTGGTGGTGGCGTGGCGCCTGCCACATCCCCAGGCTGCGTCCTTGTTGTATTTCCCCTCTTCCTCCTTTTAAAGGACTTCCCCCCAAGTCCTTCGGTCGCTGAACAGCTGGGCTCAGATATTAGATAGACCCTTTTCTGTGCCCCACACAAGCTTGTGAACAAAAGGGTTTTAAGAACCCTGATAAATGAACAAGGTCTTGGGAAGATGAAATGTTACGACGATTTCAAACAATCGCAATCCTTGTGAATCTTGAAGGCTGTGCCCTTTCTGAGCTGGGCCTGCTGGGGACTGTCTCGGAGTCTAGGAGAGCCCACTTCTTTCTTCAGCCTCCCTATTCGCCAGGCCTGGGAAAGTTGGTCTGAAGATGGCTCTGCGCAGGCATCAAAGTCCCAGCCTTGCTTTCCCATCTGCTGTTTGTCCTGGTTGGAGGGCACAGGGTGCCACTGGAGCTGGCCCTTGCCTCTTGACTCATCCTTCAGAGGGATGCCAGTGCGCAGACTGGAGCCTCCCGCCCTCCACTCCGGAAATGGAGTCTCCCAGACTCCGAGACAGAATCCCCAGCTCCCTGTCTGCAACACGGTCCTGTGAAGTCTGTGTCACCACCCTAGACTTCAAGTGGGGAAACAGCTGGAGACAGCATGGGGCTCTGCCGCAGTGGCTTCCCAAGTCTGTATGCAAGGTGACTGCAGCTTGCTGACTACTAGAGGAGTCAGAACTCCATCTCCATTGTCTGGATCTTCCCTGGCTTTTTGGGTAAAAAAAAAAAAAAAAAAAGAAACCTCTGAGCACATGGCAAGGGGGCTGCACAGAGGATTCCTGGCTCTCTGCCTCCCAGTTTCCAGAGAGGAGCTCCTAATCCAATGGAGCTTGCCTTGTGTTTTCCTTTATTTACGTTTGAATTTTAAAAATTAACTTTTTAAATGTATGTGTGCACGTGCATACTCAAATATGTGTTCATGTGCTTATGTGTCTGGGGTCAACTTGAGTGAGGGGGTTCTTTCCTTCTCTCTTGCGGGTCCTAGAAGATGAACTCAGGGGCTCAGACTTGGAGTCAGTCACCTTTACCTGCCCAGCTACTTTACTGCCCCAACCCTAACCTACTGTTCCCTAGCCTGGAACTTGGTTATTTGGTTTGTAGACCAGGTTAGCCCTGAACTTGTGGCAATCCTTTGCCTCTACCTCCTGTGAGCTGGGTCCAGGGTATGGACCACCATATCTGACTTTTTTTTTTTCTTCTGAAGACAGTGTTTCACACTACAGCTCATAGCAATGCTCCTGCCTCAGCCTCTCAGGGGCTGGTATTACAGGTGTGGGCTGCCACATCCAGCTCAGGGGGAGGCTTCATTTCAGAACTTCCTCATTACCATCCAACCTTCTGGGAACCCCTGAAGCAAACACATTTTTCTGAATGTGTCCATTTCATGCCATCTGAATCCCACGCTACTTGCTAAGGTTTGCTGACAGCTCAGTCCAACTTGAACCCCTTTGTGGTTCTGCCTCATGTGGGAACAGAAAGGTCAAAGCTTAGAGGAAAGTGACAGACTGGGGAAAAGCTTCCCCCAGCCCTCAGAGCTCCGTGAAATCATTCCTTGAGGGATTTGCCTTGTTGGGACCTCTAGGAGAAGCCTGGAGGCTCACAGAAGAAATTAAACACATATTCATTGCAGTGAAAGTATCTGACTCAAAGTCTCAAGGGTGGGGGTATCGGAGGGGGGAAGGGGAGGGAAGAAAAGGGAAATGACAAGAATGGGGGAGGGGCTTATTTCCTGCATATTGGCACTGTGCTTGCCCTCCTTCACTCCAAAGAAGAGACCTTTGAGGGCAAGGGTCTGGGGAAAGAGAGCTTAGGGAGAGGGAGGTCCCAGCTGGGTCACGAGCAGTGTGGGAGAACAGGGAGGGAGACACCATGATGAATGAAGACCCCAGGGGAATAGGAAGAAGCAGAGTGCTAGAGAGGTCCCCAGAAATCCACAAAGATACCTCTACTGTAGACTACTGGCAATGGTCGAGAGAGTGCCTGAGCTGACCTGCTCTGATGGCCAAACACCCTGGCTGTCATGATAGAACTCTCATCCAGTGTCTGATGGAAGCAGATGCAGAGAGACACCACCAAGCCCCAGGTGGAGCTCCGGAAGTCCAATCGGTGAGAGAGAGGAGAGATTGTATGAGTGAGAGATGTTGAGACCATGGTTGGAGGAAGCACAGGGACAAATAGCCAAACTAGTGGAAGCACATCAACTGTAAACCAATGGTGGAAGAGCCCCATGGAACTGGACCTGGCCCTCTGGATAAGTGAGACAGTTGATTAGCTTGAACTGTTTGGGAAGCCCCCAGGCAATGGAGCCAGGACCTGTCCTTGATGCAGAGGCTGACTTTTTGGAGCCTGGAGCCTACACTGAGACACTTTGCTCAGCCTTGGTGTAGGGAGGAGGGGACTGGACCTGCCTTGCCTGAGTCTGCCAGGCTGGGCTGACCCCCCAGGGGAGACCTTTCTTTGGAGGAGAGAAGACGGGGGAATCCGTGGCTGATATGTGAAATTAAGTTAATTATAAAATAAAAATACTATATAAAAAAAAGAAACATCTAGGAGGAGAAGCAACCTGAGTCCAGAGACAGGAGAGATGCTCCAGGTATCAGCCACCCTAGAGATTTGCAGATGATCACTCAGACAGGTTGTATCTGGAGGAATTTAGGGATGTAGCTGCATAGAGGCTGTGGCATTTCCATGGTTTGTACTCAGTGTACTCAGGGTGGGTGGTCTTGGGCTGTCCAGGAGGATTTTCTCATTGCAAGTGGACAAGGGTAGGGCTACTAAGCCTATACAAGGACCATGAAGAGGTCTATGGAGCAAATGCTAGAAACTTCACACCACCCACACATCTATCACACCTCCCCCCCCCCCCCCCCACCTCCACCCCCGCCTTCTGAATGTCTTCATCCTTTTTTAAAGTGTTATTATTGTATTAGTATTTGTGTGTGTGTGCGTGCACGCGTATATGTGGAGGCCACTGGATGACTCTGTGGGGTTGGTACTTTCCTTCTACATTTAGGTAGGTTCTGGAGAAAGAACTCCCTCACTAGGCTTTCAGAGGGGTAAGCACCTTCACCCGCTGAGCCGTTATTGCCAGCTCCTCTTCATCCTGGTTATTTTTATCTTTTTTTAAAAATTTTTTTAATCCTGGTCTTCGAATCTCTGCCTCCCAGTTCTGGGGTTACAGATGTGCTGCCATGCGTGGCCATCCTTTACCTTAGTTTTGAAGCTTCTTTTTGGCTTTGTGGAAAGTCACAGACAAACCATCTTCCTTTGTGGGGTTTTCCTGTTGATAATTAAGACTTAAAAAAAAAAAGAATTTCTGTTATTACAATTTTTGGTTATTTGCTTATTTCCTTAAATTTTGCAGTGCTGGGGATGGATCCCAGGGCCGTGTACATGGTAGGCAATTTCCTTACCACTGAGCTACATCTTCAGCTTCTTAAGGATGTTTTTTGCGTCAGTCTTTGGACATATGCTAGGGTTATGTGGTAGTGGCAACAGTGTGGCTGGGGGAAGCTTCTGGGGTGTCCACCATAGTTGAGCAACCACAAGACACCACATCCCTCCTTGGCTCCTCCTGCGGCTTTTTTGGTGAGAAAGGAGGGTCCTTATGTGTGCTAGGCAAGCACACTACCGTTGAACTATACCTTGGTCCCCAAAAGGTTAATCTTAATTGGTCTGCCTGTTTCATAGAGAACCATGAGATAAAGTTTGGAAACTTGTTTGCAAGGATAAAGGGACACGTAGCTGTGGCTGCTGCCAGGCTCTGCCTCTGCGGTCGTCGGGACACTGCCCTGCCAGAAGGCGTGGGAGGAGAGGGGCTTCCAAAGCCAGCAGCAGTTGGAACTCTGAGTGGAACATGGCCGGCTGAGCCTTCGGCCCACACAAACCACCCACCACCCTCTTGGCGGGCCTGCACCAAGCCCCAGGAAGGGCAGAGTTTCTGTGGAAACTAGAGCCAGCCATGCCTGCTGAACCAGGCTGGCTAGGGGTGGGGGCAGCCCTGTGCCACATGGTGTGGGCCACATGGGCATGGAGGGGGAGCGACAGCTGCAGGGTAGGAGCTGGAGGTGGTCAGAGCCTTGCTCCAGCCAGCCTGCGCTGGGCCTAGGGGCAGCCGCCTGCTCCCGGCTTAGACAATTCGTGGGGGGCTGGATGAGGTTTGGAAAGCCTGTGGGTGGGATGCCAGCGAGGTCTGGGGCCATCAGGCAGGGCAGAAGGTACACACCCTCCACCCAAAGCAGAAGGGAGTGGGTTGGGCCGGGCAGGCCCTGGCTGCCTCTTCTGTGGAGGAGGCCCCTCACCCTGCTAGCATTCTATGATAGACCATGGGTCACCGCAGCGCTTCTGATGTACAAAGTTAAGCCATACCGCAGCCTGTCTTCTCATCCCCACAGCGCCTCTCCCTCCAGCCCTTAGATGTACATGTGGCTCCTTCTCCAGAGACTTTTCCAGTCTCTCCTGTGAGCGCCTACTGTGTCCTGTTCCCTCAGGCCTCCCTTTTGCCTGACCCCCCTGAGTCAAAGGGTGGCATCAGGAATGAGGCCACAGAGAAATCTTCGGGGGTGACTGTGGCCACTTTCGCACTCCAGGTTAGCCCTCAGGAAGGCTTTATCCTCCTAGACACTGTCCCCCTCTGGTCTGGCTTCTAACATCAAGTGGCCTTTTATAAAGGGGCCCGGGTCACCATCTGTAGTGCACACCTTAAGTCCAGTTCCAACCACACAGTGTGGTTTTGAAACAAGTGTCCACACACAGCTACTGGACTAGCGACCGTGGCTTCTCCCCTTATGGATATGTGGCCCTCGCTTCTTTTGTCATGGCTTTGAGACGGGCTCTTGCCACGGAGCCCATTTTGGCCCCAAACTTGCAGTCCTCCTGCCTCAGCACATACCATCATGCCTGACTCCTGTATTTGTTTCAGCCTCTCTTCCCATTTCCGTGGTTTTCGAAGACTGTTTAGTCTGGTCTGTTTGTTGGTGTTATTCTAGCCCTCTGCCTCCTTCCTTCAACAGGACCTCACTTTGTACAACCCAAGATGGCCTCAAAGGCATGGCTCTCCGGCCTCCCAAGTGCTGAGATTACAAGCAGGAACCCCAAACCTGGCTCATAGCTGCTTCCTGGTGCTGTGATGGAATGGCCCAGGCTGGGCACCTCATAGAGGATGGAGGTTTATTTTGAGAGCCAGCTAGCTAGTTCAGGCCAAAGGGATGGCCTTCAGGACCTCACCCAATCCTAATCACATCCCCTCTGCAAGACCTCACCCCCAAATACAAACTTGGAGGCTAAGTCTCCAACACATGAGTTTGAGGTGATCACATTTGCACCATCCCAGAGCCCCAGCCTCCCACCCCGACAGAGGAGAGGAATGAGGTCTCTTCCCGATGGAAAACTGAGTATTAACCAGAGTACAGACTGTGAACTTGTGTCATGTATGTAACTATGCATGTTCCTCTGCTTTTAACTCTCACCCCAAAGCCCTTTACAATTCTACTAGGTAAAGGCTCCACTGTCCATCCTTCACCCAGCTGAAACTCTGTGCTTAGCTCCCAGGCTCAGGAGCCTCTCTTCTTTGCTTTATAGTCATGCTGTTTCCAAGTGAAGCCGGGTCCCTCTGCATTGTTTGCCTGAGCTGCTGCCCTAGGATGATCCTTTCCATGGTGACAAGTTCCTTCCACGTGGTCCTTGAGGAGGTCAAGGGACTTGCTGGAGCAGCTAGTCAGGAACCAGGATGAGAAGCCAAGCTTTGCTCACCCTCGAACTCACAGCCTTTCTGGATCTTGCAGCCTCACTGCCTATTGCTTCCCACTTTCCTGTCCTAGCGACTCCTGCAACTTGAGGGTACAGCACAGTTCAAATGCTCCAATCCTTCCAAATGCCCCCACTGCAGAGTAAGCCTTCCACCTGCGGCTCTCACAGGCCTGCTTAGGCATCGGTCCTCCTTATACACTCAGGCCCTGCATGCTTGCTCAGGCTTCTCTCTGAAATTGCCCTGGATCCCCTGAAACAGTGCGTGACCATCAACCATCATTCCCTCCTCTGTTCTCTGCTGTATGCTCTCCTCTCTTCAGTTGTATCAGACAGTCCTTGTGTGATGTCCTCTGCCTCCTCTGTGGGTCTGTGAGCCTCTCCAGGGTAGTGATCAAGCTATCATCTGCATTTACAGAACTGGATGCTCACTTATGTGCCAAATAGATTTTTCAGAGGGTCAGGGCTTCAAACAGACACCTTATTAGCTTAAATAATGGTGAGTTATTATTGGCTCGTATTCCAGCTGAGGATGCTCACTCTAGTGGGACGGTGGCTGCACTTGGCTTTCCTCAGCAGGAAGAGGCAACAGGTTCTGAGCTGGGATCCTGGAGATTTTGGCCAAGAAGTTGAGATTTGCTGTGTCTTGTTTTGACTTTACACATGGGATATTTGGGGGAATCATTCTGGATAAAAACAAAGCCCCCCTCTTGGCAAGCCAGCTCATGCTCCCACTTCTACAGGGGAGGTAGGTCACACAGCTAGAGATTCAGGACTTGAACCCCAGGTCGGAGACATCATTTGAACCACTCACCTTGGGGCATTCATCACAGGTTAGTTAGTACAACTCACTAGTGAGTCATTAATGCAGAATTTATGAGGAGGGATGTAAAGGCCCCTGTTTCTTCTAGCTTTTATGTCAATGAGGGAAACGAGTCATTAAAATGATAATGATACATTCAGAGATGACACACTGAGTCAGTGCTGCACAGAAGCACTTGGGGGGATATTTACATGGACTTTCAGAGCTACTGAGGGGGCCTGGAAAGTCCCTTCCAGCGTGTGTGTGTGTGCGTGTGTGCATGTGTGCGTGTGTGTATGTATGTGTGTGTGTGTGTGTGTGTGTAAAGTCTAGGCTGCTGAGCTGGGCGATGGTGGCACACACCTTTAATCTCAGCATTTGGGAGGCAGAGGTAGGTGGATCTCTGTGAGTTCGAGGCCAGCCTGGGCTACCAAGTGAGTTCCAGGAAAGGTGCAAAGCTACACAGAGAAACCCTGTCTCAAAAAACCAAAAAAAAAAAAAAAAAAAAAAAATCTAGGCTGCTCATGACTCTCTTACATCCTCACCTTCATCCTCATATGCTGGGGTTGGAGACATGTGCCACCACACCTGGATGAAATATGTTCCCCAACTTTTCTGCAATGGGTTTTGGGGAGCAACATTTTCCCTCCATCACTGCCTGGGATAGGTGGGCTTTAATATCTATTAAAGTTAGCTTGCAGGATAAGTTAAAAGCAAAAACCACATGTCCCCTAAAGCCAAACAGAAGTGGGTTGGGGCACTTTCTAAGCTTGTGTTTTGAGGGCCAGTTCTTCCTTGGGAGAGGGTGGGTGAGCAGATGTCAGAAGCAGTGATTGCATCTTCTCAGGGAAGCCACAGTGCCAATAAGGAAGTCACAGTGCCAACTCAGGTTAGTCTATCCTTTTTCCCCCAGAGTCTGCACGAAGCCATACACAGGAATGGAAGTGAGAGCGAGGGGCCCAGCCACTTCCCAAAAGCCTATGTACCGCCCCTTTGGATAATGAGAGAGACTGGTTTCAGACCCAAGGGTCATGGCTGCATGGGGCAAAGGTTGCCAGTGCTCAGAGTCAGGGGATGAGGGGCTGCCTGGAAAAACCGGGAAGCTGCCAAGAGCCTTCCATCCAAGGATCCCAGTGGTATTCTGAGGAAATGGGGGGTGTGGGTACCATGGAGCACAGTGGGAGAAGGCTGTTGATGGGAATGAGCTCTGTTGAAGTTCTAAAACTTTCTCTAGGGTGGTGAGGGAGCAAGGGAACATTTCTAGAGACCATTCCAAGGAAGAAGGGATAGACAGGTGAGGGGTACTGATCCTGGACTGAGCCCCTGAGTATGACAAGAATTCTCATGACCTGCTGCTGCAAGGAGACTTTCCCATGGGGGAAACAGTTCCAGATACTCAGTGTTCTGTCAGAGATGCCTTATCAAGTGTGGTGGCTTTCTGTGTTTTAGTCCCACCTAGATTAAAGATGAAGTTCAGTAGACTTGGGCTCTGTCTTTAATGGATTCCAAAGACTCCATAAAGGGAAGGTCTAATGCCTATTACCTATCTTTTGTGGGCATAGGAGAAAGCAGGGTGGTGCTATACAGAATGAGAGGGAGAGGGAAGAGGCTGATGACTTGGCCTCTCTGTGTCTCTCTGTGTCTCTCTGTCTTTCTCTCTCTGTGTCTCTGTGTCTCTGTGTCTGTCTCTCTGTCTCTCTCTCTCTCTCTCTCTCTCTCTCTCTCTCTCTCTCTCTCTCTCTTTCTCTCTCTCCAGCATCCTTCAAGCCATCTGTGAGATCGTTACTCTCTCTTTACACTAGGCCTCTGGGATCTCAGGCTGTCTCACCAGCCTGGTGTTTAAGCAGCCTCCTCCTACTTGGTCTAATAGCTTCCCCACACTGAAAAACTAATTCGTATGGTCCCTGCTTACTCTTCTGGCTTCCAAGATCCACCAGCACTTCTCTGTGTGTCAGTGGTCTCATCAAATAGAGGGAAGATGTCCACTTGGAACTGTTCTCATCCCAAAAGTGCACTGCCATACACAGCCACTCTTCCAGCCCAGACAGCGCTGCTGACCATTCCTCCCTATCACAGCAGGTCTCATGGGGAGCAGATGTGGCAGGTGAATTCTAGCTGAAGGAGAGAGAAAATTCAGAGGTCAGCATCCATGGTGCCCTCACAACATGAGGTCTCCTGAGGCATACAAAATTATACAAAGCTAGTAACAATGACATTGGAGTCAACTGTGGGAATATATAGGGAATCGTGATCACCTCCCGGCAGGTGGGGAGGAGCCAATAACGGTTGTAGAAGATAAGATTCAATTCCAAACTGGGGGGACATGAGGACACTGATGAGGAGAAGTAGGAGGATGGCATTCCTATGCATAGGAAGATCTGAGCACAGGATTTGAGCACAGGAGTGGAAATAAGAAGTGTTGTGTCCAAGAGTATCAAGCACTGGATGAGAGCAAGCCTCGGCTGTTTGGGGTACGGTGTGTGCTTAGAGCGAGGATTCCAGAGATGCTGCAAAGGTGATGTTAGAGATCCAGCCCAGCTCCAGAGGAGTCACCCAGCCACAGGCATCCCCCTGCAGGGGCAGCAGGAACTCCTAGGATTGCTCTTTGCCAGGAATCAGGATGTGAACCGAAGCTAACAGTAAGGGGCGGTTGAGGTCTGGATTCTCCCAAGAGCTCTGGCTGCACAGCCTGGCCTGGCAAGACAAGAGTTCTTGTGAGTTTTCTCCAACATCATGGCTGTCCTCCAGATCCACAGGCTCCCAGGCATCAAGGAAAACCCCCGCACAGAGTCCCGCGGGGCACACAGAATGGTCAGCTTTGAGATCAGGGAAGGGATCTAGACAAGGAAAGTACCCAGGTCTCAGAGCAGATGCTGAGGGCCCATCATCATGCCCCTGAGCTTTATTCCACACTGCTTCTCAGCCCATTAGAGTCAAGTCTTGCCACCCACCTCTTGCCTTCATTCTTTCCTGGCAACCTCGATTAGGTACATGTGCTAGACTCCACCTCAGACAAGCCACACAGGCTTCACACCAGCTGCCTCTTAGCAACACCTGTCTTCCCCAGCATCCCTTCCAAGCAGCTTTCTGTGGCCCTCCCTGGGGATACCAGCCACTCCAGCCCCCTGCACCTGCTCAGGAATTAAATACTTTGGACTGGCATGTGGAAGTTCACCCTCCTTTCACTCCATGCCCCCTCACAGTGTCTCAGCCTTGTGCTCTGTGGCTCTAAGCAGACCATTAAGCCTTGGTACAGGGCTTGATCATCAAAACCATGGTCTCTGAATGTACCATGGAGGGTGATCAACATGCATGGAGGCTGGACGGGGAAAGCAAGCTTCTACTGATTATTTCTTGATTTGTTTTTGAGACAAGTTCCACTGTGACCGAGGCTGGCCTTGAACTCACAGCATTCCTACCTCAGCCTCCCAAAATCTGGGATTACAAGGAAGAGCCACCATGTCCAGTTAAAAAACTATTTAAAGAATACAGCCATAAGGCAGGGCTTTAGTTATGAGTATATCCACACTGGTTCATTAACTGTAACAATGTGCCACAGTTACAGGAGGAATTAACAGAGAAAACTGGGTTCAGGACATATGGGAATCCCCTGGACTATCCTTAAAACCTTGTAAACAGAAACTTACTGTAAAACAAAAACAAAAATGTCACAGAAATACCATTCTTTATTTTTTAAATCTCTCTCTCTCTCTCTCTCTCTCTCTCTCTCTCTCTCTCTCTCGTGTGTGTGTGTGTGTGTGTGTGTGTGTGTATGTCTGATGTATGTACGTGTATGCATGGTCACATGTGTGGGTGGCTGAGCATGCACATTTGCACTTATGTGGGTGCACATGCACAGGCTTATGGGTGTTGTGGAGGCCCAAGGTTCATGTTGGGAATCACTGAGGTTAGGTCTCTCAATCCAACTTAGACCTCACCAGAATCAACTTGTTCAGGCATCCCATTTCCATCTTGTAAGCGGTGGGGTTGCAGGTGGGGTGTCATGGCCAGCCCACAGTTCGGTGTGCTCTAGGGATCTGAACTTAAGCAAACACTTTAACCACTGAGCGGCATCCACAGCCCAGTACTGTCTTTTACATGGTCAGTCTTTCCCTGTGTTCTGTGCTGCAGGTGATGCTCTTGTAGAGAAGCAGAAGAGCTAAAACACAGGCTGGGGTTGTGAGAGCGGGACGTGAGTCAGACAGAAGTATCCAGAGGTCTGTGATCAGGCTCCGTCAATCACCCAGGGACTCAAGCCCCTCCTCTCTTCTTCTCCCTCTGTTGTTGGATTTGGCCTCCTCTACAGAGTCCAAGGTGGCTTGTCATCAATGCATATGTTCCAGAAGCAGCCTGGAGGACTCAGCTAGAGGGGCAGATTCATGCATTCACATTCTATTTCTGCTCGTGCCCCGCTGTCCAGAACTTCATTCAAATGGCCTCTGGTGGGGTCTGTGGAACATGCGATGTTCACTCTGTGTGACATTTGGGGGTAATTACGGTGCAAAGAAGGGAATTGGGACATTGGGCGGCAGCTAGCACAATCTCACAATGATAGTTTTATGAATATGTAGCTAGCTGTGCATGTGTTGAAATGGTTCTCAGTCTGGTTTTGGTTTGCTCTTTTAAGATAGGGCCTCACCACATAGCCCCAACTGGCCTGGAACTCCCTATGTAGACCACGCTGGCTTTGAACTTGTAATGAACCTTCCATCGCTGAGTACTGGGATTACAGATGGGAGACACCATGCTCAGATGAGACATTTTTTCTAACTGATAGGGGTATATGATCAAAGCATGGAAGCCACCAGTTTAAGACCATGGCCCAAGTTTCTTTGATCCTGGTGGATGTTCCCTCCAAGTTCTAGCCTGGTCTGCAGCCCATATGTGGGGTCTCTACAGAACAGTGCACCCTCCAGCCTTGTCCACTCTGGGTATATTTGGCTCTGGGAAGGCTTCTGTGTTCTTGGCAGGCTCTTGCTTTAGTCAAGGAGACTGGGAGTGCAGAAGAGAGGCAGAAAGGGCAAGGACAGCATCTGAGCAAGCCAGGCAGACAGAGAAAGAAACAATGGCAGATAGAGCAGGAGAGAGAGAGATAGGATGGGGTGGCCAGACACTGGGCCTGGAGCCCAGGACAGAGGCCAGCAGGAGGGACAGTGACAGAGTGGGGTTGGGGGGGTGTATCTGTGAGGTCACCCATACTCAGGAGGTGGGGAGGTGGCAGTACACAGCTCAACCTGGGAGGGCCGGGCACAGACAGTGTCTGGGACTTACCCAGCTGGCTTTGTCAAGGTTATTTCCTCTGGAACCATCGGAGAAAGGAAGAGGAGCTGAGCTGGGGTGGAAGGGAGGTCACCTCAGTCCTCTTCCCATCATGCCTACGTCTGCAGTCTGTCTCACAGGTGCTGCGGGCTCCATACATGGAGTGTGCTTATGACAGGGTCTATGGATTCATCTTCCAGGACCAAACTCTAACACTTCCTCCTCAGTGCTCACACAAACAGTTGCTCAAATCAAGTCGACGGGAGGCGAAGGGCGAGCAATAGTTTCTGCCTGGCAGGCTGGGAAGGGCTTCGTGGAAGAGGTGTCCATCTCTAAGTGCAGGAAGAGGTGACAGGAGGAGGAAGAAGAAGGGCCCTCATGATCAGGGAACCTTATGATCAAAGGTGAGGATGCTCAGCATGTGGCACAGCAGAGCAAGGAAGAATGATGGGAGAGAAGGAAGCTGGGGCTGCGCCCTGGGTTGGGAACAAGAGCACAGTGAAGGGGTAAAGGGAGCTGTCTCGTGCCCTGTCTGCAGGAGAGAGGGGCAGGACCAGGTGTCTGGAACCGGGTCCGACAACAGGGCACCTTCTGTGCACTCTACCGCCCCACAAGCACCAAGTAGGCAGCTCTCGGGTCATCCTTGTGACCATGGAGTGGCCACAGGGACTGGGGGATGAACACTGTCACCTCACACCCTGCACCACTCCATTGTGATTGCACCACACCTTCGTTCTGCTCTCCAGGCCCTTCTTGTTGACCGGCTCCATTCCCTTCCCTGGCTGACACAGTCAGCTCTAATTCTCTCCCTGACCCCTGCCTTTCTCCTCTGCTCTTTCCCGTTTCTTCTCTCGCTCCACGCTGTTAGGCTCCACTCTTGCTTCTTACCTCAGTTGGCCCATTCTGCTACATTCCACACGCTTCCGCTGCATGGTTATTAGTCACCGTCGCTGGTTAGAGTTTATCTTCTTGGCACAAATTAGAGTCGCCTGGGAAGAGGGAGCCTTGACTGAAGACTGGCTCATGGGCAAGTCCTAGGGGGCCATTTTCTTGGTTAATGATTGGTGTGGGAGGATCCCCAGTGTGGACCATCACACCCCTGCAAGGAATGAGAAAGGTAGTTGGATGTGAGCCTGGAGAGCGAGTCAGTAAGCCATGCTCCTCCACAGTCTCTGCCTTAGTTCCCACCTCCGGGTTCCTGCCGTGGCTTCCTCTGAAAACAGACTGTAACCTATAAGCCAAATAACCCCCAAATTGCTTTTAGCCAGTGTCTCTTCACAGCACTGAAGTAACTAATGCAATGGTGACTGCAGTAGAATACTTGTAGAGGCAGAAAATGGCTTAAACGCCGGGCGGTGACAGGCACGCCTTTAATCCCAGCATTGGGGAGGCAGAGGCGGGCGGACCTCAGTCAGTTACAGGCCAACGTGGTCTACAGAGTGAGTTCCGGGACAACCAAGGGGACACTGAGAAACCCTGTCTTGAAAAATAAAAAAGAAGAAAGAAAACAATGGCTTAAACAAGAACATCCATGTGTGGCGCGGCAGTGTCTATGGTGACCTGGTTTGCATTGTGCCTTCCTGCCATCTTTAGCAGCTTGGGTTTCATTCTTGGGCTTGTTGTCTCATGGTCACAAGATGGCTGCAACAATTTCGGGTCGCCTCCTCATAGAGCTGTGAGTAGAAGTGGACCAAAGGGAGATTCTCCTTTTAAGACATCTGTTTTAGAATGTCCTTCTAGTTTCTCCTGCCAGGCCACTGTCTAGTGTTTAAACACTGGCAAAAATGTGGTTGTCTGTGATTATCCTAGACTAATGAAGATGTATGTATTAGTGCAGGGGGGGCGTGGTCTGGGGCTGGGCAGGAAGATCCAGTGGTCTCTGCAGATACAGCCACAGTGCATGTGAGCAGCAATGTTTGATCCCAGTGTTGTCTGGGTCTGGCTCTGTGTTGGTGACTTTTCTCATGACTGTGATAAATCATCTGGCAAAAGCAGCTTGAAGGAGGAGGGTTCCTTCTGGTTCATGGTTTGAAGAGGTACAGTCTGTCACAGTGGGAAAGGCATAGAGACGGAGGTGGGAAAGTGTCTGGTCCTGCTGCATTCACAGTCAAGAAGCAGAGACAATGCTGCTTATCGACCCCATTCTCCTTTTTATTCAGCCCAGGACTTCAGCACAGAATGGTGCTGAGCTAATGGCTGTTCAGTTATAATTAATATAAGTCTCTGTGCATTTACTTGGATCTGAGTGCTGCAGGACTGGTGGGTGAGAGATTTGTCCCAAGCTGCCAGCCAGCTGGGACACAGGAAAGCTTCAGCTACAATCAAAGTATGGTGTAGTGGCACATGTCTTTAATCCTAGCACTTAGGAGGTAGAGGCAAGTGGATTTTTGTGAGTTCCCGGCCAACCTGGCTTACAAAGTAGGTTCCAAGACAGCCAGGACTGTTACACAGAGAAACCCTGTCTCAAAACAAAACAAAACAAACAAAAAGATTAACCATCAGAGCGTCCAACCCAATGCTTCTCCTAAGTTCAGGTTCATACTTCCGTATCCTTCTGGATGTTTCCACTTGGACAGCACAAATGTAATAAGCTCCTAGGTGAGCACATTCCTTTGAGCACCTCCCATCCTTAACATCAGGTGGACTTGAATGAAAAATTTCCCTCATCTGAAGCTGAGATTTGGAGTTTTGATGCCTATTGCAAAGTACTTTCATTCTCTAGGGGAACCAAACTGTAAGGATCATAGTAAAGAAGCTTCCTAGGATGACTTTCACAGTCAGATGCTGGGCTGTCCCCATCTGTCTCCATGTCCCCATGATGGCTGTCTGCGGGCTCTAGTACAAGAAAACCAACTGTTCTGTACAAGAAGCTGGGATCCTGGGAACAAAGGGGACCCAGGATGCCACCTCAGACTAAAGCTGAAGACTTAGAGCTCTCTAGAGGGTCACTGGGGACAAGACCACACTCTCTAGAAGGTCACTGGGGACAAGACCACACTCTAGAGAGTCACTGGGGACAAGACCACTCTCTAGAGGGTCACTGGGGATAAGACCACTCTCTAGAGAGTCACTGGGGACAAGACCACTCTCTAGAGAGTCACTGGGGACAAGACCACACTCTCTAGAGGGTCACTGGGGACAAGACCACACTCTAGAAGGTCACTGGGGACAAGACCACTCTTTAGAGAGTCACTGGGGACAAGACCACTCTCTAGAAGGTCACTGGGGACAAGACCACTCTCTAGAGGGTCACTGGGGACAAGACCACACTCTCTAGAGAGTCACTGGGGACAAGACCACTCTCTAGAGGGTCACTGGGGACAAGACCACTCTCTAGAGGGTCACTGGGGACAAGACCACTCTCTAGAGAGTCACTGGGGACAAGACCACACTCTAGAAGGTCACTGGGGACAAGACCACTCTCTAGAGGGTCACTGGGGACAAGACCACTCTCTAGAGGGTCACTGGGGACAAGACCACACTCTCTAGAGAGTCACTGGGGACAAGACCACTCTCTAGAGGGTCACTGGGGACAAGACCACACTCTGTAGAGAGTCACTGGGGAAAAGACCACTCTGTAGAGAGTCACTGGGGACAAGACCACTCTCTAGAGAGTCACTAGGGACAAGACCACACTCTCTAGAGAGTCACTGGGGACAAGACCACTCTCTAGAGGGTCACTGGGGACAAGACCACTCTCTAGAGGGTCACTGGGTACAAGACCACACTCTCTAGAGAGTCACTGGGTACAAGACCACACTCTGTAGAGAGTCACTGGGGACAAGACCACTCTCTAGAGAGTCACTGGGGACAAGACCACACTCTCTAGAGAGTCACTGGGGACAAGACCACTCTCTAGAGAGTCACTGGGTACAAGACCACACTCTCTAGAGAGTCACTGGGTACAAGACCACACTCTGTAGAGAGTCACTGGGGACAAGACCACTCTCTAGAGAGTCACTGGGGACAAGACCACACTCTCTAGAGAGTCACTGGGGACAAGACCACTCTCTAGAGGGCCACTGGGGACAAGACCACTCTCTAGAGGGTCACTGGGGACAAGACCACTCTCTAGAGAGTCACTGGGTACAAGACCACACTCTCTAGAGAGTCACTGGGTACAAGACCACACTCTGTAGAGAGTCACTGGGGACAAGACCACTATCTAGAGAGTCACTGGGGACAAGACCACTCTCTAGAGAGTCACCACATCCAAAGGCTGGTGAAGCTTAAGTGTGATGTCCATGAGTGAAAGTGGGGGCCAAGACACCTGCTCCAGGGGAATCAAGCTTGGGGTGCAGGTGGGCATCCCTTTCCCCTCCTGCTGGTGCCATCCAGGATGGTGCCGCTCATATTTAGGTTGAGACTTCCCCCACTGAGCCCATAACCAATGGACCAGTTTTCTCTGAAAACACCCTGATAGATACAGAAGCACATCCTAGAGACTGTCAAGGTGTCTTTCAATCCAGCCAAGTAGACAAACAAAATTAAACATCATAACCTATATCACTTCCCCTCTTTCATACAAAAGAGCTCAGGGCAGGAACTATAAAGAACTACAAAGTGACCTCCCTACCCCAGGGACATAAAATAAGCTAAACAAAGAGATAGGGCTAAAACCCACATCTTCTGCCTCCTGCCTCTGGCCTTCCCTTGAACCCCAAGGTGGGAAGTCTCTCCCAAGGCTGAAGCTGGGGGTAGAGTAGCAGGCAGAGGCAGGCAGAGGCAGGCAGAGTAGGACAATCCAGTCATAAGAAAGACATAACCCAAGGCTGTTGCCAGCCTGAGATTCTGTGCTTGTCTCACAGAGGTCTGAACTCTGTAGCCCAGCCTGGTTTTCTTGCCCTTCAGGCCATACTAGGCCTTTCTGAAAAAACCAGACAGTTTTCCAGCCAAGGTTGGAAATTAGTAGAGGGCTCAGGGCTAGAGAAGGATCTGTAACACTTCTAATGTGGAGACAGAGCCAAAGGGCTTCCCCACCCCACCCCATTCCCACCCTCCCAACTCAGCAGTGACTCTCTGCTGACTTTGGGGGACATCAAAGACTTTTCATGCCCAAAGGACTCCCCAGAGTCATTGTCAGCTCCCATTGCTTGTCTTTCCATGGTCTGCTCTTAGCAAGGATCTCTGGCCTAGCTAACCATTCCCATTTTTCATGTCTAGCTTCATCCCATGGAGAATTAAAAAAAAAAAAAGCATCAAAGATGGGGTTGGGAGTAAGCTGCCCCAGCATGCTAGCCCCCAAGATCAGGAGCCTTGCTAGTCCCCCTGTGTTGGGTTCCCAGCACCAGGCACATAGTAGGTCTCTATATTTTCTGAGTGAATGAATGAATGAAGTTGAGATCTTATAGGTAGAGATTGTGTGGCTGAATTCTTTTCTGGGTACAGCCTCTCCAAACTATGAGGTGTGAGGACCAGTCAAGCTTCTTTCTGTCACCCTGTTCTGTTCTTCTCCCCTTCTCTTACAACCTTCTCTCAGCTACAGAGCTGCAAGGTCCTGTGTTTTACATTCATTTATGTGTGTGTGTGTGTGTGTGTGTGTGTGTGTGTGTGTGTGTGTGTGTGTTAATGTAAATATCATTTGATGAAAGTCTGGTTTAGTCCTGGATTCTTATCTAGTTGGTTTTGTGTACTTAAACAAGCAGCATTACCTTCTGGATTTTTAGATGAAATGATTCTCAAGCTTCTTACAAGTCCTAACAGTCTAAAGATTATCCCAAGGGGAAAGTCTAACATTAGTCATTTACTTGTTATTGTGAATTTTTACCCCAAATTTCTTTCCAGATGAACTTTAAGTTTCAAATTCCATTTCTGATTGGAGAGTGGAAAGAAATTCATATTTCTGCTAAAACAAGAAATTCATTCTTAGGGTTGGGAACATGACACACATATGTCCTCTTTACAATATTGGAAGTTCTACCCAAAAAAGGGAAAAAAAAATTTTTGTCACTGTTTGTATACAGTGTGACAGTCCACTAGAAAATGTTACAGTCAACAAACAAACTCAGCCAACTCACAAAAGCAGTTCCGTTCCATAAAATTAACAATCTTTCAAGCTAATTCAGCAATCTATAGCAATTGAAAGGTAAGGATAAATTTACTTAAACATCTGAATGATTTTTATATAAAAAACTAGAAAACATCACTGACAGATCTTAAAAAAGACATAAAAAAAATGGAAGGCATACCACATTCATGGATTGGGAGATAATATTGTTAATATGAAGATATTGCCCAAATCAAACCAGAGATTCAGGTGAGTCCTATTAAGATTGTAACCATTTTAAAGTAGGAAAACTCACTAACATTCCTATAGACTCATAAGGACCCGGGCAACTAAAACATAAAAGTGAAAAATAAAAAATCTTTTTGGAGGAAACATCAAAGGACATTCTATGACATTGGTTTTAGCAGTGATTTCTGACCCTGAAAGCATAGTTTTAAGAAAAGATAAACTGATTATATACAAATTATATATCAAATTGTATATCAAAACACCTTTTCTTTTTTTTTTTAAAAAAAGATTTATTTATTTATTACGTATACAGAAGAGGGCGCCAGATCTCATTACAGATGGTTGTGAGCCACCATGTGGTTGCTGGGAATTGAACTCAGGACCTCTGGAAGAGCAGTTGGTGCTCTTAACCTCTGAGCCATCTCTACAGCCCCTCAAAACACATTTTCAAGAGGATGAAACTACAAAAGAAAACCACACACAGGGCTGGAGAGATGGCCCAGTGATTAAGAGCTGTCTCAATGGTCCATTTGTGTTCTTGCAGAGGACCCACATTTGGTTTCCAGCGTCCACATCATGCAGCTCACAACTAGCTATAACTCCAACTCTGGGGACTCTAGTGCCCATAGGTACCTGCACACAGTCACATCTGCAAACACATAATTAAAAATCTTTCTGAGAAATTAAAAAAACACACACAATTGGAGAAAACTAGGAAATTATACATCTAATAGAGACTTAATATCTAGAGTATGTAAAGAACACCTACAGCTCAATGGTGAACAATCAAACCACTACATCAAAAACTTGGCAATGGGCCAACAAAGTGGCACAGGAGGCTGAAAGAACTTGCCACACAACCCTAACTATCTGAGTTCAACCTCCAGAGCCCACATAAAGGTGGAAGGAGAGCCTGAGTCCACAATGTTGTCTCCGACTTCCACAAGTGTGCTGTGGACATGCACCACCCCCAACATCATACACACAACAGTAAGTAAAGACAAATGTAAAGCTTAACAAAGGGTCCAAGGGGTATAGACAGATGGTCAGCAAACACTTGCAAGGATGCTCCATGGCACTGGCCCTTGAGCTGCTCTGCCCCCGTGTAACAGCTGTTGTTGAGAATAACAACCACACACTGAAAACCACTGGTGTCGGAGGTGGTGAAGAACTAGGAGACTTGGGCGCTGCTCTAGACTAGAATGGTACTGTCGCTATGGAGACATGTCACTATGTGGTTCCCCCAAAAGCTGAATGCAGAGGGCCTGCAGTGTCGTTTTTTCTACTGTTTGACCATATTAGGTGGCACAGATCACTTAAGGGAGGCAAGGTTTCTTATGGTTCACAGAAACAGCCTGTTCAGTCCATCGTGGTGGGGGAGACAGAGTAGCAGGGCAGTTCTGTCATGGCAGGCCAGGACAGGAAGGCAGTGATCCAGGAAGTGACTGGAGATGGTCTACCTTTAACTGCCCACCACCTTCCAAATTTCCAGAACCGCTCCAAAGAGTATTATCAGCATGGGAGCACACACTGAACACATGAGATAGGGTTGGAGGGGGTTACACTTCACATTCAAACAGTAACAATTATTATGGACCTGCCAGTTCCACTTCTAATCAAAAGCAACAGCTTAGATCCTCCTACATTAGTGTTGATTATAGCATTATGTGAAACAGCAGAGAGATGGAAACAAACAAAAGTCTCCATCAATCTGGAAGTGGTGGCGCACGCCTTTAATCCCAGCACTTTGGAGGTAGAGGCAGGCAGATCTCTATGAGTTCATGGCCAACCTGGTCTACAGAATGAGTTAGTTCCAGGACAGCCGGGGCTACACAGAGAAACCCTGTCTCAAAAAAAAAAAAAAAAAAAAAAAAAAAAAAAAAAAAAAAAAGTCTTCATCAATGGAGAATAAACAAAACAAGTCACATGTTTCAAACATGGCATTATGCTAAGTAAGCCAAAGAAAACAAATGTCTTAGGGTTTCTGTGAAGAGACACCATGACCGTGGCAACTCTTATAAAGGAAACCATTTAACTGGGGCTGGGTTTATAGTTCAGAGGTTTAGTCCATTGTCATCATGGTGGGAAGCATGGTGGTGTGCAGGCAGACGAGATGCTGGAGAAGGAGCTGAGAGTTCTGCATCCATAGCAGACAGCAGGCAGCAGGAAGAGAAACTGAGGCACACTGGCTAGGCTTGAGAATCTGAGACCTCAAATCCCACCCTGAGTGACACGCTTCCTCCAAAAGGCCACACCTCCTAATACTGCCACTCCCTGTGAGACTATGGCGGCCATTTTCTTTCAAACCACCACAACACAGTTGTAGAGACAGAAAGTAGATTAGATCAGAAGTCACCAGGGGCTAGGAAAAACAAGGAATCAGTGTTTTGTAAGTAAGTACAGAATTTCTCTTTGAAGTGATTAAAAAAAAAAAAACAAACTTTGGAAATAGATAGTGGAGATGGTTATACAGCCCTGTGAATGTGACTAATGGTATAAACCAGATACCCAGGAAGCAGAGCTGGGAAGACGGCTCTCAGTACTTACTGTGTAAGCATGAGTACCTAGGTTCAGAGCCCCAGCAGCCGTGTGAAAAGCTGGGCACCATGGTGCAGACTTGGGAGGCAGAGACAGGAAGATCTCTGGGGTTTAATCAGCCAGCCGGTCTGGCTGACTCAGAGCTCCAGGTTCAGTGAAACCCTGTCTTACAACCTAAGGTGGAGGGGCAATCAAGGAAGACTCCCAATGGAAGACTCCAGCCAACACATACATGCCCGCATGTGAGCATAAGCACACACCCCTCCTATGTGTACATGTACACACACAACACACAAATTTTTTTAAATGGTTAAAATGCATATATTGCTACCAAAAACAAACCAAAAAAGCTGATGGTAGTGTCAGGAGGAGATGAGCCTTTTGGTGCTGAGTGGCGAAAGGTGCCACACACAGGCTGGCCCTTTGTCCTCCGTCCATTTGTCAGTGCAACCTCAACTTGGCTTGACATCTGCTCTTAGGTGACCCTATCTGCGGGACATGGGAGGGCTAGAGAGAGGTAAAAGGAAAGATCTTAGCTTGCCCCTGGTGCCAGCTGTTCCCTGCTTCAGAGAAGAGCCTGAATCTTGAGCACTAAGGACTGGGGACCAGCTGTTAATCCTATAGCTTTCAGCACAGTCAACTCAGCTGCCTCCACTTCTCTCAAAAAAGCAACTGTGTCCTGGGGGTCGGGGGATGGGCAGTGGTGCTCAGACCAGACTCAAGGAGGCATCATAAATGCTTGTGGCCACCTCATCCATGGCAACTGCTCTGGTACCACTCAAATGACCCAGGCTGAACATCGTCCCAGGGCCAAGCTCAGAGTAGTGTGTGGAGCCCTGTCAGCTCCCCAGGAATCTGCTGGGGCTCTCTATTCTCAAGGCCGCATTTATCTTCTAAATTTTACCCTTATAGAAGTCTTGATTCTCACATTTTGCTCCACTCCCCACCCCACCAGTGCCCCGGAGCAGCTGTTTCTCCCCCTTCCCTCTCTCATCTGGAGTTCAGAGCTGCCCCCAACCCCCACCCTAGAGCATCACTAACACAAGGCTATTGTGCTCACCAGACTTTCCCAAGGGTTGGGATAACTGGCTGGTGGCACAGGGAAGGGAAATAATCAACACATCGAAGGTCAGACCCCACTGTTTCTAGAAACTCTTTGGCTCTTCCATGACATAGAATGGTTTTCACTGGTTACCCCCACCCTAGCCTGAGTGCCACAGTCCCTCCAGGCAACTGGAAACCCCTATCTGAAGACTCTTGTCCCATGACCTCTTTTTATGGGTCCTAACCCTGCATTAACTTTAAGATACCTTGGTTGCTGAGAAAACCACTCAGCTTTTAACTTTAGCATCACTCAGAGCTCTGTTTCCCATGTGTCTCTACAAATCCCTCTGAGGAATGTTCATTAAGCCCAGACGTTACCAGTGGGTATACAATGAGCCAAGCATAGCTCTGAGAGTCGTTTCTATAGCTCGAGCTGGGTCAGATAGGGAGGCATCCACAAGTCAGGGACGCCATGAAGGCTGTGGCTTCCCTGTTTCCATTGCAATGTGTCTTTGGGTTGTAATGAGACTGTAGAAGGAGACTCTACATAGATGGGACTCACACATTGAGAGTGTTCAAAGGCAATGGAAATCACTGGTGATAGTGCCAGGTGGCAGGAACACAGGTATCGTTTCCTTGGCACCAGCCACTGGAGAATAAGTCAGGCAAAATGAGTGTCACCTGTTGAGATCAAGTTCATGGCCTGCCAACTCCTGCTGTGTGCAGTCTGAGGGGGACTAGCATCAGAACGTGACTAAGCAAGGCAATGCATACCTGTTACCCCAGCACTGGGGAGGTGGAGGCAGGAGAGTGGAGGATTCAAGGCCTGGGGCTGGAGAGACCGTTCAGTGCCTAAGAGTACTTTTTGCTTTTGTAGAATACCTGGGTTCCATTCTAAGTCCCTGCATGGTGGTTTACACCCATCTGTAGCTCAAGCTCTAGGAGATCCAATGAATTTCCATGGGTACCAGACATACTTGTTGTATGCACACACACACACACATACACACACACACATGCAGGTGAACATTCATACACATAAACTAATAATAATAGTAATAATAATAGTAATAATAATAATTGAAGTCCAGTCTTGGATATATAGTCTGAGGCCAGCATGGGCTACATGATACCGTCTTGAAAAGCAGACAGACCTACAGACAGACAGGCAAGTATGAGACTCTGACTTGGGTAGGTTGAGAAGAAAGGAAACCCATCATAAGCATATAAGGTTCTAGAGCGAAACAATGTCCTTGATGGGTTGAGGAGCAAGCACAGACTGTCATACCCACTGAGAAATTTATGGCAATGTCATCATGTGAACACATGGACCAATAGAGTCCAACCAAAACCCATCTCCATGCGTCTGTAACTTGGATGAGTAAGGAGATGGTGGGATTGGCAGGAGGAGGGACTTCTCTGTTTGCTCGTGTTAAAAAGAAAACCAAAGGCTTGGGGATGGCATAGCTGGGAAAGTGCTGTCTGCACCAGCATGGAAATGTGAATCCCATCCGCAGAAACTGTATTCAATAAGTGCACCATTGTGGTGGTGTGGGCTTGCAATCCCTGCACTGTGGATAAGGAGACTAGAGGGTTCCTGGGGCTCACCAGCCAGTCATCTACTGCTTAGGGTGTATAAATGCTTACAGCCACCTGCTGTGGGATGTTCTGTACGTTAAGTGTGTTGCTCTAATTGGTTAATAAATAAAACACTGATTGGCCAGTAGCCAGGTGGAATAAAAAGAGAGGAGAATTCTGAAAAGTAAAAGACTGACTGAGTCAAAATACCAGTAAGCCACAAGCCATGTGACAACTTATAGATTAATAAAAATAAGTTAATTTAAAATATAAAAACTAAATAACAAAAGCCTGCCACAGCCATACAGTTTATAAGTAATGTAAGTCTCTATATGTTTACTTGGTTGGGTCTGAACAACTGCGGGGCTGGTGGATAAGAGATTTGTCCTAACCGTGGGCCAGACAGGACCAAAAACATTCAACTACAGTCACCCATTCTGAAGATGTTCACACATCCATCTGTTCCTGCAGGAATACCCAAGGCTGGATCTGTATAAAGGAAAAAATAGTTTGTTTGGTTCCATGTTCAGGCAACGTGGTGCAGGCATCTGCTTGGTGCTGACAAAGCCCCTTGGCTGCATCAAACAATGGCAGTGGAACAATGGCGGGGAAATGCTCCTAAGAGGGAAAGTTGGCATGGTGTTACACGAAGCCAGAGTCAGACCTGGGTTGTCCCCTGCCCCCTCGGATTCTGGTCAAGCTAAACTAATGTGTTTAAGATTCCTTTGACAGAGTCTGGGTCAGAGCAGGCACTCCTGACTCAGCTGTTAGGATTGTCACTGTTTGCTGGGCTCACTGGCAGGCATCACGAGAGGCTGGAAACCAAGGCCTGGCCTTCTTCCTCCAGATGTTCTTGGGAAAAATTAACCACCTGCTCAGAGGATTTAGTAAGTCCTTACAAGCGACTGTTGAAAAAGCGGAACATACAACCAGGGCTGGTGGACTTGGAGGAGGTAATTCTCCAAGGGACCAGGAGAAGTGACTCCACTGGAGTCAAAAGGATTGAGCTTTTTGAGCCTTCTAAACCAGGGAGGAAAATGTGAGCCATTGTGAGTCACTATTTATGTCTGCTCCAAGCTACTATGGGATGGAATACCATGGGATATAATGAGACTTGGAGATGGCTAGTTGGTTTGACTAAAAGATTAACCTGGCCTTTCAGATGTGGATTCAGAAGTAAGAAAGTAGCTGAGTGACCTGGAAGGCTCCAGGTGTGGCCACCCAGAGACAAGGGAATGAATTGAAGGATGTGCAAAGACTTTCTAGCCTTAAGAAGCTAAACCTGTCCAGGCCAAAGCTACAGACCTTGGAGATGTTTGAGATCTTTCACAGAGTTCAGAAAAGTCTTCTGAAGAGTATGGAGGGCAGCTGGGTGGTGGCGGCGCATGCCTTTAATCCCAGCACTTGTGAGGCAGAAGCAGGTGAATCTATGAGTTTGAGGCTAGCCTGATCCACAGAGTGAGTTCTGGTACAGCCAGGGCTACACAGAGAAACCTTTGCCCTTTCTTGGGGGAAGAAAAGGAATGTGGAGAGCACAAGAGGATGTGGCTAAGAGTAGAATGGGCAAGACATGAGCGGGAATTAGCCAGAGTCCTTAGGTATCCTGGTCCTCTTTTTATTAGGGATCAGACAAGTGATTCTCAGAAGCCTGGACTGGTACCTATCTGTGCAGCCATGGATGGTGTAGTCCATTGGATCAGTTGGTCAGAAACAAGGCCCTCAGCACCCTTGCTATGTGATGGCAATTGCCTCTTAACTGTGCACTGTAGAATCTGAGCAAGGGGCAGGTATTCCCCAACCACCTGCTCCCCACCTGTGTCAAAGGAAACTCAAAGTGTGTTTATGTCTAGTGCTCCAAGCTTAGCTTCTAAGGATAGCTTGACTTGAAGAATTCTAGACCCTGGAATTCAGGACCGCAGCCTCTATAGACTATAGAATGTAGAGGCTGTGCCTAGCCTACCCTAAGCAGAAGATTTTTTTTCATCTTGCTGCTCTTCCCAGGTTAGAAGTGATTTGCCACTGTATTGATTCAACAGTCTTTGGGCCTCAGAATTCAAGGACTTGGGAAAGGAGAGTGGGCTGAGTGCTGTCATGTCAGGTGATCAGGAGGCATTCTAAAAAAAAAAAAAAAATCTCTTACTTGAATTACAATGCAAGAGGTGAGATTCCACATGACTGCCTTCTAGACACTTCTTGTACTCAGGGAGATCCCATATCAGGCCAAATACAGAATAAACCCTGAATTTTTAGTCTCCAAGATGCCAGCCTCCAGTTTTACCCTCTGTAAAATGGGAATTGCTCTGACAGCCTCGAAGAGCCAAGACTTCAAGGAGAGAGGGAGGTGTGGGCCTTTGAGCACCTCTTCGTCTGTTATCAAAGCATCTTTTGCCCCAGGCTCTTGAAACCTCTTTAAAGCACCATCATATTTTCATCAACTAAAAATTGCCCAAGAGAAACTTTGTCATTACGCGCCCTCGGTGGGAAGCTGGCATCCATCCTCACATTCCTCTATGATCACAGAGTCTTGTTGGTCCAAAGAGACCACAAAGGGCATCATTCTTCTCCCTATCTGCAACAGCGTCTGGTAGAAAGCGAAGGCATCTGAGGTTCCTCCTCCCTCTGCTCTGGCCCAGGCAAGCTTCCTAGGTGTTACCATCAACACTCCAGATCCTTCAGCTAGCTTATCCTATTTGCCAACCTGACTTTTGGCTAATCCTACTGTCCACTGCAGACCCACTGGAAGGACTTTGCTCACTGTCCATACCCAACTGGCTAGTGAGTTGCATGGACAGAGCATGTTCAAAGTTTCTTGGGAACAGGGGAGACAGGAGGAGGCCTGTAGAGGCAGGTAGGGACTCTCTGCACCTCCTCACTCACAGTTGAGGTACACAGAGAGCAGGTCCAGGCTGCATTGCCCCCACTGGGGAGGGGGTCCTGTTCTTTGTCTCTAAGATAGAGTTTCAAGTGAAAAGGAATGGATCTGGCCCTGCCCCTGACTGACTACTTGACCTTGGGCAAATGACTTAACCATGAAGAGCCTCCATTTCCTCAGCTATCAATTAGAGATAATGACACCCACTCTGCAAGGTTGCTGTGAGCACCAGTGATGCAGGAGGGTTGACTGTATCATAACAGGCAACCAATAAATGGTCATTATAAGGACCATTAATTTTTCTCCATAAATTCCACAAGCAGCAATTGAATGGGCACTCTTTATTCATTCATTTGTTCAAACATCTATTCATCCATAAAACATTCACAAACTCAGCACTGGGTTGGGCGCAGCGGGGGTTCTATCACAAAATGGAAAGCTGGGTTCCTAGGGTGGGGGTGTACCTCAGTGGCAGAGTGTTTACCTGCCATGTACAAAGTCTTGGGTTTCACCCCCAAGACTCCTGTGCTGAAAGAAGCACAAGTTTAACCATAAATCATTCAGTAGGAAGGAGTTGACATGTACAGTGGAGACACGGTTCCGTGACTCTAATGCCCTGGGAGTCAAGAGAGCTAAGCTTATGGAACAGATGCTCCACATAGGGCCCAGATGGACTTACAGAGGAATGACCAGACTGGGCTTGGATCTTCATATACATAGGGACTTAAGTGTCTTCTTTCTTTGCTGTACATGGTCTCCCAACTATATAAGCTTCAGGGCTTGTAAACCTTGGATTATCCTCCCTGGGTGGTTGGGTTTTAAAGCCAGGTGATAAAATAGAAACCTATAAATGCAAGGCTCACATCTCTGGCCTGCAGAGTGTCAAGACTATACAGGTGAAGTTGAAGACCAAGGATACCTGGTCCTTGGAGGCCTGGAAAGAAGGTATTGACTGAGGAAGGAGCAACTGTGAGCAAGACTCTGAGCACCAGAAACAACAGGACGAAGAGCAGCTGTAGGGGCAGTGAATGAGGACTGTGAGGCTGAAGAAAGCAGACTTGGAGCAGACCTCTCATACCATCTTTACATGTTCAGGAAATCCAATGACAGAACAGCATTTGGAAGCTGCAGGAGAAGCATCTTAAGTTTGAGGCAAGTCTGGGCTACATAACAAATTTCAGGTCTGTAACTGGACTGTCCTTCGGGTCACCAGATCACAGATAACTACATGGAGACTTATTAGTAATTATGAAAACTCAGCCTTAGCTTAGGCTTGTCCCACTAGCTTTTTTTTTTTTTTTTTTTTTTGGTTTTTCGAGACAGGGTTTCTCTGTGTAGTTTTGGAGCCTGTCCTGGAACTCACTCTGTAGCCCAGGCTGGCTTCAAACTCACAAAGATCTGCTTGCCTCTCCCACTAGCTCTTATAACTTAAATTAACCCATATTTTCATCAATCTACATGTAGCTTTTACCTGTCTTCCATTTTTGCACCTCCTGTTTCCATTCCATGTCTGCCTTTCTTTTTCCACTCTGTCTTTGGAAGTCACGCCAAACCTCTTCTTGCCTAGCTATTGTCCATCCAGCTGTTTATTAAACCAATCACCATGACATATCTTAACACAACATACATATATTCCCTAACACAGGTTAGCTCGGGCTATAGTATCAACACAATAACAGCAACAAGGACATTATGTGGAGCCACACTGACTGGGGCTCTACTTAATGGCATCATATTCTAGTTTTCATGACTGCAGAGGTCAGAAGAGGATGTTAGATCCCCTGGAACTCACGTAAAGGATAGTTGTGAATAAAATGTATTTTTTTTTAAATTTTTAAAAACTAGAAAATAATTGTGAGCCCCTACATGGGTTCCAGGAAAGGAACTTGGGTTCTCTGCAAGACCAACAATCTAAACCACTGAACCAACTCTCCAGCCCCTCAGCTAGCTTTCTTGTATGGCCCAGATCCACCTGCCTAGGTATGGTGCTGCCCACAATGGTGTGGGCCTTCCTATGTCAATCGTCAATCAAAACAATGCTCCATAGACATAACAGCATGTCAATCTAATTGAAGCAATTCTTCACCTGAGGTTCCCTTTTCAGTCAATTTGACAATAAAAATTAAGCCAGGAAGTGGTGGTACACGCCTTCAATCCTAGCACTCAGGAGATTGAGGCAAGCAGCTCTCTGTGAGTTCGGGGCCAGCCTGGTCTATAGAGCTAGTCCCAGGACGACCAGGGCTCCACAAGGAAGCCCTGTCTCAAAAAAAAAACAACAAACAAAGAAACAAACAAATCTAACTAAGCGAACACCTTCCCATCACTATGATATTATCAACTCATAGAGAGAAAAAGAGAGATTTGTGGTCATGGTTTCAGAGGTTCCATGAGTGGTGAGGCAGCACAGAGTGGGTATGTGTAGAACAAATCTCACCATGTACAGAGTCAAGGAATGAAAGATAGGAGGGGCTTGAAGGGTCCCCAATCCTCCAAGGACAGCCCCACAATGACCTAAAATACTTCTACCAGGTTCCACTTCTTAACGGTTTCACCATCTCCCAACAGTACCTCCCTGGAGAACCAAGTCTCTAACACATGAGAACTACCAAGATCCCAACTACAGAACACCATGACCTTGGGAAGGTCATGGAGCTTTTCAAAATGTCAGTTTCCTCAAGGACAAGTTGATTACGATGGCAGTTCTACTCAGTGATACAGGTGATAATGCTGTGGGAGGTTAGGGAGGGGTTTATAAGTGCTTTATAAACTGTAGAAAGCATCAATGTTGTGCCAAGCAGTGAGGCTCGTACTCCCAAGAAAACTGTTTTGTTTAGCGACCCAACAATAATGAGCAGTATTCTGGGGTGTACCCGTCCAGGACAACCTGAGTAAGAGCGTTGGCTCATTGTGTGGTTTTCAGTAATTCCTTCACCCTCTCTGAGCCTCTGTTTCACCATCTAATGGGAATAATTATACTTGTTTTCTGTGCCGTTTTTAGACATAGTGAAATTATATTTTAGGTCAGACCAATCTTTAAGTTCCTTGGAAGGAAATAAACAAGAATATTCCAATGCACATCTTTTTTAAAGACAGGGCTGCTCTGTGTGGCCCTAGCTGGCCTGGAACTTGCTGTGTTGACCAGACTGGTTTTAAGATCAGCCTGCCTGTGCCTCTTGAGTTCTCGGACTAAAGATGTGCACCACCACATCTGCCTCCAACACACTCATATTCTGACATTCATAGAACATGGAAAGGAGAATTTCTCAGGAGTAAGAGTGAAAGGTATTGAGAGCCCTTAGTGCCCACATCAATGGAACAATAATGAGAAACACAGTGGCAGCAGGTGTGGCCCAGGGCGGCACAAAGGCAGCCACCATCTGTAGCTGAATGTGTGGTATATGTTAGCAGCTTAGCGCATAGCTCTGCCCTAGCCTGTCTTCACACGACTGTGTGCTTGGTATCAGTGTGCACACCCCTACAGCTGAGGAAAATTCGACCCACACAACCCATCCCTAGTATTGGTGAAATTATTAATGTCACTCCACGTAGTTAAAAAGGAGGTTTGTTTTGTAGGGTAACCTACAAGTGAATGGATAGGTAGGTTGCAGGGTCTGGGAAAGGTGTGGCACAGTCCGGCGGTGTTCTCTAGAGAACTCTACTCAGTCTACCTCCAGCGTCCAGGGTCTAGGAACCAAGAGAGTCCCTGCATCTGGATCCCGGGTCTTCAGTGTCCTCTCTCAGCCCCACCTTGTAGGCATGACCATTACTGAAGCCTCAGTGGGGGTTGGAACTTCCAGGTCAAAGCTGGAATGGCTACCCACTACACCCTAGTACCAGCATGAGTTGCAAAACCAGACCAATATAGAGTCTACTTTTCTCCAACCCATTCCAATGTTGGGCCCTTTTTGTTCAAGATGAGGACATTTGCACAGGTGTCCTATCAGAGAAGTGAGAAGTGAGGAGATGTGTGTCAGGTGAGAGGGTTGGCTGTCTACTCTTGGGTACTGTGGGATCATTCATTCATTCATTCAGCTGGTACTGAGGAAGGATCCCAGAGCCTTGTACATCCTAGTGCCCTACTACCAAGCTGCTTCCCTAGCCCTAGTTACAGTATTTAGATCAAGAAAGCTCAAATCTGTTCCTACAGAGAGAGTATTAGCTTCCAACACCCAAGGGTCTCGCCAATTTTCCTCTCTCTATGACAATGCCCTAAACAAGAAATTTGCCTTCTCTGTTGTGGCTGGATCTGTGAACTGGTCTCTTCAAAAATCTAGTGAAGAAGCCACCATACAGCCTACATGGCACACAAAGAGGCTGTCTGGGAACTTTGTAATACCAGGGACAAGTTCAGTAGCACAGATGGTAACCTGTGTGGGAGCGTGCGTGATCCATCTATGTTTTCTGCCCCCCACACCTCAGGGGAGCTGAGAGGACTATGCTGCTGAGGCATGACATCGATGTTGATGGAACACGCCTGTAGCCTTGACGCCCCACTACCTGTCCAGGAGGCACTGTTCCCGTCTACCCCACGCCTACCAGTTGGTTCACTGGTCTTCACCATTAGATGAGTCACCAACAGTAGGGTAAAAACTAACCCCCCTGGCCAGTCCCAGAGCAAAAGCAACATGTTCAAACATCCTGTCATTATCACCACCAATGATAATAAGAGGAATAATGAGCAGGAATTACTTTTATTAAATAAATCGGGCAAGTGCACCTTATTACACGTTCCGGAGCCATGAGGAGGCCTGGTAAGTGCTGGAATGGTGTTGGAGCCTGTGCTGGTCTCCATTAGGAGCCAGTTTCTTTACAATTACTCGTCTCTACCCAGCAGGTCAGGGCTCATCTTCTAAGTGTATAATAACATAAATGGATTTTCTGTTTATCAACTATGACTTTGTAAGTGTGTGTTTCCTTCCAGTCAACTCCTCATTTTAATAGATGAGTTTTGGAAACAGCATTAACATTCTAGCCCGTTAAAAGAGACAGTTAGCCTTCATCTGTCGCTGTTTTGATGGCTTGAGAGGATTGGAACAGTCTACACTTAGCCCTAGCTAGCCCTGTAGCCTTCTCCAGGGCCTAATGCAGCAATCTGCTCTGCCAGGATGCACGGGGATGCTCCAGGGGCCTTTTCCAGAGAAAGAGTGGTAAGAAGCAGTATTGTCTGGGACGGCTCCATACATACATTACCTTGCCTCCTCATGGGGCTGAAATAGTTTTGTAAAATGGCAATAGTAATATGGATGGGTGTGTTGGTTACTTTTCTTGTTGCTATGGCAAAATGCCTGACCAGAGCAACTTGGGAAAGCCAGGGCATATTTTGACTTAAGAAGGGATATGGTCCATTATGACAGGAAAGGCCTGGCAACAGCGGTGTGAGGCCATTGGTCACATTGCAGCCATATTCCGGAAGTACAGAGAGGACAAGAAGGGGGGCTAGGCTATAAAACCTCAAGGCTGACCTCCCAGAGACCCACTTCATCCAGTGAGGCTCCACCTCCTGCACATGCCACAGCCTTCCAAAACAGCACAACCAGCTAGAGGCCCAGTAGTCAAACACATGAACCTATGGGGAACATTCCATGTCTAAACCAGAGCGCAGGGCACGTAGCTTCAGAGTGACCTAGATCTGCCATTATGGGGCTGGGAGTTTAGGGACATGACTCAGTGGAAGAGTGCTCATCCTGAGCACTGGTTCCATGCCTCCAGCACTGAAACATTGAAGTTTAAAAGAAGACCTGGGTGGTGGTAGCACACGCCTTTAATCCCAGCACTTGGGAGACAGAGCCAGACAGATATCTGTGAGTTCGAGGCCAGCCTGGTCTACAGAGGACAGGCACCAAAACTACACAGAGTAACCATGTCTCAAAAAACAAAAACAAAACAAAACAAAACAAAACAAAGAAGATAACGATTTCAATTCTTCCCCCTCTCTGTATGTGTTATGTGTGTACATTCACAAACACACCAGCAAACACCTTATTATTGAGCTGTAGTCCCCCCAATATTCCGACAATACATTTGACTTGATTAAGCATCACATAAGGCCTTCAGTATTTTACTGTATTTGATCTGTACGTTCATTTATATTTTGCCAACTTCCCTCTATATCTCAACAGTATTTTCCTTAATTATTACCTAGTAATCATTTTCTTGATCTGTTTTTTCGTTTTAAAATAACGATATGAAAGTGATAAGCACCATTAATAAAAACATGCTCCAGATTCCCCACTAGAACCTAATCGCGCCACCGCCTAACCTCCAGGTTCTACTTCTCACTCTCTGTTTCTGGAAAACTCTCTGCTCAGTTTTCCACAAGTCAAGAGCTCTGGGGCTCATGGAGGACAGTAGAATGAAGTCTCTCTAGCTCTTCTACTTTGCCTGTATATACACTGTGCTGCTTGTGGGAATAGCAGAGTAGATAGTTCAGAGCATGAGGGTGGGACTATGCCAGGAAGAAAGTCCTAGCAATCCAAAGTGGGACCCTCAGACTCTAACCATGGAAGTGCAAGGATGCTTGGTGGGAGGAGCCAGTGAGGAGGCTGGCTGTAGTCGCTAGGATATTGCTGTTTTATTTGTCTGTGTGGATAGGGTGAATGGCTAGGCATAGAGCTGTATCACAGAAGGGTCTAAGTCAACAGCCACGCTGGATATAATTCTCCTGATGGTAAGCAATGAAAAGGCAATTACAGATCCAATTAAAACCCATAGAGAGATATATAATTAAATTAATGAAGAGTAATCAGCAAATTTGGAATAAACAAATTCAGTCTTGGGTTCTGTTCTATCATTGACCTTTTTAGTGACGCAGGCCCAGGACAATAATAAGAGGCAGATTGAGTCAGTCCCACTACTGTTTAAACTTTCTGTAGGAGCTGGCCACACCCTGCCCCCTTGAGTATCTCCCAGTAAGCAGGTGATTCCTGGGAAAACCCCCTGCAGAAAGAGCCAGCAGAGCAAGCAGGATCTAGTCACTGTGCTTAGTCACCAGAGGGAAAGCTGCACTTAAAAGGCCTTGGCCTGGCATGCTGGCCACATGGGTTCTTTCTCACTGAGGCCTGAGATAGTGAGAACAGGAAGGGATGCTGATGTAATATCCCTGAGGTTTGAGGACCCTTCCAGGCAGAACATCTTGCAAAGAGCAGAACAGGTGTTTTGGTCTCGTGGTATAGGATGCCAGGTGACAGGGATCTGTGGGGTGGGAGTGATGAGCCCCAGGTGCCACAGCCTACCAAAGCGAAAGAGCAGAGTAGTGACCCAAGGGAGACACTAGGTTCATCTACTGACGTCATTCTGATCATAGGAAGCCAGTTATTTGGTTGGTGGTGGTGGTGCTTTTTGTTTTGTTTTGGTGTGTGTGTGCATGTGTGTGTGTGCGTGCGTGCGTGCGTGCGTGCGTGCGTGCGTGTGTGTGTGTGTGTGTGTGTGTGTGTGTGTGTGCATGGGTGGAGGATGCAGGAAGATCAAGAGTTTAAGGGGCTCTGAGTTCAAGCCAACCTGGACTACTTAAGACCCTGTCTTAAAAATAAACAGTCTGAAAATAAAGGCAAACGGGGATAACATGCCTGTGGTAGAACTTTTGGGAGACCAAATGGAGTGGGTGTCAGTGGACTTTCTGATTTCCTACAAGAGCACACACACATACATCATGAATACACACTAAATAAATGTTTGAACAGCCCACCACCACCACCACCACCCCAGATTTAACACATACTATGCCTGCCTCTGCCCCTCACTAGCTCCTCTACCCACTCTAACAGTGCCGTAGTTCTCAGGGAACCCCTGACCTGACTTTCGCTCACATGCCAATTTTAAGTTTTTAAGTTTGTTCTTCTTTCTTTTTTCTTTTTTTCTTTTCTTTTTGGCACTGAAAATATTAGACAGCTTAACCCGACAAATATTTTTTATATTTATCTTTGGCATTACCCAACAAGACAGCATCCCTACCCAGGAGCCTTTGCCTTTGTCCCTGATTCTGGAATGAGCTTTCCTTGCTATCTATCAAATGTCACTCTCTCCCTTCTTGGTCAGGTCTTTGCTCACATGCCTTCTCAACAGGCCTCGCTTGCACACACTATTTAAAATTGCAGTCCCCAGCCCTGGCGGGTCCCGATGTGCTGGCCCCTGGTGTATTTATTCCACTTGCAGCACTTCCCACTCCCGGGCTCCACGGTGAGTCTGGTTTGGACTTTGAATCCTCATTGTCAGGCACTCAGTGGGTAGAAAGTGGGGATTTCGTTTACAGCTGGGGCCCTCTTTAGGAAGGGCAGAGTACCATGACTGAATTCTAAATGATTGAGTTAATGAGAAAAAGATGGATGGAGAAGGAGAAGAAGAGCAAGAGGAGGAAGAGGAAGAAGAAAATCTGTGACTGCCTTTGTTTCAAACATGCCTCATCAACGTCCCAAGGAATGGCTGAAGGAAATGAAGGATGCAGTGACTGGGATGTGTTGCCTCCTTTTTGTCATGGTGACATAAACCAGAGCCATCGGGGAGTAGGGAACCTCAGCTGAGGAATTACCTCCATCAGACTGGCCTGTAGGCCAGTCTATGGGGGCAGTTTCTTGACTGATGATTGATGTGGGAGGGTCCAGCCATGTGGGCGGGGCCACCCTTGAGTGTTGGAGGTATGAAAAAGGTAGTTGAGCATAAGCCTGGAGCAAGCCAGTAGGCAAAGTCGTTCCATGATCTCTGCTTCAGGTTCCTGCTTGAGCTCCTGCCCTTATTTCCCTAGATGATGAACATGGAAGTTTAAACAAAATATAGTCTTTCCTTCACAAGGTTGTTTTTGTTTTTTTGGGTTTTTTTTTTTGGTTTTTTTTGATCATGGCATTTTGTCACAGCAACAGAGAGCAGACGAGGACCCTATAAATGGGACTGCTGCAAGAAAGGCATTAACCTGTGTCTAGGGTCAGAAGAGCCATCTGTGTAGCTTTCTAGATGTGTACCTTCAGCCTCTCTGCCCCCCAACTTCTAGCCCTAACTTCCTTGTCTGTGGGATGGGATAATACACCCTCATCACCTTCATCATGTGTGGTGGTTGGGCCAGACCAGAAATGGTGGGAAAAAAATCAATGCATAGGGAGAGATGGAGGGGGAGTGTTTTGTTGTTGTTGCTGCTGTTTTTTCTTGTATTCACCCACAGTGGCCTTGACTTCAACCTCACATGCCTTGACATTCATTGATTGATGTAAGTTTTGTCTGGAGACTGTGAGACTCATCAGTCTGTCTTCCTCCCAGTTGGGTGTTCCTCCACAATGCCTTGTACTTCTCCAGATCCAAAGGGTGATTGATCCCTGGCCTTTACCTTGGCAACAGGGACTGACGGCTTTCAGAAACATTACAGGCTTTGATCTGGCCTCTCAGCCAAGGACATGGGTCAAGTGTGATGTGGGGCCTCAAACTGTATCTCAGTCCTTCTTCACTTGGTTAGCTATGACTCCTTAGTCCTCCCAGCTAAAGGGCTTCAGTTTGTCTACTTCAAGGCTCTTCTAAGGAGAGTGAGGATTTATGTTTTCAAGCAGAGTTTACATAAACTTCCTCGTGGTTTTGGAGTTCAGTAATTTGTGAGGAAACTTCCTCTCTAATCTAAATGCTCTGGCTGTAATGGTGGCCCCTGTCACCTGCTTAACCTTTAGAGGAGGTACCATTTAGAGGGAGAAGGAGTCTTGGAGATCACGGAATTTGAGGTGTGGCAGCATGTGGCTCCAGGTGGCATCCCTGTAGCTTTGTCAGATGCCCATAGTGAGATTATATCCTGTGTCCCTCTGAATCAGATGTTCCTCAAACTACATGGATGAAAGATTCAGCTGTGGTAGACTTTCAACACTGATTGTGTGAGATATATTGGAATTCATTTGCTGGGCACGGATTCCTGCTAGGTTGTGGGGACAGATGCCTTGTGGATCGTAACCCATCAGCTGGCATCCTTGGGATAGATTAGCCTGTTTCCCATGGATTTCTAAGGAGTATACGGCAAAGGACAGCAGGGTCCAGGCAGTTCTTGTGTGGAGGTTCTGTCTTCAGACTCAGCGGGGCAGATGATTTCCCTGTCTGGCCCTTGGTACTCATATTTATTAAGTAGGAAGATGAATCATGGAGTAGTATAAGTTAAATTCACATCTCTACCAAACTTGGACTCCCACTTCTGTTTTGCTAGCTCCTGGCTAGAGTTGGTGTTGAGAGTAGATAGGCTCATATCAGAAGCAAATCTTTTTGATCATCAATCTGCCTTCTCAACTTTGATTGTACTATGTCAGACACTGAGCTGTTTTTAGTAAAGCAGACATCTAACTTTGATACTGCCTTGGACTCCAAGGGTGTTCCAACCAAGGGAGATCATAGAGGGTCACAGGCTCCCAATGAAGAAGGTCACGAAGGATGCCTGATGGAACCTGGAAGCCAGATTCTCTCTTACTTCAGGCATGTGAGACAGGACCAGAGTTGTCCCTACAAGCATCTCCCATTTATCCACACCAGTTGCTACCCAAAGGCAAGATGTCCCCAGGGAGACAGGCTCCTGTAATATTAAAGGATTCACAGCACAACTATTTCCGTAAGCACTGACTTATAATAGTGATGAGAGCCGTGAATTTACATGTGTTGAGGGTTGCCAAGCCTTTAATTATGTAAGAGTCCCATTCTCTCAAGGCAGGCAGTGGATCTCCCTTAAGTTGCTTTTTTCAAGGTCATGTTAAAATACATGGAACCCCCTGGGCACACTCTTGAAAGAGGTGGGATGAGATGAAGGAGTGGCTAGTACAGAGGACAGAGCCAAGATCAGGTGTGGTGGTAGCATGGGGTTGACCAGTTGGCTTACTTATGCTGTAGTCCCTATTAGTCAGGTTGAATTTCTAAGGCATGCACCTTTCTACATGGCACATTCTCAGACTTGGTTGCCACTCAGTGAAGTGCCTGCATCTACTCTCATTCATGAGTAATATCTTGAAGGACATCTTCCCTAAGAGACTCCCTGAACGGGCCCTTGGTGTCTGGGATTAGAAATTATTTGTTTTGGAATCTGCATCTGTCAACCACCTTGTCTGTCACTCCTGTGCTTTGCATAGGTGGTTCTCACCCTGGAGGTGGCCCAAGACTCACCTCCCACCATATTTATTTATTTGAGATAAACTCACAAGCCGTGTATGGTGGTGACAGGAAATATCTTGGAAAGCCTCAAGAGAAAGCAGTCACTTTTTTGTAGTCACTAGATTCACCTGGCAGAAGTCTCTTCTTCCCCATGCCATCTTCTAGGTGTGCCTTGGAGGAGAGGGATGGGGGAGCTTTTTTGTATGTTGGTATAAGAAAAACAATGCCTCCCCTAAAGAAAAAGCAAGTGTTATTTGAGGCAGCCTAGATGGAGTGCCGTGTAAACAGCCCAGAGGCAGAAAGGATGGGGTTGATGGGTCAGCAGACCTGAACCCCTGCCCCTGTCTCTATACTCCCCTGCCCCACACTGACACCAAGCTGTCTCCTCTGCAGTGATTGAAGGAGCATGCATTGGTGAGAGAGGCAAAGGAGATTCAATCCTAAGACCCCTTCCATCACAGAGGTGAGTCACTGTCTAAACAATGTCACTTGAAAGATGGGCTTCTGCTCTCTGTAAGGGAATGCTCAAAGGCCACCCTTCATAAAGGGCTCAAGAAATTCCATTAATCTTGGTCTGTTTCTTTTAAGAAGTTCCAAGGGAACCTCCCTGGTGAAAATCCACTAAGTGTCTACTGCTGACTTTCTATCCATGTACAGAGTGGAGGGTCCCCCTCCCCCGTATACACGGTGAACATTCTTGCAGATGGTTGTCACCTATTCGTTTATGATATGGAACAGTGTAAGCTGGGCTGAAAACATGGCTGCCCATGCATTTGACTCCCACAGAATGAAGGGCAGGCAGATCCCTGAGTATATAGGCATACTCTATAGAATTAAAGGACAGCCCAGAAGAGTAGTCTTTGATGTTAGGCCTTTGTTCTGGTTCTACTTCCATTCTTAAAACAATGTGTGTCTTTGGGCACATAACTGTAGTGCCTTGGGAAAGCCATACCTGAGTTGAAGATTCTAGGGACTGATTAGAGCTTTGTGACTGGGGAGAGTAGGTGTGACACAGATCAGAAGCCAAGACTGGGCCATCTTTAGTCTTCTTTACAGCTCCCTCTCCATCTGACCTTTCAACTGTCACATAAAACCTTTAGAATATATTAACTACATACGTTATTAGCAGACCTCTAGCTTCCACTAACCAGATCACCTGATGTCTCTGTTAATGTGTGTGGTGAATGCATTGACTGTTTTTGTTCTGTGACTATGAAAAGGGCAAGTCTGTTTGGAATATGTCACTTGGAGCAACTTGAACCCATGCTCCCAGGGCATGCTCACACATATTTGGCTCGGAATAAATTCTCTCTTATTTTCCTTGCAGTGAGAACTGTGGTGTTGTATCCACAGGCAAATGATTTCTTCTATAAACTTCTTTTTTTGCATGTCTGTGGCGAGACTTGAAGTAATGTGTTGTTTTTTAGGGCTATCCTCAGAGTCAAACTGCCTCCATCTTCATCAGATCAGCTGTGCCTGTTTGCAAGAGATCAGCATGGCTGGCCTTGTTGACCTTTGACCTTTTATATAAGGGGTACAGAACATCGTGGGATCCTGAGTATCCAGTCACCCCTCCCAACCAGTTGTATGAAGCCTAATGAAATTCTAATTGTTTGAAGCCTCAGGGAGTGTGTGACAGCTAATCTTGGCTGTCAGATTGAATATACCTATAGTCAATTAAAACCCAAGTGGTTGGTCTCTGAGGAGTTTTCATAATTGAATCATTTGAGATCAGAAGACTCATGCTCAATCTGGGCTGCACCTTCTGCTGGCAGCCCACATAAAAGGCCATGGAAGAAAGAAGCTTTTGCTTTTTGCCTGCTTGCCCTCACTCTTACTGGCAAGTTCATCTGTCCTGCTGCTGTGGCATTCCTTCACTGGTGTTACACCCTACTTCTTTGTGATTGAGGACCAGCTAAGAAATCCAACCATGTGGACTGAACTATATTCTTGGCCTTTCCTTGAAGAGACAGCCATTGTTGGACTAGCCAGACCACAGTCTCTAAGCCACCCTAATAAATTCCCTTTAATATAATATTCATTCTATCACTTCTGTTTCTTTAGAGAACCCTGATTAATAGTGAGAGGTTGGAGTGTATAGATGGGAGGAGGGCTAGCTAGGGGAGGAAGTTCCATCTATGCAGTCACAGGTCTTCCAGTGTGGCTGCCTTAAGGCCACCCATATACCTGCTTGTAACCCTTCACCCATGGTTCTGTAAGAAAGCCTAATAAAATCATTGGTTCCCCAGGGTGAACTTGAGTGGGATCTATATTGCTTTGTGTTGGGACCTCAGGGAGAGGGTAGATGTTGTTTACGTCTTCCCCTGCCCCCAGAGAAGGGATTTTAGCAACATGTGTGTAAAGTCTGGAGCACTACACACTGAAAACAAATGACAATTATAGCAACCTTGATTGAAGTTGTCTGCAACCCACTTCTCAACAAGTTGTTAGAGCGCCAATGCTCCTAATTCAGTTGGGCAGTTAATGCACAAATGTTGATGTACAGGAAGCAAGTATAACAAGAGGAAGATTGATAAGAGAAGTTATAGCAGAACTCCATAGTTGGAACTTCAAGTGAGAACCGGCGTCAACCACTTTTCTCATTGCTGTGAACAAAAACCAGACAGAAGCAATTGAAGGAAGAAAGCTTTATGCTGGCTCATGGTTGGGGACATAATGGTGGAAGTTGTGGTAGCAAGAGTGTGCAGCTGGGATTCTGTACATCTCGGTGATAGAGAAGCAAGCAAACAAACAAACAACAACAAAACCAACAAAAAAATAAGGACCAGAAACAGGGTCAGGCTATAACCTTTAAAGACTCATCTCCAGTGAAGGTCAGGTCTCACTAAAGGTTCCACAACATCCCAAATAGCGCCACCCAGTGGGGATCAAATGTTTAGCACATGATCCTGTGGGAACATTTCCTAGTGAGGTGTGTTCTGGATGTAGGCTTGACAGTGGTCATTTCCTTCACATTCCAGAACCACACTGTGTTCTATCTGCTGGAAAGTAAGGGGCAGAAGAAGGCAGTGGGCTTTTCTGTCTGGAGAAAATGAGATCAGCTCCCTCATGCAGGATCATTTGTTAGGGTTCACAGCCTGTATCATCAGCAAACAGAGTCTCCTGAGGCAGGAATTGCAGAGCCAACACACCAGTTCCATGGACCTCCCGGGAAAGCACACCTGCCTCAGAATATGTCTCAAGACCAGAGCCATGGTGCTGCAGTGTTGGGTGGGTTGGGGATCTGCACACAGATGATGATGCTTTTGCTGAAGTCTACAGGGTAGCTTCAAGCCTATGAAAGCCTGGCTTCTTTGTCCACACTGTTTATCCGACTCCTTCACAGGGGCTCACACTCCTGCTACACTGTGCCAACCTAACCCATCTCTGTCAAGGCTGAAGACACAGCTAAGTCATTGTCCTCTTTAGTCACCATGGATTCCAGAGAGAACAAAACCTCACAGGATAGATAATAAGGGTTGTATACATGAGGGCAATTCTGTATTGGGGAATTGTGTTTGTATCCGTGTGTATGTCTGTGTGAGGGTGTCAGATCCCCTGGAACTGGAGTTACAGACAGTTGTAAGCTGCCATGTGGGTGCTGGGAATTGAACCTGGATCCTCTGGAAGAGCAGTTGGTGCTCTTAACACTGAGTCATCTCTCCAGCCACTTCTTAACACTACTTTGCAGTGCCTCTTGGGACCACCTTAACCAGGAGTGTTTATAGCTACATATACTGCTTGCCCTCTATTTAAAATTACCCTTGGGTCTGATTTGGGGTCACAGGACACCTCTATTGGTTCTTCTTCCCAATATGGCTGCAGAGAATAGATATCTCTCTATTTTTCACTATGGTTGTTATCTTTAATTGACATTCTGAGCCTAGCCTGTTGGAACTTACCAGCTAGGGCTTTTGCTTTAAAAAACTCCAGTTGTGGGTGTTTTGAGATGTTGAAAACAGAGTTTCATTGGAGAATTTATAGGAATGAAAACAGGTGTGTCAGAGGGACTGCCCAAGACAGATCAAACATTTCTATCTTTTAGACTTTTCTGTTTCTCAAGAGTTCTCAGAGGAAGGGGATGGGAGCAGTCCCCCAACTGCATACCCTCTGCACTCAGCCTTTCAGAAGGTCACACTGGTTTCATGAGAGGAGCAGGCTCCTGGTCCACAGCTTCCTGCTGCCTCTAGTTTTCTGTGTCAGGTATGAAAATCCTCCTCTTCTTTTTGAGCTTGGTGCAGACAAAAGGGCTTGGTGCAGGCATCACCAGGTGTCTTAGGAGCAGACATGCCATGGCCAGCTTCCCTTGGTCGATGCTGTAAGAAGTTCAGCTTTGGAAGACTTTGTGTGTGTGTGTGTGTGTGTGTGTGTGTGTGTGTGTGTGTGTGTGTGTGTGTTTCTACCACAGATTATAGTCCATCAGGACCTTCTGAGTGCTACGAGCCTTTCAGGAGAGCTAGCCTGCCACTCTCAAGTCATGCGCTGGATGTTATTGATAGAGTGTGGTCAAGAACTCATGGACCCTCAGCTTTTATATCAACCACAATACATAAATGAGAGCCAATGCTAAGGAGTCTGCCTGGACCAGCCAGGGAAGGGTACACCACCTGTTTGGACATACAGTGGCCTCTAGGGATGTGGCTAGGGGGTAGAACTTGTCTGGCCTACATGAAGCCCTGGTTTGATTCCTGAGAAAATACATCAAACAACCTGGGGAAAAGCAAAAACAAAAAGGAGGTCAGGGCCGGTCCAGGGTTCTACCTCTGAGGGCAGCTTCCAGTGAAGCCAGCACATGTCCCTCTTCTTTCCTTCTGTGGATCCTTAAATACAGACGAATTCACTTGTTACCTTATCCTCAGCCCTACAGGGTAACTGGAAGTTGGATAATCTAGAGATGCCTTGAAAATGCCACCATGTAGTTGAATAAGTCACTCTCCATTGGGGAAATCTTAGGCAGGAAAGTGCAGGGCTCTGTGGAAATACAGGTACCAGGAGCTGCTGGCCAAACAAATAGCCTTTGTCAGTAGTCAGGGGCCTTGCCTCTCCCCTCCCTCCAGCCCCTTCCTCCTTTCCTGGTGTGTATCCAGCTTCGGAGGGCAGGGACTTCATCTCCATCATATCTAGCATTCTGGCCTCAGTTCTCTTGCAGCCATCCACGTGTGCTTGGAAAGTACTGGTGAGTTATTCTCAGTCTTGCTCTTGAGTGTGGTGTCCGCCCTCACTGAGCCAACTGCCAGATCCCACATGATGCCCAGGGATGGGTGGCTCCATGTAACGATCTCTGAAGGCTAAAGCTTTCTGCTTTGTGATTTATCTATGCGTGGCCAGGAAGTCAGAGAGGGGAGGGAGGAGGGAGACTAGGTCTGGCAGAGGAATAGCTGTACCGGGGGCCCCAACCACTGCTGTCACCAGCAGTGATGGAAACCCTACCTCATATAAACTCCACTGAGAGAGAGAGAGAGAGAGATGGGGATGGGGTGCAGATTAGAAAGGAGAATGATTAGAGCAAGATTCAAACTAAGTTTGAATTCTTCCCCTGAACGAGTCTCTCGACAAACTCAAGCTTAAAGACCTCCCGTGCAGAATGGAGACTACAGTCCCTTACTGGGACACCAGAAAAATGAAAGTGATATGATGGGTGCAGAAAGCCAAGCCCTGTGTCTAACACAGAAACACTCCAAAGAGTCATTACTGAATCACATTGCACCCCGCACACTGCTGCTTTAAAGAAGAGATTATTGTGGGGACAGCAGGAGACTCCCAGAAGCCTGGGATAAGCCCCTCCCCCAGCTCTGAGCCAGCCAGATGCTTGACATTCCAGCTGCTGGCCTCTCAGAGGCCAGGTTTACATGCAGATGTTATCTGCTGCTCCTTAATGGCATTCATTTAAGATATTAGCACCTCCGCTCTAATCAGATTAACCTCCGTTGAAAAAGAAGTCTTGGGCCCGGAAATGTAGAGGGGGAAGGTAATGAGCAGGGGTTCCCACCACTAGGAAGTCCTTTACCCTTGTGTGGCCTCAGAAAAAGAAGGAGGAGGGAGGAAAAGAGAGCTGTGAACTTGTGAGTTGTTCCAGCCTGGTCTGTGGGCGCAGGAGCCAGAGGATGCAGACGCAGGTGGGCAGTGCGTTGGTGCTCAATGAGTGTTGGAGCTGTTGGGATGAGCACACTTATATTTATTTATTTATGAAAGCTTAAGGTATTTATAGGGCCTCAATCATCCTGTCCTTCCTCATCTAAAGAAAGAAAAGGCCCAACTAGCCTCTTGAGGATGCTGAGGCTCCAGGAATGGAAATTTTGTATGTGGAGGGTCTTTTCCTAATAATAAATTCTAGTTTTTGTAGCAATTCTGTCTTTACAAGAAAAAATATTGAGCAGAGTGCAGGGAGTTTCATACATGTGACCCAGCACCTCCCAGGTGTCCCTATCAATTATTAACATCTCTTTTTTTCATTAGTACAAAACAATGGGTTTCATTATTACATTCTCATGCATATATGCCACACACTTTGATCGTATCCATCCCCTCAGTACCCGCTCTCTTGTGGTCCCCTTCCCCCTCCTGTTGGTCTCCTTCCTGTCTCTGGAGAGTCTTCTGATTTCACGACCTTTAAAAAAGTCTAGATTTTACACATGAGAAGCATGGCTTATTTCACTTAACAGGAGGAGCCATCTATTTTCTTGTAAATGACATTATTTCATTCTTTTTAATGTCTGTGTAATATTCCATTAAATATGAACAGACAATTTTCTTCATGATTTGTCTGATGATGACATCATAAGTGGCTGCTGTGAATCATGGATGTGCAAGTATCTTGGTAGTCTGCAGACTTAGAGTCCTTCAGCTGTTTACCCAGGAGTACATCATAGCAGGTAGTTTCCATTCTCTGAGGACTTCAATGCTAATATCCATAGTGGCTGCATCAGTTTATACATTGCTAGCAGTGGAGAAAGCTTCTTCTTTCCTGCCATTCTGGCCAGCAATCACTTGATTTCTTGGTAGTCATCCATTCCCATTGGCAATGGTGTGGTCTGTCACAAATGAACAGAGTCAGATACCTAGTCATTCCCAGCAAGGTCAGTCACAAGGTCAACCGCAGTGTGCTTAACTCTGTGAGTTTTGCCAGATGTAACAATGTATATTATCACAATTACACCAACATACATCACACAGATTAGTGTCTGCACACTGCCGGTCTTCTTGAAGACAAAAGCTGGGTTGCTGGTGTGGAGCTGGGCCTTCAATGGGGAGAGGGTTTGTCAAGAGATGCCCAGATGGATATATAACCCCTAAGAAAGGCAAGAACCTGTGAGAGCATCCGATGGGACCCAGTAAAGAAACGACCAACACGACTGCTCCATTAGTGGGAAGGTTTTTAATTGTGGAGAAAAGATCCAGAGGTAGCTGGAGGCATCCAGCGCACAGAGAAAAGCTGGCTGCACAGGGTGAGAGCTTGGGAAGCAGGAGAGAGCAGTGGAGCTAGAGCATGGAGAGAGTATTGAGAGAGGCGAGATAATGCACAGGGTGAGCGAATCATGAGGATTATAAGGGGCACAAGCAGCTGGTGGGGAGGGAGGTTTTGGACCAAACTGTGGGATCCTCAGGGACTGGAGGTGGGCAGCCTCAGCCTCTATGGGAGGAGTTATGTCCTGTCTTCATTTCCTACTTTTTTTTTTCTGTCCCATTTGCCTTTCTTCTGTGCATACATTTTCCCTCTTCAGGTTTCAAATTGGGGGTAGGGGAGATTCTTTGTCTAATTTTCTTTTAAGAAATTTAAAAAACATATTTTTATTAAATTTTTATATTTATTTTACATACCAACCACAGTTTCTCCTCCTTTCTCTCCTCCAGTCCCCTCCCCCCACCTCCTTTCTACCCACCCCCATCCACTCCTCAGAAAGGGTAAGGCCTCCCATGGGAGTCAACAATGCATGGCATATCAAGTGAGGCAGGACCAAGCTCCTCCCCTTCTGCATCAAGGTTGAGTAAGGCATCCCACCATAGGGAATAGGTTCCAAAAAGACAGCTCATGCACCAGGGACAGATCCCAGTCCCATTGCTAGGAGTCCTACAAACAGACCAAGCTACACAACTGTCACCCACATGCAGAGGGCCTAGGTCGGTCCCATGCAGGCTCCCCAGCTGTCAGTCTAGAGTCCATGAGCTCCCAAGAGCTCCAGTCAGCTGTCTCTGTGGGTTCCCATCATGACATGATCTTGAGCTTCCTGGCTACTACAATCCTTCTTCCCTCTCTTCAACTCCTGGAGCTCAGCCCAGTGCTTGGCTGCACATCACTGCATCTGCTTCCATCAGTTACTGGATGAAGGTTCTATGATGACAGTTAGGGTAGTCACCAATTTGATTACAGAAGGCCAGTTCAGGCACCCTCTCCACTATTGCTAAGAGTCTTAGCTGAGGTCATCCTTGTGGATTCTTGGGAGTTTCCCTGGCACCAGGTTTCTTCCTAACCACCCCTCCCCATCAAGATATCTCTTTCATTGTTCTCCTGCTTCATCCCTCCCCAACTCAACCATCCTGATCTCTCATGTTCCACTTCCCCATCCTCTTCCATTCCCCTCCCCTCCCCCAGTTTAGCCAGGATATCTCATCTATTTCCCTTTCCTAGGGTGATCCATGCGTCCCTCTCAGTGTCCTCCTTGTGACCTAGCTTCTCTGGGGCTGTGGATTGTTGCCTGGTTATCCTTTGCTTTACATCTAATATCCACTTGTGAGTGAGTACATACCATGTTTGTCTTTCTGGGTCTCAGTTACCTCACTCAGGATGATTTTTTTCTAGTTCCATCTATTTGCCTGCAAATTTCATGATGCCATTGTTTTGTTTTGTTTTGTTTTTACCACTGATTAATACTCCATTGTGTAAATTTACCACATTTTCTTTAATCCATTCTGCAGTTGAGGGGCAACAAGGTGGTTTCCAGGTTCTGGCTATTACGGAAAATGCTTCTATGAACATAGTTGAGCAAGTGTCCTTGTGGTATGATTGAGCATACTTTGGTATATGCCCAAGGGTAGTATTGCTGGGTCTTGAGGTAGATTGATTCCCATTTTCTGAGAAACTGTCATACTGATTTCCAAAGTGGCTGTACAAGTTTGCATTCCCACCAGTAGTAGAGGAGTGTTCCCCTTACTCCACATCCTCTCCAACATAGAGCTATGATCATTGTTTTTTATCTTAGACATTCTGACAGGTGTAATATGGTATCTCAGAGTTGTTTTGATTGATTTGCATTCCCCTGATGACTAAGGATGTTGAGTAATTCCTTAAATGTTGTTCAGCCATTTGAGATTCTTCTGTTGAGAATTCTCTGTTTCAATCTGTACCCCATTTTTAAATAGGATTATTTAGTATTTTGATGTCTAGTTTCTTGAATTCTTTATATATTTAGGAGATCAGCCCTTTCTCAGATGTGGGTTGGTGAAGATATTTTCCCATTCTGTGGGCTGCTGTTTTGTCTTATTGACCATGTCCTTTGCCTTACAGAGCTTTTCAGTTTCAAGAGGTCCCATTTATTAATTATTGATCTCAGTGTCTGTGCTACTGGTGCTATTTAAGAAGTGGTCTCCTGTGCCAATGCATTCAAGGCTACTTCCTACTTTCTCCTCTATCAGGTTGAGAGTAACTGGATTTATGTTGAGGTCTTTGATCCACTTGGACTTGAGTTTTGTGCATGGCTAAAGATATGGGTCTATTTGAATTATTCTACATGTCAACATCCCATTATGCTAGCATCATTTGTTGAAGATGCTTTCTTTTTTCCACTGTACAATTTTAGCTTCTTTGTCAAAAAACAGGTGTGTGGATTAATGTCATGGTCTTTGCACCTGTCTGCTTTTATGCAAGCCGTTTTTAAAAACCTGTTTTATTTTATGTGTACAAATGCTTTGCCTGCATGCATGTATGTGTACCACATGGGTGCCTGGTGCCCTTGAAGTTTAGGAGAGGGAGTTAGATCCCCTGGTACTGGAGTTAGGGATGGTTGTGAACCACCATGTGGGTGCTCAGAACCGAATTACTCCTCTCCAAGAACAAGTGCTCTTAATCACCAAACCAACTTTCCAGCACCTGTCAGTAGTTCTTAACTTGATTTATCTATAGGAATTGTTTAAAAAGTATCTTAACACTTTGGTCCAACCTCATTCACTTAAATTAGATTTCCTGGAGGTGAGGCATAGGCCCAGGTGGTATTTTTTTTAGAATCACCCCAGATGATATATCCACTATCCTAGAGCAGGTACCTGGGGTGACTGTGGGAGGCAGTCTCATGGTGGGAAGAATCCTGGGGGTCTCTCCTGGGGGAGACTGTCTGGTGGAAGTTCTCAGATGTTGAGGACCATCAGTCACCATGACTGACAAAATGCCTGCCAGAAATGGCTTAAGGGAATAAAAGGTCTGTTCTGGTTCACTGTTTCAGAAGATTTCAGTCTACTGTGGCAGGGCCAGATGGGAAGCAGAAAGTAAGACAAGAAGCAACTAGGGGCTATATTCCCCAAGGATCCATGTGAAGGCAACTGACTTCCTCTAGCCATGCCCTACCTCCTAAAGGTTCCACAATGTCCCGCAAACATCTGCTAGCTAGGACAAAGTGTTTGGATATACGAACCTGTGAGGGATATTTCACATTTAAACCACAACAGCAGAAGTAGATGTTTACATGAGAGTACAGTGGCAGTCCACCTCATAGAATCTCTTCCTGGGACCTGGGGTTCATGCGTCCGACTAGACTGGCCAGTCAGAAAGCCCCAGGGATTCCTCCAGTCTGTGTTCCCAACCTAGGGATCACAGACACCAGCCACAGCTTTTTATGTGGACGCAAGAGCTCCAAACTCAGGTCCTCATGCTTGCACCTCACAGCAGGCACTCTACCCAGCAGCAGCACGTCTATGCTCCAAAACACAAGATAGCAATTGAGATGAACGAGACATGTTACTCAAAATCAGCAGCTGTGGGACTGATGGCACAGCTCAGTGGTAGACTGTGTGTCTAGCAAGCAGAAGGCTATGGGTTCAATCCCCAGCCCCCTCTTATTCCACCTCCAAAAAAGAAACAGAGAAAGGGGAAAGACTGACAATCCACAGGCTGGCTTGAACATGGGTGCTGATCAGAAGGGACATCCTGGCAGCAGCAACAGAACTGGCCCTCCTGTTATTCTGGAACATTCAAGATGAGTGTGAGCTTCGCTGACACAGGGAAAAAAAACCATCTCCAGGGTTTTGTTAAGTGGAAAATATCGGTACTAAAGCAACATGGAGAGTGAGATTCTCTTTATGTAAATAAAAAACAAGCACTAAAAATAGGCAGTGATGTACACATCTGACAGAAAACATAGAGAACAGATGTCACAGAGGAAGAGCCCTGGGAGGGAATCAAGCCTGGAAGTAACTGGGATGGGGAGGAGAGTTTGGGTCATTTCCCCACATGTCATTCTGCCTTCTTTGAAAGCACTTATGATGAACACATGTTTCTATAATGTAAATGTAATGAAAAAAACGTTTTTTGGTTTTTTGTTGTTTTTTTTTTTCATGAGAAGTGAAATCCTTTTGGAGCTACATTCTGGGCAGGCTAAATTCACTTTCTGAGAAGGTTTGCTACATACTTCTCCTGTGCCTCAGTCTCCCCATCCCTGACACGGGGATGATGGTATTTTATACTCCACAGGACTGGAATAAAATTCAATGAATGGAGATCGATTAACCTGGGTGTAGATAAGACAGCACAATTAAAGAAGGCAGATATATTTTACTGAATACCCATGGAAATGGCTTACTTTGAAGGGATTCTTGTTGAGAAAGAGATAAACTGATCAATTCAGAAGGCATATGAATGAAAATTCTACGGTGAGGAGGTGGAGGGACCACACCTCCCACTTATAGCCCGCAATTGGCTTTGCTTCCTTCATGTGGAGATTCATCCATTAAACACATAAGAAGCAAGTGATGTCTAAGTCTCAGAATGTAACAGGAATCTTAAAAGTTCTTATTAATTAAATCAAACCCAAGGCCAGGCATTGGGGTGGATGCTGGAAGATCAGAGAAGCAGAACAAGCCACAGCCACCTCACTTTGCCAGTTCCTCAGCTGATCCTGTTTCCTCAGACTGGAAGCCTCTGAGTCCTTATCCAAATGAATCTCAGCTTCTAGTTCCTGGTCCTCATACCTTATATACCTTTCTGCTTTCTGCCATTACTCCCTGGGATTAACGGTTCACTTTCTGGGATTAAAGGCATGAGTCACCATGCCTGGCTGTTTCCAATGTGGCCTTGAACTCTCAGAGATGCAGAGGGATTTCTACCTCTGGAATGCTAGGATTAAAGGTGTGTGCTACAACTACCTATCCTCTATGTTTAATATTGTGGCTGTCCTGTTCTCTGACCCCAAATAAGTTAATTAGCATACACAATATTTTAGGGAACACAATACCACCACATCAGAATATGGCTCCATTTGGAAGTAGGGTGGCTGTGTGATGAGGCCACTGCCAGTGTAGGCTGGTCTTTTTTTTTTTTTATCTATTTATTTTATTTTATACATACGAATGTTTACCTGCATGTATGTCTGTGCACCATATTCATGACTGGTACCCTCAGAGACCAGAAATGGACACTGGATTCCCTGGAACTGGAGTCAGGGATGATTGTGATCCATCCTGTGGGTTTTGGGAATTGTGTGATAGCACATCTCTCCAGCCCAGAGGTCTTAATGTAATACTACTGACAGCTGAGTATGAGGAAGATCAGAGACAGATGAGCATGGAAGGATGCTGTGCAGCTGATTGGAGAGATGGAAGCTGAGGTGGACAAGGCCGAGGATTCTCAGCAGATCATCAGCTTCGGGAAGAAACAAAAATGGTACCCCCTTCCTGGAAGGTGCAGAAGGCTGTATATCCCTCCCCACATCTCCCTTTTGGACTTCCAGGCTTCCAAAACTTGGAGTGTGTGTGTGTTGTGGGGGGGGGTAAGTCATGAATAGAAGTTCATGTACATGTGCATCTATGTGTGTGTATGTTCTATGTGAAGACCAGAAGTCAATGCTGGGTGTCTTTCTCTGTCACTGTCCATCTTATTATTTTTATTTTATGTGAGTGAGTGTTTTGCCTGTGTATGTGTATGTGTACCACTTGCATGCTTGGTGCTGAAGGAAGTCAGAAGAGGGAGTCAGAGTCCTCTGGACTGGACTTATGGGTGGTTCTGAGACACCATGTGGGTGCTGGGGCTTTGACTATGGTTCTCCAGGCCAGCTGGGATCTCTCACTCCCTACTTCCCACAGGGGTAACGGGGACACACACCTTCCTGGATGGTTGCCACTTGGTGTTTCTCCCAGTGTGTGTGTGTGTGTGTGTGTGTGTGTGTGTGTGTGTGTGTGAGATGTTATGGTTTGAATGTGAAATGTCCCCCACAGGCTCAATGGTTGAACATTTGGTCCTCAGCTGGGGATGCTGTCTTAGGAGACTGTTGCCTTTGGGAGGTGTGGCCTGGCTGCTGGTGGTGGTGTGTCACTGGGGATAGGGGGTGTCACTGGAGACAGGGGGTGTCACTGGGGACAGGGGGTGTCCCTGGGGACAGGGGGTATCACTGGGAATGTGGGGTGTCCCTGGGGACAGGGGGTGTCACTGGGGACAGGGGTGTCCCTCAGGACAGAGCTTGGGAGCTTTCTGTCCAGCCCCTTCCGCTTCCTGGTTCCTGGTAAACAAGTACTCCCACTTGGAGGAACAGAGTGGCTCCCGCCACCATACCTTCACCACGATAGACTGAAATCAGGTGCAACCATCAGCCACAGTGAATCTTTCCTGCCTGAAACTGCTTCTCCCAGGCATTTTGTAAGAAATGGGAAGAGCTGCTGCCTCTGTCCCGCTCCCTCCAGATCTCAGAGCTGGTGAGAAGTCGGAGCTCCAGCATCTCTCTCCCCCGTCAGCTCCAGGGGCATGCTCTAGGGACAGATGCCGAAGCTCCTGGTGTGTGTTTGCCCCAGAGCAGTCCCTCCAGAGACACAAAACCCAAGAATCAGCAGGGTCTGAAACAGTAAACAATCACAAGACTGTACTAGAATTGTGATAAGAAATGAGAACGTGTTCATGATATACAGGGGAAGAGGTGTTCAAGACACAAAGCCATGTATGGTGTGAGCTTAACAGGCCAGCCACCCTAAATTTATAGACTCAGTGAAAAAAAACGAGAATGGGAAAGAAATCTCCCAACTGTTGTCATCATTAGTGGTGAGATTATGGATTTTTTTATTCCCTGAAGCTTTTTATTTTCTGTTATACACACATTAATTTTTAGTGGAGTCTATATGCATAGGGTACCAAAAACTAGATAGTAGAAAGAAATTATACCCATTACACCCCTCCCTCCTGGCTTCTTTCTTCAAAGACAACCAGTTTCCTGCTCCTCCTTTTCCTGTCTGTCTGTCTGTCTCTCTCTCTCTCCCTCTCTCTCATACACACATACACACAGTGTATTTCATGCAAGTATTAGTACATTATTGTTCTCCAACTTGCTTGACATTTGGCAGAGTATTTTAGTACATCCCTGGGTTCCTTCCATTTCTCTCTTTTTGAGGAGTCTTGCCCCGCTGCTAGTCCAACTTTGAATCCCTGTTTGCAGCAGTTCTTGTCTTGGCCTGAACACTCACCAATACACTGGGCCCTGCTCCCTGATGCAATAGATGATGCACAATGTCACATTTTATGAATGCAAATTGCAAATATATTTACAGAATAGATGACTAGAGATGAAGTAGTTTATTCAAAGGGAAGATGAGTTTGTAATTTTGATATTTTGGAGAAGGATTTATTGTTATTTGTTTTTCAAGACAGGGTTTCTCTGCACAGCCCTGACTGTCCTAGAACTCGCTTTGTAGACCAGGCTGGCCTCAAACTCTATCTCTGCTCTGGAGTGCTGGGATTAAAGATGTGTGCCACCACCACCTGGCTTCCATTTTCATGTTTTTATTAGCATACATTGCACATAACAATGGGTGTCATTGTGTACATACGCATGCTTTAGATAGCACCCAGTCACCACCTTCCCCTGTCCCTCTCTGCGGATCCTCTTTCCAGCCCCCTTCTACTTTCATGCCTTAAAATTTTAAAAGAAAATTTTTATTTTATATGCACTGGTATTTTGCTTGTATGCATGTCTGTGTGAGGGTGTCAGAAACTGGAACTGGAGAGTTACAGACAGTTATGAGCCACCATGTGGGTGTTGGGAATTGAACTCAGGTCCTCTGGAAAGCAGCCAGCACTCTTAACCTCTGAGCCATCTCTCCAGCACCTAAAAAAAAATTTTTTTGACTCAATAAGTTGCATTTGGGTTGCAAGGATGAAAGGTTATTTACCGGAGTATGGATACCTCACCTGTGGCTGCTCCACTGAAGAAAATGTGGTCTCTCCTCCTAGCAACCACCAACTGCTTATAGATTTCCAGAGAAGGGTGCAGCCTCTTGATTCCTCCCCATTCATGGCAGGACATTGACACAACCAACTACAGCTCTGTGAGTTCAAGATTGCAGTGGCCATGTCACACCCGAAAGACATATTCCACCACACTCCAGCTCTCACATTCTTTCTGGATCCTCTTCCATAATGTCCTTTGAGTCTTGGAAACCATAATATGGATGTCCCGTTTATGGTTGAGCATTAAACCATCACTTTTTCTCAGCACTCTGACCAGTTAGGAGTCTATACAGTCACCTTAGACTGCGAGAGGTTTGCTGACCAAGGCTGGCAATAGCACTAACCTATGCGGATAAACGTAATTATTTCCAAGGCAATCTGCATGGTTCATTTAACAAAACAACAGCTCTCCAGCCTGTGGCTCCTGACTGGGTTTATAATGCCAGATGCAAATTCTGTCCTGTGGGAGCAGGCTTCAATTCTAATCAGAAAGAGTTGGTTACCCCCATAGCTGATTTGCCATTACTGTGCCGGTGGTCACATTTTGCCTAGCCAGTGAGTAATGTAGCATTGGTTCTCTTTTCTACTAATTCTTCTCCATCAGGTTGTTCTTTTCTCTCTTCATTAGTTGTATCACGTTATATATTAAGACAGTGTTTCTCAGCCTTTCTAATGCTACGACCCTTCAATACAGTTCCTCATTGTGGTGATCTATAACCATAAAATTATTTTTGTTGCTACTTTATAACTGTAATATTGCTACTATTATTAATCATAATGTGAATATTTTTGGAGATACAGATTTGTCAAAGGGGTTGCAACCCATAGCTTGAGAACTGTTGTATTAAGGAAAGTGGTATATGCCTGTCATGAGTTCAAGTTCCTGGTCAATTATATTTTGACATTTTACTAAGGAATAATGATAATAATTATTATTATTTTACTTTGTACAGGTTGTACAAAGGTTTTGTAGACTAAAACTCACTAACTCATCATACTTTCACATGAGAGTATAAGAGATTTCTCATATCAAGTTTATGATTTCATTTAAATCCATCAGAGGAGAGAATCTTTCTTGGAGTTACTTACACAGGTGTAATCCGGCTATCGTTTCTTCAGATGATTGTCCACAAGCTAACACCATTAAAGCAACATACAGCATTCTCTCATTCCCTTGAAACAGCTTCTGGATTTTTCTCACTGGGATTGAGTGATCTTTCTATTCACACTGCTTTCTTTATCAAGGATTTACAACCAGTTTTTAAATGTGGTAGTTTTAGCCCTTCCTTGCAACTCTAATTTTCCTCCAAATTTTCTGGCTATTCTTGATAATTTTTCCACATGAATTTTAATACTAGCCACTTAGTTCCCCCTAGAATACCTTTTTGGTGTTTTCATTGAGATCACATGAAATTTGCAGGCTCCCTGTCTCTGACAGCTCTATGATGATAAGAATCTAAGAACATGGTATATTTTAGCATTGTTAAGCTTTTGTGTCCTTTGAGTGCATTAAAATTGCAAACTATAAATCTTGCATATTTCTTGTTAAGTTTATTCAAGAGTTTTATTTTTGTTGCTATTTTAAATGGGATCTCTCCTTTGTTATAGCTTCTAATTAGCTATTTTTTGTAGATATGAGTGTTGTTTGATTTTCATATATAAATGGAATTTATTAAACTCTGTATGTGTTTATAATGCTTTTATTTCGTCCTTTTATTCCATGAAAATACCAGAAGCTGCAAGGTATAGTTATGGGCCATATCCAGTGAGAACTGGATTATGTGCAGCTAAGAGCTAAGACTTTTTGCAGCATTAAGTTTCGAGTCAGTTGCATGGTAGTAGTGTGAGGCCCTGGGTTTTATCCTCAACAACATGAAAACATGAATGAAAAAATATCAATAAGTAGAAGAATTAAATTAGGCATGCTGGTACAGGGCTATTCTCCCAACATACAGAAACCTGGAGCTGGAGGATGATGAGCTTGAGGCCAGTTACATAAACAAGATCTTGTCTCAAAAGAAAACAACAAGAAATAAAGGAAAGAAGGAGGAAGGGAGGGAGGGGAGGAGGGAGGGTGGAAGGAAACCTGTCTAGTGGTTCATGTCTGTAATCCCAGCTCGTTAGGCAACTGAGCTAGGAAGTCTACAAGTTTAAGACTAGCCAGGGCTACAGAGTGAGTTCAAGTTCAGCTGGCCAACCTGAAACCTTGTCTCAAAATTTAAAAGTCAGAAAAATAAGGTTAGGGGGCTATTTCTCACTGGTAGAGTGCTGGCCTAGCACGTCTGAGGCCCTGAGTTCAGTGCTGCCAAAAGCCAAGTGTGTTTAAGAAAAGGCTATGTGGGTGGGGATGGAGAGATGGCTCAGTGGTTAAGGGTGCTGGCTGCTTTTCCAGAGGGCCTGAGTTCAGTTCCCAGCATCCACACGGTGTTCACTGTAACTCTAATTCTGGGGATCTGACACCCTAGGCACACATATGGCATGTGGCATACGTTCAAAGATACACACATACATACCTATGAATAGAAAAAAATACACGCGACAGAGACTTTTAGGCTAACTGCAGAGCTGCTCTCTAATGTATCATCCCTTTCTGCTTCCCCCAGGGCTTGCTCTGGAGACCAGGCCCTGGCATAACTCACTGGTGTGTCACCATCATTTTAAAACATGGCCTTCCTCCTTCCATGGCAGATTCTTTCCCAATGATTCCAGGCAGCAACCAGAACAGTCCTTTTAAACAGAAACCTGATCGCATTTACAGCCCTCCAGTGGCCCTTCCTTGCCAGCTGGTCTCCTTAATAAGCCTGAACATTTCCTTCAATCTCTGCCTATGGCTACTCACTTTCCACCCCTGGCTTTATATCCCTAACTCGGGGCTTTCAAATTGCCTACCCATTGGGCCATAAAACCCGCAGGTGTGTTTCATTTGGCACATACAGTTTGCTTTAATTTTTTTCAAGTTGAGCCAATGTTTAAAACCAAGGAATTTCTCATTTAAAAAATCCAGGTTTTCATATTTTTTGAAAAACTAGAGTAGACCTCCTCCTGCCCACTCACTGGCCACACCGTCCTGGAATGCATGCTGGCTGTCCCTTTATTGGGCTGCCTCTGTGACACCAGACTAAATACTGAGAGAAGGTGGCTGTCATGATTATTCTGCTGGCCAGCTCCTGGGGTGGGGGGTTTATCTTGGATTTCAACTGTCACTTCTCCAAGGAGATCTTTTGGGAAATCTAGGCTCCTATTTACACGGTTCCAGAAGGCAAAGCCTCTTCCTATTGGGGCACTGATTGTTGCCCAAGACAGGAGGGGAGGAAGGCAATGAGAGGAGCCGAAGAGGACCGCCCTTGAATCTGTCACCTGACCTGTGTCCCTTGGAGAAACTGGCATAGTTCCCCTCACAGTAGTGAGGCGCTTTCTATGTCTCAGTTTGTTCATTGTTTACATGGTTGTCTTCTTTCTCTTTATGACACAGAAAACCAAGTCAATTAACAGTTACTGTATGGGGTAGCAGACACCACGTTAGGAATGAATGTATGTAAATAAGTAATATACAGCTTTCATCCTGGGAAGATACATGTCGTCACTGGAGAAAATATGCAACAATACAAGTAACTGAAATTGTTAAGAGCTACGACAAAGCCATAGACAGAAGCCTAACAGGAATACGGTTACCGGAATCACAGTTCCTGCTGAAGGAACCCAGAAAAGCTAATAAGGGAAATGTGCACACTAACTATTGCAGGAGAGGGATATACACAGCCGTCAGGGAAGGCACGAAGGGAGGTGCCGTGAGAACACCCTAGACAAGAACCTAGACAAGCAGGGTTTCCAAATATGTAGTGTGTATGGAGATGGAGAGATGCTTGGCAGTTAAGAGCACTGGCTCCCCTTCCAGAGGATCCAGGTTCAGTTCAGTTCCCAGAACCCAGATGGCAGCTCACAACTACCTGTAACCCCAGTTCTAGAGGATCTGATGCCCTCTTTTAGTATCCAGAAGTACTGTATGCACATATACATGTGTCCAGGTTCTCACACATAAAATAAAATAAATCTAAAAAAAAAAAAAAAAAAGCCAGGCAGTGGTGGTGCACGCCTTTAATCCCAGCACTCGGGAGGCAGAGCCAGGCAGATTTTTGTGAGTTCAAGGCCAGCCTAGTCTACAGAGTGAGATCCAGGAAAAGCACAAAACTACACAGAGAAACCCTGTCTTGAAAAACCAAAAAACAAACAAAACAAAAAAACAGCAGGCCAGATGTGGTGGTAGATGACTGAAATCCAAGCACTCAAGAGTAAAGAGGCAAGAGAACCAAAGGTTTTTAGCCAGCTTGGACTACATAAGGAGTTTAAGACCAGCCTGAAACTCCATGATGGTTAATCCTTATTGTCAGTGTGACTAAATTTATAATCACCCAGGCTGCCCACCTAGGGCAGGTCTTCAAAGGTGTTTTCAAAGTGGTTTCGCTGAGCAGGGAAAATCTATGCTAAACCTGGACACTATCCCAAGGGTTGGGATCCATACTAGAGGATAAGGAGAAAGAAAACTGAATACCAGTACACTCTGTTCCTGTTCTGACGAGGTGAGGAGTGTGCAGGGAAGAGGGGGAAGGCAGGGGGCACTTGGTAGGGGCAGCAGCAACTTTGGCCACACACTCTTTTCTAGTCATCATTGGCTAGGTAACTCTGCTGTGTGCAAACTCATCACAGAACCTTACTCTGTGCTGACCCATATGAGGGACACCAAGAGGATGGGGGGCGTTTGCCTAGAAAGAAGTCTAGAAAGAAAGTCTTCTGCCTGGGTTGAGAGGAAGAGTGTAGAAGGAGCCACCCACCCAGCCTTCCTACAAACTGTTCCATAGCTGGCCTCTGGCCTGCAGGAAACAACCCCACTGGGCATGAGGAATGACTTGAAGGTCGGGGCCACTTCTTCTCTGGCCCTTTCTAAGCTTCATTTTCTCCCATACCTGGGGGAGATGTATGCTGCCCCTCTTCAAGAAGCACTGTCTTTAAATGAAGATTCCTGAAACAGTGGATACCCCAAAGACCCCCAAGGAATGTAAGTACCATGTAAAATCCTCAGCCACCATGTGAAGATAGGTTTCTGGGGGGCGTGAGAAAGTGGTCCCTCAGTGGACTGCCACGCTAGCCATTTCAGGAACAGCTGGGCTTTCTGAAGCTGGGGTTCCCAGGTCTATCGGCTCCACCCTTCTGTGTCTGTCCCAGAGACAGCCCTGGGGAATGAGAACGAAAACGTCATCAGTCTTATTCCTGCGTTTGGTCCTGCAGAGCTGGAGTAAGTGTGGGTGGGGAGAGGGTTTCCAGTCAGGGTGAACACATGTGTGGGGCTCTGTGTATGGGATTCCAGTTTGGGGAATGTTTGACATAAAGTGTGTGTCTAGATAAATTCACTTCCTCTCCCATCTGCCCCTTTCTCTGAAGTATAGCATCCCTTCCCTCCTGGCTAGAAAGAGGGGCACAGGGAGACAGCTCCAAGCCACCTGGGTGGGAGCTCTGGGCACCCCTGGATTCAGATGCCTCATGCATGAAGTCACATCCTCTCCCTCTGCGCATGAAAGGCAGCAGAAACCTGAAGTGGATACAGAGTGGGAAGGGCTGGGATTTTGCTTGGCTGGGGCTGGAAGTACACAACAGTGATCTGGGAGATGAGGCCCACCGTCCAGCTCTCCCAGCGACAGAGAGGCTGCAATATAGGGTGTTTGCGCTGTTCCTTAGGTACCCGGAGGAAGTGGCCTCCAGGCACAGCAGGCTAGGTGGAGGAGGGTAGCTAGTTAGAGAGTGGCAAAGGATTGAGGGGACATGAAGAGCTTAGGGGGGACCAAAGAGCCTGGAACGAGAGGGAGGAGGTTTGAAAGATCAAGACTTTTGTGTGCTTTTTTCCACAAAAGGGTAGATCTCACAAAAACAAATGAGATCTTGAGAAGGATGGGACCCCTCACGACAAAGAGACGTGTATGGTAGAGAAATCCATTTATACTGCTGAAAAGCCAAGGCTGATTATTCTTTTTGTGTGTGTGCAGGGAGGAGAAGGAGGAGGAGGAGGAGGAGGAGCAGGAGGAGGAGGAGGAGGAGGAGGAGGCAGAGTTTGAAGACAAAGTTTCTCTGTGTAGCCCTGGCTGTCCTGGAACTCTACAGACCAGGCTGGCCTGGAACTCACAGAGATCCACCTGCCTCTGTCTCCTGAGTGCTGGGATTAAAGGCGTGTGCCATCATCGCCTGCCAAAGTTGATCATTTTAAAGAGTGAAAGAGAAGAGGTGGGGGGGAAGGGTCATACATCAGATACATTTGTACCAGAAATGGTGTTCATGCTTCCACAAAGCCCACTGGAGGAAGAGAACGAAAATTTCACAGAAAGCAAATTGAAATAATTTGGGCAGGATCCAAGAAAAAGTGAGGCACCATATTCCAAGTCTGCGCATAAAAGGACCACTGAGCAGAATGCATTTGAAGAACTATGGGCAAGTATCTCTTCAAGTGCAGAGTCCAATGTGGGTGCAAAGATCAGAAGGATCTGTGCAAAATACTCCAAAAACGTTGGTGCAAACCTTCTTGTGACCAAGGTAATGCCTACAGGAATGACTGAGAAGTTCATGGAACTTGATATCTAAAGGAAATCACAGGCAATATGAGACACAGCAAGGTTCACTCAGGAAGGACGCACACAGACATGTCCAGGCCTGGGGTTAGAGCTGGATCAATGGACATGCTCTGGGGAGGATTTTCAAACATGGTAATGTGAGCACAGGCAAGATTTGTCAGACTGATAGTAGCTTTTTAACAGGTCCAGAATGAATGCTTCTTTTATTTCTTGTTATGAGAAACACCATAAGAAAAATATCTTAATATTATATGCAGAAAATGATATTAGTAAGCCCAATAAAAGATTAGTTCCTAGGAAATCAACAGAGCAATCTAAACATTGGTTTGTCTGATACAAAGCTGAGCCTTCCTGGAAGAGATGGGGGATATTTAAAATGTCAAGACTAAAGCAATATTTCACCGTCACAGAGGAGGAACAGCAGAAATGAAGTCTATTTGAGAGCTGACACTTTTCATTACTTGTAGGAAAGGATGCGATAAGAAGTGTTTGTTGAGAGACTCCTCTTCCCATCTTCTACAGCCAGGTTTTGGAAGCATCTCCACAGCCTGTGTTAGGGTTCTGTCCCAGTGGTCGCTGCATTGGGAACCACAGAGAGGGAAGGGAAGTCTTCCTTGGGATACAGATGCAGTCCTAAGCAACATCATAAGGATGTGCAGTGGCCACTGTTCCCATGAGATGGGACCCCAAATGCTTACCTGGGACCCAAAAGGAGATGGTTATAAACAAGGGGTGATTATTTGATTATTCTAGTTGCAAAAGAAAGTCACCTTAAGGAAGAAACATTGTGACAGACTCCTAAAAAGGGATTTATGTGCTTGCCATATGTTTAAAGCCCTGGGCTCAATCCCTGGCACCACATAAACTAAGTGTGGCAGCCCACAGTAGCAATCCTAGCACCAAGAAAGTGGATGTAGGAAGTTCAGGACTCTCAGCTGTACACTGAGTTTGAGGCCAGCCTGGGATACATGAAACCTTGCTCAAACAAAAATCAACAATCAACAAATCAACTCCCAGAGAAAGAGAGAGTTGTTGAGTGGAAGGGTACAGGAACATCAGGGGCTAGCTTGGGCTACATGGTGAGTTCAAGGCTAGTCAGGACTCCAGAGTAGGACCTTGTATCAAACAAGAAGGAGGAGGAGGTACAAGAAGAGGAAGAGGAAGATAAGGAAGGAGGAAAAGGAGGGGGAGGGGGAGGAGGAGGAGAAAGAAGAATAGAGTCTTTAGAGAATTGTTCTGCTTTTATCCAATGTGGTGTTTGCATAAGGACAAAGGTAACCAACCTCCCAGGGGTGATTTAGTGGACCCAGAGGCAATCACATTGGACCTGAAAGACATCCTGAAGAAATCAAAAAGACTTTCTGTGTCTTCTCAGACCCTCTGGATCACTCCCAGGACCTTGGGCAGGGTCTGGGGTACAGGGTCTGGGGAGCATAGTTCTCCAAGAGTGAGCATCTGTTGAGCAGTGTGGAAGGCAATGCTCCCCAGCTGATGTCACCTTGGCAGCTCTCTGGATTCCTTTGAGGTGAAGCTCAGAGAGACTCGGGACTTGGTCCATGTCATTCCCATCAGAGAAGATGTAGTGGAACTCATTCTCACTCAGGACAGCCCAGGATGGCTAGTGTCAAGAGCCCTGGTTCCACATTGCCACCCTGAAGCCCTTCCAGCTGAGACCCAGGGAGGGACATGGACTTATTCAAGCTTGGTAACACTGTGATTTATTTAACCAGTTTCCTAGTGATGGACGGTAATGGATTTAACCTTTTACTCTTACAAATAACACCACAATGGGCTATGCAAACCATCCTCTGTGAATGTGTAAGTGCATCTGTAGTTCAAATTTCGGGAAACTTCCTGGCTGGATTGAAGAATATTGAATAAATATTTGAAGAGCACTGTTTGAAGGGATAGCCAGTTTTAGGGAAGGCTGCTTCTCTCTGTTTGGCTCTGTTCCCCAGCAATGAGCCACAGAAGGAAAAAAAAAAAACAACTTTCTTTTTCACATCACTAAAGATGAACAACGATTATTAGTACCGCCCATGGCCCAGACAGGTACTCACACTGTCCAGGTGACAGAGCTGCTCTAGCGGTGTAGGAACCAAGGGCTCACTTTACCATGCACCAGGTGTACGACCCTGGCCAAGTTATGTTCATGAGTCTCAATCCTTTCACAATGTCATTGTTTTAGCAGAGAAGTCATATACCTTTGAATAATTGAAATCCACATTAGGGAGCAGGGGGACACCTCCACTGGTAAAGTGCCTGGTGTATCAGGACAAGGACCTAAGTTCTATGCCACAGAACTCAAATAAAAAAATCTGAGTGTGGTGACATGCCCTTGCAATGCCAGCCTGGGAGGCAGAGACAAGTGGATCTCTGGGGCTTGCTAGGCAGCCAGCTTAGTGGAAGCCATGAGCTCCAGGTTCAGTGAGTGACTGTCTGAAAAAACAGGATGAATGGTTCCTCAGGAACAACATTTAGGGTCACATGAACATGTATCTGTACACTTGCACATATACACATATATGACAGCATCAGCAGTAAGGGGCAGGCAGACATTCTATGTCTGCATTGGCTATCTTCCCAAGAAGGGCCTATGTGCTGTTAACCAAAAGTCTCATTATGAAAAAGCATCAGAAACGCCTGTACTGGAACTCTGACTTCTAGGCAAGACATGGCTATTACCATCCTAAAATCAGAACGTTTGTAATTACCCACAGGAGACACTCATGAGACTGTGCCCATTACCATTTTCTCATGAAGTAGTGGGACATGAGACCTGCTCCCCAAATTCTAGCCACTAACTCCTTCCTGCCCCATCAACAAGCTGCACATGATCCTGCCCCAGGTGCACTTGAGAGATGCCTGAGCATTTAGAAAGGCTGACTGGAGTTAAGACTCAGGGATGCAGCTGTTGGGGATCTCCACCCACGTTGGAGAGAATTTTTTCTATTGGTGTAGCCCCTTGAGATTCACACATGCTCCTGTATGCAACCCCAGTAAACTTAGTGGATCACCAAGCGGGACATGGATGGAATCCTTTCTTTGGTCTGTTTGTGCCTTGTCTGAGGTAATACAAAGTTTCTGTGGATCTTTCCAGGAAAAGTAACACGACATGAGAACAGTCTGACTTAATACAAAACAAAGAGAACACACCTTTAATCCCAGCAGTCAGGAGGCAGAGGCTTGTGGATCTCTGTGAGTTTGAGGCCAGTCTGGTCTATATGATAAGGTCCAGGACAGCCAGGGCTATGTGGAGACCTTATCTCAAACAAACAAACAAACAAACAAACACAAAGAAAGAGAGAAAGAAACAAAGAAACAAAGAGACAAAGAAACAAAGGAAGAAACAAAGAAGGAAGGGAGGGAGGGAGGGAGGGAGGGAGGGAGGAAGGAGGGGAGGAAGGAAGGAAGGAAGGAGGAAGGAAGAGGAAAGAGGATGATATTCTTATTTCACAGAAAGACAGAACTGTCTGTCCTGAATAGCAGCCATTCATGGCGGTTGAAAGATGGAATGTGGTTGGTGAGACAGTTGTACCAGAAGTGTAAAGTGCATTCTAGGTTTCAAAGGCTCAGTAAGAAAAAAAAAAGTCAATTAGTCCATCAGCAATTTTTATACTGATCCTGTGTTGAAATATGCTTAAGATATGGAGCTAAATAAGCAAATTACATTCTAAAATTAATTCCACCTTTCTAAAAGGTTTTAAATATATCTACTAGAAAATTTTGAATGAACTACATGGCTTGCACTCTGCAGCTAATAATATTTCAATGTGAAAGTGTTTGTGCAGGGTGAAGGAAGTTGAAGAGACATGACACCTAAAAGCAAGACATGACCTAGACTTGACGCTCTGCTAGAGGAGACAGAAATACCATATAGGACTTTTTGGGGGTCAGTTGCCCAAACTTGTATTCAAACAGTAGATTAGATGAAAGAGTTACGTCAATATTCAATGTCTGTTGTTTCTGTCTGTCCTGGGTTGAGATAATATCCCCACTGTTGGAGATGCACAGTAAGATATCTAGGGTTGAAGGTTCATGAGTGCAGCTTTGCCACAGATTGTTTCAGGAAAGGTTGGGTTTAATATTGTGTTAACGGGAATTGGGAGTTGTTGGAGAAAGCAAGCGATGAAGTATGTGCAGCTAAAAGGTACCAGGGGCATCTGTGTAAAATGTGGATGTGTTCTTGGTACTATTTTTAATTTTTCACGAGAGAAGAAAACATAGGTGCACAGCTGAACTGGTCTCTCTTCTTTCCGGTGTTTCTTATTCTCACAAAGGGCTCTGCTATCCAGCTCCTGCCATAGGGCACTGGGAATAGTCCTAGTTTCTTATCCTGTTGCAATGATAAATTACCCTGACAAAAGCAATTTTTAACAGAGAAAGAGTTCATTCTAGCTCACAGATACAGGTTTCAATCAGTCACGGTGAGGAAGTCAAGGCTGCAGGAGCACACTGTGTCTACAGCCAGCAGGAGGAATAGGAGCACACTGTGTCTACAGTCAGCAGAAGCAAGAGGAGCACACTGTGTCTACAGTCAGCAGAAGCAAGAGGAGCACACTGTGTGTACAGTCAGCAGAAGAAAGCAATACATGCATGCATGTGAGTGCCCACCTCACTTTATTCTTACACAGGATAGGATTCTTAAGGTTAGAAGTGGGAAATGTCTCTACCCACAGTGGGTGGGTCTTCCAATATCAATGAACATAATCAAGAAACCCCCCCTGAACCAGGTGGTGGTGGTGCACTCCTTTAGTCCCAGCACTCAGAAAGCAAAGGCAGTCAGATATCTGTGAGTTCAAGGCCAGCCTGCTCTACAAAGTGAGTTCTAGGACAGCCAGGACTGTTACACAGGGAATCCCTATTTTGAAAAACCAAACCAAAAAAAAAAGAAAAAGGAAGAAAGAAACAGAGAGGGAGCGGGAGGGAGGGAGGAAGGAAAGAAGGGAGGAAGGAAGGAAGGAAGGAAGGAAGGAAGGAAGGAAGGAAGGAAGGAAATCCTTCTGTATTAGTTAGGGTTACTATTGCTGTGATGAAACACCTTGAGGAGAAAAGATTAATTTGGCTTACCCTTCCACATCAGGACAGGAACTGAAACAGGGTAGGAACCTGGAGGCAGGAGCTGATGCAGAGGCCATGGAGGGGTGCAGCTTACTGGCTTCCTTACCCTGGCTTTCTCAGCCTGCTTCCTTATAGAACTCAGGGCCACCAGGCCAGGAGTGCTCTACCCACAATGGGCTGGACCATCACCCATCAGTCACTAATGAGGGAAATGTTCTACAGGCTTGCCTACAGTCTGATCTTATGGAAACATTTTCTCAGTTGAGGCTCCCTTCTCTCTCTCTGATGACTCCAGCTTGTGTCAAGTTGACATAAAACTAGCCAGCACACCACCATAGACATGCCCAGTGTCCCATCTCCCAGGCAATTCCTCATTTTGAGTTTGCTTTGGTTTGTGTGTTCGTACTCTTATTAAGTGTAGAGACCAGAGGACAACTGGTAGGCATCAATTCTCTTTTGGGAATTGAGTTCATCAGGCTTGGTGGTAAGAGTCTTTACTTGCTAAGGCATCTTTCCAGCCCTAGATTTTGTTGACAATTAACACTACCCATCACAGGAGTCAATCTAGATTATTCTTTTTTCTCTATTCAGTCTTCCATCCAGTCATGAAACATTCTACATCCTTCCTCCTTGTGTCTCTCAGATCTGTTCTTCTGTATCTCCACCTCTACTGCCGTGGACAGACTCATCTCTACCAGTCAATTAAACTCCCTTCCCAGCTTGCTGCCCTCCTACAGCTCCCTCATCTCAGAGTCAGAGCTGATGTTTTAGATCACCAAGCTAAACAAGTTGGTCTGCTGAACACCCACTGGGGCTTCTCGTTATGTGCTTGCTAGACAACAGCACTGAGCCAGACAGGGTCCCATCAGGGCCTGGCTGCTTTCTTTCTCTTGATTTCTACTTTGCCTGACTCTCAAATGCACATCTATGTGGATGTGCATGTGTGCGTGTGTGCGTGCGTGCGAGCGTGCGCGCGCGCGCGCGCGTGAGAGAGAGAGAGAGAGAGAGAGAGAGAGCACTCTAGTGCTGGTCTTGTCTTCCCACCTTGTTTGAGGCAGGGTCTCTCATTAACTACTATGTATGCCAGGCAAGCCTCTGGTATTCTCTTGTCTCTTTCTTCCATCTCATCCTAGGTGTGCTGAGGTTATAAAGCATACTGACCCTATCTGGTTTTACATAGGGCCTGGGGATCTGAACTCTGATCCTCACACTTGTACAACAAGCACTATCTTCTGGGCCAGCACCCCAACCCTCCCCCCTCTTTTGATCCCCCATCTCAACTTTCCAAGTAGCTGGGATTACCCACTTGGCTTCATACAAACAACCCCAAACAGCCTGTCATTCTGCAACACCCAGACTTCTTACACATCAGTACCTTTGCTCTAGCGACTCTGTGACCTGGAATGCCCACCCCACTCTGTCCAGGAAGCGCCACTCATCTGCAAGAATCACTTCTCTTAAATGAGCAAGAACAGTAGAAATGACATAACCGAGGACTTGAAATTGGTTTCTTCATGTGCTTCATCAACAACAGTCGGTACTTTGATGGACTTTGTTCGGCTTATTTTTTTCACTCAGAGGTTGCTCAGGCTGACCTCCAACTCCTGGCCTGAAGTATAATCCCCTAGAATCACTGGGGCTGTGCCTCCACCACAGCAGATTCAACTGAACTATTTTTATAATGATATTTGCTATGATTTTTAGAATAAAAATTAAAGAATAAACCCTATCCCAGTAGCCAAATCTGAGAAACAAGGTCCTTGGATAATCCAAAGGATATTTATTGATTTGAATGGGAAGAGCATAACTTTGTAGAGGAAGAACTCGGAAGACCCTCTTTAGTCAAGTGGAATCACCTGGAGTATTGACAGCCTGTGATCCCTGACTGTAGTATGGTGGGAACAAGACATTTCTGCTCTGGTGATCAGGGTCAAAAATGTATTTCCTTGGTGTAATCTCAAGGAAACACCAGACTAAGGGAAAGGAAGAACCTTCTACAGAGTAACTAGCAGAGACACGTTGGATGTGTAAAGATCTAGAAGCTGAAAGAAGAGACTGAGGAAGCAAGTTGATGAAAGGGGCTGAGGGGCACAGGGCTGGTCCATGCTACACTGTGGCATGTAGAAGCCAGCAGGGCGTCCTCCGCCACCACTAGTGAAAAAGCTTGGAAAGTCTGATCAAAGTCGGGAGGCCAAACAGCAGTGCTATATCAATGTGAACCTTATGGTTTTGACCATTGTACTGGGGTGTTAACATTTGAGAATGCTGGATGCAGAGCATGGGGAACACCATGCTATATTTGAAACTTCTGTATGAGATTATCTCAAAATTAAGTTAAAAAATAAAATCTGTTTTGAAAGATTTTCAAAACAGAGATACTATGAGAGAGAGAGAGATGAATTTAAATATCATTTGAGATAAAAGAGTGACCATCTTCTCCCAGTAATTTTCGATACCTTTTATAGCACTTTATCATGACTACTGATACACTTGGTTTGTCCCAGAGGTCCTGAATACAAGTGTGATGTGTGTGTGTGTGTGTGTGTGTGTGTGTGTGTGTGTGTGTGCATGTGCGTGCGTGCATCTATGTGCTGGTGCATGTGCATAGAAGCCTGAGGTCAACTTCAACGTTCCGTCTCAGGACATCTACCGATCTACCTTGTTTGTTGACACAGGCTCTCTCACTGGGACCTGGGGCTTGTTTACCTACCTAGCCTGGCTCACCATCAGGCCCCAGAGATACACCTGTCTGGGATTACAAGCATATCACCATCACACTTTACCAAAGGACCATCTCCCCAGATCCAGCTCTTTGGTGCAAGTTTTTGTGTGAACAGAAGTTTTCAGCTCCTTTGGATAATATCAAGAAATGTGATTGAAGCCTGGAATATAGATAGGGCAGCAGCATGCCACCATCATTATCATAGTCATCATCATCATCATCATTATTGATTAAGGCAGGGTCTCTCTATGTCACCCTGGCTGGCTTACAACTTTCTATGTAGACCAGGCTGTCCTCAAACTCACAGAGATCTGACTGCCCCTGCCTCTTGAGTGCTGGGATTAAAGGACTAGCCTGGATGCACTACATTAACACACTGCCAAACTCTCTCTCGGTTTGCACCCAGACCAGTGGTGAGCAGACTTCCAGTTTCCCCACAGCCTCTCCAGCACTTGCTGCTGTTAGCTTGGCTTTTTAATGGGTGTGTGTTAGCATCTCACTGTTACTTGAATTTGCACTTCCCTAGTGCCTTGCTGTGGAGTATCTTTAACTGCCTTGAGTAGGTGGTTGGCCAAGTGAAATTGAATTGTTTTGCCTTATTTAATTAACTTCTTATTTTAGTTTTGGACAGTTTCATACACATATACATTTTTAATAGCCCTTTGCAGTTGCTATGAAGTAAAAATATCATTCTAATTTCATTTCTAGGTTGGAGGGGGCAGCAGAGCCTAGGGATGGCTTGCCTGAAGTCACACACAAGTAGACCAGGTGGCCAATAGCTCTTGCTTCCTGTTGCTGCTTCCGGGCTCTTTCCATGGATCCCCAGGTGGTCTGTCCCCCAACCCTCCCACTCTAGTTTTGCTGAACACAGCTGAGGATATGATACTACTTTTCTGATAATCCCAGCGAGGCTTCCTGGAATCAAGATGGGGAGCCTAAGACACCTCAGAATAGCCCAGGGGCCTGGCTCGAGACTCCACCCACAGGAAATCCCCTGGTCTGTGGCCCCTTGAGTGACAGTTTTGAAGGCTGTCGGGACAGGCAGACTGTAGTAGAACTGCTCAGGACTTTCTGGACCTTTCTCTTAGATTGGCAGTAAGCTGGCCATGAGTGGAAGTGGGTTGTAAATTCTCTTAATGGCCATGGCTTTTGCTTCCGGGGAATTCCACTCTCATCTCATAGGCCCCAACAGCCATTAGAATGTGCTTTCTTTCTTTAAAATTGAGTAGTTCTTCACAACTGTCAGAGTAATGAGTGTCCTGTTTCCCTTATGACTTCATTTTCCCCCTTTGCTGCCCCCCCCTCAGCCCACTCCCTGTAAGCCGTAACAAGAGTTACCATTAAAGTGTTGTTAGTTTCAATTTCTGGAGGTGAACACCGACTTCTTTTTTCATTGCTTTAATTAGTTGCTATGCATGTGAACGATGCAAAAATCGGTCTTCCTGTAAAGGGGAATGAAGTAGGCGAAGTCCTGTGGTACTCACAGAACTACCTCTGTTAGGCAGGGCCTGTCCTGCCTCTGTATTTTGTGGATCACTGAGCATTGCACTCTCCATCCTTTATTCCCACGCCTACTCATCCAACCTGCAAGTGTGCAAAATGGTTCGCTTGCTGGGAGAATGGATTCAGAAAATGCCACTACCATCCCCACAGGCAAGGAAGTGGGCTCTGCGGTCTTCACACAAGAACTCTGGCTCCCGATTTTCAGAGTATGATCTAGAATAGCCTAGAATGTGCCTTTAAGTGGAGGACTCTGGCTAAGAAAGGAGTCAAGTCAGAGGGGCCAGAGCAAGTACCATGTACCTAGATCTAAGTGCTGGGGTCACCTCTCCTCTCCCACCCAGAGAGAACCAGTTACCAGTTTCCCTTGAACTTACAGACATATGGAATATATGAACCTCAGAGAACAAAGGTGTTGTTTTGAAGGTTATTCCCCTCCCCCACTCGGTGAATAATATCATACTGTATGCATCGTTCTGCAACTGGCTGGTGTTCACTTAGACTGAGGTGGGGGTTTTTCCACACAGTTCTGTGTTTTTAGCTGCCACCTGGTACCCCGTAGGTATGACTATACTACAGTTTCACTAAAGGCAAATGGCCTTGCTTTAGAGTGGGGTTTACATGGTCATCTACATGTAGATTCCTCTAAAAAAAATGCTATGTGCTGTAAAATTGCCCACTAAAATTAACAGTATAAAAATCCTAGAATCAGGCCTGTAAAACCCACATGGCTTGGTTATAGAGCTAACAGGACCAGTAATTGGTACTTCAGGCAAGCAGCTCTAGATGGGAGGCTGCCTCCGGGGACATTAAAACCGAATGGGCTGGGCACTATTCAGCAGGTGTGGGGCCGCACAGGTGGCATGAGCCAGGTGGGCACGGGAGGAAGTGCAGGCTGCTTCCTAGGATGAGTCTCTCCGGAGAGTGTAGCCCAGGTGCAAGGCAGCCTTTGAGATTATCTTAAAATAGAGCAAAGGGGTTCTTCCTGAGCAGGGGGCCAAGCTGATGGCTTTTCCTTCTCTGCTGTTCCATCACACCCCCACCCCACCCCAGTCCCCATGCCGGCCTTATTTTGTAGACACACCATCTCCTTCACGGCCAAGGTGGACAAGCTCTTTTTCCAGAAATATGTTACACAAACGACAAGAGCGTAGTACACACCAGGAGAGTGTTTGAGAAATAGGAAAAGGAGAGAGAAATAAACAATAAGTAGGTAAGTAAGTAAATATATATGTATATATATTATGCTCTGAGCTATGTGGGAAAGTGATGCCTCAGCTGCCCTCAGACTCTGGGCTCCCGCATGGGTTCCACAGGGGAAGGCTACCATCCTACCTTGTCCAAGCTGAAATTCATATCAGGTGTTTCCCCCATGTGGACTTCCCTCCCTTTAAGGAAGAAAGATTTTAAATCTTGTTTGAATGTTGTGCTGTGGAAATTCCCCTCCGTGTAACTTCTCACCTTGCACAATCTGAGAGGGTGTGTTTGGAAGACTGAGACTCAGAGCATAGAGTGGAACCTCAGGATCCTTGAGTGCCCAGCTCATTCTTTGGGCTTCTTTTCCGGTCTCCTTGGGAGGACTTTCAGATTGCTTTAGCTATAGGAAGGTTATATAGGAAGCCATATATACATATGAAGCTATAGGAGGCTGGGGGAAAAGGCTGTAGCCCTGGTACTGCTGCAGAGTTTGGGGCCATCCTCCACTTGAATCCACAAGCACCATTTCCTTCATTCAGCCCCTTCTACATCTGATCTCTGGAGGTCTCTCAGGGAGTTTGCTTGTTTATAATAATCCTAGGCCCTTGAGCATGCGTGGCAAGTCTTTTGGAGCTATATCCTCAGCCCCTAAAGTTGGCTCAGAGGTGGTAGGTGTCTTAGGAGGCTTGTGTCCTGCTGGGCTGCTGGGCAAGGGCCAGTACCACTAAGTTCAAGTGAGACTAAGCCCAGATCCTCTGCCCTAGGACAAGTGGAAAGAGGTTAGCAAGTGTTTCCACTTCAGAACAAAATGACAGTGTCTTCGGTGTCTTGCATACTCAGATGGAGTTGGGTAAATCAAGGCATGGTGTTAATAGCCCTCCAGGCAAGTTGCCAAATAAAAGTCCTTCAAATCCCAGGGAGACTTGGATAGACTAACAACACTGTCCCATTCTACAATCTAGAAAACAGGTTCAGTCAGAGAATCTGAGGAAACTACTCAGTCTCACAGCTAGTAGGAGCTCATACCAGGATTTGAACCTATGTCCATCCGCTTGGAAATATCATGTGTTTTACATGGCATAAAGAGTGGAGTTTGAAGTGGATCATGAAGTTGTCCACTGATCCCTCCTCTCAGACTTTATAAATGGAGTCACCAGTGTGGTGAGTCAGGTGAAACCAGTCCCTTTCTTGTCTGACCAAGACATCATGATTCTGTCTATGAAAACCTGGGGACTACCAGCAAAATTCCCCTTGAAAGCAGATGCATAGAGTCCCTGGACTGGTAGAATGTAAAAGCGACAGCTAGTTCCCAGAACTAAATATAGGAACATGTGGTCTTGGATGGTCTCAGAACTTGGCCCAACAGCCAATGGTCATGTCCCAGAAACCTGGCATGGAATAATAAGTGGCCAACCCAGAGGTCTGGTTACTATGGGGCAGCTTGGCCAAAGACTGTCCCAGAGGAAGTGGTCTTCCCCATGTCATAATGATACGGTGATGCTACTAGGTCCTCTCTCTTGAGAAGTGTGAATATAAGATGTCTGGTAAGGACTCTTCAACATCGGGCTATACGTCCTGAGTTACTAATCTACATAGGGCCTAGGGGCCACTCAGCACAGTCGTTGATTTCCTACAAGAAGTCATTATAAATCCTACTGTGATCTAGGCTTCTGAGTCTCTATCCTTGAAGGAACACACTTTGCTTTCATGTTCCCAAGCTCCGAGAGGCAGCAGGGGATGTTCACACATTGCCATCGGGCCCCTGACACTGCTGCCATATGCCTTTTGCCTCCTAGCTCCTTCCTATCTTCCCTTGCTAAAGCAAAAGAGGAGAAGGAACTAAGGATGTCTACAAGGGGGAGATCATGACTGACATGGAGTGAAAGGTGAGTCAGATAGGGAGAGGGTAGGTAAAACAGGACTTGGTGATATTGCTGGAATTGAGGATCTAGAGAGGAAGATTAGAAAGAGAGAAGGTGGAGTTTGATCAATGGCGGGAAATTGAGACTATTCTGGGGTAAAAAGTCTACTGTAGGGCTGATCATGGGAATAGATAGCTAGGAAAGCCAGAGGACAAGGGCATTGGAAAGAGCTGTCCAAGCAGCCATGCTTACTGTATTTGAAAACCTTAGAGAATGAAGAGTACCTACGGTAAGGACCAGAGCACACAAGTGAGCAAGGAACTGGAATTAGAGAGGAAAAAACAGAGTGTGCACCTGCCAGACAAGAAGGTAGAAAGACAGACATGGTCACATGTCGGCAAGAACACGAGCTCTTTCTTGATTTGAGGGTAGATGGAAAGGAAAGCCCTGCACCTGCCTGCTGTGAGTTTTTCACCAAATACCTGACAAAAAGTAGCGCAAAGGAGGAAGGGGTTATTTTGGCTTGCAGTTCAAAGGAGCACACTCCCTCCTGGTGGGGAAAGCATAGAGGTGGGGGTGGCTTGGTCCACAGCTTCAACCAGGAAGCAGAGGAAGGGTAGGGAATACCAGTGTTCAGATGGCTTTCTCTTTGTTTCCTTTATTTAAAAGGAGATCAGTGCTGGTCCCCAGTCCACAGGATGCTGCTGCCCACATTCAGTTAACACTTTGGTTAGGAGGGCCTAGCTCACCGTTTGTGCCTCTCCAGCATTCCCAGTTTGTTGAAGAACCTGTATTACCCTTTCCCTCAATGTGGTTTGACACCCTTGACCAAGAGTGGCCAAGTGCTGCTTATTTCTTGGTCCTTCACACCACCCCACTGGGATCCTTGTCTGTCTGTGTTCCAACGCCATGCTGCTTTGTTCTAATGGCCTTGTTCTTTCTGTGGAAGACTACTTTGTTTATATGGAGTCTTTTCTGTTTCTGTGTGAACTTTAGGATTGTTTTCACTATTCCTGCAAATAATGTCATTGGAATTTTGATGGGCATTGTTTTGCATCTGTGGTTTGCTTTTGGTAACATGGCCATTTCAATACTCTTAATGCTATCGATGAAGGAGCATAAGTGACCTTTCCACCTTCTATTGTTTCCTTCAATATCTTCTTTTAACATTTTCAGTTTTAGGCATGGGGATCTTTGACTTCCTTTGTTAAGTTTATTCCTAGATAGTTTTTCAAAAGTTCTTTTGAAGGGTTAGAGGGATGTTTAAATGTCAACTGACTGCTCTTCCAGAGGGCCTGCGTTTTATTTCTGGCACCCATAGTGGCACCTATGACCTAGCAACTCTAGTAATAACACCTGTCACTCTAGTACCAGGGGACCTGATGATCTCTCCTGGTCTCCTTGAGCACTGTATGAACATGGTGCATAGACATGCATGTAGGCAAAACAGCCACATTCATAGAAAGTGGAATTTTTCTTCCCCCTTTTTCCTTTCTCTTTATTTCTTTTCTTTTTGTTTTAGTTTTGAGACAAAGTCTCACTGTGTAGACCAGGTTGGCCTCAAACTCACAGAGATCCACCTGCCTCTATCTCTCTACTGCTGGGATTAAAGGTGTGCACCACCACACCTGGTCACACCTGATTTTTGGTTGACATATATTTCTCATGTGTGATGCTATGTGTGGAACCCAGGGCTTCAAGTCTACTAGGCAAGTATGCACCCACTGAGCCATCTCTCCTTAGTGCATGGTCTCCCTCTCTCTCTCACTCTGTGTGTGTGTGTGTGTGTGTGTGTGTGTGTGTGTATGTGTGTGTGTTCTGTTTCCATGTTTTTGACTTGAAGGGTGCTAACTCATTATAGAACTGACATAATATGCACTCAGATATTATTTAGTCATTATATATGTCTTGGATCAATCTTCCAAACAGAAGAATTGGTTCTTATTTAATCAGTAGAGCTAGCATAGTAAGAACAGTGAGTGTTAATTAGCTAGCTGGAAGCCATCTTTTCCAAAAGGGAATGTCTCCTTCAGGAACTCCTGTTTGTGGCTTCTGTGAGGCAGTTAAGGAAAAGAAAGAGCAGAGGTGTCCCTTCAAGGCAGGGTTCGGAGCCCAGGCTTCAGAGGGGTTCTGAGCTGGGCTGGGAAGGGTAATGCTCTGGCAGGAGCAGGCAAGCCCTGGCTCATTGGGGGAGGAAGGTGTGGGCGGAAGTGGGCTGGTGTTTCAATTTCAGTTTTCACTCTCAGTCATCTCAAGATGAAACCCAGGCAACAGCCAGATCGGCCCGCAACAGGATTTCTCAGCCATAGCCCAGGCCTCCAGGAGGAGCATCAGGGTGGGTTGGACAGCTGAGCACTGGACAGGAGGATCTGCATGTCAACAGAACCATTCCAAACGGGCATGGTGGATCTACTTTGACAGCAAACCTGGATGGCCTTGGGCCTGCCTCCAAGACCCTCTGCTCTGCATATGCCAGTCTGAAAAGGGTCTTGGACACTGGCTGACTGCACTGTGTACCAGGCTGGTACTGGGTCTTTGGAGGTGAGTGAGGCCCAGCTTGGTCCTGAAGAAGTGAGGAGATGGGGGAGGAAAAGACATCCTGTGGGATGAGAATGAGCAGGAATTCTGTGCCCAGCACTTGACCCACAAAATTCTCATGGGATTCACCATGGTCCAAAGGCAAGGTTGCCAGCTGGTTGATCTGTGGGCTGACTCACACAGATCCAGCGGTCCAGTGTCTCCAGGGCTTGGTGGGCATCTTATTTGGAGCTACTGTCCTCAGTCCCTCCCGTGTTCTTAGAAGCTAAGATATTCGACATTCCAAGTGGGAAACTGATCTTGGTAGCCTTTTTATTTTTAAAGAAAAAAAAAAAAGAATATAATTGAAATTTGAACTCAGAAAGAACAAAATTGCTCTGGTTTGACCAAGGAAGAAGTTGTAGAAACCTGATTCAAACCCAGGGCCAGGGTGGTCAGTGTGGCCCTTTGCCTGGGAAAATCCTGGTTTATGCCTGCTGTCTACATAATTAATGGCTGACCCTTTCACTCTAGAGAATCTTGGCTGGGATAATAAATTATATGGCTTCCTATTCAGAGTCCCTAGCCATAGCTCTGACCCACTCTATTGCCCTTCACGGAGGTCAGTGAGGTGCTGATGGGCACAGACACGCGGATGGGAGGGTCGGGGAGAAGCCCAGATAGGACCTTTATCGAAGTCTCCCTTCGGCCTTTAGGACAGTGCTGTTGACCGCTGGTGGCCCAAGAAGGAGACAATAATGGCAGCAGTTACAGCACCACTGAATGCCTGACACAGGCTTCCCGATGTATCCAAGCACTTGCCACAGCCCACCCAGATAAACCCCTACCCTAAGGCAGCCACCAGAGGCCTCAGGAGGAACAGGAAGATCTCTCATGCCTGGGAAACTTGAGGTTGTCAAACAACACACAAGGGCCCCAGGAATCCAGCCAGCAAGCCAGGCTGGTCAGGTCACACAGCATTATCAACATAGTAGCAGCATTTGAGACTCAAAATGTCTCTGAATGATCTTGGAAAAGCCAACACCAGGATGCCCAGCCTAATCTTCATTGGCAAGGAACTTGCCTGTCTCCTCTGAGGACCTGTAGGAACAGAAAGGCCTGTATGTCTTGACTGGTTTAGATACAGCCTACCTGGAAGCAGGAGGCTGGAAGAGATGGCCTTGGAGGTCCCTGGGAGCCTGAGGAATCTGATCATTGCAACCACATGTCAGGAGCTGGAGACAGCCTCATTTCCTCTTTCTCCTAGGGGCCCTTTCTCTTGTGTGTTTAGAAGGTCATGACCTTTGCCTCGGCCTCCCAAGCTTCTCTCTGGGAGTCACTCCTTCCCACCCACCAGCAATGCCTTTCTTATCCTGGGCTAAGTGGAAGGAGGTGTGGGTGGGTGCAGTATAGGGGCTGTGGGTGGGTACAATATAGGGGCTGTGGGTGGGTACAGTATAGGGGCTGTGGGTGGGTGCAGTATAGGGGCTGTGGGTGGGTACAATATAGGGGCTGTGGGTGGGTACAGTATAGGGGCTGTGGGTGGGTACAGTATAGGGACTGTGGGTGGGTACAGTATAGGGACTGTGGGTGGGTACAGTATAGGGACTGTGGGTGGGTACAGTATAGGGACTGTGGGTGGGTACAGTATAGGGGCTGTGGGTGGGTACAGTATAGGGGCTGTGGGTGGGTACAGTATAGGGACTGTGGGTGGGTACAGTATAGGGACTGTGGGTGGGTACAGTATAGGGACTGTGGGTGGGTACAGTATAGGGACTGTGGGTGGGTACAGTATAGGGACTGTGGGTGGGTACAGTATAGGGACTGTGGGTGGGTACAGTATAGGGACTGTGGGTGGGTACAGTATAGGGGCTGTGGGTGGGTACAGTATAGGGACTGTGGGTGGGTACAGTATAGGGCTGTGGGTGGGTACAGTATAGAGGCTGTGGGTGGGAACAGTATAGGGACTGTGGGTGGGTACAGTATGAGGCTCCTTTCTCTATATTGTGCATCCTCAACACAAATCTGGGCACTCCGAGCCAAGCTCGGATTGTTTGCCGAGTGTTTTTCTGAACAAGGAACAGAGAACTGTTCCTAAACTAGAGTCCAGATCCTTTCTAAAGCCCACCCCATGCAAATGTGCCTCCCAGTAAGCCTATGAGTGGAGGATGCAATCATAGGCACTGCCACCACCGGGGGCATGCCAATGTTTCTCCTTAGCAGAAAACTGGACAAGGCTGTCCCTTGAAGACAGTCATCCAGACATACACTTCTTATGCAGAGTAATCAGAATCTTGAAGCCAGGGATTGCCTAGGGCCCAGACAACCAAGGTTCCTCGAGTCTGCTGGAGCAATCCCATAGTTCACTGGGTGGAAAGACAGCTCTAGTTAGGAGAGGATAAAGGGGGTGAAGGGAGATATTGGGGAGTGTGAGGGAAGAAGAAAGCATAGATGTGCCAAGGACAGGGGGAGAGAAAAGGGGGGATGGCAGTGTGGGGGTGCCAACCTAGGAGGTTCTGGGTAGAGCTCCTTGTTGGTCCCGTAGTAGACTGAAGCGTGGAGCCAGGAGAGGGTGGGGAGGAAGGGAATGTAAAAAGTATGTTCACTTAAAAACAAACAAACAAACAAACAAACAAGAAAACCTGCTAAATCTGGACCAGTGTCCTGCATGGTAAGCACAGCTCCTGCCCCTGGGCTGCATCCCCAGCTCACCAGCGGCATTCTTGATTCTTGAATAGTACCTCAACTTTTCCGCAGCCTAGCTTGTTGAGAGAGTCCCCCCAGGAAAGGGATGGTTGGACAAATCCTAAAAGAGTGCTAAAATAACCCACAAGGGCCTGGGGAGACGACTCGATGAGTACAAAAATGATAAAGACCTGAGTTCGAATCCCCAGAACCCGTGTAAAGCTGGACATGGTGGTGCACATTTATAATTTCTATTCCCACCAGGAGATGAGAGGTGGATATTGGCGAGGGCCTTGAAGCCTGTAGTTCAGCTTGCCCCGTGTACGTGGGACACAACAAAGAGAGTCTAATTCAACATGGAAGACAAGGACAGACAGCTGAGGTTATTTTCTGACATGCAGCTGTATACACACACACACACACACACACACACCACAGACATACAGACAAGGATGAATAGACTTAAGAAATAACCCACAGGGCTGTGCATGCAGTTCAGCTCACACAGTCCACATCATCATCATATCAATCATCATCATCATCATCATCATCATCATTAATCATTATCATTATTAACGTGAATGTATAAAATTTTGTGGTACTGGAAGTGGAAACAGCCTCTTGTATGTTGAGCAAACACTGCTCTGATGATCTACATGCCAGCTCTTACCCACGGTTGAATATGCTCTGTACACAGCACCCAGTATAACTAGGGTGAATGAGATGCAGGGTTAGGCAGTCCTTGGAGACATGTTGAGTGTGTTCAATAGGCATACATGAGTGTGTGTGAGAGTGTGTGTGCGTGTGCATGTGTGAGTGTGTGTGCGCACACGCGTGTGTGAGTGTGTGTGCATGTGTGAGTGTGTGCATGCGTGTGCATGTGCGAATATGTGTGTGTGTGTGTGTGTGTGTGTGTGTGTGTGTGTGTGTGTGTATGTGAAGGACTGAGAGTTCTGACATTCTTTCTAGAAAGAAAGAAAAATTCATTTTTTAAAGATTTATTTTTATTATTTTAAATTATGTGTGTGTGTAATGCAAGTACAGAAGCTGGTAGAATCTGGAGGAATCAATGGAGGCCAGAGGTGCTGATTTCCCTGGAACTGGAGTAATAGGAAGTTGTGAGCTGCTGATGTGGGTGCTGGGAAGTGAACTCGGGTCCTCTGCAAGGCTTGAGTACCCCTAGCTGCTGAGCCATCTTTCCAGTCCAGTGGCAATTTGTTCTGGTGTCATCTGGGAGGTCTAAAGAGCTGGAAGATCCTTGGCAAGTCACCATGAGATGGTGCTTAGACCATCTCAGGCCAAAACATTCCTATCAGGCCATCCCTGGGGTGGAGGGAGGGATTGGCTCCACTAGCAAACTATGAACTGGACTTATCAAGACGCCTCTGTCCTCATCCTCTACACAGCCACCCTCTGTCACTCAGCACCCAATCTGTGCTTGCCCGCAACAGTCTCAGCAGCAAACTCCTTGCTCCGCTGTTGGAAAACTTGAGACTTTATTTTTCAAAATATGCTCCCCAGTATACTTTGTTCCTGGAGTTTACATCACTCCTGGGAATGGAGAAAAAAATCCCCAGAAGAAATAACACTGGATTCAACCAAGTCGCCCTTCCTCCCGTTTTTTGAGAATTTTCCTACTTTGGGTGCTTTGTGTTCCCTTTTGGTTTTGGCTGCAGGACTACTCAGAACCTTTAATACGTACTTTTCCGAGACTTGGTGAAGAAGGATGTAGGAAGCTGTATGCTTGCTTGCCCTGGTGGGTCTTCTTATTTTTCTATTACCTCGGGTTATTTTGCTCTCATGTTGGAGTAGGAAAAGGCTAGGGTGTGAGTGAGCACGGACCTCCAGTACCCTCTTGGGAGGTCTGGATCTCCAGACAGCCATCCCACCTGCTCCCCAAAGCTCTTTGAAAACCCTTCAACTGGATTAAGGATTTGATTAACTCGCCTTTGTCCTCTGGGGTTTGACCTGGGGTGAATGGCTCCATTTCTTTTTGGTGCTTCCATTTTCTCCTCATTGAACTGGGATAATGGGCCCCGATTCATTCCTGTCTTCAGGGGCTCTCTGACCTCAAGCATCTCAGGGCTGTGTTATAAGCACCCATTTCCTGAATGGCAGGGCTGGCTGGAAAGCGCTGTGGGCAGTGCCCTCCATGGGCACAGGCTCTAGATTCCCTCAGCTTCTTGCGGAGATAGAAACACCACAGAGTCCCAAGTCAGGGGATGTAGCTCCTTCTCTCTCTCTCTCTCTCTCTCTCTCTCTCTCTCTCTCTCTCTCTCTCCCTCTCTGCCATTTTCTGGTGGCCTGACCAGTCACTGAAGCTCATGGAGCAATTTCCTTTTTATTTAAAACAATAGGGTTAACAGGCCGAAGGAAAGTAGCTTTAAAAGACGTTTTCATGGACTCTCAATTTTCTGCATTGACCCCCCCCCAACACACACACACACACACACACACACACACACACACACACACACTGACTGAGCTCAACATGGAGAGAGGACACAAGTCCCAGGCTTGGCTTTCCATCTTGTGGCATCAGTGTGAGTTTAAGAGGGTCCTGAAAGCATACCTACACTGTGTAAGACAGACTCAGCATTCTGAATACTGACACGGACCATTTGAAATGTTGGGGAAAAAAAAGTGGGGGAGCATTTTATGAGCTAACAAACTCATATATCATGCAGAGCAAGCTCGAGGGACTGCCCCTTTGGATTCTCAATGGAGGGCTTGGAAACACTCATTTTCGCACTAGATAAACTGGGATGGTGGGGGAGGGGTGCACTAGGGGGTGAATGGAGGTGAAGGAAACTAGATGCAGCCCACAGACAGACCCTCAACACAGCGTTGGGCAGGAAGCAGGAATGCTGTTAAGCGAGGGTCCAGCCGGTGGCTGTCGCCGTTCCAGCAGCAGGACCACCTTGAGAAGGCCCCCATCCATCATGGACAATAGTTGGCTTTCTTTCCTCCTCCTTCATATCCATAGCACAAAAATGCGCTCTGCTAATGGGAACCTGGTGCGGGGTCCTCAGATGGTTTTGGCAGTGAGCAGCGGGGGACTGTGCCGGTGTGTGAGAAAGAAAAGAGAGAGGGATGGAGGAGAGGGGGAGGGAAAAAGACGTGGAGAGCCTGATCCACCCATCTCCTGTCCAGGGACCCTTATTAAAGAGAGCTGAAGTCCTGGCCTATGTGTGGTCCAGTGGCTGCTGAAGTCACCCAGGTCCCTTGCTCTCCCCTGGTCCTCACCGATTCTAGGATGCTGGTGTGCCTAGCTGATTTTTCAGTTGTTTCTTTGTTGGAGAGAGAAAATGACAGACTGTTAGTCTCTTCAGCTACCCTGGGCTTGTGCAAGCAAGTTGCCAACTTCAGGGCTGCTAGCTTAGAGCAATCAGGCATTTTTCCTGTTGTGAAGGAGAGCTGTCCATCAAAGGTCCCCATCCTTCGACTCTGGTGGCCAGTTTAGACTGCCAGGCTGACTGAAGAGACAGCAGGTAGCGCTCGTGTGTATCTGGATAAAAACCAAGTGTGGGGGTATGTGGTGAGCTCAGGCCCGGGGCTCAAGACATCTGTCAGGAACCTGTTGTTTGACCTTAGGACAATCACTGCACGTCTCTTGGCTGGCCAAAGACAAATCTGGAGGCCTCCATCTCTGACCTGGGTGGGAATTTCATCCTTAGCTTCATGAAGGGCTGAAGAGCAGAGCCACCGCGTCTTAGCTTTTTCTATTTTGTCTTTGTTGTTTGTTTTAGTACACTCACAACCTCACTCTTTCCCAGGCCTTTCTTGGCTCCTTCTCCCTCTTTCTGGTCAGGAGTGAGGGCTGAAGAATATGTGAGGGCAGGAGATGGGGGAGGATGCAAGGAGGTTGGGGGTTGGGAGGGGAGGGGAAGGAGGGCTGTAGGCTTGAGCCCTCTTAAGCCATTCCCACCCCTTCCTCCATCCTCAAAGGTAGACCTGAATTGCTGCTTCTTACACCGGGTACCGTATTTGCTGGCATAGGGGAAACTACTGGAGCAGCAGAGGTGTGTTGTTAAACAATGAGCCTCAGGGGAAGCGTCAGGGAGGCCCCTGCTCCCTCTTCTCGTTAATGACACACTAGCCTTCCGTTCCGGCCAGCTGGGGGTCCTGAGGTGGCTAGGCAATCATGCATGTGGGGTGGGAGGGACATGGGACTTTCTCTGTCACAAGGACTCCAGCGTGGCTTGGAGAGTGCGCATCTTATATGGCAGCATATACGGTAACGGGGGCCTTCCAGAGGCCCTGCTATCGGCTTTATTTTCCCTTTAAGAGAAAGTTTGGGTTCTCCAGGGAACTGCAAATCAGCCACACTCCCTCCAGCAGGCTTCCCTTCCCCTTCCCCTTCCCCACCCTCCACCCGCAGCGGCCTTGGGGGTAAGTTAGGTTGACCCGGGTCACGTTCTGCCAGAGTCCCCCAAGGAGTTGGGCGAGCGGGTTGCTGAGCCGTGCAGACCACTTGGGGGTGTGAGAGATTAAATGAGGGAGGGGGTGGAGGGTGGAGGGGTGGACAGGACTTGGAATGGCGTGGTGGAGAGAGAGGGAGAAACCTGGCCCAGGGTCTCCCTTTGAGAAGGACAGTCGGAGGGAAATGGAGTACCAGTCCTTAAGGTAAGAAGGGAGAAGCAGACAAGGAGGACCAGACCGGGTGTGGGTGTCCCCTCCTGCTCAGGCTTCCGGGGTCCTGCACAGCATTCCCCTGTTTTTCTCTTGCTTTGCTGTTACTTTTTAATGCACGTCTATGCAGTTGCATGCATGGGGGTGGGGGTGCCCATGTTCATGAGCAAGCCAGAGGACAGCCTTAGGTATCATCTTCAGGAACGGATGTTCTCCTCCTTTCAGACAGGGTCACTCACTGTCTAGAGACTGAAGGATCCTCCTGTCTATGCCTCCCCTGTGTCTGGATTACAGATAGACACTCCGCCTGGCATTTTTACATGAGATCTGGGAATTGAACTCAAGTCCTCACACTTGCAAGACAAACAAACACCTTACTATGATTGAAATGCCCTGTAGCCCATCTCCTGCTTTTGAGCTGTGGGTCTAACTTACCTGCCTTCCACCTCTGCCTCCTGGTATGGGCAAGGTTCTTTTCCCCTTAAAGACTTCCAGTGCTGGCAACTTGTGATATTTGTGTTCTAATATCACAAATCTTATCTGGGGACCAGAGAACAGAACAGCCACTAGATTAGACATAGAGGCCAGACAGCTGTGGCACTCGTGCATTATACACCTTTCTGCTCCCTGCCATCACTTCCTGGGATTAAAGGCATGTGTCCTTCCCAAGCAAAGACATGAGATCTTAAGTGCTGGGTGTATGCCACCACCCCTGGCTCTGTTCCCAGTGTGGCCTTGAACTCAGAGAGGTCCAGATGGATCTTTGCCTCCTGAGTGATGGGATTAAGGGTGTGTTTCACCATGGTCTTGCTTCTATGTCTAATCTGGTGGCTGGCTCTGATCCCCAGATAAGTTTATTAGGGTACACTATTAGGGTACACAATATTGGGGTACACAATACTTCACTACAGCAACTCCCGGCTTCCTCTAGCTCCCATGTTTCTTCTTTACTTCATTTCTTACTTCTCTTTTTATTTAATGCTAGATTTTCCTAAAAGGCAGTAGGAGGATTAGGCAGGAGCCTGGAAGGAAGGTGTCCATCTTTGGAGGACATTTCTTGATTGGAGTCCTGGAAATATTCCCTGGCATCCCTTGGTAGTGGAGTCTGGTCTAGATGTGGACAGAGATGAGGAAAGGTAGAATAAAGTAGCTCCTAGTTCAAGCCCTCACAGGGTACTCACCAAGCACTTGCTGCAGGCAGGGATTGTCACCAAGCTCCCGGTCTCCACCAGGCAGGGATCAGGTGCTCTGAAGGTAAGGATGGCCATTGAGCTGCTTCTCCAATCTCTGGAGTTCCGGCCCACAGCACCAGTACATAAGAACTTCTTAGAAAGGCAAGTTCTCAGGTCCCACCTTAGGTCTGCTCAGTTAGGAAGGCTGGTGTGGAGCCCAGGGACTTGGGTCACCCCTGCTCCAATCTCTGAGACTCCATGGAAGACATGAGTGATGTTAACATTGGGCGAAATTTACTACCAAGAAGAAAGTGTTCTTAGACAAAGGATTATAAAGACTGAATAGTGGGCTGGAGAGACCACTCAGCAGTTCAGAGCAGTGGCTACTCTTTCAGAGGACCTGGGTTCGGTTCCCAGCACCCACTTCAGGCAGCTCTCAACTGTCTATAAGAAGTTCCAGGAGACCTAATGCCCTCTTCTGGTCCTTGTGAGTACTCCACACACATACCTGTAGGTGGGCACTCACACACATAAAATAAAAGTAAATCTTTATAACAGAAGTTCCTACATGAAGAACAACATGTAACTTACCAGGATTTAACAATATTAATCTTGCATGTAACCATTAACACAACTTCAAAATATATAACAATTAAAAAAAAAAAAAAATGAAGGACCGTGAAGAGACACTATAAATCTGTATTGTGGTAGGAAACCTCAGTGCAGTCTTCAATGTCTGACAGAGCAGGCATCAGAAGACCAATAGGATGTGGACTGTTTGAACAATTGCAGCTAATGAGCTTGAGCTAATGGAGGTGTACCGAACTGTGAGCCTAAGAAATGGAGACACGTCTGTTCAGGTACATTTGGCATTTAAGACACGCTGTCTCCATGATCTACCGTAAAGCAAGTCTCTGCAGCTTTTAATTGGTCTCTAGCAAATGACATACTTTGACTGTGAAGAAATTAAATAAGGGATCAGTAACACAAGTGGCATTAAAAATCCCATCCTGGGAAATTTAAAGGCACTTTAAATAACAATGCCTGTAACTCCAGCTGCATAACGGGAAAGAGGAAATAAGCATTGGTGACTGAAGAGGATATGGTGGAGGCTAAACTTTAGGAAATGCAGGTACAACTGGGGTCAGAGGAAAATGCAAAGCTCCTGAAGACAAGCAAAGCATTATATGAGCATTAGAGTGAGCGAAAGAAAAGCCAAAGGCATAGATGACTGTAGGTCAGAATAAATGAAATAAAGAAGAAATAGAATAGAGAAGACTAACGAAGCCCAAAGATGCTTCTGAATGATAAATGTGGGCTGGTGAGATGGCTCAGCAGGTTAAGGCGCTTGCTACCAAGTCTAATGACGTGAGTTTGATCCCTGAGACCCACATGAGGGAAGGAGAGAACCGATCCCTGCAAACTGCCCTCTGACCTCCTCCACATGTGCACTGTGACATACATGTACACACACACACACACACACACACACACACACACAAATGAAATAAATAAATGTAAAAAATGTAAATGGTAAATATGGTTGGTGGTGAGCAGCAACTGTAACTACAAGATAAAGAAACAGGGCAAAAGATAACCGCACAAGAAAGGAGGAAAAAGGCGTCACTATTCATCCTGAGTTGAGCTGTGTCACCCAGGCATATGTTGAGGTCTTGACCCTAGTTCCTGTGAAGGAACCTTCTAAGAATTGAGGAGACCAGATGTAGACCCAGGAGGTCACCACATGGGGTTGCAGGGAGGGTTTAGGGGGATGCTTTTGTAAATCACTGAACACCACAGACTGCCAGATCTCCTCAGGACACAGAGCAGACAGAGCCCAAGGAAGGCGGGGACAACACTGGTCATTCGATTTGAGATTTCCAGCCCCCAGGACTGTGACATATTTGTGTTGTTTAAGTCATCTGCTTTTGTCCCTAGTTACAATAGCTTCAAGAACTTCATGCGGGAATTGAACATGTGAGAGTGAGATACGACAGAGGGATGGGCTGTGCGCTGCCAAAGACGTCCACACACTCAAAGAAACATGCATAGACTGCCCGCCCATGCGCACTCACACACACACACACACACACACACACACACAGACACACAGACACACACACATACACACACACAGACAAACACACAGACACACACACAAACACACACACACAGACAAACACACAGACACACACACAAACATACACACACACACACAAACACACAGACACACACACAGAAACACACACACAGACACACAAACACACACACAGACACACATACACGAAGAGGAACAGTGGCATGTAACCAAAAAAATGATTAGTGTTCAGAGTGTATGAAAATGTCATCAGATCCCCAAGGAACACACAACTTAACAGCAAAGTGCAGAACACAAGCGGGCATTTCATAGGACATGAAGACTGATTGGCAAATGACCAATAAAAAGGACGCCTGTGTTGAGGTATAGGTCAGTAGGAGAGTGCTTGCCTTGCGTGTATAAGGGAGGCACAGCTTCCATTCCCATCCTCCTCCTCAGAGTCTCACTCATCTTGACTGTCTAAGACTTGATAGGCTCTTGACCAGAGGTGGAAATGGAAGAGGAATCAATTTTCATGATGAAGGTACATGACTTGGGAGGAAGGAAGGAGGCCCTGGCCCGGTTCTCTTGGCCTGGAGTGTGAGTGATCACTTAGGATGGCCTCTAGGGGTTGAGGTGATCAAGGGATAGGAATTGTAAGCAGAGAAAGAGGCACAGACTCAGTTCATTGTCTCTCAAGTACTATTCTCACAACTCCCTTGCTGGGCAACAGAGGGGCAACCAGAGGCTAGCAGACATGACTCTCATTTCCTCTCCATCTTGCCTCTGAAAGGAAGAGGGTAAGTGGTGTCACAGACTCAAGTCTTCCTAAGAGGGAAACCCCAGGCAGTTGGCTGTCCTGATCCCTGGACCCATCACACATGGTATCTTGTCTTAGGTAAAGGCTACTGGAGAGAAAAGCCCTTGAAGTCAAGGATGCCCCAAAGTTGGGGAAAGAACATGGACTGTGGAGACAGCAAGTTTGCAATCACAACAGGGCTTTTCTGCTGCATGCCCTCCCTGGCCTCTACAAATGGGCACACACACTGGAGAAAGTGGCTGTACTGTACAGTGAGTCAGAGTAGGAAGGTGCAGCCTGCAGGCTTGATGGAGGTCAAGGAAAGCCTGGACTCCTGGGAAGCAGCTCACCTCTTCCTTAGACTGACCTTCTGTCCTGCACATGGGCCTTCAGATAAGTGTCAAGGAAGGCTGTAGCCCCAAGGATCGCTTGCTATGTGGCAGCAAGTTCTGCTCAGGTATGTCAAATGTTCATTTGGTAGTTTCCCTCTCTGAAAGGGAATGAAACTATTCTTTCATTTCCAAATTCTCAGGACTGAGTAGATGGGAAAGCATGCGCCTCAGTGTCCAGCCGTAAGCCCTCCATCCCTTGGATGCCCTTTGTCAACGTTTCTTTTCCAAAGACAAAAAGGCTCATTCATTCATCATTCAAGTTATGTTTAGAGCTCATTGTGTAGCAGTGTGTGTGCGTACATGTGTGTTCTCAGAACCATGTAGGGTGCTAGCACGATGCTGGAGGCTTAAATGCTCCTTATCCTTAGCACTTTTCACCTAGGCATGGGGACGTGTCCCCAGATGTCCTCTTAAAAATGGAGAGGGAGCCTGTAATACCCAACACATTGACTGCTGAATATTTATTTTCATCTCTCAATCAGTTAGTAACCAGCACAGTCACCAAGGCTCCAGGACAGCAGGACAAGCTGGGATTCAAGTGTTTTCTGGGGACATCAAACTGATTTTCTTTCCTCATTGACAAGGTATGGAGCCAGGGACTTGCACATGCTAAGCAAACATTCTACCAATGAGACCCCCACCCCAGCCCTTGGATTTTAGAGATAGGGTCTCACTGTAGCCTAGGCAAGCCTCCAACTTGCATTCTCTTACCTCTGCCTACCAAGTACTGCACCATCATGCTCCTGGAATGTGAAATCCTTGACACATCCAATTCATCAAATTCTTACCATTACACTTCAGGTAAGCAATATGATTCCCATTTTATAGCAGGGGCTTTAAAACAAAACCAAACAGCTGAGGCTCACAGCTTTGGTAACATCAAACCTTGGAAAATCAGGCTTGCCAATGTTCTTCCATTACTCTGTCTTCATCACCCTAGAAACAGTGGTACCAGCAGTCTCAGGAATGTGACCCTAAGAAGGCTGCTGAGCCCACCCACTTCTCTCTTAGCTCCTGGTCTCCTGATGCCGTGTGAACTGTGACCTCTCCCTGGCCTGTTGGATCAAAGCTAGTCCTTTGGGTCATCCAGAGCACTCCCTTAAAAGACCCCAATATCCCTTTGTAACCCCATCCCCAGCCACAACAGCTTCCCTGAAAATGGCCTGCTGTTGTGTGATATTTTGTTTGTGTTCTGAAAAATAAAGCTTGCCTGACAAATCAGAGGGCAGAGCTAGCCACTAGTTAACCACAGAGGCCAGGTGGTGGTGGTGGTGGTGGTGGTGGTGGTGGTGCACACCTTTAATCCCAGCATACTCAGGAGATGGAGACAGGAATATAAGGCAGGTAGAGACAGGATCTCGGCCCCATTTGGTCAGAGTATCTGGAGAGGTAAGAAGTCACTGGTGGCTGCTCCTTTGCTTCACTGATCTTTCGGGTTATTACCCTGACAAGTTGACTCCTGGTTTTTATTGATAAGACTAAATAGATTCATGCTTGGCATCTTGGATTTACTGTCTTTTCTGTCACTAAATGTCAAATCCTTCCCATCTTTTGGCTGAAGACGGTCACCAGCCATCAATGAAGACCTGTTAGAGACCAGGTCTCACCACACAGCCCTCTCTGAGCTGCAAGCATATTCCCTTGGTACTTACCAGTTACTCAGTTTTTAAAACCACCAAAAGATCTTGACAGCAAAGGTTAGAAAAGGCCAGTTCAGTATCTAATATATTTTGCTCTCAGCCAGGCCAGGTAAAGTATGTGGAAGCAGAAGGCTGGAGAGTTCAAAGTCAGCCTGAGATATATATGAAGTCTCAGCCTTAAAACATCGCCAAACACCACACAGAATAATTTTGGTTTTCTCGGTGTGTAGTATATGCTGACCATGCAGCAAATGGCTTTTTACTTAGTGCATGAATAAATGATTGAAATGAACAAATGAAGGGGAAGGGTGACTGTTATAGCAAGGTAGAGATGGCTGCCTGGGTCATGGTCTAGAGGGGAGCAAGGATTCAGGAGTACTCGGAGAGTTTGTGGTTTGACTCACCAACTGAGTGGATACACTTTGGAGGATTCTAACCTCTGCCATTCAGCAGTGTTGTTACCTTGGTCAGGGTGCTCAACCTCTCTACCCCCCACATCTGTAAGAAGTGGACGAACCATGCTTCATGGGGGTGCCTGTTATGAGGATTAAATAAGATGATTTGGGCAAACATCTGCCAGCCACAGATAAAGATGATTGGGGCAGGTGGGGGAGGAGCATCTTTCTAACAGTGCCTGCCATTCTACTCTGGCCCTGTGACCATCAATATCATCATCGCCTTGGTAGAGACATCCTGGACTTAAGTCAGGAACCCCCCAAGTTTCTGAAACAGACCCAACAGCTTGCCTGCTGGGTGGTGGCTGGGTGGGGCTGTTTCTATTGAATGTTAATGTGGGGTGGGGAAGACAGTAGCCAGACCGTTGGTTTATTTCAAGGTTGCAAGACCTGCAGCCATCCCTTCCCACAAGCTCCCCTGGCACTGGGGTGAGGGAGCTGAACCTGGCCAGATGTTTCCTCTTTCTCTCTGTTGGTGGGCAGCTTGGGGATGTGGGGGATGGGAGAGGGAGGAAGTGAAGGTTGGGGAGATTCCTCACTGGAAGCCCATCTCTCTCCACCTGGGGTTAGCTCCCCCCTGAGATCGTAGGATGCCCTGATGGATATGTATTGCCTGGGCAAAGCCAGGGTCAAGGAGAACCAGGGACATTGAGGTGGGGTGGCCCATATCCTGGAGGAGCACCTTGGCAGGGAACTTGAGGGTGGCAAGACCTCCCACTTCTGTTCAACACGGTGAAGGGTAACTCTGGATGGCAGAAGAGAAAGATAGCTTATTTTTTATTTCAGGAGCTGGGTACTCATAACATCCCTTCCCACACTCCCTGTGAAGTCTTCCTGAGTGACAACCATCAAGAAGGTGTGAGGTCAGCAAGGATGAGGTTCCTGGGGTATCAACATCAGGGGGTGTTGGCTACAGGAGGGAAAGTACCATAATGCCTTTCCACCTGCTGTGCTCACTGAGGGCACCACCTGCACCACCTCCAAGATTGCTACGAAATTGTTGTGGGTGCCCACTAAGCATTTCTTGGCTGCGACCTGAGAGATAACTGGGGTGTCTGAGAGTTTCACATCTCCATCTCCCTTCCATGAACCCTCTTGAGGACTTTGGGTTAATCACGGCTACCAGGCTCCAGTAACTCAGGGAGTGGGTACAGCTGTGCTGGGTGCGTGGTTGTCCATGGTGGGCCTCCGGGTTTCTAATTCTACCAAAGAGGTGTCTCTACCACCCCTGAGACTTGAACAGCTCTGCGTGGGAAGGCCTATGTTTAGCTTCAGGATGGCTCCATGGGGTCAGCCAGCCTTTACCTGCTGCACATCTGAGCACCTACTAGGGGCTAATGTTGCTATCCCAAGCCAGGAGGGGCTGGAGTAGAGGGCTGCAGGGGGAGAGAGAGAAACACAGAGACAGAGAGGCAGAGATGGAGAAGCAAGGGTGCTTTGCAGGCTCGGGGAAGGGGGAATGCTGTTTTTTTTTGCATGAATCTCTCTCTTTTTTCTTTCGTTTTTTTGGCAAACCACAGACCAGCTACACAGTTTTTGGCAGTTTCCTGAGGATAAGCTTCGTATTTGAGACGGGAGTGGGGGGTGGGGGGGATGAGGGGGGTGAAAAAAGGGGAAGAGTGGGAGTCTGGGGAAGAAATGAGACAGAAAGTAGTTGTTCGCTCCCGTGAGCAGACAACACACACACACACACACACACACACACACACACACACACACACACAGGACTCCTGGCAATAAGGAAGTGAGACTAGATCTTTTTCATGAATGGGCTCAGCTCAGCCTTGCTGAGCTTCCGCTCTCCCATTCACCAGCATTCAAATTTCACCTTCTGACCATCCAAGACAGCTGGCTGCTGGCCCAGGCGCTGGGAGCTGTTTGAGATCATCCTCCTGCCCACAGGAAACTGGGCACTAACAAGAACCTTCCTTCCTGCGCTGCTGAATCTAAAGTGACCGGGATGTTTCCGGAATACCGACCTGAGGGGCACTGGCCCCTGGATGCCCCTGGCCCTCTGCCACTGTCCCCAGGACCTTCCTCATCTCTGGGGAAGCTCAGAAATTCCGGCAGGCTCGTGGAGGAAACGTTTCTGCAGGCGACTGTGAAGGATGCAGACTTTCTGGGTCCATTAATGCCGGCTTTGAAATTAAGCCAGGGGAAATGACAGTCAGCGTTCTGGAGGGGACACTCACGGTCCTTCCCATGGCTGCGCTGGGGCAGTTCACAGTGCTGTAGTGTGATGGTGTGACCGCTCTTTTCTTGTCAGGCGGGAGCTGCTTAAGGAGTGCCTGGGTCCCTTGAAGTCATCCTGAGGATTCCAAGGGGTGCCTCTATCTGTGTTCCTACCGTGGGAAACCCCAGCTGGAGGGTCTTTGTCTTAACTTTGCTGTGTCTCAGTCTTCTTTGAAGGACCAATCAAAACCCACCTACTCCAGCAGTTATTACAAACACAAAATGACCTGAGGCAAAAGATTTGGTTTCTAGGGTAGAGTGACATACCGCAGTGACATTCACCATTAGGGAAAGATCCCCCAACCCCCCACTCCTGCCACTGAGAACTGGCAGATCAGTTACCACTATGAAGATGATAGCTTCCAGCAGGAGGGGTTGTTACACATGTGTGGCCAGAAGGGGGCGTCTTTGTTACCTGTCTACTGCTGGGACAAAATGCCCTGAGAAAAACCATTTAAGGAAGGAAGGTCTCTGGCTCCCAGTTGCAGGGTACAGTCCATCAGGGCAGGGAAATTGTGAGCTTGAGGCAGCTGGTCACATTGTACCCACAGTCAGATGAACGCTGTGTTTAGCCAGGACCCCAGCCCTTTGCCTTCTCTTCTGTAGCCATTTGTAGTGGGACATGAAGGGGACACCAGTTTCTTGTCCTTCCCTGAATGCTTAATTTCTTATGCAGACTCTTTGGGTCACATCAGACGCATTATAGAGATTCCTGAACACTCAGGTCTTTTAACCTTGGACCAGGAGGCAGGGGCATGGCTGAGAAGACCTTCAGAATGCTTCCCAAAGGTTAGACCCAAGGCAGAGATCTGGGGCTGCCTTCTACCCTGCCCAGCTGTGGATCTGACGCTGGGCACCGTGAATGGACTTGGAAATACCAGGGGCTTTGTTTGACCACATTACTCATAGCAAAGGAACGGCGTCCATGGCCCTGGCCTTCTAGGAATTTGTTGTTGCTGGAGTCATCCTTGTCCCTTGGCCCATCTCCAGGACAGAGAGGCTAGGAGCAGAGGCCCACTGCAGGGTGAACCCAGGAGAGATTGGTGGAACTGTCCCCTCCCTTCTTTTCCCCTTCTCTCCCCCCTCTTCTCTCCTTCATTCATTCCTTCCCCTCTTTCTACTTTTTCCATCCCTCCCTCCCTCCCTTTCTTCCCTCCCTCCCTTCCTTCCTCCCTCCCTTCCTTTTCAGGTTCTCCCTATGTAGGGCAGGCTGGCCTTGAACTCACAATCTTTCTTCAACTTTCTGTATACTAGAACTGTTGGAGTGAGACACCATGCCCAGCTAGGGTTTTCTTTTTCACTAAGTTATACTCAGCTGACACCCTCCCCCAGGCCTGGTGATAACTGGGGACAGCTCCAGCCTCATGTCCCTGCTCTTTTCCCTCCACCTCTCACAGGACTACTCTGTGACAGAATGACAGAGGAACAGGGGCTGAACGGTCGTGATGCAAACACTTTTGGTTTACAGCATTCTAAAAGGGTGCCCCTCTCCTACGCTGGAATGCCAGGGGCTCTGGCATCTTAGCGCTGTCCCATTTCACACTCCTAGCCCACAGGTTGCACAGGAGCTGTTACAGCACCCTTGGGAGAACCAACCCCTCAGAGATGATGGAGTTATTCCAAGTTTCTACAGTTGCAACTGGTAGCACTGGGAACTCAGCTTCATTGGCTCCATTTGGGTGAAGCCCTCCATATGGATAAAGACATACTCTACGTTCTTATCTGTTGCCACTAGCTACCAGGAGCTCATTCTCAAAAGAAGCTGCAAGGAAAGTCTAGGATGGGAGGACTCACGGCATGCCTTTTGAGAGCTTAGAGGTCACAGCAGTAGAAGGGACTCTAGGGATGCTCTGGAACCTTCCATACTACAGAAGCACCTCCCCCAGGTTGTCTCTCCTCCACTCACAGCTGTAGACTGCTCCTAGCTGCACAGGGCCTATGGCTATGTGGAGGCTGCCTCCCAGGGCTTTTCTCGATGCATGGACCATAGGACTGCTTCTTTCTGGGATGTCCCGCACCTACTCCCATATCTCCAGGCCTTCTGCTGAAACAACCGCATTTCCCTGCCCTTCTCGCTTCCTGACTCTTTCTGGTTTGTCCTTGCTTCTCTGTTTGAGCTCCTGGACCTCCTCACAGACAGCATTAAGGACTCAGACTGCCTAGTGGCTAACCGCTATTGGTGGGTCTCATCTTGTTTTCAGCCTGTGGCTTTCTTGTTGAAGGGTCCATCACTGTTGCCAATGGTTAGGGCAATGTCCTAACTCTGTTTACTCACTTCTGATTTTCAGACACAGGGACCTGAAGCTCTGAGCTGGGAGCCAGCTTGCCTGAGGCCACGCCTAGAAGAGGTGAACCCAGCTCTGAATGCAAGCTGCAAAGCCCAAGCATTGACTACTCCCTGCTCCCTTTCAGTAAAGATTCATCTGTGTTTGTGTGTGGCTTTCTGTGTGTTAAAAGTAACTGATCACATTTGCAATCATAAGAAAACTAGCCAGTCCCAACAGGAGCTGTCCTTCATCCCGAATAAATGAAAACATACCCTCTCTCCTAAGGCGTTAGCATTTGTGACTGGGCCCTGCAGTGGGCGTGAGGGTTATTGGACCAAGACAGGTGATGCCCCACAGCTCCTAGGATAACTTCTGGATGCTTCCCCACGCCTCAGTACCTGGTTCCTCTAGAGGAGCAACAGGTTACCAGCCATCTCTCCAGCCCCAGGAACGCCTTCCCACTGCATGTCCACTAATCCTCCAGGCAGCAGGATGGCCCAGTGGGCAGTCCTACTGGATGCTCATCCCCTAGGCACACCTGTGAGAGACCCTTGGATTCAGTGTCTCAGCTTCTCTTCAGTCTGAGGAGGCCCCTGGCTCTCAGACTCCGTTCAAGCTCGTGGGACGGTTTCTTGAAACACTCTTTACTTCTGTAAGGCAACGGACATGCCTCTTTCTGTTAAGCTGTTTTTAAAATGGTGTGCTTGTTGCTGTGCCCTCCCCTCTCCCTCCCCCTTCTGTCCTTCCCATTCTCTCTCCCTTTGATTGGTCGTCTTAGGTCCTGTGCACATTTGCTGAGCGACTGCAGGAACCAGGTTGCCCAGGGTCGATGGACTTTGTGAGGGTAGAATCCCATGAGCCTCTCTGCTACATTCCTCCAGGAAGTCCAGAGCCTGTCTCTTGAAGGCCCTGTGTTGGGGAATGCTCTGACTCTGCAGGGCAGCTTGTTAGTGTAAAGAAACAGCCTGACCATTGAGCTTCACCCTGAATGTGTTGCTGGACTCCTCTGAGCTGCAGTGTTCTTATCGTCACAGTCTAGCAGTGAAGACACCCAAGTCATGGAGTGCTATCAGCTGTCATTGGGTGGTGGCACCCAGCACCCAGCCCCAGGCACTGAGAGTCACCATGCTGGTGTTACCATATTCAGTGGGTTTCAGATGGCTCTGAAAGGAAGCAACATTTTCTAAGGTTTATTTATTTTATGTATAAGAGTGTTTGTCTGAATGCTTGTCTGTGTACCATGTGTATGCAGTACCCACAGAGTCCAGAAGAGGGCATCAGATTTCCTGGAACTGGAGTTACAGGTAGTTGTAAGTCTCCATGTGGATGTTGGGAACTGAATCCTGGCCCTCTGCAAGAGCAGCAAGTGTTTTTAACCACTGAGTGAAGTCGCTAAGAGGTGACGTTTTCCTTAGGTTGCTATGCTGGGGACACAAACAGGAGTCCCATGAAGAAGGAACCTCAGTTGAGGAACTGCCTCCATCATGTTGGCCTGGGGCATATCTGTAGGATATATTCTTGCTGAGTGTAGCACGAATCTTAAAAGGTCTTATTAATAAAATCAAACCTGGAGCCAGGTATTGGGGTGAATGCTGGACGATCATAGAAGTAAAACATCCACGGCTTCCTCACCTTGCCAGTTCCTCAGCTGATTCTGTTTCCTTAGGCTGAAAGCCTCTGAGTCCTCATCCAAATGGATCTCAGCTGAACTGTGCTGCTCCAAAGCCTAAAAGCTTAACCAGCCAAAATGCTTCTAGTTTCTGGTCTTCACGCCTTATATTCCTTTCTCTTTCTGCCATCACTCCCTGGGGTTAAAGGTGTGAGTCACCAAGCTTGGCTGTATCCCTGAACAAACTCCAGGTAAATCTCTGCCTCTGGAATGCTAGGATTAAAGGAGTGTGCTACTACTGCCAATCCTCTAAGTATAATATTGTGGCTGTTCTGTTTCTGACCCCAAGTAAGTTTATTAGGGTGCACAATATTTTGGGGAATATAATAGCACCACAGCTGAGTGATGGATTCAGGTGGGCCCAGCCCATTGTGGGTTGTACCTCCCCTGGCAGGTAGTACTGGGTAAGAAAGCAGATTGAATGAACCATGAGATCAAGGCAGTGAACAGCATTCCTCTATGGCTCTGCTTCTGTTCCTACCTCCAAGTTCCTTCCCTGAGTTCCTGCCTTGACTTCCCTCAGTGATCAATAGTGACCCTTGACACAGATTGTTTTTGGTCAGTGTTATCAAAGCAACTACAACAGCGGTCTCATGGCAAGTTTCTCTAAAATGTCTGATTCTAATATGGAGTCCCACTCTCAGCACAGCCCTTTCCAAGGCTGGTGGTGTCCTGTTGAACATGACTTTCCCCCTAGTTTGCCACATGACAGCTACTGGACCAAGGCCAAGTCTCCTCCACCTCTTGGTCCTTCAGTCATTGTACCCTCTGCTCTTCAGCCATGATCCTTGATCATCTGTGCGGAGGAGTCCTGTGGCCTCTGAGGGCTGAGGACTTTCTATGGTGTCCAGAAAGCCTGTGAGGATCCTGTCCTCCTCACGGGTAAGCAGCTGGAAGCAGCCATGTAGTGATGGATAGAACTAGTCCATCCTACTCTCCCACATCACCTGTTGCTTTCAAGAGGATGGTGGCACGCAGAGGCCCAGAGCTTTGTGAATTCTACGCACAAGCTGCCAAAGCTTTGCTCATTGTCATCTCGGAGCTCACAAGGCTCTTTCTACTTTTTCAAGCTCCTTTCTCTCCTAAGTTAATATGCCAAATTAGTTCCTGCTAAAGTGTTAATGACTAACCCCAGTTTTCTACTCCATCTGCCATTGGCTTTCCCCCCAAAAGGGCTGGCTAGGTAGGAATGTTAGACCTAGAAGGACAAATCCATGAGGAAGTTAATTTTGAGCAGGTCGGGTCTCCTCCTGAGTTCTCTCATTTGCACTGTGCCTGTTGCATTCTTTCCAAGTACGTATACACCAGCCAACCCCACCAATATGATGCAGGAGAAAGAGCAGTAACTATGCAGACCATCATCTGCTGGTAGACCGGTCCTATCAGAGCTCCCCGAGTGAGTGCTGCTGCATGAGGCTCCTGATCGGACTGTCTAGGGAAGGGGTGGAGACAAGCCCTCTCTAGTCCTTCCTCCTGATCCTCTTTCTGTCCTATCCTTTGTATTTGACTATTTTGTGTACATTCCACAGGTCCGTGAACTGGAATGGACCTTTGGTAGGTGTAACTAGTGTAAGCTATTAATGCTGTAGTATAAATTAATCCATGTGACTTCTGTTGGTTCAGAAACTGAGAATGTCAAGAAAAGGAGAACTCCCTCTTTCTCTCTCTGTCCCTTTCTCTGTCATTGAACATGATGTTGGTTGTGGAGAGGAAAGAGTGCAGGAAATTCTCATTTACCTGGAGACAAGTGTGGACATTTCCAGAAGGTGTCAGTCCACGGGCTTCACTCTATCAAATTGTGTTTGTATCTCTCTCTCCATCTCTGAAACAAACCAAACCATTGGAGCTCTTCCAACGCTCCCGTGGTCCCCTCAGGCTGCCTTGCCCCTTTCTGGCCTGGAGACCTAAACAGCTCTTCAAGCCTGCAATTCACCTGGGATGTGTGTCTGAGGCTTCAGTGTAGCCCCTTTCTGAAGGGCACTTTCCCCTTGAAGCCACTGCCTTCTCCTAAGACACCTCTACTGCACAATGGGTCCTGGCAGGGAGACCCACTGGCTGTGACACCAACTCTGGTTATGTGAAGATGGGAAGCCTTTGGGAAGATCAGAGGCACCCCATCTTTCTCCACACAGATCTGTGCAGCAGAAAGGCTGGAACTCTAGAAGAGTGTTTTAGAGCCTGGTTGGTAAGGTAGGAAGGACATGGTGGTCTTGAAAACTGCTAAATTCTCAAGACACATACTTGACTAGAATTGATATCTGGATGCTTAGTTCCATCTCTGCCTTCAGCTGACCTTCTCCCCATGCATGTCTCCAAGCAGCAGGCTGTCCTCAGGGCCTGCTGTCTTCTCTTGGCTCCCAGAGAGCAAAGCCATCATGCTCTCCTCTTTCTGACCCAGTGGTCTGCATAGTTTCTAGGTGCAGGCAAAGGCAAGGCCACCTGGATCCCTGCAGCTGGGCCTCTCCTGCCTGAGACTCCAAGACTTCTGTCATCACAAAGCTGACAGAGGAGGAGACTTTGATCCATTTTGGGGGCAATTTTGAATTATAACTTGATGCCACTCTTTTTCTTCCAATGATTGCCAAAGTAAATACTGTCATCCTGTAGGGAGCCTTGCTGTAAGCAGGGTGTTCCATCAAAGCGATGATCACTGTCTACCTATTGTCTAGCCATCATCTGTCTCTTTACCATCTGTCTTTCTCTACCTATCTTTCTATCTTCTTATCCATATGTCTACCATCTATCATGTATCATGGATCTATCTATCTATCTATCTATCTATCTATCTATCTATCTAATCTATATCTATTTACCTATCTGTCTCTATCATCTATCATCTATCTCCTATCTATCATCAGTCAATCATTCATTCTACATATCTTTCATCAATCAATCCATTTTTTCAACAATTAGGCTATCATATATATTTTTTATTTATCTAAAAATCAATCATCAATCAACCTATCCTCAATCAAGCCATCATCTGTATCTTATCTTTCTCTATCTAACCATCTATCTTTCATCTCTTATCTATCATTGATCATGTATCTATCATCTATCATCAATAAATCTATTTGCCATGTATCTCAACAATCAATGAATCAATCTATCATGTATAGATCATCTATTATCTATTGTTGTTCAATCAATTTATCATCGATTATATAATAATGTAGCTATTGTTTATCAATCAGTCTAACAATCCATTTTCCATCTATCCTCTGTCATCTCTGAATTAAAACTCAGAATGTGGGTTGGGGATTTAGCTCAGTGGTAGAGCGCTGACCTAGCAAGCACAAGGCCCTGGGTTCAGGATCCTCAGCTCAAAAAAAAACAAAAAACAAAAAAAAACAAAAACAAAACTCAGAATGTTTATCTACATATCATCTCCTGGACTGAAGAGATTGGAAGGGACACAGCAAGCCACCTCTGGGAGACAAAGCAATAACAGCTTACACCTGCTGTGGGTGTTCTTTTGAAATGAGTGTGCTAAGCTTGCTGCTCTTAACAAAGCAGAAGATGTGTGCAGTCAGCACTTAAGGCTTGGTAAATGTGTATTGAAAGCAACACCATGTCTATGTCTCTAACCTATTCAAATCACTGCCTATTTCTATTGTTGAGATAAAACACCATGACCAAAAAGCAAGTTGGGGAGGAAAGGGTTTATTTGGCTTGCATTTCCAGATCGTAGTCCAGGAACTGAAGCAGCAGGAACCTGGGGTCAGGACCTGATTCAGAGGCCATGGGGCAGTGCTGCTTACTGGCTTTCTTCCCATGGCATGCTCAGCATGCTTTCTTATAGTACCCAGGATCACCAGCCCAGGGTTGGAACCACCCACCATTGGCTGGGCCCTCCCCCATTGATCACTAATTGAGAAAATGCCTGACAGCTGGATCTCATGGACGCATTTCCTCAACTGAGGCTCCTCATCTCTGATGACTCTTAACTTGTGTCAAGTTGACACACAAAACCAACCATACAATCACCAAGTAGAGGGCGCCTGTCAGGGGAGGAGTAGTCATGAGGCCTGATAAAGGATTTGGGGTGGATTCTCCCAGACAAGAGAAATGACCACAAGGCCAAGCAACTGGTCTTTGCAGCTCAGATCTTCTGCACTCCATTGCCTTCAGCAGCATCAGAGGAGAGTCCAAGGAATTGTCTGCTGATAGATTATTAAAAATAAGACTTGATGACAAACTCCCATGTTATTCTTGGCATGGAAGTTGGAAAGAGTTCAGAGAGTTCAAAGTCATGTTTCTATAATAAACCCTCGGGCAAACCTCTTATGTGAACAAGGTTTCCCAGCGCGGCTTCCACAAAAATGCCATCCACTGACTAGTCCTAATGTAAGTAGCACCGTGCATGAAGATATTCATTAAAAATTAATGTATCGGTGCTGGAGAGATGACTCAGCGGTTAAGAGCACCAGCTGCTCTTCCAGAGGACCTGGGTTCCAGTCCCAGCACCCTCAGGGTACCTCCTAACCCTCTGTAACTCTAGTCCCAGGGGATCCAATGCCCTCTTCTGGCTTCTACAGGCACTACATGCAAATGGTATGTACATAAACATGCAATAGGCAAAACACCCACACACATAAAAATAAATAATAAAAAATTTAAAAGTAATATAGCTATTTCTAACAAAAAGTCTTAATTTGGGGAAAATGCAGAGCCTCACACAGTGTAAGAAATAACACTAGGTTCCAGGCATAGGATATCCAATACTTGGGAGGCTGAAGCAAGAGGATGGTAAGGTTAAGGCTAGTCTGGGCTACAAAGTGAAACCCGTCCTAAAAATGAAAATCACCAGGGAGATGTCTCAGTGCTGCACAAGCATTAAGAATTCAGACCCCCAGCACCTGTTTAACAGCTGGGTTTGGTAGTGTGGATCTATAACCCCAGGCCTGTGGTAGACAGACAAACAAGAGGGCCCCAGGAGTCCATTTTTCAGCTCGCTTAGACAATAAGTTCAATGAGAAACCCCGTCTCAAAATGTGAGGTAGAGAGTGATGGGGGAAAAACCCAAGGTGGACATTTGTCTTACACAGACACACACACAGACACACACACACACACACAGACACACACACACACACACACAGACACACACACACACACACACACACACACACACACACACACACACACACACACACGTGCATGTCCTCCCACAATGCACATGTGGTAGTTTGAGTGTAATTGGCCCCCATAATCTCATAGGGAGAGGTACTCTTAGGAGGTGTGGCTTTGTTGGAGTGGGTGGGTCTTATTGGAGGAAGTGTGTCACTGTGGCAGTGGGCTTTGAGGTTTCCTATGCTCAGGATACCACCCAGTGTCTCAGTCAATTTCTTGTTGCCTGCAAGATGAAGGACTCGCAGCTGTTCCTCCAGCACCATGCCTGTCTGCATGCTGCTCCCCACCATGATAATAGACTGACCCTCTGAAACTGTTAGCGAGCCACCCTAATTAAATGTTTCCTTTGTAAGAGTTGCCCTGGTCATGGTGTCTCTTCACAGCAATAGAAACCCTAAGTCAGTACATGTGCACACATTCATATGAACATGAGAGAGAGAGAGAGAGAGAGAGAGAGAGAGAGAGACAGAGACAGAGACAGAGACAGAGACAGAGAGAAAATGTCTGCATATACTTTATCATATATACCAGGCATCACTACTGGTATGGTCAAGACAGAACATTCCTGTGTCTTCTAGGGTATCCATACTGCCTATTTTCTGAACTGTTTTTCTCTGATTACACCCTTTCCTCAACCTCTGGCATCTATTAATTTTTTTCACCATTTCTGTATTGTGATTTTTTTCTTCGGGCAGTGTAAATCTCCTGCAAGTTATTGTGAATATCAATAGATTCTCCCTTTTCACAACTGGGTTATAGCCCCTGGTGTGGATGTGTTGAACATTCATTCATGGAAGACACCTGAATTATTTCTTGTTTGAATCTATTATTATTATTATTATTATTATTATTATTATTATTATTATTATTATTTTGAACAGTGCTTCCAGACATATTCATGTGTTGGCTTTTGTACGAACACCCATTTTCATTCTAGTTTAGTTGCTGGCTCACAGGATATTCCATCCTTAAGTTGCTAGAGAATTTCCCAGTCTTCCAGAGTGACAGTATTGCCTCATATTGGCACCAGCAATGTACCACGAGCTCATGGCTCTGCTCACATTTCCCCATAAACTCTGCTGCTGCATGCCTTTTCCTGCACTTACTTTTCTGAAAATGCTTTGGATTTTGAGACAGAATCACACTGTGTAGACATGGCTGGCCTAGACCTTGAACTCAGAGAGATCCTCCTGCCTCTGTGTCCTGAGTGCTAAGCAAGTACTCTACTAAGTGAGCTGTATCTGAACTCTGCAGCTATACATCTTAAAATCACATAGGCAGGGTTTTTTCCCCAATGTATATTCCTATTTTCAAAATGATTTTGCTAATGTAATCCTCTTTGCATGTAAGTTTTAAGAGTGGCCCCTGTGTACATGTACCACAGTGTTCCTAAGCATTTGATAAGAACTGTGCTGTTTATGTGTATCAAGGTAGGGAGAATTGACATCTTTTCTTTTTAATTTTATTTCTTTAAAGTTATTTTTAGATTTATTTATTTCATATGTGTGCGCTCCACATGTGTGCCTTGTGCCTACAGTGGTCAGAAGAGGGTGTTGGGTCTCTTGGAACTGTAGTTATGGATGGTCATGAACCACCATGTAGGTACTGGGAAATGAACTCTCATTCTCTACAAAAGGAACATGTTTTGTTTTGTTTTTGGTTTTTGGTTTTTTGGTTTTTTGGGTTTTTTTTTTTTTTTTTTTTTTTTCAAGACAGGGTTTCTCTGTGTAGCTTTGTGCCTTTCCTGGAACTCACTTGGTAGACTGGCCTCGAACTCACAGAGATCCGCCTGGCTCTGCCTCCCGAGTGATGGGACTAAAGGCGTGTGCCACCACCGCCCGGCGGAACATGTGTTCTTTACCACTGAAACTATATTGAGTCTTTTGTATTTTATTTCAGTGTGTGTGTGTGTGTGTGTGTGTGTGTGTGTGTGTGTGTGAGTGAGAGAGAGAGAGAGAGAGAGAGAGAGAGAGAGGGAGGGAGAACTGGTGCTTGTGCAGATGCATGGTGTATGTGCATGTAGAGGTCAGAGAACAACTGGCATGAGTGAGTGAGTGGGTGAGTCCGTCCGTCTGTCCATCAGTTAGCCAGTTCTCTCCTTCTACCATCTGGTTGCTTGAGACTGAATTCAGCTCACTGAGGTTGGCAGCAAGCACATTTCCTCACTAAGCCATCTCACCAGCCCTGTGTTGAGTCTTCCAGTGTTTAACTGCAGTACACCTATTTGTTCAGACTCCCTTGGTGTAGTTCACCAGCACAGTTAGTTTTCTCGTACAAATCTTACACATAGTGTGTTCAACCTGAGTGTGTAATTTCAACTGTACGTGCTACTGTTATTTTTATTTTAATTTGGGTGTCCACATATGTTTTAAAAGATTTATTATTGTTGTTTTAAAAGTGTGTGTGTGTGTGTGTGCGCGCGTGTCACGCATCTGTGTGTGGTATGTGCACATGAGTCAGGTGCCCTTGGGAACCAGATGCCTCAGATTCCCTGGAGCTGGAGTTACAGGGTTTGTGAGCCACTTGACTCGGGTGCTGGGAACCAAACTCAGGTCCTCTGGAAGAGCAGTACCTGCTTTTAAATCCTGAGCTATTGCTGAAGCCCACAATGTCCACATATTTATTACCAGACTATAGGAACACAGCTGTATATTCCTAACCTCTCTGTTATCTTACAGGCTTGTTGGGACTTTCTTCCTTGATGATCATGCCATCTGTAATACAGACTGTTTCATTTATTTCTAGGGCCTTTTATTCCATTTTCTTGACTTATTTCTTCTGCCAAAGTTTCTGGCATTTTCTTAATTAGGTGTCAAAAGCAAACATCTTTACCCAGATCTACACTCCATGGAGAAGCATTTCTGTTGCTTTTACCTCTAAAGATACTTGTTCTTTATCAACAAACCTTATTTTTAATTATTAAAATTACAGGTGTATGTTGAATTTTTCAAGTGCTTAAAAAAACAATATAGTCTTGTAATTTTCCCTCTTTTCCTTCTTAATAGTGTTGGTTACGTCGATAATTAAAAACAAACTGTAACAGCGCTGCTTTCTAGGAATAAGCCTCTTTGGTCAGGGCATGTAATTGCTTCTACATGTCGCTGAGTTTTACTTGCCAGTATTTGTTGAGATTCTGTGTATTTATGTCCATTACTAACGTGTAGTTTCATGTGTATTATCTTTTGCTGGTTTGGGTACAGGGGTAACAATTGCCACAAAATGAGCTGCAAGAACCAAAGAAATTTGGAGAATCTGCATTAATTCCTCTCTAAACATTTGGTAGTTGTCTTCAGGAAAATCTGAGTCTTGGAGTAAAAATTTGTCTTGTGAAGTTTTTAAAATTGTGAATTTGGGGCCAGTGTTACTGCTCAGTGGATAAAGGCACCCTCTGCAAAGACTGACAGCCGAGATTAGTTCCTAAGCCTGTGTGGTAGAAGGGGAGAACACAAACAAACAAACAAACAAACAATGTGATAATAAAAATATTAGTTTAATTCTCTATTGAAAAAGACTTTACTTTTCTGTGTATGTGTGTGTGCCTACCTGAGTTCATGTGCACCACATGCATGCAGGAGCCCAAGCAGTCCAGAAGAGGGCATTGGGCTCCCTGGAGCTGGAGTCAGACAGTTGTAAATTACTATGCAGGTGCTGGGAACTGAATCCAGATCTTCTTCAAGAGCAGCCAATGCTCTTAACTGCTAAGCCATCTCCCCAAACCCTGCATTTAATTGTTTTAGTAGTCACACTGCTGTTCCGATTATCTGCTTCATATCGGGTGAACTGTGGTCATTTGTGTTTCTTGAGGAATTGGTCCATATTACCTAGCTTGTGACATTTATGAGAGCAGACTGCTTTGAGTCATTCTGGTGTCCTCGGAGTCTTGTAGGGACATCCTGTGTATCCTGACATTGGTCACCTATATCTTAACTCTCTTTTTCTCCAGCAGTCCCCCTGGGTCTCTTTTCTGAGACTTCTTCCTTCTTTCCATCACCATGCTGCTGGTCACCCTTTCCGTTTTCAAGGAGGAGGTTGGGATTGATACCCGAGCCTTTTCCTCTTTCCAGTGTGAGCCTGTAGCAAGGCAGCATTCTCTTTCAATGTAGAGGCGCTGCCACTTAACTTGGGATGCATGGTATTTTCATCTTCCTTCAGTTCGATGTATTTTTGGATTTCCCCGGAGACGCCCTCTCTTCCCATGGACTGGATCACAGGGGTGTGCTAGCTCCTGCTCTTTCTGTTCCTCACCCCACTGTGCTTAAAGAATACCCTAGTGATCCATTTCTTTAAAACACCATTAGCTGGGTTTGGTGTCTATTGCCCAAAAGCCTAGCACTTGGGAGGCTGAGGCAGGAGGATTGCTGTAACTTTAAGACCAACCTGGGCTACACTGTGGGACTCTGTTTCATCAAAATCAAAATGAAACAAAACTCGCAAACCAAATTTGTTAAGGTTTATTTTATCAACTAGGTGGTGGTCCCCACTGATATGTTTATTTTAAAATCTTCTTACCAATGTGTAATATTTTATACTGATTAATTAGTTGTATACAATAATAGCCCAATCCAGAGCAATATTGACAATTACAATATAAAAGTTATAGAGACTAGAAAAAAAACTACTGTTCTGAAAACATCTTTTTTTTTTAAGGTAATAACTGTTTAATGAAGCTATTGTAATGGATAAGAAAGTCAGGCATATAATTTGTTTAATGTCCACATATTGAAAGTTACATAAAAAGTTACATTGTGTTTATAATTGCTTATGGTAGTTATAATTGTGTCTACATTTTCTAGAAAGAACTTTGGTAATCTTAATAATTGACCTTTAGAATATATATTCTTTAGTACAATAATGCTATTTGTATCAATTATTAGGCTTACACAGGGACACATGCTCAGCCTGGAAGGAGGGGACTGGACCTGCCTGTACTGAATCCACCAGGTTTAAATGAGTCCCCAGGGGTGTCTTGGTCCTGGAGGACATGGGAATGGAGGGGGAGGGGATGGGAGGAAGGTGGGGGTGGGAGCGGGAGTGGGGAGTCAGTCAACACTTGCACATATTTCTATAGGCTATTGCTGAAAGTGTGATGTAAGAACTTTATTTGACGCTGAGTGTGGTGGCTCAGCACTTGGGGATGCTGAGGCAAGAGGATTGTGAGTTTGAAGCTAGCCTGGGCTACAGAGTGAGACAAATTTAATTTTAAAACATCAATATTCACACTATTCTAGAAACTACATCTGTTTAAACTACATGTTTAAACCTTTGAAGCCAACTGTTGGATTCCGACTTACAAAGTAATGAGGGGAACACATAATTTTTCAAATTTCATGGAGAGCGGGTTGGGGAAGCTGGTGAGACTTGAGGAGCATGTTCTAGAATCTAGTGCTGAGGCCAGTGAGGCAGGATGGGTCACAGGGACTGTGAAGGGTCTAGATAAGGTACACACTGTCTCAGTTTCCATTCATTCACTCACGTGGGCCCTCTACTCCACGTCTGCATTAGGTACCACCTACCATTCTATGCCCACCGCTTTCCTAAATGCTAAGACTATACTGTTTGCTGTTCTTCACAGTACTGGAGTGGAACCAAGGACCTCAAAGCATGCTGGGAAAGTGCTCTGCCACTGAACCACACTCCCAGCCTCTATGCTAGATATACATGGATGACTCAGCCACTGAGAAGACCTAAAACCAGCAGGGCAAACTCCAAACTCTCCATGTCTAATGTCAAAGTTCTCATCAGATCTCCAACTCCTTCCAGCTTTGTTGACTGCAACACACTTCACTCTCTTGGCCTGGTTCCACTCCCTGTTATCAGTTCTCCATGGCAGGTATCCCATGACTCCAGCATCTCCAAAACTGTAGGGAATCCAAGGTAATCCAGCTTCATACAATGGGCTCTCTGGGTCTCTATGTATGGACACCCCTGACACAGCTGCCTCAATGTCTTTCCTTATCATTAGAGGGAGATTCTGTAATCCCTTTTTTGTATCCTTGACTCCAAAGCCAGAACCATGTAGCCAAAGCTGTCAAGTTCTGTTGCTTGTTGGGGCTGGAACATGACCCCTCATTCAATTACATCTTCACCAGCTTTCTGTTTGTGATGGTTTCTTTTACTGCCTAAGCTTGGCTGTCCTGGAACATGCTCTATAGACCATGCTGGCCTAGAACTCAGAGATCCACCTGCCTCTGCCTCTGGAGTGCTGAATTTAAAGGCATGTGCCATTACACTCAGCCCTACACTTTTCTTTAATTCCTTAAAGAAGCTTAGCTAGGTAGGGTCTGGTCCTGAGGTTACCACTTTCTTTATTCCATTTAATATCAGGTTTTTCTTTAATTAGTTTATTTCCTTGAACACAGGACTTAGCTCCATTACACTTCCTCATGCCTCTTTTCTCCTCAAACTGCATATTTTGTATTTTTCCTTTCTCAGCCTACTCCTTTTCATTATAGATCTAAATATGGCTGGCCACTAATAACCACACAACACAGTCAATACTAGGCTGTTTTGAAATCTCCTCTGCCAACACTGTTAATCCAAAAGTCTTCAACTTAGCCTCAAGCAGATTTTTTTTGGCAAGGGTAGAAAACAGCCACATTCTTCACCAAAATATCACAAGAATGACCTCTAGGATGCTCACTAATATTCTTCTCTGATAGAACCTCTTGGTCTATGCCATTATAATCTACACTGCTGTCAGCACCACTGTCTTCCACATCACTACTGGTGTGGCCCAGTAAGTACCACTTAAACTGTTACTGCTCTCCTAATCCAAAGTTTTAAAGTCCTTATTCCACCAAGAAACATGGTCAGGCCTGAAACAGCAATACCCCAGCCCTAGTACCAACTTCTGTCAATGCCTTCAACCAACTTCTATCTTGATTAGGGTTTCTTTTGCTGTGAAGAGACACCATGACAACCACTTTGCCATGCCTGCCTCTCCCTGCTGTCCTGATGCCAGAGTTAGCCACTACTCCTGGCTCTGCTTCACCTTTGCCATGAGCTACTTCCACAGCTGTCTCCAGGGATAATATCAGGCTCTGCTGCCATACTTTCCATGAGGCTGTCTGTCCCTCCTGAGCACAGATGACTTTAGTGCTCCAAGGCAGAAGTTTCTCAAAGCTGAAAAAAAAAAAAGATCTTTCCAGTGTCTCCAGCATAAGTCTTCAAGATCAAGTTCAGAGGACACAAATTTAAATCTCTACTTTGTCTCTAAGACAGCAAGATACCTGAACCCATCATACACAGTAACCTTCTCCAGTTCCCCAGGGCCCAGTCTGGGACAGTCAGGTCCTAGATAGCCTCAGAAGTGATGCAAGAGTCTGCTCTGGACACATCTCCATGACTCTTTGTCAACTGAGTCTCATTGAGTCTTCTGAGCTTTACCTTGTTGGAAGCACAGGAGGAAAAGGATGTGAACTGCCAGACCTAGGTTTCTGTTGCTGTGATGAAGACTATGGCTTAAAACAACTTGGCGAAGAAAGGGTTTATTTGGCTTACAGTTTATATAGTACAGCATCAGGGGAAGCCAAGGCAGAGACCCAAGAGAGGTACTTGGAGGCAAGAATGAAAACAGGCTGTGGATGAATTCTGCTTACTTACTGGTTTGTTTTTTTATAGCACGGAGGACCACCTGCTCAGGGGAGGTACCACCCACAGTGGGCTGGGTCCTCTCATATCAATCATTTATTATGAAAATGTCTTAGAGACTTACTTACAGAGGAAGCTGATGGAGGCCTTTTTCTATTGAAGTTCTCTGTTCCCAGAGGACTCTGGCTTGAGTCTAGTTGAAAAAACAAACAAACAAACAAACCCAACCAACAGGCTACCCTATCCCACCCTCAGGGAGCCTGTCTTAGTTATTTTTCTATTACTGTGATAAAACACTATCACCAAAAGCAACTTGGGGAGGAAAGGATTCATTTCCACTTATATGTCCATATCACAGCGCTTCATGAGTGGAAATCAGGGCAGGAACTCAAGGTAGGAACCTGAAGGCAGGAACTGATGCAGAGGCCATGGAAGAGTGCCGCTTATGCTCCTCAGGGTTCACTCATCCTGCTTTCTTACAGCATTCAAGCCCATAGCCCATAAGTGGCACCAACCACAGTGAGCTGGGCCCTCCCACACCAATCATCAGTTTAAAAAATGCATCACAGGCTTACCTAGTGGGGGGCATTTCTCAGTTAAGGCCCCCCTTCTAAAGTGAGTCTAGTTTGTGTCAAGTTGACATAAAATTAGCCAATACAGAGGTCATCCCACAGATCTAGAATCTGAGACATTATCGTTTAATGGGACAACTTCGTTTAAAGATTTGTTTGCTTTTATGTGTGTGTGTGTGTGTGTGTGTGTGTGTGTGTACACATAAGCACACACATGTATGCTGTGTGACTAATGCTCACAGAGGCCAGAAGAGAGCATTGGAACCCCTGGAGCTGGAATTATAGGTGGTTGTTAGCCATCCTACCTGGGTGCTGGGACCCAAACTCAGGTCTCTGCAAGCAGTGCTCTCTCATAACTGCTAAGCCATCTCTCCAGTTCATGGTTCAACTTGTTAACCATCAGCCCTAGGAAAAAGGCAGACAAACTGCTCTCCACTCAAATACTCGTGGAGGAGGGGCATCATCAAAGGCAGTGTGTGTGTATGTGTGTGTGTGTGTGTGTGTGTGTGTGTGTGTGTGTGTGTGTGTGTTTAAACCTTTTTATTGGAACCAATGAAATGTAGAAGTGCATTTCTATTTTTTGACACAAGGCAATATTTGGGTTGAACTGGCTGCCATCAGGTGAGAATAAAATGTTTGCGTTAGGTATTTGGTTTCATAGTTAGGTTTTTCCCCCTCTCCTTCCCCCCCCCCCAATCCCATTTTAGATCTACATATGGAAGTACTTAGGGGCAGAATGACACACAATGTCAGGAATTTTTTTAAGTACTGTGGTGGTGGGTCAACAGAAATGGACACATACATTGCAAAATGCTGGTAATGGTTAAACCTGGAAGGTGGGTTCATTTCTGCTTCTTGTGATTTTTCTGAATGTTTGGAAAGCTTTCATTATAAACAGCCTTTCCACAGAAGGGCTGCAGTGTGGTGGCAGGGGTTTCAGGGTCATGATAAAGTGACTCACAGAGCAGAGTGCAAAGTTAAATCTGTGAGCCTAGTGTGATGGTTGTGACAGTGTGCTCCAGGAATTCACACAGCACTGGTTCTGGAGCCCTAGCTGGGTGACCTCAGACTCTACCTTTCTGAAACCCTTGGTCTGAGGGGGCTGGTGGGAGATAATACACCATCATGTGTGAAAAGTAACCAGCAAAACAGGTGCCCAGAAAAAGGTTTCAAAGGAAGTTACCAGAATAATAAACTCCAGACCCAGAGGCATCAGAGATATTGGTTGCCAGCCCACACATCTGAGATTGAGTTTAGAAAACAGAAATCCTGGGCTGGAGGTGAAACTTGAGGGTGAAGCACTGGCCTAGCATGTAGAAACCTTGGATTCCATCCATGTCCCTGAAAGAAAAACTCAGAGGAGGAAGAATTAGAGAACAGCTCTGTCCTGTGACTTAAACAGCTTCCTGCCGGCTGCCAGGTAGAGAGGTCACTTGGACACCAAGCAGGGAGTCAAAAAGCTAGGACCCTGGGGTGGTCAGGGATGAGGATAAGGAAGTGTGTGTGTGGGGGGGGGGGACAGAACGAAGACTCCTGGTTCCTGCCTCCTGTGCATATGCAGCTCTGAGGAGCACATGTTGCTAGACAAGTCTAAGTATGTAGTGTGTGTTAAGCCTCTCTTCTCCAGTCCTCCCAATGTTCTTGTCTCATGGACCTCAGATTCTCCAGGCTGGAGAGTGAAATCATTTTTGATTTCCAAGGGAAGCTGGAGCCCTGGATTCATTTTTCCCTAGAGAAAGCAAGCTTGCTGGAAATGAGAGAAGGTAACCGGAGAGGCAGAGGGCAGAGGGGGACTTGCAGGGGTCATTTAGTCCATCCTCCGGCCTCCAGGCTGGACTGAAACTAACCCGTTCCAGATGGCCACTGTTCCCCATGCACTGAGGACTGCTGGGAACCCACCCCCACCCCCCACCCCCGCCAAACCTGGTTCAGCAGCAGTTCTGGGGGGGGTGAGGCTCACAGTGTGAAGGCTGTCTCACCCACCACAGGCTTGCTGCAGGTCTGCTTGCTGTTTGGGCTTAAATCATCACAAGACAGAAAAAACATGTCTGGGGTATAAGAATAATACACCCTCTGCTCTTTAAAGAGGCTTGGAAACATTTCCGGGGCTCCACGGGCAAAGTTTCTGCTAGGCAAGTGTGAGGGCCAGAGTTTGAATCCTCAGAATCCACATAAAAGCTGGGCAGGTGTGACACCCCCTGTTACCCCTGTACTGGGGAAGGACAGACAGGATATTCCCTAGGCAAGCTGCATAGATACACTAACCGAAATGAGAGCTCTGGGTTGGGCGAGAGACCCTGCTTCAATTAATAAAGTGGAGGGTGATCAAGGAAGGTACCTGGTCATCAACTTAAGGCCTCTAATGCATGTGCACATATACCTGCACACACAGGTATGCCCATACACATGCAAACACACATGCACACCACACACATAAAAATATGTTTCATAATTCACAGAATCCAGAGCCTATTTTAGGAATGGGATGTTGAGACAAAGTCTTGTGTAGCCCATTGTTAGACTCAAATTCACTATGTAGTCCAGACTGGTCATGATCCTTTCAGCTCCACCTCCTGAGTGCTGGGATTACAGGTCTGCATCACTTTGCTTGACTTCAGCCAATTATTCTCCTTTCTTCTCCCTTCCTTAGAGAACACAGTGGGAAGTGTGGGCACAGGAGGGAAATTCCCAGGGGTTCTAGCTCCCCAGTCCTGGAGTTGTCCACTGTGAGCTTCTCACAGGACCTACAGCCCCAGCTATGAGCTCATGTGGGTGCCTTCATTCAGTCAGCATCATGTTCCTAGGTCTTCAAGCAGATTGGAGCATGTGTCAATATTCATTCCCATTTACAACTGAATAACAATTGGTATTCTCACAAAGGGTAATAAAGGAATGTTCCAGAAAAAAGTACTTCACTGAGTAAGAAGAACCAGACTATACAAATGCCAATAAATGGCCTTGGGTCTCAGCTTTCCCCTCTGTAAGTCAGTGATCACAGTAACCCAGTTCATCTGTAGGATGCTTGGGAGGGAACAGGAGATGGGGTTAAGCAATAACAAACACATTTTCAAATCTAACTCTTCAAAATTAACAACTATCAGCAAATGTGTCATGTGTGCATTGCTTCTTCCAACTCTTTCAGGTCCTTGGAGGTGTCCACTGGCTGTGCTGGTATCATCCACCTCAACAGTAACTACTGACTAAGTATCTCCTGTATAGACAGCTATTTGAATAAGTGAGTGAGTCAGGTGATGAAGGTAAGGATGGAGTGATGAAGGGGAACCACCATTTGTTGTTGGTTGTCCTCCCTCTCCCTGCTGTGCATAACTAGCTGCAGCCTTGCAGAGAGCCCAAATGGACACCTTGTTTTATGTGTGTATATGTGTACGTGTATGCGTGTGTAGTAGTATATGTGTACTTGTGTGTGTGTGTGTGTGCCTGTGCACACATGGAGACCAGAGGCAGATGTCATGTGTCTTGTTCTATCACTCTGCATCTGACTCCCTTGAGTCAGGGTCTCTCTCTAAGCTAGTGGCCAGCTAGCTTCTGATGTTCTCTCATCTCCACTTTCCATAGTACTGGGGTTACAAGAGCACATAGGGCCACTCTTGGCTTTTTATGTGAGTCCTAGGGATTTGAACTCAGGTCCTCATGCTTGTAGAGTGGACACTTTTGTCTGCTGAGCCATCTTTCCAATCCCAAAGGGAAATTATTGGAAACAGTGATGACACAGGGAGCACAGACTTTCCAGAGAACAAGGGGGCTTCAGAGACAGTCTGCCCTGCGCCAAGTCTTCTGCAGTTGTTCAGGCCTCAAAGAGGATCAAACTGTGAGTCCTATAGGCAGGGCTCTGGTGCCTTGTCTGAAAATAGTGAAAGCTGATGAGCATACACAAAGCCACGAGGGTCCATCCCCAGCACTGAGTAACCAGAACACATAATCCCAGTAGGAGAAGCAGGTTCAATGTCATCCTCATTACAAGGTGAGTTCAAGGCCAGTCTGAACCACATGAGACCCTGTCTTAAAATGGTGGTGGTGATGATGGTGGTGGTGGTGGTAGTGGTGCTGGTGGTAGTGGTAACTCTGAACCTCCCTTAGGCTGACTAGGCATCAAGAAGCAAAGGAAGAACAGCTCAGCCCTCTGTCAACTAAAAAGTCATTGTCCCAGGCCTTGAGGGATGAATCAAGCTAAGGAGAAGTCATTCCAATGATCCAGATACTTGTGAGTGAACTGATCTTTTTCCAACATGAGGCAACCTTCTTGATGTTGGCATCTTTGGGAAGTTAGTGGTAAACCTTGCATAAGACATTTCTTATGTTGCCCAGGAATGTCTGTAATCACATAGATGGCCACCCCTGGGAAGGACCTGGAAGAGTTGGTGTTGAAGGGAACCGCATCAATGGGAATTAAGAAAGAGGGTTTTAGAATTCAAAGGAGAGACATCTCAAAGTCCAAGAATGAAGAAAGGTCTTTTAGGATACCAGATGAAGGGATTATTAGATTACTTCCAAAGGCCAAATCTAACCATATAAGCCTTTATAAAATTGTGCAGGACAAATGACCTGTAGATGAGTCAATTCTTGATTAATTATCCTAAGATTTTGCACATAGCAAAAACTATAACCCACATGTTATTTTCTTCAGTGCTTATTTGGACAATTTGTATGTAGTTTTTCCTTTTGCTCACTACTCACTAAACACTCCCAGAATCTATTTTCAGTGGCCTCTTCCTGTTCTAATTATGCTCTGTGAGCAGGGTGCTTCTGGGTTTTATTACAAGCTGGGGTGTGGTAGTTCTGAGCTCACTGTAACTTACACATGTGGCCTGATGTCCAGGATGAAGAGCCTTGACTCCTTAGTCCCATCCCAGTTTAGGGTGTGGTTTTGGCAAAGCTCATTATTGTCCGAGTCTCAGTTTGCAAGCCTGCCAAAATGAGGACGGCAATTCCAGCCTTCTTTTGGCACCTCAGGAGTTTTGGAAAAACACTATTTCATCTTTATGGAAGTGAGTATGGTGTTCAGATTATGCGGGATGCTCTTTGGGATATGCTTTATTTCCTGTGCCAGACCACTCATCCAAGCACAATTCCTATTTGTGTGTGGATGGATGCTTGTGCAGTGTGTATGTATGTATGTGTGCATGTAGGTGCTAGGGTGTGTATGCATGAGCATGTGAAAGCAAGAGGTCAACATCAGGTTCTTCCTCAGTCACACTCTACCTTATTTGTTTTATTTTATGTGTTGGTTGCATGTATGTCTATACAGTACATTTATATAGTGTCCTCAGAGGCCAGAAGAGGATGTCAGATTCCTTGGGAACAGAGTTACAGATGGTTGTCAAATGCCATATGGGTGCTAGGAATTGAACCTGGGTCCTCAGGAAGAGCAGTCAGTGCTCCTAACCACTGAGCCATCTCCCTGGCCTTTTTTTTTTTAATGGGGTTTCTCAGTGAGTAAACCAAGTGGACTATGCTGGCTGGCCAGTGAGCTCCAGGGATCCTTTTCTCTCTGCCTCCCCAGCATTTGGGTTACAGATATGTCCCACCCCATTCAGATTTTGTATGTGGATACCAGGGATCTGAACTCAGGTCCTCATACTTGTATGGCAAACACTTCACCAACTGAGTCATCTTCTCTAGCCTCCTATTGCATTTTGATAGCTTTATTGTTACCAAACCTTTAGAATCTTTTCACAATGGAAATTCAATGGTGTGTATCTTTATAAACTTCTATGAATCCTGTTTTATTCAGGGTGACTTTATAATTCAACTCCTAAACATATCCTACTAGACTTCAGCATTATGTTTTGGATCCTAAGTGTCCTTAAAGTGCTATGGAATAATCATTCTGTACACTGTGAATATGTATTACTCTCATTGGTTAATAAAGAATTGAATGGCCAGTAACCAGTCAGGAAGTATAGGCAGGACAACCAAAGCAACCAAATTAAGGATGCTGGGATGAAGAAGGATGGAGTCAGAGGAGTTGCCAGCAGATGCAGGGAGAAGCCAGATGAGCATGCCATACTGAGAAAAGCTACTAAGCCACATGACAAAGCATAGATAAGAAATATGGGTTAGTTTAAATGTAAGAGTTAGCCAGTAACAAGCCTGAGCTATTGGCAGATCATTTATAATTAATAATAAGACTCTTTTGTGGTTATTTAGGAAGCAGCTGCTGGGATAGGAAGATTCCACCTACACTAAAGGTCCCTGTGTTGAAGGCTCAGTCACTAGTCTGTTCCTACAAAGTGGTAGAACCTTTAAAAGGAGAGGCCAGCAGGTGAAAGTTGGGTCATTGGGAGTGTAAGTAACCCTTGAAGGGACCCCCACACACTCCCACCCTCCATGAGGTGAGAAACTTTGATCTGCTACATGGTCCCTATTCAGATGTTTTACCTCCCCACAGGACAAAAGCGACAGAGCCAACCAACCATCATGTGTGGCCAGAAACTTAAGAAACCATGAGCCAAGATACATATCCTGCCTCTCCTCCCACAATTTTTATATATTTTCTGCTGTGAGACAGGATCTCATTATGTATCCCAGGCACTCACTCTCACATTCCTCTTGACTCAGGCCCAGGCTGCCTAAGCTGGCGTGGTGGTTTGAGTGAGTATGGCCCCCAGGGACTCAGGTGTTTGAGTGCTTGGCCATAGGGAGTGGCACTATTAGGAGGTGTGGCCTTGTTGGAGGAGGTGTGGCCTTGTTGGAGGAGGTGTGGCCTTGTTGGAGGAGGTGTGGCCTTGTTGGAGGAGGTGTGGCCTTGTTAGAGGAGGTGTGGCCTTGTTAGAGGAGGTGTGGCCTTGTTGGAGGAGGTGTGGCCCTGTGGGGTGGGCTTTGGGGTCTCATATGCTCAAGCTAGGCCCAGTGACTCAGCTGCTGCCTGCAGATCCAGATGTAGAACTCTCAGCTTCTTCTCTAGCACCATGTCTGCCTGCGTGCTGCCATGATGATAATGAATTAGACCTCTGAACTGTAAGCCAGCCCCAATGAAATAATTTCTTTTATAAGAGTTGCTGTGGCTCTTTGCCATCTTTCCTTCAGCCAGCCGGCAGCTTTCACTGTGAAGGTTGAGCTGTGCAGTTTCAGCAGCTACAAGATTTACCCCGGACACCGATGGCGCTATGCTAGGACCAACGGGAAGGTTTTCCAGTTTCTTAATGCAAAATTCGAGTCCACATTCCTTTCCAAAAGGAATCCTCTGCAGATAAACCGGACTGTCCTCTAGAGAAAAAAAAAAACACAAAAAGGGACAGTGAGAAGAAATTGAAAAGAAAAGAACCCGCCATGCAGTCAAATTCCAGCGAGCTATCACTGGTGCATCTCTTGCTGATATAATGGCCAAGAGGAATCAGAAACCAGAAGTTAGGAAAGCTCAGAGAGAACAGGTATCAGGGCTGCCAAGGAAGCAAAAAAACAGCTAAGCAGCATCCATGAAGACAGCAATGGCTGCTGCCAAGGCCCCCACCAAAGCAGCACCTAAACAAAAGATTGTGAAGTCTGTGAAGGTCTCTGCTCCCTGAGTTGGTGGAAAACGCTAAGTTGGTAGATCAGAGTTTTGAATAAAGATCAATCTCTAACTCTTAAAAAAAAAAAAAAAAAAAGAGTTTCTGTGGTCATGGTGTCTCTTTACAGCGAAAGAAACCCTAACTAAGACACTGGGGTTGCAAGCATGTACCACCATATCCAGATAGTTGTGGTTGATATATTGTACACCCCAATAAACTTATCTGGGGGTCAGAGAACAGAGCCACTATATAAAACATAGGGGTTAGGCAGTGGTAGCACATGCCTTTAATCCTAGCATTCAGGAGGCAGAGATCCGTCTGGATCTCTATGAGTTCAAGGCCACACTGAGAACAAAGCCTCCGTGGTGGCACACGCCTTTAATCCCAGCATTTGAGATCTCATGTCTCACTTGGGAAGGACACACACCTTTAATCCCAGGAAGTGATGACAAGAAGCAGAAAGGTATGTAAGGTGTAAGGACCAGGAACTAGAGGCTTTTAGGCTTTTAGGCTTTTAGGCTTTTAGGCTTTTAGCAGCAGTTCAGCTGAGATCCACTCGGGTGAGGACTCAGGCTTCCAGTTTGAGGAAACAGGATGGTCTGGGAAATTGGTGAGGTGAGGTTAGCTGTGGCTTGTTCTGCTTCTCTGATCCTTCAGCGTTCACCCCAATACCTGGCTCGGGTTTGATTTTATTAATAAGACTTTTAAGATTCGTGCTACAGATAGTTAAATTTCCTTCTGCTTAAGTTGTTTGTCACAGAGATGGACAAGCCAACACAAATAGGGGAGAGGTGCCCAGAGGTGCAGGGTGAGTGCTTCTGGAAAGATCTCCACCATGACACTCATGAAAGTCAGTTGCCGTTCACGTGCCTGATGTACTGCAAGCGAAGAGAAGCTGAGCCTTGCTGCCTTTTCTGTAGCGGAAGACTGAGGCCCTCGCTCGCACATCTGAAACCAGCCATGCTCCTTGGGCTTAAGTTTGTTCTTCTCACTACAATTTCTCCAGTCAAATCCTGCCTCTTCCTTTACAAGCCCCAGGACAACAGAGTCCAGAGGTGGGGGCAGCCTCTGCCCCACGGGCAGTTCCTCCTAGGCCCTGTGTAGACTCCACCCCGACCTGGTTGGTGCCAAGCCTTCTTCTCTTGTAGCCTTGTGGGTATTGGGAAGAAATAGCAGGCAGCTTGTTTGGATTTCTCAGTGCAAACAGCATGCAGAAGGTTTGGAAAGCTCTCTGGCATGACCACTCTGAGTCTTTGTGAGCAATGACAGCATCCTCATTAATTGGAGGGTGGCACATTTTAACAGCTGTCCCAGGCCAGGAGGTAGAGGTGGTGGACAAAGGACGGAGGTGGCTATGCCCTGTTGCCCTGAAGGAAGGGGCTCCTCCCCATGCTCAGCAACCTGTGGAGACAAATGCATCAGAAGGGCCACCCCACTCTAGGGAAGCTAAGGGATGAGAAGGGAGCAGCTGGAGGCATGGAGAGCCTTCAGTCCTGCTACAAAGTGAGCACTGGCTGCAGGAGGATTAACTGCCCCGGGTTGTTCCCCACTGTAATCGGGCTCAGCTGGCCTTTGGTCTTGGGCTCCGGGTGGCACTGCTAAATGCTTGATTATCATGTAGTTTATTCACTCACCCTGGAGCAGGGATAAGAACGCAACTTGCAGGCCTGCAAGGTGGCTTAGCAGGAAAAGGTGCCTGCTGCCAAGCCCAGCAGCCTGAGTTTGACCTCTGAACGGAGAGAACTGACTCCTGCAAGATGTCCTGACTTCCACACATACACACATATGTCATGACATACCTGTGCATGCACACACACACACACACACACACACACACACACACACACACACACTAAACAAAAATGTCTTTTAAAAAGTATATCCCTTGCATGCCTGATGTGGTTGTGCATGCCTTTTTGCCTCAGCACTTGGGAGGCAGAGGCAAGCAAAGAAAGCTCTGTGAGTTCAAGGCCAGCCTGGTCTATCCAGTGAACTTCAGACCAGCCAGGGATACATAGTAAGACCCTGACTCAAAAAAATAAAACAATTTAAAAGAGGATACTTCTTCTTTGCATTGTTGGGACAATCAATGACACTAAAAGTATGCAGATACATGGCAGTTCATTGCATTAGGACACTAGGAATCAACAAGCAAATGTCCCCTGCATAGAATGATAGGACTTATGCTTGGCACTGGGTCTGACCTCCAGAGGGAGAGGACACATGAGGCACCCCTGAGGAACTTGCAATGGTTGTAGGGAGATAGTGGAAGGCAGTGGCAGGTGTGGGTTGAGATACCAGCATGGCAGGCAGGAGTATTCATCTCAGAACGAAGTAATTAAGTGATACAGAAAACACATGCTTGGAAGGGAGGGCTTCTCACGGTGACCAGAAATGGATTCCCTTCTCCTGCTTGCTACATAGGACTTGAGATGGTCATGTGGTGACTGCCAAGAACACACATGGTGGACTCTTGTGGAGCCCAGCTGTGGACCTCTTAACACTCACATGCATCTTTGGGGTAGTTGAGACCAGAATGGATTGTATCTCTGATCAGACTTCCGGACACTCCCTGTGTCTCACTTGGGGATGCCTGCAGCTCACGCAGGAGTATGAGGGGCTCATGGTCTTGCAGGGGAAGTGGGGGCCTCAGGCTGTGTGGAAGCCTGCCGTCCTCTGTGCCCTGAATCTGCTCTCCAGCTCTCAGGAGACACAGAGAGGCTAGGACAAGGTTGGGATGACCAAGTCTACTACCATTGACTTTGATGGCAACTGGACCAGGCAACTGGGTTGCTACTGCATTGTGGTTTGAATAGGAACCGTTCCTTTGGCACATGTGTTAAAGTCTAGGTCACCACCTGGTGGTACTATTTTGGAAGATTCTGGAAAACTATGGGGGCTGGGGGTGGAACTGCCTGGAGGAAGTAGACCCTGGGCATAGGGGCAGGCCCTCGGTAGGATCTCTGCTCTAGTCATTTCTGCCTCTTTCTATTCTTTGTCTACTGCATGATGAAGATCCTCCTCTGTCACGTGTCCCCACCAACATGATGCTCTTCCTGTATACAGTGTGCTGAGCAGCCTCAGACCTCTAAGACTTTAAATTACTAAACTTCAGTTAAATTTAGTAACCTGTCACTGCACTGGAGAGAGGATTCAACAGCTAAAAACACTTGTTGCTCTTGCAGATGACCCAGGTTTGGCCCCCAGAAATGCAAATGGCAGTCCACAACCACCTGTAACTCCAGTTCCAAGGGATCTGGCACCCACTTTTGTCCTCCAAGGACACCAGGCATGCAGGTAGTGCTCATATATACCTGCTGGCAAAACATTCATACACATAGAAAGTAAAAATAATAAGTAATTTCTCCCCTCAGGTCATTTCTGTCAGGTGTGTGGTCACAGAAGATTCTAACAGTGAATGATAAAACATGCACCCAGGTTTCTGGGTTGGGATCCAAAACAAACCTTCGTGGAGACTTGTCGTTTCTTGATGACATCCATAAGCAGGCTGTGGGGCTTTGTGCACTTAGAATGCCGGTGGGGCCTGGGGTACCAGGTCTGCCAGATGATCACCCCTGGAGAAAATGCTTTGCAGAGAGAAACCTGTGTGGAAGGGAGCACTGTGTCTTCCCACGCATGAGTGGGGGAAGGGAGCGTGAGGGAGAAAGGGACAAGCACAAACACCCAGCCCAGCCTCCCAGAGTTTGTTTTCTTCCCCAGCCCTTTATCTTGTGTCAAATACATCCCCTGGGAAAAGAACACATTTCTCAGGGCAGTCCTAGGGGAACACTATTCCTTCTCCCTGTGACTTACACTGAGGCTGTTGGGGGATGCCTGCTTCTCACCCAGGAGTATGAGGGAAGTGGGGCCCCAGGCTGTGTGGGAGCCTGCCCTCCTCAGTGCCCTGAGTCTGCTCTCCAGCTCTCAGGAGCCCAAACAGGAGTATTTTGGTGAACTCATTACAATTTAAAGGGCCTTGTAATGAATTTTAAGTGCTGGGTTCAAGTCATAGCACCACTACTAAACCACTGCGATATCTCAGTCTTCCATGGCTACAGGGCGAGGGGTTCTGCCTACCTCATGGGGTTATCAAGACAATCCAGTGAGCAGGGAGAGAAAATGTGGCATTGGCTTTACAATACACATGGCTATAGATCATTATCACAGACGATGTAAAGGAAAGACCCAGGGCTAGAGTCAGATACTGAACTGCAGCCTTCTCACAGCATGACAGTGGCCTGTCACTCTGACCTACCTCCAAAGCAAGGCTGACCCCATTTGTCCCATTTCATGTGCTAAGAATCAGTGAGGTCATGATGAAGAGGCTTTGTGTGGTGACCTGGGGGATAAAGTGATGCGTTAGTGTTGTTTCAAATTCTTCCCTGGGTTGGTCTTGTTCGGGGACAAATGAGAACTTGTGAAGAAGGACCCACTGTGTGTGGCCATCTCAGCGGCCTGGCATCCTCAGACTACTCTCACTTGGAGAGGCATTCTGCTTGACACTGCCCCATCAACGGTGCCCACTCTTGCTTTGAATATAGCTGGGCTGTGGAAGTGAACATTTACTTCCCAGCTTGTGAAAATGGAAACCCTCAGCAGCAGGAGAGAACCAACTGGCTGATTGGTAGCAGAGTCTTAAACTAGTCACCAAATACTTGTCTTTCCTTCGGTCTTAACGGGTAGAGCCCTATTTGAAGACAGGGGTGACAAAGTGCTCAAACAAAAGGAATGCCCTTGTCTATTTCTAGCAGCAAATATGGTGGGCCTTGTGGCCTCTTGGACCAGAGAGACATGAGTAGAAGTCCCAGTGGAATTTAAGGAGTATCCCCATGCCCTTTGCTTCTCTGCCTCACTTTGCTATGTCTGGGTGGAGAATGGTGCAGGTGCCACAACCACAAGGTTGTAAGGGTGATCTAGTAAGGGAGGTGACGCCAACTAGACTAACAAGGAGCCTGGTGTATCAGTGATGTCACAGAATTGCCACCCTGGCCTTAAACTACCTCCCTCAAACTCTCATATAAGAAAACAACAAAAACAACAATCTATTGAAGCTGGCTTCTTTTCTCATGGTCTGTTTCAAGAGAATGCAAGCACTAGCTGGATCCTAGAACATCATATTTATTGATAGGAATGCTGAGGTCTAAGGAATAGTATTGGGTGAACAAAGAAATGAGGAAGCAAGTGCTTTAGGCCTCTCGCTTGCTAGGCAACAGCTCCGCCACTGAGCGATGTCCCCAGGCTTTTATTCTATCTGAAAAATTCATTTACAATTACATTTATTTATTTAGTGTGGGGGTGCAGGCTTAGGGGGTATGTTTATTGTGTGGGCTCATTGAAGAGGTCAAAAGAGAACTTGTGGGAATTGTCTTTCCATCTACCAAAGTGGGTGGTGGCAGGAATTGAATTCGGGTGTCAGACTTCACAGCAAGAGCCTTTACCCACTGAGCCATCTTGCTGGCCCCTCCTTTCTCTATTTTTTATTTTGAGGCAAAGCCTCTCGCTGATTTGGCCATGTAGACCTTGAATTTTTGATCCTCCTGCCTCAGTCTCTTGAATAGCAGCTATGGTAAGCATGTCTCCTCAACCCAGCTCCCCCCAACCCCAGCTGAGGACCGAACCCAGGGCCTTTGCACTTGCTAGGCAAGCGCTCTACCACTGAGCTAAATCCCCAACCCCCCCAACCCAGCTTTGCTTTGGTTTTTTGTTTTTGTTTTGTTGTTGTTGTTTAGTTAGTTAGTTAGTTAGTTAGTTAGTTAGTTAGTTAGTTAGTTTGGAGTCAGTTGTATCTTCTTCAACCAAAAGGACAACGCTCTTAGGATTATTTCTGGGTGGGAAGGGAGCACGGCACCCCGGCCGCCATTTTCCAGCTCAAAACAACAACACTGAAAGACTCATTCTCAAGATGAGTAAGTGTACCTGAAGAGAGAGGCCCGGTGCTCTGAAGGCCCTCCAGTCCCTACTTGAGAGAGGAAGAGAGCAGGGACCAGCAGAGGCAAGCAAGATGCCACCCTCAATGTGGAATGCCTCTGCCAGACACACTACCTTTCCCAGGAAAGCCACACCCATATCATACCAGCAGGCCATACATCTCTTATCTCTCAAAGCTCTGTGGGATGGAAGCTGTATATTTTATATAGCCCCCAGCATACCTGTACAGCCTGTGGATTCCTAGACCTCTACATGGGCTGAGGAAGTCAAACCTCATTTTGGAAACACTTGGAAGACTGGCAAAGTTTTCATTCCTCAAACAAGTATCTGTACCTGGCTAGAAACTGGCATAGAGCCCTTACAGCCTGATCCACATGGGGATCCTGGGCTGAGTAAGGCACCATTTATGTGACATGACTCACTGTGATGTTAATCTCTGAGTAAGCCCACTCCATGAATTGACAGAGCTGAGTGCAGTGGTGATATCACGGAACAAGGCCTACCTCTGCAGATAAAAAGGACTGAAGAGCTCATGTGATTACCAGCGAATCTGCAGCCCTCCAGTCCTCTTCAGAATGCTTGGAGATTAAGCAAGAGTACTCTTTCAGCTATTGAAACAAAGTGTCTAAGGAAACATGCTGACGTTTGCCCTGCTTTTCTTCCACTCAAATCTGTGTATCTAGACTGTCTTGATGTCCTCCACTGCACAGAGCAGCCCCTCAGTTCTGTCTTGTGCTGGTCTCTCACTGATGAGTCTTACCTGCATCTTTCAGTTCCAGATGGTACTGTTTAAATACAAGGAATCCTAAAAAAAAAAAATCAATCCTGTTGGTGCTAAATAATCAGTTACTTCAAGTGAAGTCTCCCTTGTGCTTCTAGAAAGATGAAGTATGTTTCTTTATCTCACTGAGAAAGTACAATAAAATCCCTGATCACTGTATGTAAGACAAATGTTTGAAGATTCTGAAAGGTAAAGACTGATGAGTTTGAAAGATGATGATGATGGTGGTGGTGACTATGGTGATGATAATGATGGAGACAATGATGATGGTAATAATGACAATGGTAATGATAATGATGACAATGATCACAATAATGATAATGCAAGGATGGCTACAATGATGATGACAATGGTCATGATGATGAGAACAATGACAGTGATGATGATGGTGATGATGATGTTGAGAGGACGGTGATGAGGATGACAATGGTCTCGATGAAGACAGTGGCCATGATAACTAATTTGACTTGTGTTCCAAACTTAGAAATATGACTAGGCTACCCAAATGATAATAAAAGAATATTATAGACAACTCTACACACATAAGTTTGAAAACTGAGATGAAATGGATATGTACTTGAAAAAAATTAATTTATCAAATATTAAATATGAAAGTTATATATATTGCATTAAAATAATTGATTCAGGCTCATAGATTTGAATGCTTGGCCCATAGGGAGTGGCACTATTAGGAGGTGTGGCCTTGTTGGAGTAGATGTGGACTTGTTGGAGGAAGTGTGTCACTGGCGATGGGCTTTGAGGTTTCAAAACCTCAAGCTAGGTCCAGTGACTCTCTCTCTCCCTGTTGCCCACTGTTACAGATATAGAACTTTCAGCTCCTTCAATAGCATGTCTGCCTGTATGCTACCATGCTTCCTGCCATGATGATACTGGATTAAACCTCTGAACCTGTAAGCCAGTCACAATGAAATGTTTTCCTTTATAAGAGTTGCCATGGTCATGGTGTCTCTTCACAACAATAGAAAACCTAAGACATCTACAGATCAACATCCCCACCATAATAGATACACAATTCTTAATGTGATGTTAGCTAAAAGAACACAAGGATATGCTTAAACAATTGTATACCATGACCAACAGGTGTTCATTCTAGGGATGTAATGTCAGTTCAATATTTGAAAATCAGCCAGTCTACCATATTAACAAGAAAAAAATAAAAATCACAGGATCATATCAGCTAATGTATCATAATTATCTGGTAAAATGTAATATTCAGGTTAAAAATCTCAGGCAAAAAATAAGAGAACATAGTTAACTTGATTTAAAAAAAAGTAGCAGCTATAATCCAACACTATTTCACATGTACATTTACTGTATGTGCTGTTAAACATCATTATTGTTTCTATCAACCTTACAGTGTAAAAAATGGATGCTCTTCTCCAAAGAGAACTAGAGAGGGATTAGAGCCATGGCTCAGCAGTCAGGAGCGCTTGCTAGACCCTGATTCAGTTCCCAGAATCCACAGGGTAGATAAAGACCATCTGCAACTCTAGTTCCAAGGAATCCTGTGCCCTCTTCTGGCCTCCATAGGCACATAGACATTCATGTGGCACACAGACATGCATGTGGGACACAGACATGCATGCATGCAGGCACACAGACATACATGCAGGCAAAACACTTATATGCATGAAACTGAAATAAATAAATCTTTTTTAAAATGCTATAATGAAACCCTTTGTGTATAATTAATATATGTGGATAAAATTTTTAAATAAAATACATTAATACATCTAACCTGCATGGCAATCTAACCTCCTCGACCTTAGTTGTGCTCAGTGCTCTTATGCTTGTAGCTGCAGTGTGACAAATTGTCTAACATAAAGTCTAGTTTGTAAAAAAAAAAAAGTGAATAATTTATACAACTTATAGATAGTGTTCTGAAAAGTGAAAAACAGTAGCATGGCTGTGACTCAAACCATCATCGAGGTGACATTCATTAATTTGTAAAGCAGAGACATCAGTTCTTAGGTTATTACAGCCTGGGGTCAGCAGGAAACAAGGTTTACCACTTGGTGACTGTGGATTTAGGCACGAAACTCAGTCTTCCCCAATGCCACTTTCATAGTCTGTAGACTAGGGCCGATTATACCCATCACCAGGATTTATGTCAAATTATGGAAGATTAAAGGCATGATGGACATGAACCATCAAGTTGGGCACTTGGCCTAAAGTGAGCCTTTATAAATACCTACTTTTAAAGGTGGTTGAAGAATACAAGTTGACTCTCTCATGAGATGCTTAAATGAAACCTGCAGGCCATCCAAAGAAGAGTTCACACATGGGCTGAGGTGCATCAATCAACCATTTCCAAATCCGCTGCCAGCCTCCAAAGCCCTGCAAAGAACAAGCCGTACATTGTTGGAGAAGCTTTGTGTGTCTATTACACAACTACTTTGATGTCTTTACACCGTGTCCCTCAGTGATCACTCACTAAATGGAGCTTAGTGTCTCTGCCTTTGTTGGGGCAGAAAGGAATCACACATATTTACAAGATGACACTCAGCATTTGATAAGAAAGAAAAAGAAAATTCTCAACTCAGTAGATGGACTCAATAGATATTAGTTTTGACAGATACGTTTCTGACATATCTCACACAAAATGGCTCAAATATGTGTGCTTTGAAAAGTTTGCCTTTTAAAATAGAGCATTTTATGATTGAAAGGAACAATCACCATTCTTAGCTGAAGTACTATCTCTGATCTTGTATAGAAAACCTCAAAGTCCAGAGGAAATGATTTACAGTCCACAGAACTAACAAAGGAGCTACATCCATAATATGCAATGCAATAAGATGTAGGACAACCCAGTCCACTGTGGGCAGTGCGAATCCTAGGCAGGTGGGCCTGCCCTGTACGAGAAAGCTAACTAAATGTGAGTCTGGAAGAAAACCAGTAAATAGCATTCTTCCACAGTCTCTGCCTTAGTTCCTGCCTTTAGCTCCTGCCCTAGCTTCCCCCATGATGGACTGTTACCTGAGAGTGTAATATGATCTAAACTCTCCCCTGCCCCAATTGCCTTTAGTCATGCTGTTTATCATAGCAACAGAAAACTAACCAGAACATCCCAGCCCCACTGGAACTGCATGGGAAAGCTAAGCAGAGAAGTCGGTACCTCTCCCAGCTCTGAAGAGAGGCAAAGTCACAGAACAAATGCTGTCCCCAAATAGAAGGGTAACTGATGATTCCCAGAATGGACACAAACCTCTGCCAGGAAAGAAAGACTGGAACTGTGGAACAGAAGCCAGGGGCTCACACAGAGGTCCCCAGCCAGAAGAGGAGTACCCCTTCCAGTGTGCTTTAACTCTGGGCTGTGGATCTGGTTCTCACGGTAACATTAGGGGGCAAAAACCCACTGCTCTGATCAGAGGAAGGAAAAAGAACCATTTTGAAATATGTCAGGGCATTCACCTCCTGATGAGGCCTGCCCTGAGGAGAAACTATTTAATCAGAGCCTAAGTGACTTGGAGCAAGGAAAATACTCAACTGTACGCTCCTCTAGACATTTTGTCCCACCTAGGAGGAAAAGAGAACTGAGAATCTCTGCTGAAGCTCCAAGTCTAGGACATGAATTCATCAAAAGAGCAAGACCCAGTTGTGGGACTACAGAGTACACCCATGCCCTCTGCTCCATCACCATACTCAAAGACCGACTTACAACACCCAGCTCCTCACATCTGGATATCGAGAAAAAGCACAAGGCATACTAACAGACACCAAGGTTTGTGGAGACAGAACAATTGCCGGATCAGAGTCAGATGTATTAGCCTGGGAGTTTCGTATGACTTAACTGATATGCCAAGGGTTCCAACAGCTACAGTAGATACCATGTGAGAAGAGATGGAAAGTAAGCAGAGAGAGAATTTCTAAGATGTGGCTGGTAAGGTGGCTCACCACCAAGCCTGACAACCTGACTTTGGTCCCTGGAACCTGCATGGTGGAAAGAGAGAACTCACCCACGTGTTATCCTCTGACTTCCGCCATGGCACACCCTCCACACACAGATAGGGAAATCTAAGAAAGAACCGAAAACATCACAGCAGGATGTCATGGATGAGCTTCTTAGACACGGCTGAGAAAAGAAAGTGAGCTGGGGATAACTCAACACCCCAAAAACAAAGCAGAAAGGACACAAAACAAAACTCACAACATAGGGGTCCTTATAAACACTAAGGGCAGCAGGGGGATAATCTGTGTGCTGCAGGGAGGAAATCTGGTTCAACATGACTCAGGAGCTGGTGTTGGTTCAAATTGCCAGAGTCTGACCCATAGCAGTTTATTTTTGACATATGTAAGTTCAGTACAACTTTGGGCAAGTTTTCTAGTGACAAGTATGGAAATAAAGCGTGAGGCTTGACTACATCGACTCTCCTCTGCAAAGTACATGTCTTTGCCAGAGCATCTGCGACCTCTTCCATATGAATGGATTCTACTGACTGAGAAACAATGCCCAGGAGTCTGGGATAAATAAAATAGTTTGGAATATCTGGGTGATGCCTGGCCCTACGGATTACCAGATCACTAGGCTATTAACAACATCCACCCCAGCCTTCTGAGTAGAAAACAGGTATTCACATCCCTTCTGTGGAAGAGACAGGTCAGGGTGCTTAACATTCCCAGTGTCCCTATTGCTTGTCTGTGAGCATGAGGACCTTGAACCCTCCACACCAGAATATCCAAGATCTCTTTGGGACAGCTACAAAAAGTTTCACGTACAGATATTTGAATACCAGGAAAGAAGAAAAAGAAACAATAACAACTGGGAATTTCTCCAAAATAAAGTCAGAGTCCAGAGAACTGGAGCAAATGAGAAAAACACCACTAACAACACCAACGTAACAAGGTCAGGTTGTATACAATGCAGGGTGCAGGAAAAGTCCTGAATGAACCAGAAGGAAAAATGAGTTAGCGGCATAGAGAAAAGCAACAGAAATCAGTTGCTTACTTAGACACAAGAGACAAGTAGAATTTGAAATTAAAAACATCTGATTTATAGTCACATCTAAAAACAAATGATTATATGCCTAACAAAAATGATTATATGCCTTATATATTTATATATAAGCTCTCTATAAGAAAATCTACAATACTCTAATGAATCACATCAGAGAGGAATCAAGGAAGTGGAGACAGAGCTCCTGTTGATGGATGGGTGGGGGCATCAATAATGTCACATGTCAGTTCTTCCTAATGACAGCTTGATGCAATCCTAGAACCTGACCAAGTTCTTTTGTCTCTATCTGAAAATGGATATGGACTTCCTATGAAAGGGCAAAGAATGGCAAGGCGTGCTACTGAAGGAGGAAGATAAAGTCTTGTGTGCACATGGCCTGTCTTCAAGGGGAGCCCTAAAACTACCGCAAGCAAGACAACGTGGATAAACAAATCGCTAGAGCAGATTAGAAGTGCAAGGTCAGACCACATCAATATTGTCGAATGGTCTTTGGCAAAGAGGAAAAGACAATATAATGGGGAAATGCTCTTATATCAAATATTGAAGATTCATAGACTATTTATGTACAAATTAATTAATCACTCAATTAAGCAAATAAATCTGAACACAGACCTTGTAGTTCTCACAAATTTAGATCTAAGATTTATTACGGATCTCTAAAAGTCAAAACTTGTATAAAAAGTATAAGATTTGGAGCTGTATAGACATCTCAGCATTTAAGAGCAATGCTGCTCTTCCAGAGGACCTGGTCTTAATTCCCAGAGGACCTGGTTTTAATTCCCAGCGGACCTGGTTTTAATTCCCAGAGGACCAGGTTTTAATTCCCAGAGGACCTGGTTTTAATTCCCAGAGGACCAGGTTTTAATTCCCAGAGGACCAGGTTTTAATTCCCAGAGGACCAGGTTTTAATTCCCAGAGGACCAGGTTTTAATTCCCAGAGGACCAGGTTTTAATTCCCAGAGGACCTGGTTTTAATTCCCAGAGGACCTGGTTTTAATTCCCAGCACCCCCCAGCACCCACATACTCACAATGGTTTGTAACTTCAGTCCTAGAGGGCCCAGCGCCCTCTTCTGGCCTTTGAGGGCACTACGCACAAGTGGTACAGAAAAGAAAATGAAGGCAACATACTCCTTCCTGCCCACAAAATAAAAATAAAAGTCTCAAAAAATGTTAAACTATAAAATTCCTAGACAATAACATAGGAAGACATTCTAAACTGATCTTGGGTTTGGCAGTGACGGTTTAGATATGATGCTAAAAGCATAATCCATGGCAAGATGGACTCCATTAAAATTAAAAAGTAATTACTGCTTTAAGCCAGGCAATGGTGGCACACACCTATAACCCCAGCACTTGGGAGGCAGAGACAGGAGGATCTCTGTGAGTCTGAGGTCAGGCTGGTCTACAGAGTGAGATCTAGGACAGGCACCAAAATTACACAGAAAAACCCTGTTCCCCCTCAAAACAAAACAAAACAAAAATAATTGCTTTAAATGGCACTGCTGAGAAACTGAAGAGACAAACCACAGCTGGGAGGAAATAGTTATAAAAAGTATTTGACAGGAGACTGATTCACCAATATTTAAAGACCCATGATACTGTTACATGAACATTAAATTTATTTTAAAACTAGAATATATAAAGAACTTTTGAACTAAACAATGAGATAACAACTTGAATAAAGCTGGATGGAAGACCTTTTAAAAAGGATGTGCATATGACAGACAAACACGGAAAAAATGTACCAGATCTGCTGTTTTTAGGGAGAAGCAAATTAGAGCAAAAGTAAGATATGGCTTTACGCCTATTAGAATGGTAAAAATCTGGAAACAAGATATTACCAAATGCTAGGAGGGGTGTGGAGCAGCTGGAATGCTCTCATTCATTGCTGATGGGAATTCAGACTGTAATGGCTGCTGTGGAAGACCATTGACCATATCTTAGAGAGCGAACAAAATGCTCATATGCTGCATCTCAGCAATCGCACTCCTTATGTCCATACAAAGTCTTGCTTCTAAATATTTTTAATGGCTTTGTTCTTAGTTGCTGAAATGTACAAAGAGGTGAATGGGCCAGTAAGTTGTGGTGCACAGTGATAATGCAATATTACCACAATGATAACAGATTATTCAAAGCACAAAAGAAATGAACTCCCTTCGCCATGAAGAGACACGCACAACCCCTCAAGACATATTCCTGAGTGCAGGAGACCAATCTGGAATGCTTATGTGCTGCACAATTTAAACTTCATAACCTCCTAGTGGTGCTAAAACCGTGGAAGTAGTAAAAAAAAAAGATCAGTGGTTTCCAGAGACTGGGGCGGGAAGAAAGACCAGAAAGCCTCAGAGGTGTCTTAGAGAAGATTCAGGTATTCTCTGTACAAGGCTGGAATGGCAAATTCAGGTCATGGTTCACTTGTACAAACCCTTAGGATGTGCACCAAGAGTGAGTCCTGATGTCAATGATGTGAGTCCTAAGTGACAAAGGTGTGTCAATGTGCTTGGCTGCGAGAAATGTCCCACTCCAATGTGAATATTGACAGTGGGAGAGGCACTGCCCGTGTCGGGGCAAAAGGCACGTGGGACCTCTGTTCTTTCCTCTCAATTTACCGGGAACTTAAAATGTTCTTTGTAAAAATAGTGTATTTCGCCAGGCAGTGGTGGCTCATGCCTTTAATCCCAGCACTCAGGAGGCAGAGGCAGGTAGATCTTTGTGAGTTCGAGGCCAGCCTGGTCTTCAGAGTGAGATCCAGAAAAGGCGCAAAGCTACACAGAGAAACCCTGTCTCGGGAAAAAAAAAAAAAAAAAAAAAAAAAAAAAAAAAAAAAAAAAAAAAAAAAAAAAAAAAAAAAAACAGAAAATTTTCTAAACAGAAAATATTTGCAAAGATACTTTACAAGAAAGTGTATGAATGGCTGATGAGCCCATAAAAGAACGCTCACAATTTCACGAGTCAACAGGGGGTACAAATTCAAACCACAGCGGAGATACCATCTCACACCTCAGAGATGACACTGTGGAAAGAGGTATGGAAGAATGGGGATGCCAAGGCGTTGCTGGTGAGAATGAAAACTCAGAACCACTTTGGAAAGTTTGACAAGTTTGCATAATAATATTACCATACAACTCAAAAAGTCTAATTTATATATATGAAATAAATGAAAACATTTGTTTTCACAAATATTCACAGTGGATTTATTTGTAATAGTCCCAATTTAAAAGCATCTATGAATACTAAATAGGTAAGTAAATTGCGACATATTTATAAAATGGAATACTACTTAATCAGCGATAAAAAATAATAGTATGTGTAACAATATGGTAAATCTCAAAGATACATTATATAAAAAGTCACAGCGAGTATAAATAAAAAGCTTTTTATATGAAAGTATAGCTCAGACAAATTAATCTGTAATGAAAGGAAGGAGCAGAGCCTGGTTTTCAAGCTTATGATGATAGGTGTTTGTGAAGCTGGGGCAGAAAGATTGCAAGTTCAAAGCCTGTGTGGCCCACAGCATAAGGTCAAGGCCAGCCTGGGCAAATTAGCAAAACCCTGTCACAAAATAAAAAATTACAATAAGTGTTGGGGATATAGTTCAGTGGTATAATAATTGCCTGGCTTATGCAAGGTACTGAGTTCCACAAAATAGACAGGCAGACAGATTACAAAAAAAAAAAAAAAAGGAATGCAGGTTCATGGCTGCCTGAGCACAGAAAGGAGGGCTGGGTGTCTGTATGGGTGATATTTAGCCTAATGAAAGAATTATACACAATAAATATATTCAAATGTAATAATATTTTTAAAAACCCACAAGTCTGTACTTAGTTCAAAAATAAGGCAACAGGCTTGTGTGGACTCCCCTGGAAACTACTATGCCAGGCAGGCAGTATTCTGAAAACATTTAAAGAGAAGGTAGTATGTGTGTGTGTGTGTGTGTGTGTGTGTGTGTGTGTGTGTGTGCCACTTTTCTGTTGCTGTGATAAAACACCTTGACTAAAGAAAGCTATGGAAGAGAGAGCTATTGGGACTTTGGTACCAAAAAGATGAGAGTCCATCACAGGGGCAGGCATAGGGCCGTGGTGGGAAGTTGAAAGCTCACATCATTTCTGAGTGTAAACATGAAGAAGAGAGAGAACCAGAAGTAGGGTGAGGCTATTGTCTCTCAAGGTCTGTCTCCAGTGATGTACTTCCCCCAGCAAGGTGGTACCCCCTCCCCTAACAGTGCCACCAGCTGGGAAGCAAGTGTGCAAATACCTGAGCCCTTGGAGAACGCTGTTCAAATCACCACATGGCTGCATGGCAATCTGATCAAGACGATTCTTTAGTTGAGGTTCCCTCTTCCCAGGTGACTAAGTGTGGTTGACAGATGAAGCTATGATATAGGGTGCATCTGTTTATTGCATTCTGTCCTGGTGGTGGAGTCTGGAAAGGGGATGGACAGACGCTGTGTTCAACCTACACGCACTTAACTGACAAAGTCTCCCTGACCTTACCCTTCCACCCTTGTGTGTTTCCCGCCTTTGCCAGATTGCCTAGCACCGGATGAATGAGTGGAAAGAATTCAATAATATTTGTTTGTAGCTGTATTAATACATCATTGGAATTTCTTTTTTAAGATTTTTTTTGTCTCTACTTTATGTGTATGAGTGCCCACATGTATGCATGTGCACTATATGCATGCAATGCCTGTGGAGACCAGAAGAGTGAGCCATATCCCCTGGAACCAGAGTTACACATGGTTGTTAGCCACCGTGTAGTTTCTGGGAACCAAACCCAGGTCCTCTGCAAGAGCATCATGTGCTCTTAACTGAGCCATCTCTGTAGCCCCCAAATTATTTGAGTTGTAATTACCCTTCAAAAATTCTATCTCTCTGGGCGGTGGTGGCACACGCCTTTAATTCCAGCACTCGGGAGGCAGAGCCAGGCAGATCTCTGTGAGTTCGAGGTCAGCCTGGGCTACCAAGTGAGTTCCAGGAAAAAGGCGCAAAGCTAAACAGATAAAGCCTGTCTCGGAAAAAAAAAAAAATGCTATCTTGCCATTAAGCATTTTTCAACCTCAGAAGAGTTTTTCCATTTCTGCATTCCCTGGGTCCCACCCCCACCACGTCTTTGTTTAGGTAGTGTAAGCTCTGCTCCTAAGTAGACTGTCCTCGGCAGCAGCTGAGAATTGGTTCCTTGTGACGGTTACCTGTGAAGAATCTGATCCTGCTAGAGACACTGAGTGTATCGTTGATTAGAATGACTTGTCAGAGGCCTGTGGAACTCTTCTACAGTTTGGGGGAGGTGGTGATCTGACTCTGCATTTTCGAAACCCTAAGAACTGCACACCATGAAGAGCTGGTTTTGCTGTATGCAAATTCTTAAGGAACGAGTGAGGATGTGGGGTGACTGGAGAAAGGGGTGCACACTTTGAGTAACGAACCCCAATGCATCAAAGATTGTGGCATAACCTCGCCCAAGGGAACTGGGGAGCGAAGGACGGTACCACTGTAGCTTTGAGGGGCAATAGTCTGGCTGGAAATTGTAAGTCTAACAAGCTGTACAAAAAAGCCGTGTGCTCTGTTGGTCAAGTTGGTTCTCACAGGGGTATAGCTTAGAGACTTTCTACCTGTGCTAAGCTGAGCAAACAGGTGTATAAACTGGACAAGGAGGGTCTGGCTTCTCTCTGCCAGAGAAAGAAGGGAGAAAGTGGAGGAATCCAGAAAGTAAAAGGCAAGGTGCTGAACTCAAGAGGTCATGGCAGTAGGAATGAGTGCTTGTTTTGTGTCTAACAGATGTGGAGATGCAAAAATAAAAGCAGATATGTGGTTAAGTGAAATGTGCACACACACACACACACACACACACACACACACACACATACACACCACATCACACATTCATACACTCACACACACACAAACACACACACATTCTGTCTGGAAGCTGAGATGCTTTAATGGCAAACAAATACAACTAGTGTGTGGATCCTTGTTTTTAATATGAGTCTCAACAAGGGTATTAGGTCTCTGGGCAAATGACTGGGAAATGAAAAGGGAAGGGAAGGGAAGGGAAGGGAAGGGAAGGGAAGGGAAGGGAAGGGAAGGGAAGGGAAGGGAAGGGAAACCGGACATGTCAAAAGGATACAGATGCTGACCTGAAAGAGCTCCTATTAGCCCAAGCTAGAACAATTTAAGGAAATAAATGAATAAAGAAAAAATGTGATTCTGATCCAAAGAATAAAGTAAATATCTATGCGTCCACATGGATGTAATGAGTTTAATTCTGTGCTGTGGAAACACATGTCCACCAGAAGCTGAAAAGATGATCCTCTTAAAATCGCATGTTTGTGGACACAGCCACTTAAAGGTCTTGGGATGGAGTAGTCCTGTGTGTGGACAGTGACTGGGCCTTGGCACAAAGAAGAGGAGAGGGCAAATGGAGGGAGACTGTGAGATGCCCCACAAGCCAGAGGGTGACACTATGTAATTAGCATTGTGTAGGCACCAATTCCTTAGTATCCACAACGTGCTACAGTTGTGTAAGAGGCCACATAATGGAAGGGTGAGTGTGAGGTCTATGGGGATATCTTTTACTATCATTGCAACATTTTGGCAAATTTAAAATGATTTGAGAATACAAACAAACCTACACTGGGAAAAACAATGAAACAAAAAGCAGTGTGTGAAAGATCTAGAAGCCAGTCAGCATTTTCTCTGCCCCTGCTTTCCACCCTGTGGTTTTATTTCCTTTCTCTGAAATGGAAGAGACTCTTTACTCAAACAGTATACCTCTTCCCCCTCCTCTCAAGCGCCTTCCCAAGCTACTAAATGCGTTTTAAAGACCAGGAAGTAAATAAACAACCGAATGGATGAACAAACAACTTGGGGTTCCACATAGCATCAGCAGTCTGCTGGAGACAGTGCAAAGTGTGGAGATTAGATAGCATGAATACTTGCCCACCTCAGGGGCAACACTCACACAAGCAGCATTTCCAAATAAAAGTTCAATGCTTAACCCCAGCTCTGGTCCTTCATCCACCAGCTGGCTTGTGAATGGAGCCAAGGTTTCTCATGCCTGCCTTCTGACTTCCCACCCCACATGGGCTGCTGGTAGACAAGCCATTGACTTTCATTCTGATTGACATTCAAGAATGAAGAGCACTGCCTGAGAATGGGTTCCATCTGACCCCCTCGTGGGGACCCTCAGGAGGGTTGTGTGAAGTTCATATTCATTAGTAAGGGAGGGAGGGACCCTTTGTAAAGCTGAGGGTTCACACATGGAGGGTTGAACTGCAGGTGGGAGGAACAAACTGGAAATGACTCATGACTTTTAAACCTCAAAGCCTAATTCCTGAAGCTGACCTGCCCCAGTCATGTCTTTATCATCCATAGGGCCATGGCATGATTCTTTTATAAGGTGGGAATTCCCTGAGAACAGTTCTACTGCAGGAGAGGTTGGTGGAGGTTTTGATATTGACTGGACACAGGGCTGTACAGGATGTGGCAGCCTCATGGGCCCTGGCCACAGCAGTGCCTTAGGGTACTGGGGGTTGGGGTAGAAGAGGAGGTTGGACAGACCCAGCTGGAGAGAGGTCAGTTCCAGGATCTATCTATCCAATTGAGCGTTCCTTCACTGGATGTTTCCAAAGATGCTGAAACCAAGAGAGTGCAGAGCTGAAGGGAGAGTGAGAGTGGGAAGGAAACGCAGGCTGGAAGGGCTGGGAAGCAAAAGCTACTGAGAGGAGAGAGGATCAGTGCATGCCCTGGAAACACGCTGCTGGCCCTGCCGGACTTCCAACAGGCCAGGAGTACTGAGTGTATTTCGAGACCCATCATCGGGTCAGAGACACCCGCCAACACCAGGCTGAAGCACAGTGCTGTGCCTGGAGCTGGAAGTGTGCCTCCTCTTCCCCTTGCCTCGTTGAGTCTCACTCACCCCTTGAGAACCAAAGGGCTTCCCTGTGAACTGCCCTTCCTTATGAACTCTCATTGCTGTTTTGGTTACCACCTTGCACTTTGGAGGAGAAATTCGTGACATGCAACATCATATATCCACAGCCTTATCTCTCATCTGGAGCGAAGACTCCTAGGGTTAGGGATATTCATCACCTTCACCGCCCCTAGCATGCTGCTGGCCTTAGTGAAATAGAGGCACAATCAAGTGGGTCAGATGGTTCACCAAACCCAACTGCCCATCCAGCTACATGTAAATATGCAAGTGTCTTTGAGTGGTAAAACTTTCTTAGCATGGTGTAGTAGGACAGGCCCATAGGGTCAAGGAAACTGGCTCAAACCAGTTGCCAAGGCATGCATATAACATACTTCCTTGTGAGTCAACCTGGAGTATACCTGAGGGCCTAGCAACAGTTGCTATCATTGTTCCTGATTGTGCCCAGGCAATGAGGGATGGCCAGACAATGCAACCAGACTGGGATACAGCCTGGGTGCTGGGAGGAGGGTATGTAAGGACTTCCCCATTATTGCATAAACAAGTCTGCTATTTGCCTTCAACTGACTCCTGGTATCTGTGTCATTGATGCCACACCTTCTCACTCACTCCCCCAGGGAGCCATTAGGATCCAGCAACTGCAGGGGACAACTGGGACAGTTCAAACCACCAGCTGCACCTGCTCATCATGGAGCTTTCCATGAGAATCAGGAGGCTTCGGCTAGGGATGTGGCTCTGTTAGTAGAGTACTTGTCTAGCATGCATGAGACCCTGGATGTGATCCCCAGGGCCATATGAACTTTACATGATGGTGTACACCTGTAGTTCGAGCACTCTGGAGGAGGAAGAAAGAGGTTGAAAAGTTCAAGGTTATCCATCCTTGCCATTTAAGGCCAATCTGGGCAACCTTGTCTCAAAAACAATCAACCAACCAAATAAGACACAGCAGTCTACACTGAATCAGTTCTAGCCCTAGGTCTCACTGAGGTTTCCTGGGTTGCTGTGAATGACTCCACCCCGACCTGGATGAGGTCTAAATAACAATGTATTTAAAGAAATTTCTCTGGCCAACTCTTACAGCCAAGGCTGAGCATTTTGTTGCACACTCATTTAAAAAATTTCATACACTTCTTCACATTCTAGCACCATCTCCCATGTAGTCCAGTTCTCCTATGTTGATGTCTAACCAATGTTTTCTACCTTCTCTCTCTACTGTGCCTTGTTCACCAAGCATTTAGGCAGCACACCGTGTGCCAGGCAGAAGCACAGAAAGACACTATGCTTGGCCAGCAATAAACTGGACCGTGAGAGATAATTTTATGGAAATAATAAAAGTACAAATAAACCTTGCTGTCTAAACTCAAGAACTTAATAGGGTCAGGCAGGGTTTGGGATAAAGCCTTATTGCCTGGATTCTCACCACCTGCTATTGCAATGCAGAGACCTAATAGAGTAAGCAAGAGGCATCTCTCCTCTGTGCAAATGTACATCCATGTGACAGTGCCAGGGAAGTGATGAATGGAGACCAAACAGGAAGAATTAGGTAGATGAGGCTCTGTCAAGTCTTCCAGCCCTCCAGAACCTGGCCTGCTAGAGAGCAAGCTTTTTGGACTCTGGGTATGGTCGGATTCCAAGGTTCAGTCTCTTCCCATTTTGAAGGAACTTGACTCCTGTGATGCCTAATACTAAGAACGTCCTTGTCTAGTTCTACTGAAGTATGGAGGGCCTGGGAAGAGAGGAGCCCATGTAGGTGGTCTCCTCAGGTCAGAAGCATTGAAAGCAGTGGTTCCCCACCTTCCTAATGCTGCAACCCTTTAATACAGATCCTCATGTTGTGGTGAGCCCTAACTATAGGGCTATTTTCATTGTTACTTCATAACTGTAATCTTGCTACTGTTATGAATCCTAATGTAAACACCCAATACGTGATATGCGACCCCTCACCAAGGAGTCATGACCTGCAGATTGAGAACCTCTGGTCTAAGGTGTAAGAAGGAGATAGAGAGGAGCATGTGGCCAAGAGATGGTGCTTTCTAGATGGGGTCTAGAAATCCCCAGGGAGAAAGAAGCAGAAGATGCCACAGTGGGATGTCTGCAGTCTGGAGCCCAGTGTTCCTGGCTCTGTGCTCTAGGCTTGATACCCCAGCGCTCCTCTGCGTCGACATCTCCCCAGGCTTGTTCTCATCTATTTCCTACTCTGGGATCTGTCTGGGTACATTAGCTACTTTTCTCATTGTTATGTCAAAAATTCTGACAAAGCATCTAAGGAAGAAAGGGCTTCTTTTGTCTCCCAGTTAAGAACATCGTGATGGGAAGGTATGGTCACAGGAGTGTGATGTGACTGACAACATTGCGCCTGCAGCCAGGAAGCACAGGGTAATGGGCATTGGTGGCTCATTTTCTTCAGCCCGAGACCTCAGCCCGAGGGATGGTGCCACCCACATCAGTTAAACCTTTCTAGAAAATGCTCCTAGATGCACCCAGAAGTGTGTCTCCATGGTGACTCTAAGTTTAGTTAAGTTGACAAGATTAACCATCACACCAGCTTCCTGACAACCTGAATTCGGCCATTACCCGCTCACTTCCATCCCTCATGGCCTTATGACAAGCCCACTGTAGGAAGTGGCTTCAGGAGTCATTGGGGCTGAAACTTCCTTTGATACCCAAGAGCAAGAAACAGGAGGATAAATCCTTTTGTGTGGAGATCGCTCCACATGCAGTCATGGGATATAGATCCTTCACCCCTGCTCGTTTTAATTCTGCTTCCCGAAGCTATGGGTGACTGTCTATTCCGACTCTTACAGTCTCTCTCCTCGGGCCTCTCTGCAAGTATCTGGGAATCTGATTACTCTAAACTATTTCCCAGGCCCTTCATCTGGTGGCCCACAAAGCAGGATGGATAAGATAGTTCAAGGAAGCCAAAAGGCAGGAGCGTCCCTGAGCCGGACTGTGGAAATCTTGAAGCACACCAGGCACAAACCCTTCAACTCCATGTCATCAGCCTTTGATCCGCGTGGCAGCTAACACGAAGGTCGGATTTGGCCCTCTAACTGCACAGGACAAGACCTGTCAAGGAAATCAGTCTCCCTGACAATTTCAAAGGCCCCGACACTTTCGTCACTTGGCACTTGGCCACAGGGAATGGAGCTGTGGACACACACACCCTGCTCCCCCACAGGAGCCATTTTCCCAGGAAGGCCTGACAGCTCAAGTGTGGGCAAGCCCACAAGGAATGAAAGGCAAGCTCTTCCCTGCTCTTCACTGAGGACAGGTGCTGCCAGTGCAAGAGGACTTGGTTGGGCCACCGTGGAAGATGCCTACTGGGTTGAAAGACACCAGAAGGGTTGACTGGGAACCTAAAGAATCCGGGAGCCTCCAGGAGTCAAAAGAATGAGGCTGTTAATGGCTAGGCTAACCCCAAGATGCAGGAACCACCTTGGGAGGATTCCCATACTTATCAGACTGCCTCCAACTTGGATGTCTGTTATTTGGCTTCCCAAGCTTGCTCTTAAATAAGCAAGCCAAAATAAACTCAGTTTCCCCTTTTGTGAGTCTCTTATCAGCTGACTTAACCTGTCTAGGTTTAGTTGCTTTGTGCATGGTTGGCAGCACGTAACTAGGTAACACAGGTAACTAGGATGCTGGAGCTGTGAGTGATTCAGGACCAGAATGTGGCAGTGACAGTGAGTGACATCACGATTGTTCTTCATTAGGACGTGTGGGGCTGGAGGGATGGCTCGGCCGTTAACAGCTAGGCTCACAACCAAAGATATAAGATGTGTGACCACCTTTGTGGTATGCCAGGAGCATTCCTGTCAACATGAGAAGCTGTGGTAAATGACCCCAGAGTCCTCTACGGACAGCCACAATCTATGACATTCTTCTTTGGTGATAGGCTCAGAGGATCATTGAGGCTAAGAGGGTTCAGGAAAGGCAGCATTAATTACTGTTCCCAAGAGGGCTGAGGTATGTCAGGAAGATTAAAAAAAAAAAAAAAAAAAGAGACACATTCCTCTCCCTCAGCAAGACCTCATCTGGGAAGGGAGTGAGAGACACTGGGGATGCACACAATGTACACATGTCCACCAAGATGCTGCATCAACATTCAGTACTGCAGAGACTTCATCAGAATGACCCATGAACAGCAGGAAGGATGAAGAGTCTCTGGAGGTGTGGGCCAGGACTGCAGTCCTCTCACAGCACATATGAGGTCCTGAGTTCCATCCCAGCATCGAGGGAGGAGACAGTGACAGGAAGAAAGTGGATCCTGGGTTCTGAAAGCCCTGGACCCAGCAGATCTGCAGTCAAGTGATGCGGTTCAATCCAGAGGCACGCTGGGTTCCCAAGAGGGGTTGCAAGTCATCTTTTCCAGGGTGCAGACTTAGGAAGCAAGACTTTAGTGAGCAGCCATGTTAGGAACTATTCTTGCATCTGCACCTGCTGGATTAAGAGAACGAAGCGGGACTGAACAGGGGGTGGGGGTGGGGAACAGATTGCACTGTGGTCAGAGGTTGCCAGCTAACCCCACTTGTCACTGCGATTGTCCCATTATGAGTCTTCATATCCCTGTATCGCCATCATCGGTGCAGGCTGTCTCTAAGTCCATGGATGAGCACCTATCTCAAGGATACATCTGCACACTCAGCAGATAACTTCCAGAGGGATCTTGGTGGGGTGGGGCAGCACCTCAGAGCAGGTACTTTTGAGCCCAGCTGGATCCTGCACTCAGAACTCTGGGAAAGCGAGCTGTTTTCCTGTGGTACCCACCACTTGCCCAGAATCCTATGCATTCTGTCTCCCTTCCAGAAGCCCACAGCTGCAGTGTCTCAGTATGGATGCATACCAAGGCTGTAAAACTATGTTGCCTTCTCTAAAATATTACATGGTACTTTTCTGATGGTCTGTATACGGAAGCTAGGTTGAGTTCAAAACAAAGGACCATTAATGGTGCAACTTCTCTCTGATGTCAGATGTCTCTGCTGAGACCTACTAAAAACCAGATTGTTGGCCTGATGCAGTGGAATACACTTATAATCCCAGCACTTGGGAATCTGAGGCAAAAAGATTGCAAATCCAAGGCCTGCTGAGCCTAAATAGCAAGTTCTAACACAACCTGGAATGTCTTAGGCACATAAAAAAATCATTAAAATCCGTTTTGTGGGGTCAGAGTGGTTAAAAACCTGTTCTTACAGAGGACCCAAGTTCAGTTCCTAGCAATGACAAATGGATCAAAACTGCCTGTACCTACCACTCCAGAGAATTTAATTCCCTCTGCTGGCCTCCACAAGCAGCTGCATTCAAGTGCACATACCCATACAAGGACATATATTTTTTAAAATAATTAAAACTTTAAAATTATTTGACTTCTTTATTAATTTTTATTTTTAGTATTTAGTAGACTATGTTAATTGTATGTGTCCTTTTTTTTTTTTTTGCCTCCCCAACTATTTCTCTGGACATACAAAACCAACTTCAGGTTACTAAAGAAAATTAAAACCAAAATTCTAGGTGTTTGGAATGCAGCTCAATGATGGTGTGTGTACTTAACATGTGCATGGCCTCAGGTCTAATTGCCAGTACCCAAAATGAAAGAAAACCCTCGAAAGTGTGTGATTGGAGTTTATTTTCCCCTGAATATGCATTCCCTGAACACTGAGTGAAATCTAAAGCTTGTGAAGGTTTTCCTGTTGGGTGAATTCCCAAGGGTGGTAATAACAGACCATAAATGATTGGCAGATGGAGTATGGGCCTCCCAATGCTGTGGACCAGCACTTCTATACTCCTTTGCATAGCACAGACATGGCCATCCCAGATAGTGGCTGAAGCAATGAGCAGCAGCCCTCCACCAGCAAATCTCAACCACATCTTCAGCCAAGAGAGGTCTTCTTAATTAAAGGAGCTACCTCCACTTTCCTTCATTGCTATTAGAATTCAATGAAGTTGGATCACTTAAGACCCTGAAATTACAGATGATTTCAACATCTGTGTGTTGTGGGGAGGGGGAAGAAAAGCCATCCCTCATTCTGAAAGCATTTGAGATGGCAGAGCTAGACAGTGATTAAAATTAGAGATGGGTTGTTCTATGGTGACAACCAGGAAAGATGGTAACTCGAGAATAACCAGTCAAAACACAATCCTGCCTCATAGGTATATATTTAATGCATGTTGAGTGTGTTTCTGAACCTAAGTGTGTGTACCATGTGCCCAAGGAGGCCAGAAAAGGGCATCTGATCATGGCTGTTCCCTGTTATGAAGTCTAAAAAATGTAGGAGATCTCTGGCATGGAGACAAGGGGCTACATTAATTGGTCAGCAAATTAACAAGCATTTTATTTACACAAAACCACTTTGCACATTATATCTCAGTGTACTAGATCTGTGGAGGACTTCATGGGGAGGGAAATTCAAGGGGAAGTAATCACGGCTCCTAATCTCAGCGAGTACTGAACTCCACTTAGGTATTCACACTGAAATGATGACTCATAGGGTAAAGAAGTTAATGCCAATGTAAGGGGCATGGCCAATGAGCCATGCTAAGCTAGAGGACACAGAGACCAAAGGAAAACAGCACAGTGGGTAATAGATGAAGTTAGGGGCTGGAGACATAGCTCAATGGCAGAGTGCTTGCCTAGCATGTGTGAGAGTTCAATCCTTAGCACCAAAAAAAGAAGAAGAAGAAGAAGAAGAAAGAGGAGGAGGAGGAGGAGGAGGAGGAGGAGGAGGAGAAGGAGGAAGGAAAGAATGGAAAAGGAAGGGTGGTCTGGAAAAGGCTCTGGTATCTGAACACTTGGTCCCCAGTTAGCGTCACTGCTTGGGAGAGATTGTGGAACCTTTGGGAGACAGAGCCTTCCTGAAGGAAGTGCATCACTGGGGGTGGACTTTGAAAATTGTATCACCCCACACTACATCCTGTTCACTCTTCCTTCTCTGTTCTTATGACTGAGATGTGATCTTTCAGCTTCTCCTGCCCCTGGTCCTTCTTGCTGTAATGAACTCTTACCCCTCTGGAACCATGAGCCAAAACAGACTCCCTCTTCTATGAGTTGCTTTGATCATGGTAGTTTATAGATCTACAGAAAAGCAACTAATATAGAAAGGGAGGGGAAGGAAAGAAGAACCTGGCCTTGATGAGGAATATGTAACAGACCAAGGAGCCGAGACAATCGGCTCAACAACCTTTAAACAGGTCTCATCACTAGTATCCTCATTATACACTTGTAGAAACTGAGGACATCAGGATGAATGAACATGCTCAAGGTCATCCTGGTAGTATATGTCAGAGCCAGGATTAAGACCCAGGCAACTTCTTTCCATCCTGTCTGACAGAAATAGAGTTAAAAACACTAGAGATAGCTATAATCTTAAATATCCTAACACACAAGATGAAAACTAAGAACGAGGCGAAATAGGTTGTAATGATATTTTACTGCCCTAGTATTTTTTCCTTTTTCTTTTTTAATATTTACTTATTACATATACAGTGTTCTGCCTGCAGGCCAGAAGAGGGTGTCAGATCTCATTACAGATGGTTGTGAGCCACCATGTGGTTGTTGGGAATTGAACTCAGGACCCCTGCAGGAACAGCCAGTGCTCTTAACCTTTGAGCCATCTCTTCAGGCCCCCTCAGTACTTCTTAAACACCGTCATTTTAACATGTAAGTGATATAAAAGTAACCAACATGACATTTGGCATTGCTTTTTACCCATGTAATTCTTTGAAGTCTGGCGTTTTATTTATTTTTTAAATATATCCAGAGTACATTTAAATTATACATTTAAATATGATACATTTAAATGGCCATATTTCCATTGCTCAATGCAGGCACATAGCCACTGACTACTGTATTAGTTCAGTGTTGACCATGCGCTGGGCCTTCAGTGCAGCAATGCAGTGTCCGTTGTAGGCTGTCTTTCTGGAACAGAGGCTCAGAGGGACAGGATTGGGAAGGAAAGCTGGGCTGAGTCTGAGGAGGGCTTCTAAGATCAGGAGAGAGGGTAAAAGTCTCGTAGGGATCCCTGGAACCTGACATAACAAATGCAGTGTCTTAAGTTATACTCTTGTGTGATCACACAACAGCACAAAATCCTGTCAGTGATCTGTGGCCTATGGAAAGTAAGAGAGCAGAAAGAGGATGATGACCTTAATGCTGGGGCCTGGTGGGCATGGAAGACCCTGCCTTCATGTACCAACTGTGTGATCTGGAGCAAGATATTTAATCTCATCAATCTTGGGGTTCTGTGTGTATAATAGAAGATGGGATCATTCTGCTGAGGCCATGATGCTACTGTGACTATTAAACCAGACTGTGCATTTGAAATTCTCCATATGGTACTTGCATGTCCCAAATGTTCCAGTTGGTGATTATTAGCATTATTGTTGTTGTCAAGAGGTTCAAGTTGCATAGGTATAAGGTTCCCATTGGCCCAGAGAACCAGGCTGTGGATAGCCACCCAAGACCATGCACATTGCATTTCAGTTCAGCTTCTTCACATGGAAGAGGCAGAGAAGGCCAGGTAAGGGTGCAGAGGGAGCTAGTGCAACTTACACAGTGGAAGTGGTGTGTGTGGGAATCCAAATGGGCTCTCTCTAACATTGTGGGCTTACAGCAATCATCCCAGAGATGAGACGAAACAAGAGGGTGAGTGATGATGCCTAAGTATGAACTCTTACTGAGCCAAGAACGGCCGTGGAAGGCCTAGCCCATCACAGCTGGAAAGAGACTGATGGAACTCCAAGGGAGATAACATCCAATGCCTGAACCAATTGCCAAGGTAAGTCGTTAGTTAGGGCCACAGAAAGTGCCAGAATCCAGGAATCTCACTTCCTTGTTTTATGGTCCATACCTAGAAAACGTTGCTTGTTCTCTTATGAATCCTGGTTGCATGATAAAAACCACATGGAAAACATTGGAAATATGAAGATGCTGGATTCCTTGGCAGAGTATCTGTGTTTACTGTTTCCTAGACTCCCATTTCTACTCCCAAACTCTATTCTCCACCCTTCAAAATCTGCTTTTTTATTTATTTTTTGTCAGTGATGGAGATTGAATCTAGGGCCTTGCATATACCAGGCTCTACTATTGCTCTGTATCACCAACCCCAAAATCTGGCCCTGTACATATTTCTTCTGTGAGGCCTTTTCATGGTGATAGTAACATAAATATTAATCACAGCAGTGGCCAATATTGTGAGGGCTGACGAGGCACTGGTCACTGTGCTGAACGCTTTGCATGGACTGTCCCATTCTATTCCAGTCCTAACATCTCCAAATCAAACCTGTCTTGTTTTGGTCAACTTGACACAAGATAGAGTCTTCTGGGAAGAAGAAACCTCAACTGAGAAAATGCTCCCATCAGATTGGCCTGTGGGTAAGCCTGTAGAGCGTTTTCCTGATTGGTGATTGACATGGTGCTATCCCTGGACAGGTAATTCTTGTGTGTGTGTGGGGGGGGGGTATAAAAAAGCAAGGTGAGACAGGTGGTGGTGGCAGCGGCGCAGATCTTTAATCCCACACTTGAGAGGCAGAGGCAGGCAGATATTTGTGAGTTCAAGGCCAGCATGGTCTACAGAGCAAGAGCCAGGAAAGGTGCAAAGCTATATAGAAAGACCCTGTCTCGAAAAACCAAAGGGGGGAAAAAACCAAGGTGAACAAGCCAGGAGAAGCAAGCATTTCTCCAATTCCTGCCTCCAGGTTCCTGCCCTGACTTCCTTCCATGATGGACTACAACTGTAAGCTGAAATAACCCATTTCTTCCCAAGGTTGCCTTTGGTCATGGCCTTTATCACAGAAACAGAAAACCAACAGGACAACATGTAATGGGAAATCATGATGGAGCCATGGCGAAGATTTTGTCTAAAGTTATAACATTTGAATGGCGAATCTTGAACACAAAGCTCTCAGCAGGCTGAATCCACTCTTGACCCCGAATCTATATAACAACCATGTTAATTTGGGCAAATTGGACTCTGGTTTGCATGTCAATGTCTTCTTTATGTTCATTTCCCATTTCTCATGCACATGAGTGCATGTGGGATGTGTGTGTATGTGTGTGTGTGTGTGTGTGTGTGTGTGTGTGTGTGTGTGTGTTGGCCTTAGAATGATATCAGGAATCATCCTCCATCACTCTTCTCCTTACTTAGTGAGGCAGGGTCCCTCAGTCAAACCCAGAACTTCCTGATATGGCTAATCTCCCTAGCCAGATTGCTCTGTGGGTCCTCTGCCTTCCAAGGCTGGAATTACAGGGGTTGCTATGCTCACCAGGCATTTCACCTGGGTTTCTGGGGGTCCAAACTCTGGTCCTCATCTCGCCAGCTCCTCAATCTCTTCTTGGAAATCGTATCTGTCCTGTTTAACTATTCTGTGGCCTGTCAACTTAGAAAGCTGTCTTCCACACCGGGGGTAGGAGTTTCTACCTTTTTTAAAGCACAGTAAGTTTGGAGATTCCCAGGATGTAGGCAAAGGGACAAGAAGAACCAAGGGTGTAGGGGGGTACTCATGGAGGCATCTCTAAGACTCCAATTTATCTATTAGGCATTTTGGGGGGATCACAAAATAGGAAGATTGTATCATCATGGGATGAAAAGTTTAATTCTATGTCTTTTTAAAAAAATTTTAAGATAAGAGTCTCAGGTAGCTCAGGCTGGCTCTGAACTTGCTATGTATCTGAGGCTGGTATTGAACTGATGAATCCTCTGCCTTTCCACCTTTGAAGTGCTATGATTATAGATGTGTAGCACCATGTCTAGCTTCTAATCCCTTTCTCATAGATGGGGAAATAGAGGTCTTAGAAAATTAAGTGACCTGTTATTATAGTTCGAGTCAGGGATAAGATGGGAGCTGGGCAAACAAGGATAAACTTGCTGTTGCTGTGTATTATTCTCTCAATACATGCCACAGTTTGCACACAGATGATCTGTAACCAGCAGGGAATGGTGGCACACCTGTCATCTCAGCACTGGGGAGGCAGATACAGGAGCATCTCGTTAAACTCAGCTTGGACTGCATAGCAAATCCAGTGTGCATGTGTCTTCAGTCCATGTGATGAGGTGGATATTTGTCCCCATTTGGCTGACTGAGGAGCAGAGTGAAGTCCTGATGGGTGATGGTACGATTTGTTCTGGTGAACATCTAGAAAGCAGCAGGGACACTTACAGAACCCACACCAGATTGCCCAACTCTGGTCCACTGCATAATCTTTCTAGATGCATTTTGAAGTTACTTCATGGTAGGTGCCTCACAGCAGCTCTCTGTGGCTGATTGTAGAGCCCCATTTTCAAATCAAAGACACTTAGAGAGTAGCAACTTCTTCTATAATTGCTTAGTTCCTTGGTGCTAGGAGTTCAACTGGACACAAATCCACTGGACTTTAGATCTTGAACTCTTATTGAGAATAAAGTGCTGTGCTGAATCACCTTGACCCTAAAATAGATAATGCTTGGGACCTTGTTAGACCCCACAAATTTACCTCATTTTCTTTGACTTGTAGTGGTAGAAGGGATGTAATTCCTGACTATTTATTACTCTTCTCCTCACTGCTAGTGGCATTCTTTGCTGGCATCACATCTCCAAAGTAGTATGGACACATCTCAGTAAATAAATGTCCCTTTCTATCTCTGATAAGTCCAAAAGTAGATGAATCAGTAACTCCCACTGACCAAGGACATACTCCCTGAAAGTGCAAGCCAGCAAGCCAGCTCAATCACAGGTAGGCAAGATACAGGCTTAGGAAGAGGACCAGTCCCAACAGTGTTTGCCATGCAATCTTCTTCAAGGACTCAAGAGCTAGGCTTAGCTCAAGAGGCCAAGGGAGGAGGTTTGCTGTGTGTTCAAGATGAGCCTGGGCTACACAGGGATTCCAGGTCAGCCTGGGTTACACAGAAAGATCTGCCTGACAGTGGTGGTACATGCCTTTAGTCCCAGCTGGCAGCGGCAGGTAGATCTCTGAGTTTGAGGTCAGTCTGGTCGAAAAAGTGAAACCCTTTCTCAAAAAACAAACAAACACAAACAAACCAACCAAGAACCTATCTCCAAAAACAAAAGACTGAGGATATTGCTCATTGGGAGAGCATGGTGAAGGCCCTGTATTTCACCAACAGTATTGTGAAGAACACTCCCTGTCCTGGGATTATAGAAGGAGCCCCCAAGAATGATGAACATGTGGAGTGCTCTCACTATCTCCTGTGCGTTACTCTACAAAGCTCCCAGACCTTCTCAACACAGCTTCGCCAACTGTTCGAGCATTCTGCTGATGACATGGGGACAGGGAAGGCAGGTGAGTAGAAGGACATGGTGCTTACGACAAAGGGAGAACTTGGAGAGGCGTGTGGAGCTAGTCTCAAAGCAAGGGTGGTCAGAGCCTCCTCAGCTGCAGTGTCCAAGTCATTCACCCCTGCAGCTCTTCCGGGAGTAAAATCCAAGTGACTGCGTTTCCTTCTATGAGGACATAAAGGTATTGAAAGAATCAATAACAAAGCAAAGACCAGGGAAAGGAAATGTCTCTCTACCTTTTCGTTTTCTAAAACTCTGGTCTTCTCTGTTTGGGTTTTGTTTGGTTGGTTGTTTTGTTTTGTTTTGTTTCCATCTTTCAAAGTGTTTTTTTTTTGGGGGGGGGCAGGGTTGTTTGTTTATTTTTGTTTCCTCTTTCTCAGTGTCCTTAGTCTGAGGCACCTTTCTCCCTTCTCTGTTCATTGAAGTCTGGCTTCCTCGTCCACAATCTCCAAGCGTCTCTTCAAGCGGTCTTCTCCAGCCCCTTTAATTGGAGCAGTCCCTGCAGGCTCTCAGACCGCCTTTACCCCTCTTCGCCTGGGCTCTCTCCATCAGCTGCCTTCCTGAGTCAATGCTGTACCCCATTCCGTGTGGCTGCCCACAATCAGTGCAGCTGGGATGTCGAAGGAGTTCCTGGAAAGGGAATGCTAACCAGACCTTGTTCGAGAGCACAGCAAACCATGCAGACGGAAGGGGGAAGTCTGTTCTCACTGCAGCGCGGGACAAGGACGCTTGAGCTTCTGAAATTCCCCCAGTGGGTGACTCCAGTGACCTGACAGGCTGGGGACAGCCATGCATGGCACAGCCCCTCCACGATTCCCTCTTCAGTCGAGCTGTTTGAGACTTTTCCAAAGCATGCAGAGGAGGAAGCACATAGACACAAAAGCACTGGCCCAGTCCATCACTGTCTGGGTGAAATGTGCTCTTGGGGAAAAAAGTGAGTGTGCACAGGCAGACACGGGGCAATACATGTGGCGGAAGAGCCCTTTATTTTTAAGTGATGCAAAAGAGCTCAGTCCGTCCTTTCTGTGACCCATATTTTATGCAAGAGTTCTTTTGTTTTGTTTGTATCTTTGAGTATGTGTTTGTTTATTTTTAAACGGGAGCAGAGGCTGACCTCAACCTCACTGCAGAACTGATCCTCCTTCAACTCCTGATCCTCCTGCACCCACTTTCTCAGTGCTTGGATTACAGGTATGCACAACCATGCCCCAGCCTTGCAGAAGGCTCATTACGTTTATTTTTATTCTGCACTGGGGAAAAGAGAAAGGCAAGACGCAAAGCTACTCAATGCTCAATACTCAGCTGTGGCTTGAAATCTGAGGGACTTGACTGGAGTTCTTTGAAGACATTCTCCACCCCTGGCTGGGGAACATAGCTAAGGAGGCAGTCAGGCTATAAAAAAGCCCATGAAAACCCAAGAAAGAAAAATAAGGGCTCAGAGAGATGGCCAGCAATTAAAAAATCACTTGCTGCTCTTTCTGAAGAATGAGTTCAGGTGTTCACAACCACCAGCCAGTCACTCCAGCTCCTCGCGATTTGATGCCCTCTCCTGACATCTGAAGGTACCTGCACGCTCACTTGCACACGCTTGTGGGTATACACACGGAAAGAAAGAAAGAAAGAAAGAAAGAAAGAAAGAAAGAAAGAAAGGAAGGAAGGAAGGAAGGAAGGAAGGAAGGAAGGAAAGAAGGAAGGAAGGAAGGAAGGAAGGAAGGAAGGAAGGAAGGAAGGAAGGAAGGAATGAAGGAAGAAAGGAAGGAAGAAAGGAAGAAAGAAAGAAAGAAAGAAAATAAATATAATTTTCAAAGAAAATGAAAAATTAGCACAGTAGAGAAAGCTTGCTGAAAGAGGAAGGCCCCAGGCCTGGCATCACAAGATGACACACTTCTCATAACGACCAGGATGCACTGGTTCTCATCCTTAAACGTGGGCTTAAACAGATTCATCTCAGAGAAACAATTCATACTATGGGACCTCAGAAGACAATCTCCCTCCTTCCTCCTAAGTGGGACTGACTTCATTCTGCTCACTGTCTTCATTAATCTTCAAAGAATTATCCTTAAGAGAAACATCTTGTTCATTTAAAATAAGACTCTAGGGCTGGTAGTGCAGTTCAGTGTCAGACTGGCTGTGTGAGGGCCTGGGTTCCATCCTCAACACTGCAAAACAGATAAGTTAAAGTAATGATAAAAACAGCCCAACATCCACCCAAGTCCTCCCCACCCCAGGCTTACTGTTCTACAAAATTCTGAGCCGGGCCCCTTAATGGCTGGGGGGCGCTCAAGAAACAGGCGGTTCACGTGAGCCCTACTCTGTCTCTATCTGACATGGCAAGCATGGGGGAAGGGGCGAGGCAGGGGGAGAGGAGATGGGAGTTTTCTAATGATCTTCTTTAGTTAATAGGCACAAGTTGTTAGCTTGATCTGAGAAGGCCTCTTTCCCCGTGTGCCAATTCCACCCCCTCTTTTTTGTAATGGGTTTCGTTCCCACAGCTAATGTACTGCGTAATGAGGCCGGAGGGAAGCAGAATGCTCTGGGGTAACGATACGGAGCCTCCTGGGCCCTGACAAAGGACAGAGTGAGCCTGGCTGGATGGTCTCAATGACAGGGTCCAGGCTCCTTTCAGCCTCCTGCCAGGGCTTATGTGAGGCACAGTGTCACAGTTGGGCCCTGGTGTAAACCCTAAGGGGTCCGGTGCAGGACAAGCCTCTTCCACGCCAAGTTAATTTCTTTTTCTAAGCTCCGATCCAACCTTTCTCCATCTTCCTCTTGGTCCTCCAGCTGGTGGTTCAGAGGCCCTTTGCCGTCAGGATGGGGTACACTGCCCCACTGTGTAAAAAAAAAAAAGTACCCCTGACCATTCTGCCCACATTACCAGGCTTCCAAGGGAAACATGAGAGCACACACTTTGGATGGGCAAATATCCAGTAGTCAGGGTAGCCCCAGTAAGGAGACCTCATCTTCTCCATCACTTCCGAGGGCTCCCTCCTGCATAGCACTTCACTCAGGAGAATGCCAACATCATCTGTGCGTTCTTTACGCCATCAGACCCATGCCTCTTGGTTGCCCTGTTCCTCACCCCAGCCTTCCACCATGTACACTGAGTTGAACTGATTTCATCAGCAGTGCTCACTGCTGAGGCAGGAGGTTTGAGAATTCGAGGCAACATAGTGAAACTGTCTCCAAACAAACAAGCAAACAGAACCAAAAGGATTAACAAGTGGAGAACTTCAGTGAGAGGTAGTTCACACTGACTGATTGGGGGGTAGCTGGTGGGAAGGTCCTAGTAGATGAGTATGATGATTATTTGCTTATTTATTTATCTGTAGTGCTGAGGGTGGAACCTGTGTCCTCTGCAGTTTACTACCTATGATTCAGTCTTCCTAGCACTTTATTGCAGTGCTTTATAAAATACAGAAATGTCATCTGGAACTTTCAGATGAGGAGCCTGGGTTTCTCGGGGTAAGGTTACAAGGTAACACAGTCAGTGCATGGTAGAAAAAGCTCCCCCTACCAGGAGTTTTCCTACTGCCCTACAGGTCTGTAAGAATCCACCAGTGCTAGAGAAAGGAGTGGAAATGGCAGTGGTAAAGAACAGGAGAAATAACAAAAGGCTTGTTTGCTGATTTCACAAACCTGTAACCTGAGGTAACTGGAAGTTTGAACAAGCTAAAATGTCAAATAAATAAAATGGCTGCGCTTTTACTGAGTAGACAGTAAATGTGTGCTTATTGGTAAGGAACACTGGTTTGGTCTTCTTTTACCCCAACTGTGTTACACATGTGTTTCCCATGGGAATTCTATGAATTGGATGTCGTCCCTGTCCTCACAGGTCTCCTAAACAAACAATACTACCGAGAAGTACAAATGTTCCTAAGGCCAACTTAAAAAAAAAAACAACAACAACAACAACAAAGCCCTGGCAGCAGTGGCGCAGGCCTTTAATCCCACCACTAGGGAGACAGAGCTAGGCAGATCTCTGTGAGTTCAAGGCCAGCCTGGTCTATAGAGTGAGATCCAGGACAGACACCAAAACTACACAGAGAAACTTTGTCTGGCAAAACAAAACAAAACCAAAAAAATCTGATGATCCCACATAGGTTAGTGAAGAAGGGAGAGAAGGACATTCTCCCACTCCTCTGAGGCTGATAATGGGTTCCAACTTGGGCATCTGGAGATAACAGTCACAGACTGTCCAAAGCCGCATGGCTCTGTATGGGTCTCATTTCTCACATTCTCAGACAAGTCACCAGTTGTCTTAAGGAACTTGTCTTGTCTCGGATACTCCAGTCTGCTTCCTCACAGTTGGCCTTACCCTGAGAGGTGGCCTTGGGGTTGCTGGAAAGTTCTCTACTTAAGAGGCTCTTCTCACTGACTGTTTATTTCTCTGCATCTGGGAAGAAATGGCTCTCTAGGTACAATGGATACCACATTGCAGACCCAGTACCACCTTAAGGACTTTGTCCATGCATTTCTTTCTGCCCCCACGGTATTCACATGACTACCCCTCCCCATTCAGGTCTCTACTCAAGTGTGTTCTCCCTGGGGAGACAGTCCCCTTATCTGAAACAGCCACCTCCAATCCTGCTACTCCCTCACCCTGGTTTATTATCCTGGTTTTTTTTTTTTTAAATGTCTTATCACCACCTAACACTGTGGTATCTATTTCCTTGTCTGTTTATTGCCTCCACTGAAGGAAAGAACTTCATCTTTACTGAGCTCTACAGTTGCTAAGAAAGTGACACGATGTCATAGGCTGTGTGTTGTTCCATGGTGAATGAATGAGTGGATGAACATATACCCAGAATTCCCATTTCTTACCTCACTCACTATTAATAACCAAGGCAGACCAAAAAGTGAGTGTCCAAATGACCCTTTCCATTCACTATCCTTCACTTCAGGCACTGGTTCTAGATGTACTGACCGCTCCCTCTGGTTTATTTATGAGCGTAACAGTTCACATTTTTACCATCATTCATTGAAACAATACAACCTGGGTAATTAAGTGCCTGTAACGGGAAGGCACCTAGCATATGGCAATTGCTTGCTTAACATTTGTTCACCCACTGTCATGACAGTGTAATCCGAATTCACCAAGCTCCCCACAGCAGCCAGATGAGTCATCACCAGTACTGGCTGCGCAGTGCCAAGCTCTGGACTAGGAGTTTCACATAGGTTGTCTCGCTTCCTCTTAAGAGTCACAAAAGGTGGGCATTCTCATGTGCTACAAGGCCACAGTTAGTAATTTGGATCCTAATGCTGCTCTGAGTCAGTTTGACTCCAGACTCCACCTTTTGGCCCTAAAACCATATTGCTGCACTGGTAGAGACACGCCTTCCCACCTGCTCCCAGGTCAGGCCTGGTTTGTTAAACACACATGGGAAAAAAAAAAAAAAAAAAAAAAAAAGAATGAAGGACTAGCCTGAGATAACTTTCAGGTATTTTAGCATTCTGTGTTCTACAATTCCGTGTCTCCCCAGTATTGATGGTGTCTCCATTCCACCATTTACCATGACCTCTTTAAAAGGCCTTAATGGTGCCCTGTCCCTCCTTCACCCTTCCTACGTCCCTCTGAATAGGAAATCGTCCCTCTTTCCCTTTTATGCCAAGTGCCACCCAAAGGCCATACACCTCTGATAGGCACCCCCTCATCAGAAACCAACGACGTTCCTTGCACTTGGCCTCATCCTGTTCTTGGTTTCGCCCAGAGCTGCTGCCAAGACTTCCCACCTTGCAGGTCTGGCAAAGATAACTCCTTTATGCTGGGCCTTGGTTATCAGAAATGAAGCGAGAGAGTTTCCATTGATAACTCCATGTCAATCAAGCCCAGGCAGCCTCTCCATCAGTTATCTGAGTTAAGGACTCAACCAGTCTCCTGCCTCCAAAGCCTATGCTGGCGGCCACTAGTAAAGTGATCTTCCCACTTGGTTAGGAGAGAAGGTGCTGGCACACTGAGTTGTAAGTGCTGGAAACACTATGGAGCCTCACTGGTTGGGAGAACAGACAGAAGTTCACGATCCATTTAAAATGTTTGTGTGGGGAAAGCCGAGATGGGCCCCTGTTTCCCTTACCACTGATGCTTGCAGCAGCTGAGGAATCTGACCTTTCACAGAAGCTCAGCTTGGCGCCCGAATCTTCCAGCCTTTTCTTTCCATTGCCACAGCTGTTTTCAGAGGACAGCACAAATCCTGCTCTGTGAGAAGGGAGAGTTTCTGAATTTTTTCAACAGGTCTTGAGAGTTCTGCTCAACCTTGGGTTTGGAGCAAGTGTGAACTGTCTGTTTTCTCTTTCTCCAAGTCCAGGGTCATGGTGAGTTTCTCACAATTCCTTGTGAAAGGAAGAGGGGAATGCAGTACAGAGGTGGTCCTCGGCCTCTTCATGGTGCCTATCACACCTGACGGGCTAGTAGCCTTCCCTTAAGAAGAGGCTGGGATGATGAATCCACAAACAGATCCTCCCATCTACACACACACACACACACACACACACACACACACACTTCTGCCTTCAAAGCCAAGATCCTGTTGAACACTCAGGAAATAGTTATAGTTATTTTGGGAGAAGGCATCATTATGGAAGTAGTGGAGCATAAGCTGGATCATGTGATCCAAAGCATCTACCATGAGGGTTCTTGGTAGAATGATGAAGTTACAGAGAATCCTGTAAATTACATGGGAAACTAGAGGCTGGGTATGTGTGGTTTGCTAGGGCAATAAAGAGTAAGGACACCAGGATCTATGAAGTAGCTCAGCTGGTAAAGGCACTTGCTGCCAAGCCTGATGACCTGAGTTCGATCCCTACACTCTAATTAAATATGGAAACAGAGAACCAGCTCTGACTTGTTCTCTGACTTCCACCCGTGTGCACATATAAAGGCCTCACTCACCATACCTATAGGTCTCACCTACACTTTCCTCTTATCAAGTGACATCTGGCCAGATGGTGGTTCATGTCTTTAATCCCAGCACTATGGAGGCAGAGGCAGGCAGATCTCTGTGACATTTAGGCCAGCCTGGTATACAGAGCAAGTTTCAGAACAGTCAAGGCTACACAAAGAAACCCTGCTTCAAAAAACCAAACCAATTAAAAAAAAAGTGAAATCTGGTTTGGGCATCATGGCAGATTCTTTTAATCCCAGTACTTGGGAGGCAGAGGCAGGTGGATCTCTGTGAGTTCGAGGCCAGCCTGGTCTACATAACAATTTCCAGCACAGCCAGAACCATACAATGAGAACTTGTGTTAAAAATAAAAAGTCATCAAGCTTCATCAAAGGCTTCCTTTTTCAGGTAATCATGGAAATAGAAACCCAACTGCATTTTACCACTACTCCCATAGTCCTCCAATGTGTGGGCTCCCTAAACTGGACCACATTAACAGAGAAACACCCGCTGAAATCCCGCCACCCTCTCTAGCCACTGATTTCTCGGGAGCATCGATCCTCCACTTCTTGCAATATACTCAGAATCCTGGGAAAGCTGCTCTGATTGCCCCTGTGGTGAAGTGAACGTAGTGTGAAGTGAACGTATTGGCCTATCTCACCTGGTCACCCAGTGATTAAGCTACTAATTGTTAAACACTATAGTGTAATAAAATCACCCATTTTGTTTTATAGAATGCCTTTTCCTCAGCAGTCCAAAGTGCAATCTAAGTGTGATATTGCCCTATTAGCTTATTATACTTGAAGCCAAGGTGATCCTGTCTAAAATCTTAGCCAAAAATGCCTGCCCCACATCCTTCGCCCATCCCGGCTCTCCTCCCTTTGTTCATTTCACTGCAGTCTACTGATACACTAGTGGCCTTCTGCCTTTGGACCAATGGGACCATTCTCCATGACGAAGATTTAGAATAGCTAGTGTGTGCATCTTTATTTCCTGCTGGTTGTTGTGTGGCTTGACCTTACAGAAGCCAAAACATTCTGTGCAGATTATAATGATATAAACAAACATCTGTACAATGTAAGGATACCCTAAAAACCTAGAGGAGCCCTGTTCTGGGCAGTGAGCCAACCCCAGGAACCAGGTAATATGTAGGAGCTGCTCTTCTGCGAGCTGGATTCTGGGAGACCATAGTCGAGCAAGATGCTGCCCATGCTTGCTTATCAACAGGCATCATTGCTTAATGTATCCACTGCTTCTAAACACCCAAGAGGGATGTGAATTCCACACTGCTGAAGCAGCCGCAGCTGCTGTCGCTCGGCATCTGCCATGGAGGACCTGGCCCCATTTCAGGGAGGGTTCCCTGAGGCTGAAGATGACAGGGATCAAGAGGGCCAGCTGGGGCTGGAGGGAGAGGCACAGAGAGAAACTCCAGCAGAGACAGAACGGGAAGGAGTCTTCAAAAAGCAGGTCACCCTCCATGAAACTAGGAAGGATGAAGAATGAGAGGAGTGGGCTCAAACGCAGACTCAGATCATCCAGGATCAACTCCAGCAAGCCTCAAGTTCTCAAGGACACCCTCCTGCTACTGCTTTGGCCACCAGGGGGCTCCTGTATTCCAACAATACTGTGGAAAAGTGACACGTGTTTCCAGTGTTTTTCTCCACACAAACCTGTGCAATCAGCAGTCTCTGCCTGTGCGGGGGACCTGGAGATTCCATTTGGACTTGTGTGCCATGTGCCGGGTGAGAATAGACAGAAACCATCAGCATCTTCCCTCTGTTTCTCTTTCTTAAATGGAAAAGCTGCCTTTGTCTGTAACAATCCACAGCCAGGATCAGGCTAGGGAGAGGGAGAAGTCTCTAGCAAGCAAGACAGGCGACTGTACAGATAAAACCGTGTTTAGTTGGAGATGGCACGACCGCATCTTAGGTACACTACCCTGGTGGCGCTCTAAGAAAACAGTACGTGTCTGTTTGATACAAGGCTCCAGTTAATGTGGCACTTCTGTTCATTTCTAGCTATTTGTCCTTGGCCTAAGCCCCATATCTCACAAGTTTGTTTATCTCTTCCACAAAATGGAAGTGCTTTCAGCCCATACATTGCATATGAAAATCGGTAATGTCTTTCAAGGGGTTGGGTTGGCAAATGGCCAATGCTCACAGTTCTGTCATTCACTCAAATGTGACCTACAATGACACAAATGTGACCGGTGGTACCAATGCCAGTGCCGAACTGGGCATGCTCAGTCTGAGGACAAGAGGATGCTGTCATATCTGCCTCCAAACATCTGAAGGACTAATGCATAGAGGACAGATTTGAATATTTCAACCTTACCCCAAAGTAGAAATTAGTCTCCTGGGGGAAGCAGTGATCAAACTTGATGATCATGTGAGTGACCTAAGAAGAAAAATCTTCAAACATGCATGACGAGATAAGTTAGCTCACATCTCCAGTCCTGAAGGAAACGGTGAATGAACCATGTTAAGAGGTCTCTAGAAAGGACTCCTGCATTAGATGGACTTCCATGATGCTTCTGTGACAGAATGGGAGGAGGGTCAGATAGTGTCCCAAGCTCTCATGAAAAGCAGCTCTGGAAGGAAATTAGGGAAAGTGGGGTGTCTCAGAAATCAAGCATGGCAGCACAGTCTAGAGAAACTCAGATGTGTGTATCCTCGCCTCAGGGTTTTAGCTACAAACAACGATAATATTATCAGAGTTTGTTGAATATCCAAGATGCCTCGCTCAGGGCTTGGCTCACAGTGTTACTTCAACCGTGGTAAATTGCTCTTTATATTATGGGCAAGGAACCAGCTGAAATCAAAGGAACTGGAGAAATCCCCCCTCCTATAGGAAGGATGCACACTTCCGTGGAGTCCAAAGAGCAGCCTTGGGTATGTTTGCTCTGGGGGTGTAACTGAGAGGCTGTATCCCTGGTTATGTAAACTGAACTGGGAGCTGTCTGTACTGTATACACGGGGCTGGGTGTGGGTACAGATAGGCGAGGAGGACATGGGTGTGCTCAACATGAATCAAATGAGTAGTACAATGTCAGTTACCTTAAAAACAGAAGCCGACTGGACTAAGTTGTCCCATGTAGCTTTTCTTGGGAGCCTCAAGTGCTGTCTCTTCTCTTCCTGCCTTGTCCAGGTCCTTCCTTCAACCTGTATACACTCTTTCAGTGTAAGAAACTGCCCCTCCCTCCTTGAGAAGGATGGTGAAAATCGAGCCCCTCAGCCAAGGGCTCCTCTGCCTACCCACCTTCAAACACCCTCACATGCCTGACAATTGCATCGAAGGCTACCAGGAAAGGCAAATGGAAACTCTTAGAGACAGCTTTAAATCACCAGGTATGTGGTCAGACAGGTGGTAACCAGCCACTCTCCAGGATTTCTGAAGTCAGCCAAAGACATGTGTTAGCATTGGGGCAAGGAGCATCCACACTACCCACCAAAGCTCCCCTATGCTCAAGTCTGTTAGGGCACTGGCAATTCTGGTCGTCAGAGGGTCCACAATCGCCTTCTTCTGGGCTTTGAATGTAAGGCACTCACTACTTACCTGCAGGGATGTCTGCTCCTGTATCCACCAAGCTGATGCTTAAAAGCCAGTCTCTGCATACACTACCCCAAAATTTGGAGCACAGTAATTGTGTAATGTCCCACCAGAAGAGTGGAAAGCGACTATCATATATATTTATTATGTATACAGTGCACATATCCCTGGAGGCCAGAAGAGGGCACCAGATCTCATTACAAGATGGTTGAGAGCCACCATGTGGTTGCTGGGAATTGAACTCAGGACCTTTAGAAGAGCAAGCAGTGCTCTTAACCTCTAAGCCATCTCTCCAGCCCTGCGACTATCATATTTAAGTCATAGGGTCATAAATTGTTCTAGGGCTGTGTGGGGCTGCAGCAGACACCGGAAGGGACCAAGGCACCCATCCTGTTTGCACGAACTTCCTACAGTTTCCTCTCTACCCACCCTTCCTGATTCAGCCTGAAAAATCTGCAAACATGGTGGGCTTCAGACAACTTTCAGGCAAGACTCCAGTAAGTCCATTTATACTACACTGCAGAAGACATAATGTTAGCACATGTGTGGCATGGAGCATACATGCATGTGTATACTCATACTTTGAGGTCTTCCATTCCATTCTGTAATCATCTATTCCATTTTTAAATGTTGATTATGACCCGACTTTCACTCTACAACCAGAAGTTTAAAGACAGCATCCTTTGCCGCTGATCTTCCCCAACAATTCGAGCTGCTCTCCACTCCCTGTGAATGAGGGCCAACCGCTTTACCACAGTGAACAACGAATCCAGCTTCAGTTCGGTCAGCCACCTGAGCCACCGACACATCTGGCACCTGACCGCTGTGTATGCCGTTCCTCCCAGCCTGCACATCTGTGAAGTATCCCAGATACCAGTCCTCTGAAAGCTATTTTGTCTGCCCCAGCAGAACCAAACTCCATTATGCTCCCATAGTCTTCAGGAATTCTTTCTTTTTTAATGTAGTGCACAATGACTGCCTGGACCTTTCTTTTTCTTCCTTCCTTCCTTCCTTCCTTCCTTCCTTCCTCCCTCCCTCCCTCTCTCCCACCTTTTCTTCCTTCCTTCCTTTCTTTCTTGTGTGTGTGTGTATGTGTGTGTGTGTGTGTGTGTGTGTGTGTGTGTGTGTGTGTGTGTGTGTGTGTGTGTGTGTTGTTTGTTGTTTGTTTTGTTTTTTGAGACAGGATTTCTCTCTGTGTGGTCTTGGCTGTCCTGGATCTCACTCTGTAGACCAGGCTGGCCTCGAACTCACAGAGATCCACCTGCCTCTGCCTCTGCCTCTGCCTCTGCCTCCTGAGTGCTGGGATTAAAGGCATGCACCACCACTGCCCTGCTAAGGTCTGTTTTCTATGTCTGAATTTTTAGGGGAGGGAGAGGGAGGAAGGGAAGGAGGAGATGCAGGTGAACATGGAGGTCAAAGGTTGATTGATGTTGCTATCTTCCTCAATTCCTCTCCTCCATCCCACTTTTTAGGCAAGGACTGCACAGGAGTTTGTTGATTTGGTGAGCCTGGCTGGCCCGCAAGCTCCAGGGGTCCTCCTAGTGCTGTGTTACAATGCTGGTTTTTTACCAGGGCACTGAGGATCTGAACTCGGGTACTGACACTTCACACTTTACTAACTGCACCACCTCCCCAACAAATGAAATAAAGAATTCTTCTTCCCTTCTTCCTGCCTCAGTGATGCTCAGAACTCCTCACAGGAGAGAGGAAACTGCCAGTCTGGCTTGGCTTTGTTTTCTTTCAGACATGCAGTTTCATTGCCAGTGTCTTCAAACTTGTCCAAGGTACAGCACGGTTTATTGGTCTCACGGGAGACTGGAAAAAGCCAGCTGAGGTGGAGAAACCAAGACAGGGTGAGAACGGTGGGCTGTTCAAGCTGCCAAGGCAGGGTAGGCACTCATAGGAGGACATGAAGAAAATAATACTGCTCCCCAGGCTAACAGCAAAACCCTGCCACCAAACAAATGCCTGGTAGCCTGCTGCGGTCTCAGCTGGTGGGCAGCACACACCCCACTTCTAGCCATCCATGGAGTTTGATGAACAGTGGATTGCCTTGTCTATTTAAAAATCATAGCCAAGGGCTGGCAAGGTAGCTGGGAGGGTAAAGGCACTTGCTGCCAAGTCTGATGTCCTGAGTTCAAGACCCAGAACTCACAGGATGGAAAGAGTCTCCCCCAAATAAATAAATAAGCAAAATAAATAAATAAATAAACAAACAAGCAAGCAATGGCACATATATTATTATTCCATTTCATTATAGAGGTCAGGGCTTGGGAAGGCGGGGCACTTTAAGAGGGCAATGCAACAAACTTCTCACCCTACAGCTAGAGAAAAAGAGACCAAGGCAGGCCAGTAACTTGCCCATGGTCACGACACCTGATTAGCCACAGAGTACAGAGTTCTTTATGGCAAACCATGCTGGCCACACACAGAAGCACCCAGTGCCCCCATGTTCCCCAGGGTGCACGCTTCTAAGGGCCACACTCTGCCCAGCTTGCAAAGCCCCCTCAAGGAGGCAAAGCACTGCCTGCCTTGACTGCAGAGAGAGGCTTCCCAAGCCATCAGCCCTGCCCACAATGCTCTGCCACATGCCACATGCACTAATGGTCTCTTCGCAGTATTGTGGCCGTTACCAAGCGCCTAAGCTATTAACTCACTACCAGCAGGTGCCAAATTGCCTCTTCTTCTGCACAAGATGTTCATTTAAAACCAAATTACACGTAAATCCTCAAGTGCCTGCTTATTTCCTTCAGCCCTTAGCCTTCTGGCGCGGCCCCCACCCCTTTTGCACCTGGCTGCTGGGTGTCTCTGAGATGACACGTGGTATCTGTTGCGCAGTTGTGCAGTTGGGCTGGGTGGACCTCAAGCTTCCAGAGGGGCACACGTAGAAGTGGAAGGCTGTTTAGGGACACTTCCACACCCAACCTGACCCTCTTCAGTGGAAACTGAGGCCAAGAATGCAGCAGAGGCTTGCCTAAGCAAGCTGGGAAGACCAAACTAGCGTTAAGACGTTTGCTTTGCCAAATAGGAATCTAAGCTTAGGGGCGTGGGAGGTGACCAGCTATATGCTGATCCAAGCCTGGAATCGCCATGAGAGGGGCAGGAGGCAGACCCTGGGCAGCAAGCCCTCTTATGCACTGTGCCCCTGCCTGGGTGTCCCCTGGACCAAGTGTGCAGTTCTGAAGACACGATGGGGGTGGGGTGGGGAAGCCTGGGGCAAAGAGGGCTGGGGTCCTTGCTTCTGTGGGAATAAGCTTCTAGAAGCTTTATCCAGCTGGAATAACACCTCCACAGTGAGCTGGGGACACCTCTTTGATGCTGGTCCCTGGGTAGGGTTTTACAGGCATCCAGTGCTCTTCTGGTGAACTCTGCCTCCTCCATGTAGCCCTGGCAGCCACTTCTCACAAGGCTAGTCCTCCTATGAGGGTCTTGGGGTGTGCAGAGAATGAGGGGTACAAGAGAATTTCCCCCTGCAGTTAAGTGAAGAAGGAAACTTGCTACCCAAGGGTTCCTGGAGGAGAGCCAAGAGGAGGAAGAACTGTCAGTATCTGGTGCAGAGAGGATGCCCCCAACTGCTTCCTTGTTCCAAGCTGTTGTTCTGTAGAAAGGGGGACTCTGTAAACCACCCACAGGTAGTGGTATGGACCAGGTCAGGAGACCACATTGCAGACTGACAGTGGCATTTCCATTGGTGTGAAAAGAGGGTGGGGGGACCCTGCAGAAACCAGCTCTGAGGAGCGCCCCCACCCTAGAGTTAAAGGGGCCTCTGGTTGGGGAGCCCCCGACAAGGTCCGAATGCCTTTCCCCATTCAGTAGGATTATCCCTTTTGAATTGTTGGGGTCGGAAAAAAAAGCTACAGCTAGCGAACCCTGCCTGACAACACCGAAGGAATTTTTCCCAGGGATCGGCCGAAAGCTGACTCACATTTAAAGACTTGCCCAAAGTGGTCATGCCCCTCTGAGCAAATACCACAGGCATGTAAAACCTCGCTCCCCGCAGCCTCCGGCGGCCGCCCATTGGAGCGGCGCGGCGCCTCTTGGGCCGCGCTCAGCCAATCGCAGCGCCGCGGCGCCGGGTTGCTAACCCGGCTGCGGGTCCGCGGCAGGCGCGGGCCGGGAGCTGTCACCGCTTGTTTCCTGTCCCGGGGGCGGGCGTGCTGCGGGTGGGAGGCCCTGCTGTTTGTTTAGGCAGGTAAGGGGAAGAAACAGATCCAAGGCGGAGCCACCTACCCGGGAGGCTGCCATAGGGCCTGGGAGAGTGCAGGCTAGAGGCAGGCTGGGGTGCATTCCTGGGCTGCCGCCCCGCGCTTCCTCCCCCACCCCACCCCCATCCCCGGCCTGGGCTACCCCTCCGCTGTCAGGATGCTTGCAAGCCCCGCACCCATTAGTCATTCCGTTACAGCAACAACACCCCAGAGGGCAAGCGGCAGGGCACTCCTAAGAAAGGAAAGTGTTTTGGCCTGGCCAGTGCCAGATCCACAAATCAGCGTGCCATTTTCAGTTGAGACAAGGTTCCCTCTCTCTGTAGCCTAGGCTGGCCAGGATCTCACTAGATAGCTCAGGACAGGTTCTGGAACTTGTGAGGGATTTTTCTGCCCTGGCCTCCAATGTGCTCGGAGGGTGATAGGCATGAGCCACCATGCCCAGCACAACTGTAGCACTGGTCTTTGTCCACTTAAATGTGTTTTGTTTTTGTTTTTGTGTTTTGTGTTTGCTATTGGTTTTGAGATGGTGCCTCATGTATCTCAGGCTGGCCTTAAACTTGCTGAGGATGATCTTGAACTTCGGATCCTCCAGCCTCCACCCTCTAATGGCTAGGATTGTGAGAGTGCACCAACCACACTTGGTTTTTATGTAGTGCTGGGAATGGAACCCAGGGCCTCCCGCATGCCAAGCAAGCACTCCACTGCTGATGTACAGCTTATCTCTCTCTTTTTAGATAGGCTGTCCACTTGGATGGAGACTCAACGGCAGCAGCCTGGAATTGTATTTATTATATACAGTTTGAAGGAGAAGTTGGGCTAGCTAATCTCAGTAAGGAGTGGGTATCTCTGTAAGGAAACTCTCAAGCTACGGTTATCCCGGATGAGGAAGCTGTGGCCAGTACTTTCTGTAAATGCTCATTTTAGCCAAAGGTCAACTGTTTGTCAACATCTGTACTCAGACCGAGGGAAGGCCTTGCCATTCTTCAGAGCCTGACCTGAGGAAAGTCTTGCCATCTCCCATGGTCTGAGACATCGGCAAACTTGACATGGCTGCGCTCCTGTCAACAATACACACTCACTCAGGACTTTATTCACTCCCTGCAAGGGAGTAAGGGAAGAAGGAGGGCAGCAGAACATAGAGAGGACAGAAGAGAGAAGGGGAAGGGGGAAAGGCAGGGAGGGGAAGGAGAACTTGGGTGGGAATCTTGTTTTGTACTGAAGAAATTGAAAGTCAAGCTGTTCTTTAGGGCGAATTCTCTGACCCCAAGCTTTTCCATAGAAAAGATCTGGCCTCATAGGTCTACCTTAGAGCTGACTCGCCAGTGCCCCGGCATCCCTTAGGAAAGGTCCCACGGCACTAGCAAGAGCTCTTAGACATTATGGGAAGTTACAGCCCATCACAGTGGCCCAGTGGTGCAACCTATGAAGAAGGAGCAAAGATAGTTTCCTTATCTGAACACAGGGTGTCATCCCATGCAGCAGACGGGAAAAACATCCCCCAAGGCCAGATGTCTGGAGAGTCCCACACTCCTCCTTATTTGTTAATTGTTTTTGTTTCTTTAGTCGATTTTTGTTTCTTCGCTAGACAAGGACTTCACACTTGCCGGCCCTCAAGTAAAATGCCGTGTCTCTCCCCTGTGGGCTCCCTTAGTGCCAAATAGCACCCACAGCACCCTGCTTTCCAGCCCGTGTGAACCCTACAGCCAGGATATTGCTCTCAAATGGTTGTAGGAAGTTTCATAAGTAGAGGCACCACCCCTCGGTGGGATGATCAGAGAGCCTGGCACCCTGGGAGGGGAGGCAGGCAAACCGCCAGCTCAACTCCCTTTCCTGAGGCTCTTGCTGTGGGAGGCAACACAAGAGCTGGAGGACCTGGGCTGGATTCGGGAAGATAAGGGCCATGTCTACACGCAGCCACAGGTCTGGGCAGGGAAGCATTGGCCTCCAGTACTCGGGGAGACCCCAGAATTGGTGCAGCTGCGGTACTTTGCCTTCTCTGATGCCAAGTTGCCTGCCAGGTGTCAGGGATTGCCACGCTGCGTGGGTGTGGGTGGTTGGTGGAGCTGGCAGTGGAATCCTGGCTGGAAGGGAACGGTGATACCAGGCAAGACGGCACGAGGGAGACCTGCTGCTGGCCCTGTGTCACCACCGCTGGAATGAGCACACTGAAAGCCAGTGCCCTGGGTCACAGATTCCTTCAGGATGGCTTCCGGAGCTTGCTTTGGCCAGGATGCCCTTGCATCTCTCTGGTAGCAGCGTCAGAGTGACTGACAGCAGCAGTAACCATCCTGGGGGAACAGTGAAGTTTGACCTGCTGCTCATTTGGGAAAGTCACTTGACTCTATGCTAGTCCCCCAGAAGCTTCTGGTCTCCTAGAGTAGCTCCTGGTCTGTGAAACATAGAGCTGACACAGAGGTCGGTCCTCTCTATTGATGAAGAATGAATGCCCTTTTCCACTTCCTTGTGGGTGCAATGCATGAAAGCTGGAGACCATGCAACCTTCGTCATCCATGAAATAGGAGGCAGGTTTTGAGACTAGCAGTCTACATTGAGGAATTTTGGGTCCTTGGTGATATGGGGAAGTTTCCTTGATATTTTTTACCATTTCCTTCAGACTTTCTTTGAGATGAAGAAATCAGTTTTTAACTTGTTTATGGCAACACTTTGGGTCCCTGCCACTTGCAGCAAATGCAGAAGCTAATGGTTAAAAACAGAAAGTTTCTGGTGTTGTGGGAAGGAACAGCCAGGCCTTCAAGTATGCTGGAGGGGAATGAGATGTGATTCATGTAGAAGGATCAGGAATTCCCAAAAGGATCTCTCTCACTCATGGCTGAAAGATAGGGCATCATGCATCGTAGGCAGTTGCTCTACTGTTAAGGCATGGCCCGGCCCAGGATTCTAGAACCCTGAGAAAAGATCTCTATAAAGGAATCTTTGATTTTACTAATTGAAAGATAGGGCTGGGTATAGTTGGAGAGTTTCTCTCCAGGTGCCACCAAGCCCCTGTGGTCCCATAACCCACATATAAAATAATCATATGGACACTTCTATTATTTAAACTGTTTGGCCAATAGCTCAGGTCTACCATTGTCTAGCTCTTACTCTTATATTTAGCCCGTTTCTATTAATCTATACTTTGCCATGTGGCTCGTGGCTTACCAGTACCTTACATCTTGTCATGGCCACGGCTGGCAGTCTATCCCCTCAGCCTTCCTGTTCCCAGCCTTCTCCTCTTCCTTGTCCTGCTTACCTTATCCTTCCTGCCTGGCTACTGGCCAATCAGTACTTATTTATTTTAACCAATCAGAGCAACACATTTGACATACAGAACATCCCACAGCAGCTGGGTGGTGGTGGCACACACACCTTTAATCCCAGCACTCAAGAGGCAGAGCCAAGCAGATCTCTGTGAGTTTGAAGCCAGCCTGGTCTACAGAGCAAGATCCATGACAGGCATCAAAGCTACACAGAGAAACCCTGTCTTGGAAAAGAAGAAAGAAAGGAAGGAAGGAAGGAAGGAAGGAAGGGTGTCTTAGTTAGGGTTTCTACTGCTGTGAAGAAACACCATGACCACAGCAACTCTTATAAAGGAAAACATTTAGTTGGGGCTGGGTTACATTAGTCCATTCTCATCATGTCAGGAAGCATGGCAGCACACAGGCAGACATGGTGCTGGAGAGGTAGCTGAGAGTTCCACATAGAGCTTGGCAGGCAAGAGAGAGTGAGGAAGAGAGAGTGAGCCCTTGGGTCTGTTTTGAGCTTCTGACATCTCAAAGCCCATCTCCAGTGACACACTTCCTCCAACAAGGCCATACCTACTCCAACAAGGCCACATATCCTAATCCCTTCAAATAATACCACTCCCTACGAGCCCATGGGGGCTATTTTTACCACAATAGGGGGCTGTGGAGATGGCTGTGTGGGAAAGAACACTAGCTGATCAAACATGGGGATCTGAGTTCAAATTGCCAACACTCATGTGAAAGCTGGGTTTGGACATTGACACCTCTAATCCCAGCACTGGCCAGATGCAGACTCTGTTCCCAGATAACTTATCAACAAAGATGGAGATACTAGCCATCAGAAATTTGGGCCAGCTGTCATGGGTCTATAGGGACAGCCAGGATTCACTGGCTAGCCAGTCTAGCCAAAACAGTGAACTCTAGGTCAGTGAGAAACCCTGTCTTAAGGGAATAATACGAAGAACAACAGAATAGAATCCCTGATGTCCTTCCTTGACTTTTGTGTGAGGCTTGCAGCATAGAAACCATCAGCTGGGTGTAAAATAGTTCCTTTTAGTGTGGCTGGCAGGATGAGAAACACAAAGACATTTTCCTCCATATCCTTCCCACCTCTAATCAGCACTTGAGAGGTAAAGGCAAGAAGATCACAAATTCAAGGCCAGCCTTGCCTATAAGCAATTTCGAGGCCAGGCCCTGGGCTATGTGAGACCCTGTTTCAAACAGGAAGGAGGGAGAGGACAAGAGGGATGGGGGAACGTGGCTACAAACAATCCCGGCCATGACGTCACCTAACTAACAGAGATCTATGAGGCAGCTGTGATGTTCAAAGCCACAGAGAACACAAGATGACCAGTTATGGACTCTTTCCCTGACAGCTTCTCAAGACAAATCAAGAGATGAACTGAGATGTTTGGGCCAGTTGTTGTGACTCTGCAGCGAGAGGTGGCCCCACCAGGTATGTTTCAGGGGAACTTTCTAGGGCTTTGTCTGCCGGCTTGCAGGATGGGAAAGGTCTAGACCTGCAAGGTTTGTGGGAATTAGGGTGCCTTGTAGGGATTCTTGCTTTCTCCGCAGCACCAGCAAGATGTCTCTTCTGCTCAGAGAGATTAATACCTCCCTCCAAGAAGATTATAGTCTTAAGCTATAGAAAGTTCAGTGGCTTGTGAGACAGTTTACAGCTTAAATCTAAAGGGGAAGACCAGGTGACCCCCCAGGTTCTTAGTAAGACAGACATTTTAGCTCAGATTGAAGGTCCACAAGTCTGCTGAGAACACTATGGCCATGGTCAGGAGTCTGGACACACAGGAAGTCACTGGGAGGTGTCTGTCAGGGACACTAGAAGAAGGCTTGGCCTTGCATATGTCTCTTGGTCACACCTTCTTCCTCTGCTCTCTTAGTCCATTTCCAGGGTCTTAGAAGAATGTCAGGGTGCAGGAGGTGGCACTAAGCTGAGTGACAGGTGAAACACCACAACCAGATGAAAGTATGTAAGGGGTTAGGGTGCAAACGGCAGCCTGGCAGCTGCAGGACACTGACCTGAGTCAGACTGTGGGCACCACTGGAGCCAGCCTCCCAGGTGGTCCTCTGCATGCTGGGCTACTTAGATAGATGTGGATGAGTGTATTGCCAGCATCTTCCTTTCCCTCTCTCCTCCTGTCTCTCTTATTTAAAAACTGATTTTTTTGTGTGCACACCCCTGGGGATGTGTAGCCATGACTGTACTGTGGAGGCTAGAGGTGGATGTCTGATGTCTTCCTCCATGGCTCACCTTAGCTTTTATTTCATTATTATTGTCTTGATTGTTTATTTTTGTTGTTTTGAGATTTGTCTTACTATGTAGCTCTGTCTGGCCTGGAACTCACAATGTAGACCAGGCTGGTCTTAAACCCACAGACATCTGTCTGCCTGCCTCTGCCTCTCAAGAGCTGAGATTAAAGGCATGGGCCACCGCATTCACCTTGTTTTTTGAGGCAGGGTCTCTCACTGAACCGGGGCCTTGCTGTTTCAGCTGGCTAGCTGACCATTCATTAAGGCCCTGGGATCCTGTCATCTCTACCTCTCAGCGCTGGAGTTTCAGATATACACCATCACGGGCAACTTGTGTGTTGGTGCTTAGAATTCTAACTCAGGTCCTCATGCTCCTGTATCAAGCTCTCTACCTGGTGAGCCGCCACCCCAGCTCATTTTCCTTTTCTTTCCCATGCAGAACAACTGGAGTCAAGACGTGTGTTAATATGGAAGTTTATCGCCATGTCTAGACTTCTTTTGAAGTTACCACCATGCCAAGGGGGGGTTTAGGCTATACGTAAATTAAAGGTAAAGTGATGGTAGATCCGGGGTGGGGGGTGCATTCAGAAGGAAAACAGAAATGTCCCTGCCTCCCCTTACAAGAAGAGAGGTACTGTAAAACCAGGACCACAATTTGCAAAGCCTTTGTTTCTCTAGAGAAGAGCCTGTCTTCTTTGAGGGCCAGGTAGGGAGTGCCAGGGCACTTTACTGTTCTTTTAAACCTTGGCCTGGAAACAGGAAGTTTATTTGGTCCCCTTTACCTGTCCAGGCTACTTGCTATCTACCTGGAGGCACAATCTGCTGTTTGTAATATCACAAACTGTTGCCATGGAGATGGTGACGTTGGAACACATCAGCCTTCTGGCTGTAGGAAGGGAAGAGTTTGCCGAGATGGGGCCCCAGGTATAAATAAATACATTCCAAAGCAACAGGTGAGCTTCAGACCAGCCAGCACCCTGGTTTCTGCTGAAACATTCCTACCATTAAGCAAACATGGGAGGAAGCACAAACATGTCTAGAAGTGAAATGTGGAGCCTATGGATTCCAGGGCTGCCTCGGCCCTGCCTCTGCTAGCCCGTGTGGGCCTGGGCACTTGGCTTTCCTTCTCTGTGTCTTAGGTGAATGGCATCCCTTGCTTGTTCCCCCATCCACCTTGCCTCTTGGTGGGATGAGACAGGTGGATGATATGGGAAGTGGAGGAAAGTGACTCATTCCCTGTAGTCCCCAGGGATAGGAGGGCAGGAGGAAGGTGTGCCTCACCACCAAACCACCGTTGGTAGCCCTCTACATCCCAGAGTGCTTTCTGCTTGCTGGAGGAGAAAGTTCAAATGACAGGAGCTCTTGATTTGTGTCTCAAGGATAAATTTTATTGGGAGGGAGCTGGGCAGGTGACACCATTTACAGAGCTTATGCAGTTTTTTACTTTGCTAGGTTTCCATAAAGAGTCATATATTTGGCTTAGCCAGTGTATTTCAGTTTATAATCTGATAGCTCATTAACAGCTGGTATTAATATGGAGTTCAACTCTTACAAACCCAAATCGTCTTGTTCCCAACCTTTTGGTCCACACAGATCTGACAGACCAACATAAATATGTTGTTTTACGTTGAAAGTGGAAAATGTATCTGGAATATGTGTACTTTCTACCCAGTACTACATTCCAGCATGGCTATGTACAACTCAGACGTTCAGCAGCCCTTCGATGACTTCCTCAGTTAGCCTCAATGCTTTGCTCTTCATAGGCTCTGAGAAGAGGGTGTGGTCCAGGACTTTTCCTCTCTTTCCTTACCACACCCCTCTCTCATTCGCCTCCATTCTTTTTGTTGTTGTTGTTGTTTTTTGAGACAGGGTTTCTCTGTATAACAGCCCTGGCTGTCCTGGAACTTTCTCTGTAAACCAGGTTGGTCTTGAACTCACAGAGATCTGCCTGCCTCTGCCTCCCGAGGGTTGGGGTTAAAGGCTTGTGCTGCTGCCGCTGCCGCCGCCGCCACCACCACCACCACTGCCACCACCCAGCTTGGAGAGTCTTTTGATCACCTCAGCTTATTATATACAGCTTGTGGTAGGCTACCCCAACCATCTCCAGAGGCGCAGGCCTTTCAGACAGGGTACTCTGGCTCTTCTTGCTTCGGGTATCACCCACCCTGTTGACAGACAACTGGATCTGTTTGGAGTCAAAAGTCATATGTTTCAGACCAGAGGTGCACCAATGAAAAACTCCAGGCTTGGGAGCTGGAGAGATGGCTCAGAGGTTAAGAGCACTGACTGCTCTTCCAGAGGTCCTGAGTTCAATTCCCAGCAACCATATGGTGGCTCACAACCATCTGTAATGAGATCTGGTGCCCTCTTCTGGCCTGCAGTCATACATGCTGTATACATAATAAATAAATAAATCTTTAAAGAAAGAAAAGAAAGAAAGAAAAGAAAAGAAAAAAAAGAAAAAATCCAGGTTTAATCTGTTCATTGTTATGTACCTGGTCTAGCCCAGAATTCACTATGCAGACCAGGCTGGCCTTCAGCTCACAGAGATACACCTGCTTCTGTTTCCTGGGTGCTGAGATTATAGACATGAGGCACCATGGCTAGCTCTAGACTAAATCCTTCCTATCCCCGAGGCTTCTCATTAGAAAAAAACAAAACAGAACAAGACAGAAGTCATTCCTACCTTTTAAGTATCCCAGGTAGGCGGGGGGGGGGGGGGGGGGGGGGGGGGGGGAAGCTAGATGCTATGGGCTTAGAAAGTCTTTCTGTATAGCAGTCTAGTAGCAGTTCTCAGTAACAGCAGCCTCATCAGGCATGTCTTAAGAGATTTCTAAAACGTGGCTGGAACGGGGATTTGCATCAGCCACACACATACAGGCTGCATGCCTTCTCAGTTTTTGCAGCCACTCATAACTCCTGCCTCATAGGCATGTGGACTCCCAGTTATTACACAGGGGAGCGAGCCTAGCCTAGAACCGTGGAGAGGAGAGAAGTCCTCACAGGCAGCAGGCAATGCTTGCTTTGTGGTTTCTCCAGGCTCAAAGTATATCCATCGGGTTGTGGGTATTTGCTGTCATTGAGGTAAATGAACTCTAAACACCAAACAGTCCTAGCCTGCACCTCTGCAAAACTCTTCTGTCAGCTCTGTAGCAGGCCAGGCTCATAACTAGTGCATGCTTTGGGGACCTCCCTCTTGGAAGCCTTTCCTAAACCCTCCAAAGAACCGTGTTCTTGCTGTGTGTAACATGGGGCCCTTGTTTGGATACTTCAACAGTTATTTTTTTCTTTTCTTTTCTTTTCTTTTCTTTTCTCCCCTCCCCTCCCCTCCTCCCCTCTCCTCTCCTCTCCTCTCCTTTCCTTTTCTTCATATCATCATGATGCTCTATGCTATACTCTGCCCCATGCAGCCCAAACTGACTTTACAAAACCCTGACTTTCGGGAATTCGTATTTTCTTAGGGGTTGAGGGGGAGTCATGGTTTGCATTCTGCTGGTGCCCCATGCCTCATCAATTGTTGATGTGCGTGCATTCTTCAGACATGTGGAAACACCCTATGTGTGCATTCCCCTCTATATTCCAACTGCTTGAGATGTCAGCCTTGGAAGTAGCCAGTCAGTGAATAGAACTCTCTTATTTATCAGATGAAACAGGTGTAGGCCAGAAAAACCCAGGGACAAAGAACTTCCCCAAAGCCTATGGGAAACCAGTCTTTTACTCTGGGGGAAAAGGTTTTAGTTTGTAGGGTTTTTGAAGAGAGGAATACAGGAAAACTCCACCAGCAGGGCTGCTCTGAGCACAGTCTGTGGGGTAACAGGGGCCCCAGGGAGATGAAAAAACCATGACAAGAATGGATGCAGGTTCTTTCTCAGTTCCTCCGACGGTTTTTCCTCACTGTTTGGGCACTGACAGCTGCTCCTTTGAACCCAGACTAACTGAGCAGTGTCTCTCAGGCCGGTGTGTGTCCTGCCTACTCTCCCTGCCCAGAGGAGCCCAGGTTTCCTGAGCCTGGCCTCTTCTCACAATTAGATATGGTTCCGTGGTAAGATAAAGAGGGGTCAGAGGCCCTGAGAGGGAGAGGAAAGGGGGCCGCGTCTCCTTTTCCCAGGAAACAATCCCCATCGTCTTTGAGAGTTATTAAGGGGGAATTACCATGTAGAATTCAAGTTCATTTCAGACACAGTGGGTTTGCCAAGTTGGGGGGTGGTGGCATTTTGTGACCAAGTACTGTGACCTCAACTGTCCATCACTGATGTATAGAGATTGACCCCAGATAGGTCATTCTGTCTTGAGGGGAACAATAGGAAGAAGGTAGCTTTGAGAGAAGGAATAGGGAAGTATGTATATATTAAAAACAAGAAGATTAACTTATTATCATTGCACCAGTCATTGACAGGGGCACCACTGCCCTCTGCTGGCAGCCATGTCTTCACTGCCGCAGGCCCAGGAGTTTTCCTTTGCTTGGGATACAGAATTCGAAGGGCTCGGGCGAACAGTTTTTCAACCAACTCGCCAATAAAGTGGGGTTTCATGCGTTTTTAGATGTCTTTATCTCATCCACAGGCAGCCGATGGAGCGGGCAGCTGCCTATTATGGACGCCTCTTCTTATGGATGCTTCAGTCATGAGGCCAACAGACTTCCTGAGTGCCACCAACTTTCCCACAGCCCGGTTTAACACCTGAGCCACAGCCCCAGACCCACAGCGCACAGCTTCACACCTCCTGCCTGCCCCTTCCTTAACTCAGGACATGGAGCACAGCAAATGCGGCCCTTCTCTGTTCAGTTTGAGCTGGACTGATTGTCACACACCCCCAACAATGTTTTGGGGCTAGGTAATGCAATTCACATGGGTTAACAATCAAAACAATTAAACAGCTTCGAGTAAATTTCAATCAACCTCATCGTCTACAGCCCATCTTGTGTCTCTCTCCTCTTCCCGTGCTGGAGGGAATCTTGTCTGGAACTTTCTGTTCATTCTCTCAGTATTTATACAAACACAAACATGAAAATGCACATTCGTGTTGATTTTCCCCTTTAGGCAAAAAGGAAGCGTGCTCTGTGGACCCCTTTGATCTCTCTCTCTCTCTCTCTCTCTCTCTCTCTCTCCCATGATAGTGCATGCTGGATAGCTTTCCACATCAATGCAGTCCAAAACGCCACTTGTTTTCATAATATGATGATATCAGTTTATTTTACTAGTATCTTATGGATAGGCCAGGCTTGCTCAGATTGGTGACATATTTTTGTTTCCTTCCTCTTCCCAGACTTTGTCCCGAATAACATTGTTTCAAATAGCGTTACAGGTGGGTAATAATGGCCCCTGCTTATAATCCCAGTGCCCAGGAGGTAGGAGTATAAACAGTTCCAGCTCATCCTCCGATACATGGCTGGATTCAAGCCAGCCAGAGCTGCATGAAACCCCATCTCAAACAACAACAGGAATGGTGTCACCGGCTATGAGTGAAGCCCAGTGGTGGAATGCATGCTTAGCTTGACCCCCAGCACTGCACAAAAGAATATTCCTGAACTACTGAGGGTTTGTGTGCCTGACACCTACGACAGCCATTTCTGGGGACTAGCCCTTGAGAGGTGGCCTATTCTGGAGAGCTCCATGAGCACCCTCAGAGTACAGGGAGCAGTCTCCAGGACTCTCTGCTCACAGTCTGGGCCTCAGGACAACATTTGGATCAGCATGGAACAGCCCTGGCAAAGAGCTCTCACCTCAGAGCTGCTCTGAGAAGAACAGTGGCTTGCACTTCTGTGAGGATGGGTCAGGCAGGGGCTCTTGTGCTGAGCTGGAAGTCGGGTGTGGGTAGCTGAAGCTGCGTGGCTCTGCATAGGCGCACATGCGCACAAAGGACCAAGGAACCGAGGAATGATACATTGGGCAATGGGTTTTTAAGGAACATGATGGACCAGCTTGGTCTTTTTCAAGTCTGTGTCATGTGTCCCAGCCCTGCCCCTCATTCTCCGCAGCGCGAGGGAGCTGGGGTGGCTTCTCAGTCCGAGGGTCACGGCAGAGGTGTGATTTGAAGTCACTCCAGCAGTCAGATTGACTTGCAAGCCGTGCTTGTGGATGCCGTTTCCTGGGTTTTCTATTGCAGGTCTAAATGAGCCCATCAAAGAGAGGGTGCCTCCCACTTGCTTGGGGACCACATCATCACCACTAGAGACGGTGCTGAACTGGAGAGATGGCCCCATGGGTAACGTGCTTGGAATGCAAGCATGAGGATCTGAATTTGGATCCCTCGAATGCATGGAAAAAGCCAGGCATGGCATCCGCTGCAACCCCAGTGACTGAGATAAGTGGGTCCCATGGCCTCACTGAAAAACCAGCCTATCTTCAGCAGAGAGCACTGGGTTCATTGAGAGACCCCAACCCCCCAAAATAAGATGGGGATGTGATTGAGAAGGATATCCCAAAATTAACCCCTGCACCCCATAAGCACCTACAATGGTAAGAGTATACACATACATATGAAACACATAAACATACAGTACACACATATACATCAAACATATACAGACATATAACACACACACACATATATATATACAGCACATACATATAACAAACATACACGACACATCTATAACGTGTATGAACATACATAATGCACATGCACTGCACACATGCATGCAACACATACATGCACATGTACACAGTGTCTCCATAGTTCTGTTGCTGTGTGCTAAACCATATCAAAACTTGGTATAATAAAACAGCAATCATTTATTGTTTTTTCCAATTCTGAAGGTCAGGAGTTTAGGCCAGATTCAACTAGTCGGGTTTCCTGACCACACACTTATATCTAGGGTCCTAAATTGCATGTATGTATCTGATGTTTTGTCTTCCACTGGCCTCTGCATGACTCTCTTGGGCTTTCTTATACCACTGAGTCGCCTACTCTACCCAGGCTTCTTACAGCCCGTCTAGTCTAAAGAAAAGAGATAGGACTGGACCTGTAGCTCAGTGGTGGAGCATTCGCCTAGCTTGCAAGAGGCCGTGAGTCCTGGTCCCAGCACCACAGCAGACAAAAGGAAGGAAGGAAGGAAGGAAGGGAGGGATAGAGGGAGGGAGGGAAGGAGGGAAGGAAGGAAGGAAGGAAGGAAGGAAGGAAGGAAGGAAGGGAGGGAGGGAAGAAGGGAGGGAAGAAGGGAGGGAGGGAGGAAGGGATGGAAAGAGAGAGGGAGGGAGGGAGGGAAGGAGGGAAGGAAGGAAGGAAGGAAGGAAGGGAGGGAGGGAGGGAGGGAGGGAAGGGAGGAAGCAGAAACAACTGGTTCTCTGATATTCCAGATGAGTTCTCTCAAATTTCTGAGACTAAACCAAGTAAGAGCTCAGCAGTCATCAAGGGTAAGGGGACTAGATTCTGTTCCTTAATTTAATCCCAGAAGTGAATCCATATCCAAGGAGACAAAGCATTGTTGGAGGGTGACTTTGGACACCCACTACCTCGAAAAGCAGTGAGTGCTATGGAAAGAGAGAGGCACCCCCAGAGTCAAGATGTTTCCAACAGACCTCACAGGCTGCCAGTGTGTCTGTAATTGGGTTTGATTTGCATATTGGTGATTAAAGTGTTCAAAAGGTTGTTTCTCTCCTCTAGAAAACCACTCCTCTCAATGACCATGCAAAGGCAGGGGAAGCCCTGAGCTGTCTGCTATTAGCCAAAGCAAGAGGGGAGGGAGCCTTGTTAGAGGAGGGGTGACTTTGAAATCTGGACAGGACAGTGCAGATCTGGGAACATATTCAGTTTTGGGGTACACCAACTCTCTTTGTTCTTTTAAAGATTTTTTGGTACTGGGGCTCAAACCCAGGACCTTAAGCATGTTAGGCAAAGTCTCTGCCTCTAAGATGCACTGCAGCCCAGTTTGCCTCCTTCTGCACCAGGTTCAAAAGATGCATCACCAGTTTGCCTTCATCATCCCGTTCCTCATCCATGTGAATGTTTCAAACAGTCCTAACCCCCTTCCAAAGTGGACTTGAACAAGAGTGTAGGCAGACAACACAGATGTCTCTGAACTGGATAGCTGAATGGTATCTATTTACTGATCCAGATAATCCACACTGATGGGCATTTGAGGGGCTCTGACAAACAGACAAAGTAGACATCAAGTGTGTGGTCAAGACAAGGTCAGGCCATACTTTGTCCTCCAGGCTTCCCCTCAGAGTGTGAGAGAATGTAGAGGTGTGACGGCAGAAGGAATCTCCTGATAGCCGTTTTCTGGCTTCCTCAGTGACAGCAGGCCTTTTGTGGCTTGTTGGAAGTCACATCCAGGTGTCCCCATTGGCAATAGCCATGACACCCCAGTAGACAGAAAAGAACCCGAGCAGCCAGCCCATGACCTGTGTTCTCTCTCCAGCTTCGCCCTTGCTGTTGAGCGTGCTGGATTCTTAACAGCCTCTGGTGCAGATGACTGCATGCCCCGAGGTCTGCAGGACCCTGGGTCTGTAGGATCTCCAGCTGATTGTACATGAAGAAGTGGAGTAGCATCTTCCCCAGTGGAGGCTGTATAACTAGATGACCTTTGGAGCCTCCTGGATCACTGGTGACATTTCAAAAGGAGTAAAAGGAATATGTCACCAATCCCCTGCCACATTCAGAAACACTAAGACAGGAAACAAGGAGAGGCAAACTTGGCCAGTGACTGGATGCTTGCCCTAGTAGCTAAGGACCAGAGAAGAATCAAAAAGGCTTCTACAGGTGAAGCTGACTTAGAGGTGCTAGTTCTGTGGTTTTTGTTTGTTTGTTTTGTTTTGTTTTGTTTGTTCGGGACAGGGTTTCTCTGTGTGGTTTTAGTGCCCATCCTGGATCTGTAGCCCAGGCTGGCCTGCCTCTGCCTCCCGAGTGCTGGGATTAAAGGCGTGCGCCACCACCGGCTGGCTAGTTCTGTGTTTCTAATTTGTATTTTTATGAACAGTGTCAGGAGGGAGGTTAAAGGGATTCAGGACCCGGAGGGCTGTGTATCCATACTGTGGCTACTGCCTTGTCTCATCAACAGTAGCCTAATACTCACAAACAGGGTCCCTTTGGGGTTCCTGTTAAAATCCACTCCTGTTAGACAATCCTTTTGTGTTCCTACTCCTACCATAAAGCATCACATAGTGTCAAAGTACCATTGATGATGAGCCCCCCAAGCCCCCCAATAAAATCCTGATGAAGGTTCTGGGAGAAGCTTCAAAATCTTCAGAGATATTTATTCAACAGAACTCCCAAATCCCTGGAAAAGTGGAAAACACAAGCTGATTCCAGATCCTGAGCAAATGCAGACAGAGTGGAATCCCTTGGAAGGAACCAGACTGTGCCAGAAGGAGAGAGAAAGCCAGACAAAGAAAGACATCAAGAGAGAGCTGTTCAGACCCCAGAGACTTGAAAGACAGGCCTCTCCCTCCTTGGAGGCCCGAGTCACTGCTGGGAGGTCAAGGGTAAAGGAGGCGGGTGAATAGGGCCAATGGCCTCCGTTTCCCCTGAGAAAGCTCCCAAGATGTGGTGGGATGGGGAAGACAACGGGGCTGAGCTGTGGGGGAGCCTCTGAGGGCTGTGACATTGAAGCTGTCTCCAAGGCCTGCTGGGGCGGGGACAGGCATCCCTGATGTGGTCTCCACAGCAGGGATTTGGCAGCCTGGCCTCACAGCAGCCTGGGCCCCAGCCCCAGCCATGTAGCCCTGCTCCGATTTTCACACCATGTCTAATCCAATCACCGGCAGATTGCGAAGTCTCTGCCTACCTCCCAGATCGAGAATTCTTGGCCAGCTCCAGCACTAGGCTCCTTCCCAGCCCAGCCGGCTACCCTCCTGGCCATCCCTGTAAGCCACTCTGAGGCTCAACCCCCCCACCCCCATCTCCCCTTCTGGGTCCACCGAGTTAATCCTGTTTGCCTGGTCTGTCAATTTAAACAGTTTTAAATATGCCTCAGCAGGTCTGGGTGGCAGAACCCTGATGCTCCAAAACAGAGGAGCATCAAAGGAGGCTGGCATTACCGGGCTGGGCTGCAAGAGTGTCATTTAAAAGCACAGAAGCAAACTGTTGTTGGGGGGTGGAGGGGGCCACTCACATGAATCACGCAGATGTGAAGCCCTGCCCAACAAAATGAAGTCCCCTGAATTAACTTCAAAGAGAGCTCCACACTAGAGGCTGCGGGTGCAGAGGGTGGGGCCACCACTTGGAGTCTATGGAGGGCTGCTCCACAGGATGGAAGTCTGACTGACCCATCCATCTGGACCAACACCCCCCTCGCCCTCAGTCTCCAGCAATGGATGGCTGTCTGAGATAATTCAGTGACTGAGCCCGGGAGAGGGCTCTGGGAAATGAGGACTAATTCAGATACCTTGACAAGCAGTCCAGCTTCAGGCTGAGGTGCCTCCTGCTCAGAGCTTTTAGTCAGGAATGAAGAATGTTCTCCCTCTGCTCTTTCCAACTCTAATATAGAAATGAATCCCTCTGTGACCCGGTTTTTAGGAAAGAGAATCTGAGCTTGAACTTAGTGAATTGCTGTGGGACTTGAGAGTCTTCACTTTGAGCTCCCAGGTGATGCTGATACCTCTGGTCCACGGACCACCCTTTATATACTCTGAGTCCCCAGGTGATGCTGACATCTGTGGTCCATGGACCACACTTTAAACAGCAAAGGTTTTAAACAGGCCAGAGCATTCGGTTTTGGCCTCAGCTGTCTTTCAGTTTCCAAACCCCTCTCTGAACTTCCAGTTCATTGTCTTTTGAGCCCCTTCCCCACATGGATCAAGACAAGAAAAACTAGTCTCACACTAGACCTCATCTCTTAAAGGCATGTTCCCTCATTTCCATAACTGTGGAGTTGCTGTTCACCGGAACAAGTGTGAGTGAGCAGGGGCTGCTTCCAGGGAGGGCGGATAGCCAAGGGTCTCTCTGGAGCAGTACAGGAAAACTTGGCTGAAAGCAGAAGGATGGATGAAATGACCCTTAAGGAACAGTCCCAACTCCAGATTCTGTTATCCTAGTTCATGTCCTTGGCTTTGATAAGCGAGTGGCCTGTCCTCCCTATCTGGACAGGGAGTGACCCAGGCTGTAGGCTCGGAAGTAGTGTCTTCAGAGGGCTTTGGTCACAAACAGAGCAATGGGCCTTGGGAAGTACAGGACAGAAAGGCTATTTGCACAGGGTGTCTAGGGTTTGTTTTGACTTCTAGCAAGAGGGGCCGTCCCCCTGTCCTCAGACTGCTAGAAAACAGACTTCTAACCACAGAGGCATTTTGCTTGCCCTTCAGTACACCCAGCTGTTTAGATCTGTCCACAATCCCACTCAGTCATTCACATCATCATCCCCACAACAGGACAAGGCCAGGGCCAGGCCAATCTGACTGGGAAGTCTCTGTGCTCGGAGTCCTTGCTAGAAAAGTGAAAAGCAGCATTTGAACATGAGTAACAAGGGCCACTAATACAACACGCGATGCTGGGGAGATGCAACCCAATTTCTATGAAGGGCCAGGCCACAGCGCTCCAGGAACACAGGAAAATGAGCGTCAGAAGGGCAGTGTGTGGGGGTGACCCTAACCACAGCCTGGCTAAGGCAGTGTTGCTCTGCAGCAGCTGAGGGGAGGTGGACTTCTCTGGGAGAAGCTCTGTGAGGCAGGGAGGTTGGTGGGAGTGCACCTTTATCAAAGGAGTCCAAACCAAAACCAAGTCAAAGAGGAAACAGATGAGAAGTATAGCCGCAGCATGCCGCTGAGTGAATTACCTGGAGTTTTACCTCAGCCACCCCCTGTCCTCCCTCCCTCGAGGGTGTGAGCTTGAAGGTGACTCTGGCTTTCTGAGTCCTGTCTTGGTGCTTCACCCTGAGTCCCGAGTGGGTCATCCAAGAGAAGTGAGACTGTTCATCCTGAGTCCAGCTGAGTGCACGGTTCCCCCACTCTCTTCTCTCTGCCTAAACAGCTATCATTTGTCAATTAGATTTCAGTTAATAACAAAGTCCAAAGTTGTGCTCTTTGCCCTTGCAAAGCTCTTGTGTGAAAGGAAAAAGTAACTGCCCTAAAAATCTTTGAAAGTTAACGTCCCTCAGTATTCATGAAAAAACCAGGGTGTGGTGGCATGCACCTGTACTTCCAGCATTGGAAGGTAGAGACGGGATCCAGAAGGCTTGCTAGCTAACTATTCTAATCTGTCAGTGAACTCCAGGGTTAGTGAGCCTCCCTGTCTGAAAAAAACAAGGCAGAGAGCAATTGAAGGTATCAACTACAACTTCTAGCTTCAGCTGGCATGCACATGCATGTGCCACACACACACACACACACACACACACACACACACACACACTCATATATCCTTATACAGATGCATACACACATATACAAAATATTTTTTCTTTTTGAGACAGAGTCTCTCTATGTAGCTCTGGCTGGTCTAGAACTTGCTGTATAGACCAGGCTAGCCAGCAAATCAGAGATCCACCTGCCTCTGTCAGGTATTCATGGCCAGATATTCACACGGCATCGTGCCTAGCTAAATAAAGATTTTTAGTAAAATGTTAAGCCAGATGATGGTTTCATGGGTATTCTATAAATTCTTTGTTTATTTCTATTCTTGAAGATTTAATTATCTATATTTGTGTATATGTTTGTGTGCTTGTATGAGTTTATGTGCACTGTGTACCCAGAGGACAGAGGGCATCTGATTCTCTAGAGCTGGAGTTACAGATATTGGCAGCCACCATTAAGTGCTAGGAACTAAACTCAGATCTTCTGCCAACATTCCTAATCCCTGAGCCGTCTCTTCAGCCCTCTATAAATTTTTGGCGTCTCACTTGATAACAAACAAATGCAATGATGTTGTTCATAGGGTAGTGAGGGAAAGGCAATGAGGACTCTCCGTAGACCCAAGGGAAGGGTGACTGGTTAAACACAAAATGGCGGCTATTCCCGGCTGTGTTTTCCGCTTTGGGGCTTTTTCACTTCAAGTTAACTTTCATAAATGTTATGAGGTCATTGTTGGGGCTCTTTTAAACATATATCTAACCAAGTTTCCAGCACCATATTGAAAATTTGCCTTTTCTATTAAATTGTCTTGAAATGTTTGTTAATAACCAATGGACTATCCATGATTGTTTTTATTCCTGAATTTCTAATTTAATTCCATTAAAGTCAAAGAACATAGTATGCTTTGAATATTTTTACATTTGTTATGACTTATTTTAGGTGCTGGAGAATTTTAAGTACTCAGTGGTAGATCACTTGCCTAGAAGGCCTTTAATTCAATCCACACCACACCAGGAAAAGAAAGAAAGGTAGAAGGAAGGAAGGAAGGAAGGAAGGAAGGAAGGAAGGAAGGAAGAGACTTTTGCATGCCACAAAAATATAGTCTATCTTCTGAGAGTACTTGAAAGGAATATACACTCTGCTCTTAAAGGGTGGAGCATTCTATAGTCACAAGGATGTCCAGTTGGTCAAATAGTCTTGCTAATTGTTCCTTTGTTGTAACAGTTATTGTGAGAAGAGGGATGAAGCTGAAGGACACTCTGACTGCACCTGGGGGAGCCTTTTTTTTTTTTTTTTTTTTTTTTTGGTCTCAACCTATTTAATACTGTTTTGAGGTCCAATAAGTCCTGTTATCCTGTCTGTGCATCATTGGTCCTCCCTCCTTCCCTCCCTCCTCTTTTTTATAACGTACAATGATTTTTTATTTGCTGATAAAGTCCAGTTTTAGGTTTCTTTCTTTAGCATACTTCCATTTTATTAAAAGCAAAGGCCAACTAGTTCTCAGACTCTGATCCATCTTCGTCTTGACTAATCTGGAAATAAGGAAGTTTGTAGGTCTCCTTGTCAAAGGTAGCCACATGAAGCCGACAATGGGGATTATTCTTCTTATGGTATTTCTTGATAAGCTATTTCAAATAGCTTTCAGAAAATAGTTTCTCAGAAACAACTGTGATTTTATTCTTCAAGCATTCAATGTGAACAGCATTCCCAAGATTTCCAGATTTTCCATTGCCTTTAACCTTCTCACATAGAAACTGTTCAAAACTTCCAGAATCAAAAATTCCATCTTCTACTGTGATGAGTAAGGTCCAGGTGGACTTCTTTGGCTTCTTGTCTTTCTGCGGCACCATCTTGAGTAGTGGCCATGGGAAGAGCCTTTTTTTTCTTAAATATATTTTAAACTGAAATAAAATTGTATCACCTCCCCACTCCCTTTCCCTCCTCCAGCCCATCCTATGTACCCTCCCTTTAACACCTCCCATGTCCCTTGACTCTCAGATTGATAGATTTTTTTCTTTGATTATTATTACTACATATATTTAGTACACACACACACACACACACACACACACACACACACAATCTACTGAGTCAATTTTTGTTGTTCGTGTGTATATGGTTTCAGAGATGGCTGTTCTGCACTGGATACCAGTAAGAGGGTTCATCCCTGAGAGAAACTAATTTTCCTTTTCTCAGCAATCATTAGTTACCTGTAGTTCTTTGTCTAGGAGTGGGACCATGAGGAGATTTTCCCCTCCCACATTAACATGTCCAGTGATATTGCTACGGTTCTGGTCTTGTTTATGCAGCCATTTCTGGGAGAGACGGTTTCTTAGCAGACTTCCTGGTGTTCTGACTCTCATAATCTTTCCATCCCCTCTTTCTTGATGCTCCCTAAACCATCGACTCAAGAGCTGTGATGTAGATGTAGCTATTGTGGCTGGGCTCCAGAGTATCCATTGATGTCTGCATTGTATCCACTTGTGGTTTTCTGTGGTGGTTTCCATTTGCTAGAAAGAGGGTTTTGGTGAGGGTTGGTAGCTACACTTATCGGTGGGTGTAAGGATAACACTTAGAATGTAGTAAGGAATTATGCTTGTCCAACAAGGTGTTAGAAGACACTTGGAATAAACCTAACCAAACAGGTACAAGACCTCTACAGTGCAAGCTTCCAAGGTCTGAAGAAAGAGGTTGAGAAAGACACTAGAAAGTGAAAGAGTCTGTGCATCAGCAGAATTAATATTGTGGAAATAACCATCCTACCAAAGATAATTCACAGATTCAGTACAAACCCAACCAAATCCCTACAACATTCTTCACCAAGATAAGAACGAATAATGCTAAAATTAGTGTGAAACCAGAAAAGACTCCAGATAGCCAAAGCTAAAGCAAAGAGAAGAATACTAGAGGGATTGCCCTTTCAGACTTCAAGATGTATTATGGAGCTTTAACAATAAAGGAAATACGGCACTAACATGACAAAAATACATGCAGACCAATGGAATAAAATAGAAGACCCAAACATGAGCACATGTAAATACAGCCCTCTGATATTGACAAAGAGGCCAAAATATAAACTGGAGAAAAGACAGCATATTCAACAAATATTGCTGGGGAAAATGGATGTTTACATGGAGAATGAAATTAGACCTGTATCTGTCACCCAGCACAAAAACTATATCTAATTTGATCAAAGGTTTTAATTCAAAAACTATGTGGTAGTTTCAATGTATTTGGCCCCCATAAACTCATAGGGAGTGGCACTATTACAAGGTGTGGCCTTGTTGGAGAAAGTGTGTGGTCTTGTTGGAGGAGGCTGGATGGCACACGCCTTTAATCCAGACCTTGAGGCTGGAAGCCACAATTTTAATTTGAGCCACACCTTCTGGAGGAAATGTGTCACTGTGGGGGTGGACTTTGGGGTTTCTTTTTCTCAAGCTTTTCTTGGTGAGATTGTCAGTCGACTTCCCATCACCTGCAAGAAGTAGGACATTCAGCTGTTTCTCCAGCACCATGCCTGCCTGCATACCGCCATTGTCCCCGCCATGATGGACTGAACCTCTGAACTGTAAGCAAGCCCCCTCAATTAAATGTTTTCTTTATAAGAATTGCCGTGGTCATGGTGTCTCCTCACAGTAATGGTAAACCCTACCTAAGACAACTTGAAACACTGAAACTGTTAGAAGAAAAAAAAAAACTGTAGACAATCCCTACAAGATATAAATGTAGGAAAGGCCATTTCTGAATAGGACTCCATTTATTCAGGAATAAAGGCCAATAATTGACAAGTGTAACCTCATAAAAATCTTCTGCATAGCCAAAGAAACAATCAATTGAGTGAAGAAAAGACACACAGAGTGAGAGAGAATCTTTACCAGCTGTACATCTGATTACCACCCAGAATATACAAACAAAGAAACAAAAAAACTAAAATAAAACACAAAACAAAACTCAAGGAAATAAATGATCCAGTTTCAAAGATGGACTAGAGATCTAAATAGAGTTCTCAAAAAGGGTTTATCATCCTTAGCACTCAGGAAAATGCAAATTAAAACAACTTTGAGAATTCATCTCACACCAGAAAGAATGGCTAAGATCAACCATTCTTTCAACAATGGCTAAGATCAACAGTAGCTGACCACAAATGTTGGAGATGTGGAAAAAGAGGAACCTTCATTCACTGTTGATGTGAATATAAATTGGTACAGCCACTCTGGAAATCAGTATGGAGAATCCTCAAAGCACTAAAAATAAATTCACCATATGACTCAGCTTTATGACTCCTGGGCATATTCCCAAAGGACTTGATTTCCTACTCCATAAGACTCTTGTTGAGCAACATTCAATGCCACCATAGTCACAGCAGCCAGGAAATGAAACCAACCTAAGACTCCTTCAACAAGAAATGAATAACAAAACTGTGGTACATATACAAAATGGAATACTATTCAGATATACATAAAAATGAAATCATGACATTTGCAGGTGGTCTGTTTGGCAGCTTAAGATTATCTTCCTAAAAACTGTCAGTGTTCCCCTTCTTTGTATTTCAAAATAGGGATGCTATAAGTTTCCCAAGTCTGATGTGTGCATCTCCAATAGAGTTGCAGGGTGCACCCCAGGCTTAGGCACCATTGCAACCAGTAGATATAGCCATCCACCCTTCCCTGCAGGGCCAAGCATCACATCTTGACGAAACGGATCACCTTGGCTGAAGCTAAAAAGATGGATGGACGTGTAGGAAAGGATGGGAAAAGAGGCATGCTGGACCACAGTCAAAACCAAAACCAAAACCAAAACTACTGTCTCTGTGCTTGGTGGTGCATATCTGCAGTTCCATTACCTGGGAGGCTGAAACAGGAAGATCAGGACCTCAAAGTCATTCTCAGCCACTTAGTGAGTTCAAGGAAAGTTTGGACTGAATAAGACCATGTCACAAAAACTAATTTGATGATGTTGATGATGATGATGACTGAGTCAAGTGTAGCTCAGTGACATGGCACTTGTTAGCATGCCCAAGGTCTGGCTTCCATCCCCAGCACAAAACAAACAAACAAACAATAAAAATAAAGGCCCAAGATTGTACTACTAAAAAAAAAAAAAAGTGCCTCAGGGATTTCCCAGGTACTCCTGGGCTCCTACCTGGCCATTCCCCCAAGAAAGCAGAAAGCTGCTGTGGAAGTGACAGTTTTATGTTGCATCAGGAACTCCCTGAAGGCAGGGCCACTGTATGACACATTCCACTCTGCTGTGACAGATGTTTAATAAAGGTTAAAAGGTGAGACTGAGTCCAACTCCTCATTTCTTTTGAGTTTCTTTCATGGGAAAGAAACAAAACCACCAAAAACAGTCTCAGAAAATTGAATTGCTTTAGTCATTTTACAGGTGTTCTCCCTGCCCCCACCCCTGCCCCACGTGCGTCTGGTAATAGACCCACAAGTTTAGCATGTTTAGCAGCAGAGATGACAAAGTCATGCCGCTACCTTGCACCTTAAAGGTCACAGTACCAAACCATTTAGGGGAAGCCTGAAGTTCAATCAGTCTGCTTCTGCTCCTTTTTCTGATGAGAAATGAGGCCAGAGGGTAAATGGCTTGTTGAAGGTCACACTGTGGACAGTGAAAAGCCCGTCTCCCAGGAGTCTTTAGCCAAGACTCTGCACTCTTCACCGTCCCATGAAGCTGATTGTTGCTCAGAGGGTTGTGGGTCCCTGGGCATGTCTTGTAGAAGAGGATGAACTCTTCCTGGTGGTTTTTGTGTGTTTAGAGTTGTCACCGTCAATGACACTGATGCCTACCTATTGGGTCTAGAGACTCAAGTGTGTCGTCATACAGGTGAGGAAAACTTTAAAACAAACAAACCACGGCCACACTGGTTGAGAAGTCTTCTCTCCAGTGAGTTTTCTATAGAGATATCATACCCTACAATTTTCACAGCACCCACCAGAACTGCTCTCTCGTTTCTACTTGTGCAAATTTAGATCAAAGCTCAAAGTAACACGCGTGGGAAAGCATTACCTTGGTACGTAACTTCAAAGTTATCAGATAGCACTGAGTAAGGTCTTTATCTCTGAGAGGTGGGTGGGTGTGCGTGTGCATTCGTTTGTAAACAGCCTCTGGAGCTTTCCTCTCTAGCTCAGTTGTTTGTGGGCATTAATGTGCAGTTGCTTTTCACTTCTCCCTTGGACTCTTTGAAACCTCTGCGCTGAACTTGTTATCTGAAGAGACTTGTTTGTGAACGTGCCGCCACCCACTCCCCCAAGACAGGGTTTCTCTGTGTAGCCCTGGCTATTCTGAAACTCTCTCTGTAGACCAGACTGGCCTCCAACTCTCAGAGGTCCACCTGCCTCTGCTCCCAAGTGCTGGGATTAAAGGCGTGTGCCACATGCCCGGCTCCACAGAGACTTCTTTTTAAGATGGTACCTGCTTGTCTTCCTGGATGTGCTCTTGGCCGGCTCCTGTGTGGTACAGAAAATAAACTTACGCTATGTTTTTGTGATGGGTTTCCCCTGGAGAATCTTTTCTTCATGTTACAGTTCCCTTTAACACATTCCTTAAAACAAAAAAAAGTTAGCCATTGTCTTAGTTAAGGCTTTATTGCTGTGAAGAGACACCATGACCAAGGCAACTCTTATAAGGACAACATTAAATTGAGAGGGCTCACTTACAGTTTCAGAAGTTCAGTCCATTATCATCATGGCGGAGAACATGGCGTCGTGCAGACAGGCATGGTGCTGGTAGCTGAGAGTCCTACATGTTGAAGCAACAGGAAGATGACTGACATACTGGGCGGTATTCTGAGCATAGGAAACCTCAAAGCCCGCCCCACAGCCCCACAGTGACACATTTCCTCCAACAAGGCCATACCCACTCCAACAAGGCCACACCTCCTAACGGTGCCACTCCTTATAAGGTTATGGGGGCCAATTACATTCAAACTGCCATGGTTATCTTCATTAGGAGACCACCATGCCAGCCAGCATGGCTACCCACACTAGACAGTGTGTGAATGTGGTGAGCTTTAAAGAGAGCGTGACATTGTGACATTTCACCTAAGTGAGGCTAGGGGTGGGGGTGTGGCTCAGGGGTGGATACCTGCTTAGCTAGCATTTTCAAAGCTCTGGTTCAATCCTCAACACAGGAAAAAACAAAAAACAAAAACAAACAAACAAACAAAAAAAAAAAACAGGCAAACTAATGGCTAGCTCTTCCTGTATGGCCAGCACTAGCTGAGATACACTATATCTTTTTTACTACTCAAATTTATAATTTACTTAAATTACAGATCACTAAACTGAGGAAGATCGAAATTAAACAACCTGTTCAAAGTCATAATTTTTTTAGTGGTGGGGCTCAGATTTGAAACCAGAGTAATACCCATAATAGACATTTCTATCCACAGCCATGATCTGATCTCACATTCCTGGTGGGGACAAGTTGAAATTTTATTTTCTCTAGAAATATTAAAAACATCACATAACCATGATATGGTAGTTAAAGCAGGTAATTAAAGGATTTGTTATAAGTAATAGTATACACTTTGCTTTCTGTTACTATTCCAGAGGACTTGAGACTATAGAGTCTATAAAGAAAAGCACTAATTTCGGCTCACATCTCTGGAGCTCTAAGAGTACAACATCTTTTGGCTTCTGGTGAAAGTCTCATGGCAACAGGAAGAGGAGCAGACAAGGGGGAGGCACTTTATAGCCCCCCACAGCTGTAGGAGCTAATCTCCTGAGAATGACATTAATCCCTCTTAATTAAACTCCATCCATTGGCAACCAAATTCAGTGTGTCTTGATGGAAACAAACCACGTTCAAGCCACAACCCCTCAACAGCACAGAGAACTTGAAAGTTACCTTTTATTCTGGCCTTTTGTGCAAAGGCTGTTGGAGACATCGTTCAAGCCCAGAAGTTAACAAATGTTTTCTGACTGTGGCCAGAAAACAAAGTTTTCTAGACTTTTCGAGGCACACGATCTTAGCTGTAACTATTTAGTTTAGCTACTGTAGGGCAGAAGTAGCCATTGATGACAGGTGAACACTTGGGTATGGTTGCCTTTCACTCAGACTTCATTTATGGACACTCAAATTAGAATTCATGATTGTCAATGCTATAACACAGAGCTCCTAAAAGGTAAAATTTCTTCTTAGCTTGTGAGGCATACAAAAATAATGGGCTTTATTGGGTCGGTGGCCCCAGAGTTTGCCAGCCCTGCTCTGGCTAATGATTTCCCATCTCCTTGGTAGCTCCCTGAGAGCTGGACCACATCAGAGGCAGCTTGGCATATGACAGACATTTAGTAGGATTTTGCTGATGGAAAGGAATCAAATTCCTTTAACTGGGGAGAGGTAAAGAGCATTTTTATAAGCCTCATCCTGTTTCATGCTCAGACAGGAACCAAACTCGAACCCTTGGCCATTCTTTCTGTCCTGCATAGCACTCATATATTTTGTAATAGCTGTTCCCAGTGGAGTACATGGGTACCTTGGCTTATCCAAGCCTCCCCATGAGTTCAGTGGCTCTCGATCTTTGCAGGGAAGTTTTCAGATGGCAATTTGGAGATAGATATCTCAAAGGACAGAGGAGGCCAACAGCCTCCCCTGCTAGGCTCCCTGCCAAGCTGCCCCTTGGCATTGTAAGTGAGGGGATCTTCCAGGGGATTTAGTGGTTCTCCATTTGGCTGTATAGCAAAGCACAGTACTGCTCTCTGATCCCTGCTGCTAATAGTGTGGCAAACAGATCAAAGGAGGAAATTCTCCAACTAATACTGAAGGCTTCTTCCTCCAGTTGCAGCAGAGTGACTTGTGATGTATGTGAGTCTAGAAAGTTTGCAGCTTAGAGGCAGGTCTATCACATCATCCTGGGATTCTCAAAAGACTATGAGTTAGAGACCCCATAGTCCCTGGACCTTCAGGATCAGAATCAATTCCAATTGTCCTCTGACCAACCTGGACCACGGAAGCTTTCTCCTAGCTTAAGTGTTGGCTGCTAGAAACAGAAGCCCAACTTTCCCCATCTACAAGTGAGACTGAAGGCCTCATAGGAGTTCCGTTGGGGAGTGGATTAGAGACCTCCTGCTGGGTACCTTTCCCTATGCAGCTGCTGTGATGGTACTGGTCACAGTTGATAAGCCCCCAGCTCGGAGAGTCCTTCTTGGTAGGGCAGAGTAAGGAAAAAGGAGTTTTCCTTTGGATGGGGTATTGCTCAGAAGGGCATGCTCACATTTTAAGCATTCCACTTAACCACCTGGTACAAGTCGGCAACAAGAATGCTGAGCAGTCAGCTCTGTAAGCCAGTTCTGATAATATGGGTGACCCACCTGCTGCGTTCCTGAGAAGTTCATGAACAAATATACTCAGCTGGCTACGACTGGACTTTCCATCATGACATCACCCAGGTTTCTTTATGTCTTTGGTAAAGGCGTTTTTAGCTTCTTTGCCGAGATGATTGACATTACTCTTTCCCTTTCTAGTCTACGCTGATTTAGTTCTTGTTGGGAGATCTGAGGGGTCCTGGAGGCTTCTTCTCAGAACTGCCTGGTAGTCTTCTATTATTAGTGGACTACTCTCTGAGTTTAAGCATTGACCCTTCATTGTATTCCTATCTTAAAAAAAACATTCATTTTATCTTAAGTGTGTTTGTGTGTGCCTGAGTGTATGTATGTACACACGCATGCATGCAACACCAGCAGAGGTCAGATGAGAGCATTGTTGCTCCTGGAACTGGAGTTACAGATGGTTACGAGCCACCCTGTGGATGTTAGAAACCAAACCTGGGTCTTTTGCAAGAGCAGTAAGAGCTCTTAATCACTGAGCCATCTCTCCAGCCCCCGTTATATTTCTTAAAAATCAAAACAAAACATCAATAAACTTGGAAAAGCAGTGACTCCTTGTTAGGAAAGCAACTACAATGAGGAAGGCCTAGGTCTCTTCCTGACATGAGGAGGATTCGGAGCACAGAGTGTGGGGTCAAGAATATCATGGTTGAGTGGGTGATGGTGGTGCACATCTTTAATCCCTGCCTTCAGGAGGCAGAGGCAGGTGTCTCTCTGAGTGGGAAGCTAGCCTGGTCTGCAGAGTGAGTTACAAGACAACCAGGCTTACACAGAGAAACCCTGTTTCCAAAACCAAACCAAACAAACAAGAATATCATGGTTGCAGTAACTTCTAGTCAAGAAAGAAACCAGTAGGTTCCCTGTGCTGTCTGATCCAAACTCCAAACTCCCCGCCAACAAGAGTGCAAGGGCTCCGGAGCACACCTCCACCTCTCTCTCCAGCCACTCGAGTTATGTTCTCTTTCATTGTGCATCGGCTGTGACCTCTTCATTTCAATTCCTGAACTCACTACACTCATTCCCATCCCTGTGGGGATCGCAAATGCTGCTCCCTGTGTCCAGAATGTTCTTTCTCCAGATGTGTCCCTGGTGACTTGTCATTCGGGTTTCCATTTAAACACTCTTCCCTAACCCCTCACATAGCATCTTCACTGTCCTCTGTATCTATTATTTGTTCTTATGTGCTCCTGTCTTCCAATTGACTCTCATAGGACTATAAGCCCCAGGCAAAAATGAGCTTCCTCTGTCTCACTCAGTAAATAAACGGATGAAAGAATAAGCGTCAGATCATTCTGCAAGGACTGAAAATGAAGGACGGGACTTTTAAGGGGCAGCAATGGCACCATAAACACATGATCAGCAATGGCACCATAAACACGTGATCAGCAATGGCACCATAAACATGTGATGAAACCAATGCTGGGAGCCCCAGAGGTGGGAGGGAAAAGAGAGAGTCATTGTGAAGGTGGCTGAGATGGCTGAGTAGAGGACATTCCTCTCTCCCACCCTGCTTCGGATCCATCATAGGAATAAGAGGCAACCGAGGAAGACAGGACTAATCTCTGACTCTTCTTACTGACAAACTGGAAACTATGGCTTACACCCATTGGCAAGAATGCCAACTGACAGGTAGCTCTCTGCCACCACCCAATTGTAGTCTCAAAGGAAGGAACAGATGGACAGAGCGGCAGGGCCATCAAAACATCCAGGAGCCTCGGAGGACACGGAATACCTGGTTACGCTCGATGCTGGGTGCTTCTCTGTGTCACCTGGGTTCTGTCACCCTCCACGAGGTGAGGATTTGCTCCATAGATTCTCAACACTGTCAAAGGGAGACATGAGCAAGAGTGAGCTGCTACCTTTGTTTGTCCCAGGGCCATGGGAGGGGCAATCCACACAGATACTGGCCCCTCAGCCAGCACCCCTCAGCCAGCTCTCAGTCCCAGTCACTGTGAGGCATGCCCCTTCCCCTGCGAGCCCTATGTCCTTTCCTCCTCAGCCAGCTACTGATGGCTCAAGCTTTGCAAATGTGCTCATTCATTGTGACAGTCTATACCCTGCACCATAGTGATCCATTCTGCTTTATGGGATTGCCTATCTGCCCTTTGGAAAACTCAATAAAGTTCAAAACAATTTTTAAAACTATTTTTACTATCATTCCATGCATGTGTGTATGGGTACCTGCTTATGCTAGGCTATGTTGTGGAGGTCAGAGGACAGAATTTGGAAGCGGGTTGAGGCAGGGTCTTTCTTATTGTTTCTGCTGGGTGGCTATCCCAAGCTAGCTGGCCCATGAACTTTTGTGAGGTTCTTTGTCCCTCCCTGTCCGATCACTGAAGGAGTGCTGGGGTTCCAGATGTGCACTACCAAACCTAGAGATTTCCTTTTACACTTGAGTCCCAGGGGTCAGACTCAGGCTGTCAGTGGCACTGCAAGTACGTTTACCAAAGGAGGCATCTTGTCAAAGTCCAGATCTCGCCGCCCCCAAACTTATATATTTTTTGTGCAATACTATTTACTAAGAAACAAACAACCCCCCCCAACCCCAAACAAAACAACAACAACAACGAAAACAACAAACTTATAGCCGGGCAGTGGTGGGTCACCCCTTCAATCCCAGCACTTGGGAGGCAGAGGCAGGTGGCTTTCTGTGAATTCCAGGCCAGCCTGGTTTACCAAGTGAGTTCCAGGACAGGCAGGATCACACAGAGAAACCTTGTCTCAAAAAACAAACAACAACAACTAAACAAAAATAAGCAAACAAACCAAAACACTTACAGGAAATTTCTAACATTTGAAAAAGTAGGGGGCATAATAAAAACTCAACCCACGTACCTTGTGTATGTATTTGTCACAGAGTCTCATGTAGGCTGAGGATGAGCTTGAACTTCTTATCCTCCTACCTCTACTTCTGCGTTAGGATTTTTGGTGCATGCCTCCAAGCCTTGTTTGTGCAGTGCTGAGAATCAAATGCAGGGCTCTGCACATGCTATAAGAACCACCCCTGAACTGCATCCACACCTCCAACTTTTAATAATTATCAACGTCTTATTGATCCGCTTACTCTTTTGAATAGAACTTAAGCTCTGAAAGGGCAAACAGAGTGTTGGTTGTTCATAAAACCGTGCTTCCCTGGTGCATACCCCAATGCTTGGCCCACTAGAGCACACAGTTTTCTGGGTGAGTAATGGAATGGATGGATTGAACTGAATGACTAATAGGCTCTATATTATGTAAAAGGACAGCAGAAATTGACCTAAGTGTACAGATGATCTATTAGTCAACTCAAGTGACTATAACAAAAGATTCACTGTGTTGTGTCTTACTGACATACCCAAATACCCAAGACAATCACATTGTAAAGAGAAAAACATTTATTTTTGATTCCCACATTTCAAGGTTCCGGACTTGACTGATTTGCCTCACTGTTTGTGCCTTTGGCAAGCACATCACAGCAGGGATACATGATGTAGCAAAACCTGTTTACATTGTGAGCTGGGCAGGGGCAGAGAGAAGAGCGAGGAAGGGTCTGGGTCCCACAGTCCCCTTTGGGGAGATATCATTCCAGTCATTTCCAGACCTCCACTAGGTCCCAACTCTCAAATTTCCACTGCCCTAGGGATCAAGCCTTTACCACTGGGCCTTTAGGGGATGATTCTGAGACCCTCATCAGCTGGTCAGGTTGTGCAATAAAGACTTCTTTGTCATAGATCTGAAGATTGGCAGTTCAAGGTCAAGATTTCATCAGGATTTGGTTCTGATGAGGGCTGTCTCTTTAGGTTGCAGTAGCCAAATGATGTTGCAGGGAGGGTCTTGTGAGGCAAAGTCTTGCAAACTACACCAGGCTGCCCTCTAGGGCAGTATCCTCCTACTTCAGCCTTCTGAGTGTGGGATTACAGGGCTACACTGCCATGTTCTTCTTTCTAGGATGTCCGTTATTACAAGAAAATAATTACTGATATGGGGGTTTCACTCACATGACCCCATTCAATCCTTGTTACCTCCTAAAGGCCCATCTCCAAACCCTATCACTTCGATGTCTAAAGCCTCAACATATGACTTTGGGAGGATCCCAAACAGTGCATGGCAGATAAGTGTGCCTCTCAGTCTTGCTGAGTAGCAATTTCCTCCCAGAAGATGGTTAAAATTCAGGAAATCCTAAAGGGAGGTGAAACATTCCATCCTGTAGGGAAGCTCTTTGACACTTCACAAGTAAAAAACCTAGATGCAGAAGGTTCTCCCTTCCCAAGATTATACAAATAATAATGACTGCTGAGGAGACACTCTCTGACAAGCCGAGCTGCCTGAAAAAAGCTCAGACAAGCCAAGCTGCATGGAAGTCATGTATGTAGACAGCTCTGGGGTTTTGTGAGGTGTCACCCACAAGTTTGATTTTTGTGGTATCCTTACTTTGGTCTGTTGTTGGTTCCCTATCTGGTGCAAATAGATATTTCTTCATGTCTCCCCAGGAATGGTGTCACACAAGTCTAGTCTGAGAAACCTCACTTGTCTAGTCTACCATCTTGTCTCCTATGGTTCTGACACTGAAGCTTTGTGCAGACTGAGGAGAGCTAAGCACAATGGAAGAAATTGGAAAGATTGGAAAGAGGGTCCACAGAACCCAGGAAGAGCAGACTTCCTCTAGCATCTGAGTTGGCAACAGCCAATTCTCTCTCTTGTATAAGAGGTCTATATACATTTTCCTCACTGGAGTTCCTATCTTGACATCGAGGAAAACCATTTTTTTTAACTTATAATGAGCCCAATTCTTTACTTATTCATTTCTTGCATTTGAGGTACTCTTTGATGACATCTTTGGCCTGGGAGTTTTTGTCATACTCCATAACCACTACATAACTGCAACAAACCGTTTTATGGGGTTTCTCCTCTTGATCAGTTTTTCAGGCATCTACCGATTCTTCTCGTTTCTTGTCATCAGCTTTAAGTAGGTTGATTCGGTGTTCAGCACACAGGGTGCAACCAACTTGACACACATAGGCTCATCATTGATTGCAAGCACACCAATGTGGGCTTTAGCAGGTTCACAAGTCCCGTGTGCTAGGAATCATGGCTGAGGCACACTGGCAGCACATGTTTCTGTTGCTGCTGGTGGATGACCATTTCTGGAAGTGAAGCTTCAAGTATACTAGCCTTCATTTTACCCCTTTTTGTTACAGAAGTAACATGTGCTTGATAGAGAGGAAATAGAATATAAAAATGAAATTAAAAGACTAGAAACTATGTGTGATTTCATTATACACAGGTAATCTCTGAGTCATTTTACTACTCTGTCTAGAGTTTAAAATGCATAGTTGCTACAACTTGTTCATCAAAAATATTTTTTAAAGAATAATTGATATGAAAACAGTCTTAAAATAAAAAAGAATGGGCTCCCTGGCAGCTTAAGAATGGTGTTCTTCCTTTACAATTCCAATGTGCCTTTTTAACCATTTGTTTCTTTATCTCCCTGTCAATACACTGTAGCTGCTGTCTTCTGTGTTCATGACGTGTCCCCAGGTTAAAGTTAGTCCTGGTTGACTCTCAGTTAGAACTGGTTCCCATGCAGGTAGAAAATCGAGATCCTAATGAGATCACACTGGCTGCAAAGAATGCAAACCACTCATTCCTTGATAAACGAGCTGGGAGGTGGATGTGGAGGGATAGGAATTCTCTCCTAGCCAGAGTTGTTCTCTTGTGCCCAAAATTCGGATCCCCAAGGATCACTAAGAGACTGAATCCGATGCAAAAACAAAGTCTTTAATAGGAGTTAACTCGGGCCTCTCCATCCAACTGACGCAGCCAACGGAGCAGGAGAGAGACCTCCAGCAGCATCGGGCGAGGGTTTTTATATTGGCTAGAGAAGGAGGTGAGGGCTTGGGGAATTCTAAGACAACCCAGTTACAGACCTGGGATTGGCTCAAGCCCTGGCTCGGTGTACCTAGACTGAGCTGATTGGCTCTCTTGGATCTAGGGAATTGCAACATTGTAGCTTCAGCACCTGGAGTTGTCTGCTTCTGATTGGCCCTCTCCAGGGGAGTGAGGTGTTCCTGGCTCCTGATAGGCTAGGGCAAAAGGTCAGAGGCCATCAGGAGATGGGGCTTCCTGCTCAGGCAGTTTTGCTATGCCTGCAATTCTGCCGAGGCCTGGATCTCTCGGGACGAGATGAAACTTAGAGATGTAGAAATGTCTGCCAGCTTTCATCTCAGAGATTCGTCTTTGCGGCGATACACAAAGTGCTTTTCAGCAGGGCATGACCCACGTGCAGTCGTCCTACACTTGAGGGGTCAATGAAAGCAAGAGGATCAGGAGTTCAAAGCCAGCCTCCACCACAGAATGAGTTTGAGGCCAGCCTGGGCTACAGGAGAGTCACCCCCAATCCTCCGCTTTCTATTCTATCGCTCTCTCACCCTTTGAAGCTGGCTTACCTCCCCTTTTTGTATTAGCTGGTGCTTGCTTGATTATTAACTGGGCAGGTGGTCCTGGGTTCTATAAGAAAGCAGGCTGATCAAGTCATAGGGAGCAAGCCAGTGAGCAGCTCTCCTCCATGGCTTCTGCATCAGTTCTGCCTTGACTTCCCTCCGAGGTGACTGTAAGGTATAAGCTGAAATCACCCTTCCCTCTCCAAGTTGCTTTCATTCACGGTGTTTTATCACAGCAATAAAAGCGAACTAAGATCCCATATGAGTGGTGGAAACATCTAAAAAGGAGGAGAACTTGAAGGAACTGGGTGACAGAAGTTTAGAAAGTAACTGGAAACAAGGTGATGTTTTGCTTTTCTTTCCCCATGATGCTGATGAGTGTAAAGTTTCAACCCCCCTGTTTTCTTGGACCCCTTTTAAGAGCCTTGGTGTGGCTATTTTATGTTGTTTCTCTTAGAGGTACTTGCTAGTTGTGTAGGCTTAGAGACTCCGCTCCCCCGTGTATAGCTCTGGCTATAAGCCATATTGTGGGGTGCCCCATGGTACTTCGTTTGGGAGCCCTGGAGAACTGCCAAGTGGGAGGAAACGGGATGTCATAGCCTGTAAGCTGTCCAGTTGCCTGGCATGCAGGGTATTTGCTCAAGCCCCTCTCTGTGTTGAAGCAGTCTCACAGAGCATGCCCAGATGTGTGGACAAGCCAATGCAGGCCTTTCTGCTGCAGGGATGTGATGGGGCACCCACGGCTTCCAACAATTTGGGGAATCTAAGGCACGAGCTGCCTTCCTGTTGCCCAGACCCGGCTGACACAGCCTTCAGGCTAAGGAGATTAAGCAGGCTTTATTTACAGAAGCCTTCTAGTGACAGCAGAGCCCACCACGCCCAGGTAGAGCCTGGGAAGAAAGGGAAAACACATTCTTTCCTTGTCGCTGCTGAATGCCAGGGCAAAGGCTACATCCGCGGTGGAGATTAGCCAGGTACTGGGAGGCCTGGATGAGGCTGTGCTCCACACTGTCAGTCCACATCTCTGGGAGACAGATCCCAGAGTAGGGCTCTGAGAGCCACTGGACAGGGCTGTGTGCACAGGAAATACATGCATGCATGAGTGAAAGAAGATGATCAGTGATCCGCCCATTGCATTTGTGTTCTGTTTCTTCTCTGATCCTCATTTTGGCAAGAAAAAAAAAAATGAGTGTCCATAGGAGATATGCCTTTTCCTGGATAGAAACAGAAGAAGAGGGAATTGGGGGGTACAATGAGGGAGAGGGACTGGGAGGGGAGAGTGAGGGATGGGGAGGCTGCAGCTGGGATGTAAAATAGATAGATTTAAAAACATTGAGTATCTTATTTTATTTGAGGATGCTGAGGATGTCACTCAGGGCCTAGTGCATGTTAGGCCATTGCTTCGTCATCAAGCTATATACCCAGCCTTGGAGCATGCCTGATATGAAGGTCAAAAGACATCTGCAGGAGAGGAGTAAATTCTCTCCTTCCACCATGTTGGTCCCAGGAATCAAACTCAGGCTGGATGGTGATGGTGCACGCCTTTAATCCCAGCACTCAGGAGGCAGAGGCAGGTGGATCTCTGTGAGTTCGAGGCCAGCCTGGGCTACAGCGTGAGATCCAGGACAGGCTCCAAAGCTGCACAGAGAAAGCCTGTCTCGAAAACAAAAAAAAAAAAGCAAGCAAACAAACTCAGGTCAGCTGAGTGCTGCCTTTACCCACTGAGACACTGAAACATTTTGCTGACTCTATATATAAGTTTGAATAAAAATAAGTTTGAAGCAGGATGCTTTTTTTTTGAGCTGAGGAGCGAACCCAGGACCTTGTGCTTAGCTAGGCAAGTGCTCTACCACGAGCTAAATCCCCAACCCATGCAGGATGCTTTTTAAGTGTGGACGTTTCTCCAAGTTCACATACAAAATAAAAAAAATTAGCTGCCTGCCTCCTCCGTACATTCCTCTTACTCATGTGTTCATGGAAACACAATGCGTACATACCTTGTGGGAAGATGATGCTGTGTTAAGACTGGGTGCACATGCTCACTGCTGTCACACCCTCTGGGTTCAGGTTTTATTGACAATAATAGAATGACCTGGGACAGGTCAGCTTTTCAGAACTTCAATAAGGCAGGGAGCCAGTACCACCCACCTCAGAGGGCTTGCTGTGAGGTCAGTGAAGGTAATATAATAAGCTATGAGAGTGCAAGAGGTGGCCTTGGAGGTGGTTCCGTGGGTAAAATGCTGGCTCTGCAAGCGTAAGGACTTGATTTTGGATCTCCAGCGCCCATGGGAAGCTGGACGATGCCATCCATATGTTGGGAATCCCATTGTTCCCATGACAAGATGGAAGGGAGAAATGGGATCCCTGGAAGCTCCTGGTCCAGCCACTCACAAGATGAGCAAGAACCTGCTTCAAAATGAAGACTGAGGACTGATGCACTTGCTCATTCTCTCTCTCTCTCTCTCTCTCTCTCTCTCTCTCTCTCTCTCTCTCTCTCACACACACACACACACACACACACACACACCAATAGCAAAGTGTTAGAGCAGAAAAAACTCCTTCTAGACAAAAGAATTGAATCTGTGGCTTGGGTAGAGACTGAACATTACAACTGGGCTGGTCAGTTGCTTGGGGAAAGGACCACCCCAAGGAAGGCAGGTTCACCTTAAGTCATGCTTAAGAATTAGGCAGAATAATTAGTCCTTTAATGACACTTTCATTTTCCTTCCCAGAATCCCCCAGCAGCGCAGCTTACGGGCCACAGTTGCAGTTAGGGAGCTTTGTAAGTCTGCCTGCTTTTCGGAGTCATTCAGAGAAGTGGAACTTCTCTTTTCCCTCCTCTCTCTCTCTTGTTCTTTTTGTTTGTTTGTTTGTTTGTTTTGTTTTGTTTTATTTTCAGAGTCAGGGTCTCACTGTGTAGCTTTGGAGCCTGCCCTGGAACTCACTCTGTAGCCCAGGCTGGCCTTGAACTCACAGAGATCCGCCTGCCTCTGCCTCCCGAGTGCTGGGATTACAGGCGTGCGCCACCACCGCCCGGCTAATTCTTAAATTTTTTAATTAATGAGAATAAGAATCCCCAAAAAGGGGCCAGGCATCAGTGGCGCACACCTTTAATCCCAGCACTTGGGAGGTGGAGCCAGGTGGGCAGATCTCTGTGAGTTCAAAGCCCGCCTGGTCTACAGAGTGAAATCCAGGACAGTCACCAAAGCTACAAAGAAAAACCCTGTCTTGAAGGAAAGAAACATTCTCAAAAAGGAATCTGATTCCCTGTACCAATGGGTTCCTGTGACTTAGGTCACCATAGAACTACAGAATTCCAGAATCCGGACTTTTGAGGAGATAGAAAAAGACCTGGCTCAGACAGGGCTGGCTGAGTGAAGCCTCACTGCAAATCTTTCTGTAGAAGATGCTAAACTTTCAGAGAGAAATGAAAGGAAGCCTAGACTGTCTCGGAGGAGCTGCCCGGAACAGCTGCTGAGATGCCTGGCCTCGAAGCATCTTTTCACGCTCTCCTGCCCCGGCTCTCCATCTCTGCAAAGCTAAGGATGAGTTCTGAGTCTTCACTAATCTTTCCCTGATCTTTTCTCTGAAAGCCGTTCATTTTCTTGGAGATATCACTCTTGGCCTCACCATCCAAGCTGTGCAGCTGTTAGCTCTGGTGTGAGGAATCCTAGCCTGGCACCCTACATGCTGTTACAGGGGGTCAAAGGCTTTCACGGGGCTCGAAAGACGTGGGGAAGTCAAAGGCTGCTAAACAGTTGTGTGCTCCTGGATGAGAGGCTCGCATTTTGATTCTTGAGTTGTCCGATTTGGTAGGTGCAGCGTGGGGCTGGAACTTGGAGAAACTCAAGGCAGAGGGTAGTCATGGTGATAGACCTAGAGGCTGAGTCAAGGTCAGATAGTTTCTGGAGTTATTTTCCCTTGCCTAGCTTCCCATCTTTCTCTCTTCTAGTGACCTGGGCCTAGCATTCATCCTCCCTTCTTTTCTTTCCTTTGAATAAACATTATTTTTTAGACAAGGGTTTACTATGTAGCCCACGTAGGACTGGCACTCACTTCGTAGACCAGGCTGGCCTTGAACTCACAGAGATCCGCTCTCCTCTGCTTCTGGAGTGCCGGGATCAAACAAGGTTTGTGTTTCCATGCCCGGCATTACCCGCCATTCCTATCCCTTTTCTTGTTATAGTGTAGATATTTGACACATTCATTCCTCAGCTGCTGCTCATCAACGAGGTTACTTAACGTGCAAGGCAGAGAGAGAGAGAGAGAGAGAGAGAGAGAGAGAGAGAGAGAGAGAGAGAGAGAGCTCTAGTTTCTGGCTTGGCCTTGCAGGGACCAGCCTGTCTCATCTAGGGTCAGCTTTCAGAACCTGATACAAGGATGAGGAAGAAACCCGTCACCAGAAACCCTTCTGTTGTTTTTGTTACCAAATAGCTGTGTGGTCTTTGGTAAGTTGCCCCATATAACTCTAGTTCAGTCATTCTCAATCTTCCTAATGCTTCGACCCCATTAACACAGTTCCTCGTGTTGTGTGACCTTCAACTATAAAATTATTTTCATGACTATTTCATAACTGTAATTTTACTACTGTTAAGATTCATAATGTAAGTATCTACTATGCAGATGGTCTTAGGTGACTTCTGTGAAAGGGGCATTCATGACCCATAGGTTGAGGAATGCTCCTCTAGTTCTTGATTTGTCTACCTCATTTGGTACAATGTGGGGCTGGTAACACTCATTCTTGGGTCAAATGGCAGCAATCCACATGCTCTACTGCACTAAGGTAAAGTGAGTCCCTTTGAATTTCTCCAAGTTTTTCAAGTCATGCGATGATCTCTCACAACAAAGGAAGTCAGGAAAAATGCAATCACATATGCCTGCAGAGAGGATCACATGACCAGCCTCGGGCAAGTTTTAGTGACTCGGGATACTAGGGTTCAGGTAGCCCCAATGCAGAGGCTAGACTGACTTGCCTTGGGAGGTATAAAGAGAGAACTCTTGCACCATGCTCAGAAGTCTCCATTTACCAGAGGGCACAGCTGTCCGTGATGAAAGCTGTATGATGAGCTTGAATAATGGCCACGCTCACTCATTCCCCCTTCGGTTTACTCAGCAAATTTGTCACTATCATCATCATATTTGGACCAAGATCTATGACCATAAAACAGGGAGAATCATAACTCGAGTCCTTTAGGTGTTCATGGAATAGAAGGTGAGCCACGAAAACATTGCCTTGGAGCAGTGTCTAGGAAATGGTGTGAAATAACAGTAAATGTATAGGATTCCACTATCATGTTCAATGCTGACCTCGGAAACCAGGAGGAAGTCTCATAGATCTGTATGTGATGAAGAGAAGGAGCAAGGATGGGTACAGATGCTTAAACCACAGGACATCCCGGATGGAAAGCTGCAAGTGAGTAGGATCTTAAGGATCTTAGACAGTATTTGTTAGAAAAAAAGGGATCACTGACAGTCTTGAACAGCTGGGTCATTCAGCTGTGGAGAAAAGTGGTGTCTCCAGCCACGTCTTCTCCCCTCGGCCCCCATCACTGGCCTAGAGCATTGCCTTGTAAATGCTACCTTCTAAGAGAAGGCTCCAGAGAATGGTGGATGACTTAGGCTCCTGAACAAAACAAAATAAACCTGGACCCTCCAAGGGATGCTGTTGTGGGTGATGCTGTGGGCAGTTCTTTCTATAGTTCCTTCAAGGACCGGCTGAGTCAGGAAACATTCCACTGACCTCTAGTGGTCAGAATGGCGTCCAAACTGTCCTAACGTCTCCTCTCCCCAAGTCCACCCAAGCCGTAGAAGTTGAAGGAATTGCTCTGAACAGAGCCTTTCTTCTTTTCTGTTCTCTCCTTTTCACTCTCCATGAGCTTTCCTTCCTGCAACCGGATTACCCACACTCACCCTCACAGGTGCCTTGGAGTGGTTACTGCCCACTGAAGCTGTTTCCAGATCCAGAAGCATCCTGGCTTCCAGTGGAGAATGTGCACATACTGTATCCCACTGAAGACTGTGCTGGGGCCCGTGTCCTAATTTTGGTCACAGTACTTCATGAATATATGTGACATGCCAGATGCCATTCCAAGCACTTCACTTTAAAAAAGAAACAAACAAAAATCTCTTAAGAGTACATACTGCGGTTAGCCCTCAATTTAAAGATGGGGACGTTGAGGCTCCAGCAGATGAAGTCACCAGCTCAAGAGGGCAGAGCATGCTGGGATGGATCAACTGTCTAAGCCACAGCAAACTGAAGCTCCTAGACACCACAGGATACCCACCCCCCACACACACACACCAGAATATTACTCCTTAATATTACTCTATTTTTGTAAAATTTGAAAAAAAAAAAAAGACACTGGATATTAAACCCAAAGCTTTGTATATGCTGGGCAAGTGTCCTGCCACTGAGAGATACATCCTCAATTCTTTTACATTTTTATACCATTGTCTTTTTATTTTTTATTTTTTATTTTAGGCAGGGTCTTATTCTGTAGCCCAGGCTGGCCTCCAACTCATGGCCAGTCTCTTGCCTCAGTGTCCCCAATGTGGGAGTGCAGAGGTGAGCCACAGTGCCTAGTGCTCAGTTCTTATTTTTATTTTGAGATAAGGTCTCACTAATGTCAAGGTTGGTCTTGAGCTTGCTGAAGTACTCCAGGCAGGCCTAGAACTTGTGACTCTCCTTTCTCAGTTAAGTAGAGCAGTCAGGATGACAACTGAACACCACCATGATTGGCAGTAAACTGTGATTTTAATGTTTCACACCAGATTCCCCCACCCCCATTGTCTTGTCTTATTAGATCTAAGTGCTATGAATTCTACAATAAATCCAAAGAGACATGGAATAAAAGTTCACTTTTCAGGCTCTCTGCACACCTATCATTTTTGATCATGTCCTTAGTCATCAATGAGAGAGTGCACTATATGAAGGAGACTCCCAATTTGGAGGAATTCACAGCATAGAAGAGGAAGCGGTCCTAGGAAGGGACTATCTGTGTGTGGAAGTGCAGTACTCATGTACAGAAATACACACAAGGTAAGACTGCTAAGCAAAAACTAGGCATGTTTCCATCCCTGTCCCATAAGTCCGTTTATTTGGAAAGCTCATGTCTTCCATGCCAACTTCAGGTAGTAATAGCCAGCACAGAGGATTTGGACTCCATTGAGTAGTTTAGTTAGTCTGTAGTTGGGTGATGCAATCCAACTGCAGAGTGCTTGCCTGCTGCTGTGTGCAAGGTTATTACTTCAGAGCCCAGGCTCCAAAACTCAAAATCCAGACTCTGTGTATCTGACATCCTGACCATTACCACACACCCTCCAACAGCTCCAGCCTGTTTCTCCTGGAGTCTGTGGCCTAGAAAGGCAAGGTTTTATCTAAGACTTGGGCTTCCCTGAGCGTTCTGAGCCTTGATCTTCTGCACCGTTGTATGGGTTCATTTTGAGCATTCCTAGCTAGAAAGGGAGCTGGAAGACAGCTCCTGGAGTGTTCCCAAATCTTTTTCCTCTCAGTAGTTGTCCTGATTCTTGAATGGATGTTGTCTCTACTGAACATTAATCTCAGACGTATGGCAATGGCCTCTTATGGGAGAAGAGTACCAAGACACAAGACTAGACATCAAGAAAACTGGGGTTCACATGGGAACAGAGTAGAGTAAAGGAAGAGTCAAGTTATAGTGTGTGGGGAAGGGCACGCAAATTTCTAGATCTAGTTAGAGCCCACCTGGCTGAGGTCTAGATTTTTAACTGGCTTCAGTTCTCTGTGGAGGAGGAGTGTGTGTGTGGATCCTGAGCATTAATTCACATGCAAGATGGACCACAGGTGGAGTCTCTGGCTGAATCCATCTGTGGAGGTCAGCCCCAGGGTGACCTTGGCCTCTTCCAAAACCTGTTCCATCAGGCTGGCCTAAAGGCTGGGGACATGTCAGGAGGCCAGATGGCAAGGCTAAAGCTGGGGCAGGAGCTCTGCTGATGGGTTTAGAGCCCCTGGCTGGACTTCTGCCCCCACCCTTACCAGATCCTCCTGCTCCTGATGAGAGGAAGAAGCGGGTGGCTATGGGGAATTAGTAATGAGATACAGAGCCATTCACCTCCAGGTCACTAGTTCAAAACCAGGTCACCAGTGAGTCAAAGTTCCTGACCAATGGAGGTAGGGCAGGCGTTTCCTTTGAGTGGCTTGAAGGCAGATATTTGCCCTTCCAGAAGCCAGCTCAGGCAGGTCAGATTGGGCCACAGGGTTGGAAACTGCACCCTGCTGACACTCTGTGAAAAGTCAGAGAGGCCTCAGAGTGGGGGTGAGGGGCTCATACTTCTGGCTTTGTTCTCCCCAAGACCCTTGTATCATTGCCCCAGGCCAGGTCACACACTCATGTTGAAAGACCCCAGGTAGGGAACAATCTTCAGGCCAGACCCCATTTACTTAAGAGCTCTTTGTCTGAAGGTAAAACCTTTTTCTCACTCAGCATCTGCCATCTTCTCCCCACCCACCTCTGTTTTTGTCTCGTTTCATTATTTTTAAACTTGATTTCTTGATCTGTCTGTTGCCTGAACCCTACCACTATCATCACTTAGGTACTCTGAAAGCAAACACCACCCCTAAGCCCCATCCTTGTTGAGAATGCTCTGTTGATGAATGGGCAAGTCGAAGGAGTGATGACGTTCTCAGTGGCTACTGTAGTAGTATTCTGCCTGTATTTCTATCATGCATACCAATTGTCATTACTTGACAAATGATGCATGAAAAGTCGTGTTGGATTAAAGCTGCACATCAGCCTATGGGGGGAGGGGGAGAAGTAATGAATGGATGGCATCTCACAGAGGTGTGCTCAAAGGTATATACTGAGTGAATAAGTGAACGAATGAATTAATCACAGAATGAAAAATTTGAGAGATACTAGCTCCCAGCACATCAGTGATATCATTATACACTCGAAGAATCACAGAGCTATTTTTAAACACAATGCACAGGGCTTGGCTCAAATAGATGGTTAGTAAGTTTATCTTGATCAAATAAATCATAAGTGTGTGTGTGTGTGTGTGTGTGTGTGTGTGTGTGTGTGTGTGTGTAGATGGATGGATGAAAGGATAAAGTGCACAAAAAGGATAAAACTTAAAAATAATGAATTCTTAATTTTCATCTCAAATAATAATGCTTGATTTCTTCTTCTCTGACTGTATTTGGTTTTTGAGACATTGTCTCACTTTGCAGAATAGGCTGGCCTTGAACTCACAGAGATCTTCTTGCTCCTGCCTTCTGAATGCAGGTATTAAAGATATATACCACCACACCCAGCCTTTATATAGAGATTTTTATTATGTATTTAGTATCCACCTGCTTGCATTCATTCGTTTAGCTATCCCTCATTGCAAATGATTACAGGTCAAGTAAAAATGAGTCATATGTAATCCAGACCCTGATCCAGCGGTGGGGCCAAACTCATTCAGGAGTCCACTGGGCAATTGCTCCACACCAGTCACTGTGTGTGCTGTGGAGTGACCATTGGTGAGACAATAAACATGTCTGTTGGTGTTTCTAACCACTCATCTATCTGTTCATCCATTTAGCCATCCATCCATCCATCCATCCATCCATCCATCCATCCATCCACCTGCCCATCGGCCACATATCTACCTGTCTACCCATCACCTGCCGATCACCACACATCACCCAACCAGTGCTTATGCTGTCTGTTTTAAACCATAAGCTCCTCCTCAGTGAGATAGAGAAATGGAATGATGTTATGAATCAGGACTAAGATCAAATGAAAACTGCAAACCATCAGTCTTTGATCTGTACTGTGACCTAACCGGCACACTGTCCGAAGCTTTGTGAAATCCATGAACATTATGACTGCTCGTAACACTCAAAAGTTATGCTCTCAAACTGTATCTCCCTGGGCCAGAGTAGAGTGGTCTCACAATTCCAGGCAATTGTCATAGAATTTATGACTGACTACAATGTGCCAAAGACTGCCATGTACTGGAGATGATGAATGGAATCTTGCTTCCATCTGTGTGAAGGTTTAAGTCTAGGACAGTCTAAAAACAAAGACTGCATTCTGTGCGGCAAGTGCTATCAAAAGAGTCTGTTCAAACTCATTGTGAGCACAGGCTGGCTTCGTTGTATTTTGGGATGCTGGAAAGGGTTTCACAGAGAGGCCAATATTTGACATTTGCTTTGGTTGGAGAATGGAAGTTTATGAAAATAAAGAAGGCCCAACCATCAGGGCTCAACATAGCCTGAGTCTCACAGCTGCAGACGGTGGTAGAAATACAAATTATCTGTGTGGTAAGAACGTGGAGTGGCAAAATGGACAGATGGACATGGAGCAGGTAGACAGGCATCATTCTAGTATTTGTTTTTACCTCTTCAGATGTTAAGGATCAAACTCAAGGCCTCCTGCAGGCCAGGCAAGTGCTCTACCATTGAGCTACAGCCCAGTCCACCAGAACATCCATCTTAAAGAGCTTTCCTTTGAGATGCAGGCCCAAGTACTGTTTGATATTTATGTCTAAATGGAGGGTCCCCATTTCCCACAATATGGCAAGCCTGACAACCTGAAGACCATCCTATTTCCAAACTTCAGGAGTCCGTAAAAACCTGCAATGTATTTTTTTCTAAATCCAAATGCTGCCTTATGAGTACCACAAAAAGACTGCACAAGGAGTTGAAATGAGAGCAGCCAGAGAATGGAGAGATGTGAGGCAACTTTGGATTTTAGGGAGAGACTAGTAGGATTGAGTTTTTAGGTTTTTAGGATGTTACATTTTCAAAATTTCAGTTGAATTTCTGAAGGCATTTTGCTAAGATGGAGTTCATGGTATCATTCATGGCAGACAAATTGTATTCCAATAGCAGACTGAGGTGTTTCATCCACAGGCTATTGAACATGAGGCCTTGGGTCTATATGAGGCAGAGAGTCATGGTTTAAGCCTTCACATAAAGCCAGGCAAAAGTGTAGAAGGAAACTCTCTTCTTGCCCTGTCTTCTTGCCAACCAAGGGAGACATCAAGAATGCCTGTGCATTGAGCCTAGCTGTGAATAGAAATCTCCCTAAACCCTCATTCCCACCCAGCCACCTTCCTGTATGCCGGCAGTGTGCAGTGATTTTGCCTGAGTGGTCCAGGAGCTCTGATGTCTGTAAAAACCATGGAAGACACTGGAGAGAGAAATTGCTGGGGAGCTAGGCAGAAGGATGAGCAACAAAGACCCATGCAGTGGTCTGGTGGGACACAGCTCAATATAGTTCCTGAGGATGACCAAACCAGAGATGTCTCAATTCTCAACTTATAGTCTTACAATTACCACTTGCAAACAAACACAGATACCTCAGTAGATGAAGACCATAGACATCTTCAAAAAGCACAGTGAGTGGAGAGGTACTACATATTAGTATATTTTAGAGAAATAATTATATGTATATATAACTCTTTATATACATACATACATATATACATACATATATGTATATACATATATATGTGTGTGTATGTGTATATATATATATATATATATATGAAAATATCATGAGAAGAAATTGGGGAGAGAAAAAAGACCAGGCAGATTTGAATAAAGAAACACAGCTTAACAACAGGACTGACATCAGAGTTTAAGAACCAGTAGGTTTGAGAAAAGTACCCAACATACAGTGCAGAGACCCAAGAAGACAGTGTAAAAAACAAGATGGAGGGTTACAGAGGCCAGAACAGAGGTAAACATATGACTCATAGGAATGTCAGGTGAACATTAAGAGAAGGGAAGGTGGGTGGGGGGATAACAGGAGAGAAAATGCCTGAGAATTTTCCAGAACTTATGATAGAAATGAGTCTTCAGAGGTAGGAAGTAAGTCTTAAGGCATATAAATAAAGATGAAATTAGTCTTAGGCAGTGTCATAGAAAACTTTGTAAAAGGCAAAACAAAACCAACAATCCCTACAGAAGATCTTAAATGTAACCAGGTGAGGTGGAAAGCAATCAGAGGAAGATGTGGATTTCCTTTAAAAGGGCACAGTAATGAGACTGAGGACAGGCTCCTCAAATGCAGCCAAGGCAGTGGCCGTCCTGAGGAATGTGAGCCAAGTGCTGAGACACAGCAGCACCCATTTTCACCGGATAGAGACATCGTCTTAAAAACAATGCTGTTTTTAAAGTACTAATGCCTGAGAGTTGTCTTCTGTACACCATGGTACTTGGGTGCATGCCTGCTCTCACACACATCACATCACAACACACACACACACACACACACACACACACACACACACACACACACACACACGAAAACATTACATTTTAAGTTTAAAGCATTTCTAATGAACTCATTGTATTAAAGAAAAACTATAGAAATCAGTAAATATTTCGAGAGAACAAAATGCTAAACCTCAACTAATAAAGGCCAAGGCCCACACCACAGAGAGCAGTTACTCTTAGAGGTTCACAGGCCACATTTGGCAAAGTGTGGAAGCATTTTTGAAGGTCACAAATATGGGTGGTACATTGCCAGCATGCTGTGAGCAGAGGGCCAGAAATACTGGAGTCCTATAACACATTGAACAGTTCTCCCCAGTGACAGTGACCTGGTCCCAAGGGCAGCCACGCTTAAGTTGGGATGCCCTGACTCAGAAGAAATCTTTTTGTTCTAAGTATTATTCAGGTGGACTCCAACATCCAATGGTCCAACTTATGATCTTTCAGCATTCATGGTGTGGAAGTGATGTGCACATGGTAGAAACTGCATGCTGTCGGGTTGGGCTGTAGCCCAGAGCCGTAGCTCTCACTCTGGCCTGTGGTCACGAGGGTAAATGATATTAATGTTTAATCTAATGCATACTATGTTGAAGTCATTTCTCCCCAGATAGAGCTATTCAGTAAATTCCATGAGATAATCCATACCTTAATATAAAATGGGCTTTGTGTTAGATGATTTTGCTCAACTGTAGGTCACATGAACGCTCTAAGCACATGTAAGCAGGAGGCTAGGCATGTTAAAGGCATTTTGGACATGATGCTTTCAACTTTTTATGGACTGATGGGATGTCACCCCATCCTAAGTTGAGGAGTATTAGAAAAGAAGGAGACCACGGGAAAGGTTTAGGTGTGACAGAAAAGAGAGGCAGGTAGCACAGAAAGTTAGCAGGCTTACCAGCCAGTAAGGTGGACAACCAGGAAGACTCGGGCTACAGGAAGGCCGAGAGAAACGGAAGGAAAGATCCTGGGGAAACCTGCCAAGATTTGGGAAAAAGTGCACGAGAAAGATGACAAACCGTGAGAGCACTCCATAGGGACGCCCTAAAGCAGACCATGATGCCGACAGATTAATTGATCAGCCATGGTAGACCTCCAGGCTGACCTTGAATGGTCAGAATGGATGGAAGCCCCAGGGGACAGGTCATCCATGTGGTGTTGATTCCTACAGTTCAAAGAACCTGAATGACCTGCCATGGTTCCTAAAGGAGGATATGAATTCAAGGCTGTGTCCAGAAAGGCGAGAAGACTAGAGGACACACACACATACACACATAGACACAGACACACATAGACACAGACACACGCACACACACAGAGGTATAGGTACACACACACACACACACACACACACACACACACACACACGAGTTCTTTATCACTTCTAAGATACAGATACAAATTCAGCCGAGGTGGGTGTGAGTGAGCTGGCCCTCAGATCCTTGCCTCGCTCACATGGACATGATGCAAGACACTGTACAGCGGTTTCCAGTTACCCAGTGGTGGAAAGAAAAAAGAGAAAGAGATACAACCACACACGCCACAGCTCAGAGTCTCAGAGACCACATTTAAAGTGTGCTCCAAACACTGCTGTGTTGGAGCTCGGCCTAGATCCAGCCATCATATTTACAATTTGGGGCCTGGAAAGCCTGCAGCTAGCTCTTCCCTCATTAGCAATGTCTGCACACACAAGCAGGGGGCTGTGAGGGGCTCACAGCAGTTATTGCCTCAAACAGGGCCAATACGCAGAGCTCAGCCATGTCTTTTCTCCAGGCAATTGCATGGGCCACATTCAGGAACTAGCAGCATCCCTGTTGGGAACATTCAGTTTCTCCCATCTGGATCCAAATGGTCTCTGCAGGTTAACAGCTGGACTAGAAGAACCTGGAACAGAACCTTGAACAGGGGACTGAGGGAGCTTACAGGTTCATTGTTTAAACGATGCTTCACAGGGCGTGGGGTTTCAGGTATGTGATCTGTACCCTTGGGAGGCTGAAGCAGGGAGATTGCAAGTTCAGGGCCAGCCTAGGAGATGTAGTGAAATCTTGCCCCAAACAAAGATGAAATAAAACAATGCTTATTAGGAATTTCTGTGGCTGTGTATGTAGCTGAGAGGTAGAGCATTTGCCTAGCATTTGGGAGGCTGTGGATTCTGTCACCAGCATTGAAAATATACACATATAGATATACATGCATACAAACTCACACACACATACACAAACACATAGACATACTCATACACACAGACACACATATACACATACAGACATATACACTCACACACATAGACACATAGATATACATACATATACACATGCATGTATACATACACACAGACATATAGTCACACAGAGACAGACATATAAACATACACATAAATACACCACACACACACACACACACACACACACACACACACACACACACTCAAATAAGGAACCAGTCATATCCTGACACAGAGGAGCTACAGAAAACAACAACACACTATGTGTTGCACAAATTTGGGTGGAAGGATTTTGAATGCTTTTATCATGAAGAAATGATGGATGTTCGTGGAAACAGACACATCTCCATGATTTGCCCATATGATGCATACATGTATGGAAATCCACAGTATACACTCCATTAGTGTGTATAATTTAGATTTTTTTCTCATGTAGTAATAAAAAATAATTTAAATTGCAAACAGAAAAAATAATGTGAAAGGTATTCCTAATGCTAATTTATTTCAACTTTATTTAGAGCCTAGGACACTCCTGTTCTAATGAAGTGTTTGGTTTTGTTTGGTTTCCATCTAAATGAAAGACTATTACAGTAACTGCTACTTTTAGTCAGGTTTTTCACCAAACTGTGTCTCTGAGACAGACACAAATCTTTTTTTGGAGGGGTGGGGGCAGGCGGGCGTGTTTCTGTGTGTAGGAAAGATACAGCCAGGCACAGCTTTGCAGACAAACAGGCAGGTAGAGAGATGCAGGGTCTGTGCTCAGGCCTCCCCTCTGCTCAGGGGTCTTTATTGTTGAACAGCCTTTCTCCATGAACCTGAGAATAAATATTGCTTCCTCCAGAACCCATGTAAAAACTACCCAGCATGATAGCATACACTTGTAACCCCAGCACTGAGGCGGTGGAGACAGGGAGACCCTTGAAGCTTGCTGGCCAGCCAGAGCAGCCTACTTCCCAAGTTCCGGGGCCCATGAAAAACTCAGTCCCCACAAACAAGGTGGGAAGCAGAAGGAATTGCTCAATGGACCAGAGTGCTTGCTTTACAAGTACAAGGACCCGAGTTCAAATCCTCATCACTCATGTGAGACATGAGGCCAGGCATTCAGGAGTGTGTTTTTAATTCCAACACCGGGCAGCAAAGGCAGGCAAATTCCAACATGTTGTTGGCCAGCTGACCAATTCAAATGAAAGCTTCCAGGTTAATGAGGGACACTGTCCCAAGACAATACAGCAGACAGCCGTAGAAGATAACTGATGAACTGATTTGGTCTTTGTGTGCCCATGCACAGGTGTGGACACAGATGGTCTTGTGAATATGACAACACACACACACACACACACACACACACACACACACACACACACACACACAAAATCACCTTATACAAAACAAACAAAATGAATGGCACCCGAGGAACAGCAGCCAGTGATTTCTAGCAACTGTGTTCTTCTGGGAGAACATTCTGATGCTAAGAGCTCGCAGACCACAGTGGCTTATGCTTAGAGTTTTTTCCCACAGTTTCCATCTCATTTATTATCAAAGGAAGTAGATCTGCCATGACATCCATTTTTGCTCGTAGGAGACAGGAATGTATTCCTTTTGATAAGAATTGAAACTGCGTGTGTGTGTGTGTGTGTGTGTGTGTGTGTGTGTGTGTGTGTGTGTTTGTAAGCATGTGTATTCATGTGAATGTGTGCACGTGTGTTTTGCTTTAGTTACCAGAAAACTCAGCACAAAATCGAAGCACAGATATCACTTAACCCCCACCCCAGGTTTTCATTTTATCTATATTCTGACTTTCTCTGAATCTGTTTTTCTTTTCTTTTTATTGTATTTTAATTTTTATGTGTATGGTTGTTTGTCTGCATGTATGTGTGTGCACCACATGTGTGCCTAGTGCCTGTGCAGGCCAAAAGAGGGCATTAGGCCCCCTGGGACTGAGGTTACAGGATGGTGCCTTTTCAGTTCTTAACTCTGTCTGTAGAAACTAAGCTGTGTCTCTCCCGACTACATTTGCAGCATCTAGAAAATGCTAACAGGCCCTCTACAGAGAGCCTTTCGGTGCAGCACCCTGGACTTTCTGAGTTCTATGCTGGGAGGATGCAGTCTAGGATGCTCTATGGGTGTGACTGTGGGGCATCCCAGGGCTCCAAACCTAGAGGGACCCCTTACCTCCATGGCAGGCCTCCACTCAGATAGCCCCAAACATCACAGTGTTCATGTGGTCTAACACACTGCCATTGCCACCTTGAAATACCTAAGATATGTAGAAGGATGTGGGAGCCCAAAAGGTTTCCTAGTGAGAGCTGAGGTTGCTTTACTAGCAGTATGAGAGGATGGTTGGACCACAGGCCTGGGTACCAGGTATTTGGAAGGGTCTACACTTGGTTGTATCTAGCACAAGGGAGGTCTTTTGCCTCGTCCCTTGGCATAGTTATAAAAAGCCCTTTTGAATAAAGTTCTGGGCCGTTGGGTATTGACCCAGGCCCTCCCAAAGCTCTCCTGTGTTTCTGTCTTTTTTCTTCTTCTCAGCTAGGCCTACCATTCTATCTGCAAGTTCCTTATTGCTCTCTCCTCCTTGTAGGAACCCTGTGAAAGATGGGGGCTGCTCCCCCACAGAGGAGACCTGCCTTTCTGTTTCACACTGAGCTCCACATTCTGTCACAAGTCCTTGTGGGAATACGATGGTGTTGTCACCTCCACAAAGGTTTTGTCACTGAACAAGGAATCACAGAAAAAGATACATTCCATAAGCATTTATTTTAACCCAGAAGATTTACACACACACACACACACACACACACACACACACACACACACACCTTTATTGTTATCATTTTGGTTTTGATTTTGAGATACAGAGTTACATGTATCCAAGGATGGTCTCAAGCTCACTAAGTAGCCAGGGATGACCTTGAACTCTGATCTTTCTGCTTCCCAAGTACTGGAATCAGAGCCCCACTCCATTAGGCCTGGCTCACACCTGGCTCATATGCATCTCTTGGTGCAAAGCCCACACCTTTTTTGTGATCTCTGTACACACCACACCCTTACTGTGGTGATTTCCTGTTCTCATTCTCTGAAGGAGAGGGAGAATTTAAAGATGCACCTGAGAAAAATCTGGCTGTAGACTCTTGTAGCTTTGTAGTCTTTTTGGTTGTATAGCCGACTGCTGAAGGGGTCTCTCCACTTTCAGCACGCCTTTCCGGGTTACTCGGTTTAGTTTGCAGATAAATGATTGTCCTCTGTACTCATGCTTCATTGTTTCTGTAGAACCGGATCTACCTATGCACAATTAGCATGAATCGTCTTGGGAAGAAGTTTGACAAAGCAAACAGGATGCAAGGAAGGAACAAAATTAGGCACTTATTTTACAGAGTTGGCCAGATGGTCGCAGCATGTATGATGCCATAGACACTAATCTATGTCTCATGGAGAAGTGGGGATGCTGGTAGCTTGGGTCTTTGGTCCCTGGCCTAGTTACCTGATTATTAAGTTGACACAGATTAGGATCATGGAGGAATTGCTTGGATCAGATTTCTGTGTGGGATATTAACTGATGCAGAAGAACCAATCCACTGTGGGCAGCAGCATCCCGAGGCAGGTAATTCTGGGCTATACACAAAAGCCTGCTAAGGTTTAACATATGAGCCTGGTAGTAAGCCCAAGAGTGAACCAGGAATCAGTGTTTCTCCACAGTTCCTTGTAGGCATATTTTTCTGTCCTGCTAGCCAGCTCCCAAATAACCACATGGAGACTCATTATTAATTATAAAAGCTCAGCCAATAGCCTAGGCTTGTGGCTAACTAGCTCTTACAAGTTAAATTAACCCATTTTTATCAATCTACTTTTTGTCTTGTGGCTTTATTACCTTTACTCTGTACTTCCCATATTGCTTCCTCTCTGTCTTGCTGGCCACTCTCTGCTTCTTCTTCCCAGTGTTCTGTGTGCCTGGGAATCCTGCCTTGTTACTGATGATTCAGTTTCTTATTAAGCCAATCAGTATAACACATCTTCAGAGTGTACAGAAAGATTATTCCTCTATAGCTCCTGCATCCAGGTTTTTACCTTGAGTTGCCACCCTGTTTTCCCTCAGTGATAGAAGTGTAAGCCAGAAAAACGTTTTCCTCCAAGTTGCTTTTGGTCAGTGTTTTTATCACAGCAACAGAGACCACACTATATCTGTTCCCTTCAGGCTCATATGTTAAAGGGCTGGTCCCTACCCTGAGACACTATCAGGAGGTAGTGGTTGCTGTGAGAAGTAGAGCATTATGGGAGAAAGTTAGCCATTCAGGGTGTTCCTTTAAAAGGGGGCAATGGGACACACCATCCTCCTGCTTTGTTTGAGTCCTGACATGGAAAAATAGCTTTACATGTGCTTCTACCATGATGTGCCTCCACACAAGCTCAAAAGCAACCAGGCCAACTAACCAGGAATTTGAAATCTCCAAAATGGAAGCAAAATAAACCTTCTTAATTGGACTAGCTCAGATATCTTGTTACAGTATCAGGAAGACAACATTGTTGCTAAATATGGAACAGTTAAGTGGAAGTTGGGTAAGAGGATGTGCTGTGAGAGCAAGTACCTGGCCACCTCTGGTGGGTGGAGAGCTTCACAAGAGGAAGTGGAAACTTTTGAAAATCAGATGGGTAGGAGTCATAGCTTAGGCAAAAGGAAGGGGTGTTGTAGGTTCTAGGAACAACATTTGCAAAGGATCTACGTACACACAAGGTATAGATGCTTGTATATGTGTGTGCTTTTTGGGTGCGTGCGTGCGTGCGTGCGTGCGTGTGTGTGTGTGTGTGTGTGTGTGTGTGTTTGTGTTAGCTGTTGAGAAACTAGGTTCGGAGAAAATTTGTGATTTGCTGAAAATCATGAAGAATACCCACAGTCAAGCCAGTCCGTCTGTCTCCTGGGATGGTTTAGTATGGGTAAGAAGGTAGGCTGCCGGGTCTCCGGCTTTCCAAGCCTCAGTTTCTTTAGCTTTATCACACTGGCTATGAGGATTAAAGAAAATAACCAGACTGAGAACCTGTGTTAGTGGCACTTTAGGAGTGACAGTCTCTGAGTCTTCCTCACCCAGTGACATAGCTCTTCCCTTCGCTCCTTTCTCCAGGAAGAGAGGATTTGGGGGGGGGGGGACAACATGTATGTGGACATGAGTTTTGTGAAGGGCAGAGAGCTTGAAACACAGTTAACTCAGACATAGAGAGACAGGCCAGAGGAAACAACCATTGGCTGCTGTGTGCAGAGCAGCGCCGGACACGGCCTTTGCCTGGGAGTCTTCCGGGGAGGGCAGTGACGCCTTGCTGTGCACTCCAGGTCATTTCAAGCCCGAGAATGAGGATGCCATAAGCAGTTCTGAAATGAACCACTCCCATTAGCATTTCAGAGACACGGCTTGCTGCCCCACTGAAGGGCAGGCTCCCCTGGCCTCCTCAAAGCATACTGGGCAGATTCCTATGATGCAGGGTCATTGAGCTGCGTTTCCAAGGGTGACTGAGTGGGAAGGAGGCTGCTCCCTCCCACACCCCACAGAGTGCAGAAAATGCAGGTCACCTCTGGTCCTCCATCGCCGCCTTAAGATGCTGAATCAAACACATGGCTAGACAGGGGTGAAAGCCCTTGGGTCTTTCGCTCGGTCAGTTCCTCAGGCATTCTGTGATTTCTCCAGTGGAGCCCAGGCTAAGAGAACAAAGCAGTTTCTTATCAGCTTGAGCCAACACATGTGGAGTGTTACCTGGACACTGAGGCTGGGGTGAGGGTACCCGGTAAATGGCCCTCTTAAATTTGGCCTGACACAGAGCAGAGCATACTGTTTGCAACAGTGTAGGCAACATTTGGCCGCTCCTACCCAGTGAGCTTTTATTTCTGTTTTTGACTTGAAACTTGAAGATGGCACTGTCCATGACTGAAGAAACAATTTTCCAGATAACTCTGAATCTCAGTGACAGCCAGAGGCCAGAGAGGGAAGAGGCAGAGGGGAACGAGGGACGAGAAAGCTGACTGGATGTGGCTAGAATATACGAGAGTGGCAGTCAGTCCCAGGGCTGATGGGAGTCAGCTTGTGGGGAAGGTTAAGTCAGTAACCCCAGATAAGATCTGAGCAAAACAGAAGACACCCAAAACCCTGCATCCCTCAGAGACATGTCTGGCTAGCGTCATTGACTTTGCTGTCCTCTAGGGTCACCCTCTTCAAAGACATCTTTCCCTCTATCCCCATCCCTGCCCGCTCCACCTCATTTAGGGTGAAAGCATGTAATCCTTTAGTTTTTTTTTTTTTTTTATTTTCTAAGGCTCAAGCACCCAAGTTGGTAGCTCTTTCCCTGGTGGCTTTTAGGCACTATTCAACACTGGGTTAACAAGGTAAACATCCACATAAAAACATCATTTCGTGTCTTTACAAGGGAGCAGTTCTCAGCTTCCTCTTCTCATCTGTTGTTTTCACTGTATTATATTGAGTTTTCAAATTAACCAATCAGAGCTGGCAAGATTGCTCAGTCTCACCAAGCCCAGTGACATGAGTTTTATCCCCAGGATTCACAGGCAGAAGGAAAGAGCTGACTTCCACAGGGGACACCATGGTATGCTTGTGCCTGTACACACACACACACACTAAATGGATGCAATACAATTTAAGAAAATAATTAACCAATTAGTTACCAGATCTGATTCCTAATTGTAAGGAGGTTCCTACTATAATATTGTTCTATCTAAAAAACAAAAATAAAAATCTTGCCTGCATTTCTTCTGTCTGCTAGATTAAGTGTAGAGTCACCTTTGGAGGATATGCTGGAAATTCGGTCTCAGTTTTCACTGAGGTTTGATACATTTTGGGTCATAGGTCATGAGAGGAGACTAGGAGAGAGGACAGAGAGTTTTGGGTAGAGGAAACGGCATGCCTAAAACACGGGTGGGCTGGCAAGAGGGTTCAGAGGGTGAGGGTGCCTGCCACCACACCTGAGCACCACAGTGCCATCCTTGGGACTCATATGGTGGGAGGAGAGTACTGGCTCCTGCAGACTGTCCTCTGACCTCCATGTGCATGCTGTGGCATGTGTGAGCGCACAGACAGACAGAAATACAGACAGACAGATATGCACGTGCCAAAAAACCACAAATACATCCCAACCGTCCACAGATGTTTTAAAGAACACCATTCAGAAACAATCTGTCGAGCTGTGTTACAAGGCAGTCTAGAAAACCAGTAGAAGCCGAACTGTACTGAATATTTCCTATGAACTGCACACAATTCTAAGTCCTTTCTGGCCATGTCTTGGCTGTATGCTGCCACTTTAAGTGTATTGACGCATTAATTCTCATAGCAATTGTGAGCTTTACTATTCCCATTTTAAAGATGAGAACACTAAGGCACAGAGATGTTCGCACATGTGGAAGGTAAAAGACAGGGCGTGAAACCTGTAGGATGCTGGGATTCGGACTGTGGGATCTAGGTGTGAAGGGTTGTGTGTACTGAGCAGGGAGCTCCATCCTGCCCACTGGCAGGTGTTTTCTGAACTTTGCCCTGTGGAAGCCCATGCTCTTGGAGGCGCTATTTGACAGAGCATCAGGGGCGGTGAACCAATCCTTTCTAGGTGTTTTATTTGGCAGCTTGCTGTGTAATCACTTATTTGGGAAAACAAAATATTTTGTTGTTAAAAAGAATGTCCCCAGGCTGAAGAGGTGGCTGGAGAATTAAGAGCACTGGTTGCTTTTCCAAAGGACCCGAGTTCAGTTCCCAGCTCATACATCAGGCATCTCACTACAGACTGTAATTTCAGCTCCAGGGATCTAATGCACTCTTCAGGCCTCCTAGGATACCTGTACACATTGCTGGCAAGTATTTGAGAAGGCTTCTTGCATGCTCACTACTGTGTTATTCTTTTGTGATATTTTGTTTCTTGAACGTGAAGACAATTCTCTGAGCTTAGCACCTCTCTATCTATTCATGCTCCATATTGAACTACAGTGTCTGGCATTTCCCCTGTGGTCCAGGGCCTGAAGGAAGGCTAGAAGGACTGATGCCTTTGCCTGCTAGGCCGCCTACCCAGATTCAGCCTGTGCTTCCAGTTGACTCTTTAACGGTACCTTTTGGAAAGTCAGTTTAACAGTTGAGTGAAGTCTGGCATGAGCATTCTCATGGGTGGTGCTTTGGGTGTTGTATTTTGTCCATTCTGGATGATTCTCCATGTGAACAAATGGCATCTCCAGGCAGAAAACACCTTTAATAGCATATGATGACTTTGGCTGCCTGAGGCAGTAGATACACAGCGTCGATTGTACAGAGTGTGACTCAGTTGCAAGGCTGAGCACTGTGTGCACATATCCCCCTTCCTCACCCGTTCATCCCCCCAGAGACCTTCCGATGACTTGTACCTGTTGACTGTTGAGAATCACGTTGCTGAGAATGAGAGCTCAGAGCTCAGGCATTTCTTTAAATGACCACATAGGAGGGGAGTTTGATGTTTATTTGTTTGTTTATTCATTCATTCATTTGTTTATTTATTTAATGTATATGGACATTTTGCCTGCAGAAGAGGAGCAGAGGTCGCTGGATCCCTGGAATGGAGCGATAGATAGGTGGTTGTGAGAGGTCATGTTGGTGCTGGGAGTTGAACCTGGACCCTTGGCAAGAGCAACAAGTGCTCTTAACCATTGAGCCTTCTCTCCAGCCCCCTTTCCTTCTTCTTTTCCTGTTATTCTCCCTCCTCCTTTCTGCACCCTGCCCCATCTTTTTTAAAACAGGATCTCACTTTGTAGCCTAGGCTAGCCTCAATTCACAATCCCCCTGCTCCAGCCTCCAGGGCATTGGGATCACAGACATGTTCCGTGGTAACCCTGCCTAGCTAAAGAACTTTTTACATTGATTGTCAGGAATATCTACGGACAATAGATTTCTTTCAAAATTCTATGATAAAAATTCTGCTAGACATGTGGCACCCCCTTTATTCCAGCACTCGGGACACAGAGGCAGGAGGACATCTATGAATTTGAGGCTAGGTTTGTCAACCTAGCAAAATCCAGGCTAGCCAGGCTGTGTAGAGAGACCTTGTCTAAGCAAACAAACAAATCTTCATTTCTCCTTATTTTTGAAGGCTACAGAATTCCAGATTGGCCAGTTATTTTCTTCAATAACATTTCATCTGCTCCTTTCTTCCTTGCATGCTTTTTGGCGAGAATTTGGATAAATTCTCATCTTTGTTCCACTACAGGTAAGACATTTTTTCCCTTGGCCTCTTCAAGGTTTCCCCATCTCCCTTTGAATATGCTGTGCCCGAATGCAGGGAGCTTTGTTTGTTTAGGACACATCTCACTTGTGTTCTCTGAACCTTTTGGATCTGTGGTTTTGGTGTCTGACCAAACCCAATTTGGGGAAATTCCCAGTCATTATTTCTTCAAACAGCTCCCTGCCCCCTGGGATATGTGTGTGTATGTGTGTTGGCTGTGGGGGTGGGTTGAACCTGAAACCTTCTGCATGCTAAACAAATGCTTCATGAGGACATGTATCCCCGGCCCACCCTGCCTTTTCACTTTTGATACAACCACCTCACAAATGTTATGCCTTTTTCTTCTTGAGTTTTTCTCTTCTTTATTTTTCTTTCCAATCCTTTTTCTTTTTGATTTTCCACACTGAAAGTTCCTAATGACATACCCTCATGCTCAGGGATTATTTCCTCAGCTCCACCCAGGCTACTAATGAGTCCATCAAAGGCAGTCTTCATTGGTGAGTGTTTGCAGGCTCTCATGCTTCTCTGCTGTCCTTACTTACAATGTCCATCTCTGTTCACAAGGCCCATCTGTTCCAGTGAGCTGTCTCCTTCATCTCTTCCGGCCCTTGCATATGAATCAGTTTGTTTTAAAGTCTCAATCCAGCAAGCTCAACACTCCTGTCATATCTGAGTCTGGTTCGGACACTTGCTCTGCCTTTTCAAACTGTCTTTAGCCATTTAGAGCTCCTTTGCCCTAGAGTTGGACATGGCAGAGTGGATGGAAGGTAGTGCAATTCGCAGGCCTCTGGGGAATGTGGGTCAGAGGGGGAGAAGATGAGCAGGCCACACTGTGATCAGGTCTCAGTGGTTTGGTGAGCTTGTACCCTGACTGTGAATTCCACCAGGGCGGCTCAGTCCTCCACTCCACTCTTGACAATATAGACAGAAAGGGCAGGGTTGGATATTTTCCTGCTCCCAGGCCAAGGAAAAGTAAAGGAGATTTTTTTTTTATTCTAAAGTAAGGAAGAAATAAGGAATTTATCATAGAAACAAATGGAAAACAAACATCAGGTTCTTCTGCTCAAACCCCAGGGCAGGCCTTGGGAAGGACAGACACTCTGGTGATCCCTGAAAGCACATAGGAGCCACCCTGGACTTGAACTCAGACTCGTCCCTACAGACCCTGCTACAGCCAGCTGCAGTCTGGCTTTCTGCCAGCTCTGATGCCTCCGGCCATTTCTGTTAGTCCATTTCTGTGGTTTCCCCGTGTTTGGCAAGCTGCTTCTACCACCTTGGGGTCAGCCGTTTACCCTGTGACCTCATTTGTCTGATGAATCTAAGAAGAACCAGGTTTTCAGTTTTTTGTTTGTTTGTTTTTTGCCTCGTGGGTCAAATGGTAGTTTCTATACTTCTTAAGCACTACACGGGACACCAGGAGGAAGTCCATGACACCCTATACCAAAGTCCGGCCTCTCTTTGTTCTTCACAGCAGTCCTTCAGGTGGTGACTGCTGCTCTGCCCCAAGTGTTGGGAGGGGCTTAAAGGGAAGCCCTCAGTGTGCAGGAACAACACACAAATCAGTTAGAAATTTTAAAGCGATCTCCTCCTCCAGGGAACAGCTAGAATTATCTGACGACTTGTTGTTGTTATCACAAATGGGGAGGTGCCCCGGCATCAAGTGCACACAGGGTGCTGCTTACCACCCTTCCCCAGCCCCCACAAAGAATGGTCCTGTCCCAAAGTCTCAGCGTTGCCTGGTTACAACCCATCCTAGGTCAATCTTGAGGCGTGTTGTCCCAGCTCTGACTCCACTACTCCTGTCTTCAGGTTTGAACTAAGTCGATGCTTTCAAAGGACCTATGAGTTTAGTTTTCCGTTTGACTCCTTTTGTGACCTTGCCATGAGTGGTTAAAGTTTTCCCGCATCTATGGGGCACCAGGCAGCATGCTCGCTGCTTCTCCTCATTATCTGGCTTCATCCCTTCTCATCAGATAGTAACCGAGTCTCTCCTTTGAGCCAAGTACACCATGTACTGCAACGTGAGGGTCAGGGGCTGCTAGCCTTGCCTTGTATACATGGCGGAGCTGAAGCTCAGGAAAGCTGTGTGACATTCCCAGCTGAACTTGGCAGCTACTGTTCTTTAAATAATGTCAGCTACTGCTACATGAGCCAAGAGAAGCCACCACAACGGCTTTCTTCGCTGGGGTCTTGGTGATGCCCAGACACTCCATTGTTCGGTAGCTGACACTCAGGGTTTGCCAAAGTTGGAAAGGTGAGGCAGGGTTGAGAGTGAGCTGTTAAGGCAAGGAGAGGGCTGGAGTGCTGAGGTCCAAGTCCCCACCCAGGTGCTTGACGGCCTCCCAGAGAGACCGAATGGGTCTTGGTGGGGATAATAGTCCCTCCAAACACACTCAGTGCTGGCCTTTCTCACTGAGCTGTTCAGCTTTCAAACGCTTTGCTGCACAGAGCAAAGGATGGGTGTTTTGTACCACCCCCCGCCCCCCACCCCCACATGCCTTTTTCTTTTTTAGGAAAAGCAATTTGCTCCTTTCTGATTGAGAACAAGATCTGGCAGGGAAGGGCTTGTTTTCCCCACTTCCCTCACTCTCCCAATCTCTCCCCACCCTTGAGTGGAAAAAAAAATGTTCTGGGGGAAAGAGAGGGAATAAGAACACAGGATCCATGCTAAGCAAAACTATTTGCATAAGCTGTACACTCGTGCTTAGAGCCCGGGCCCATCCAACCTATGACGAATTCCTCTGTCTCGGCTACCTGCCAGCTGCGTTTTCATGGGGCTGGCAAGGCAGCAAGGTCTACATTCTGCACTGATTAAAGACCTTCAGGGAGAAGACCACCAATCGCAATGCCAGCACACTTTGCTTGTTAAAGAGGACAGGGGGCCTTGTTGGCCAAGACCCAGGCTTTTTTCTTTGGGTGGTGGGTGGGTAAGCAGGCCAGGGAGGGTAAGGGTTGGGCTGGAGGGGGTGCGTGTGTGCAGTAAGTAGACCAGAAAGACAAACCTCAAGTGGTAAAGAAGATTCTCATGCCAGATCCTTGTGAGGCACCCTGGGCTTCTGCTAGGTAACCGTGCCTGGAAGGGAAGGGTTGGGGATGTGGGTTAAGTCTGAGGGTTGCAGGTGGAGCCCATGCTACAATGAAGAGCCCCAAATAAAAGCACCAGAGCTGCCTTGGTCACTGGCTCTGTGCTGGGGGCTTCTAGCCACACCTGCAGTGCAGAGAGGCATCCAAATCGGTAGCGTCTTCCTCCAGAGCAAAGATCAGAAACAAGGCACTAGCCACTCAGGGAGGAAAGGTTCCTGCCCCTACCCAGACCCCAACTTCACTCTCCTTTAGCAGTGGGTATGTGGTAGGAAGGGTGAAAGGTTAGTTCTCAGGAACACTTGGCATGAGGAAGGGTGGCCCGTGAGCTCACCACCTGTTCTGCCACTGCTTGGCAGACTGTTAGACCTTTCTGTGTCTCTGGCCATGATATGAAATGATGGAATCTTCTGTCTCTTTTTTTCAATCCCAGTTGCATCTTGTGAGGGCTTGAAAGGGCCTTTTAAGAAGCCATCTCTCTGGCCAACCTGACCCCTAATGGATGGGGACACAGGTGGATCCTCCAGTGGCCTTCTTTCCCAGACATGTGTTGGAGGTGTACAGAGTCTCTGTCTAGGTAATACATCCTCTTTCAGACTCTCCTCTCAGTTGCTCGGTCCCAGGGGAGCAGCGGAGCCCTCTCTGTTGCAGAGAAGCCCTTGGCCCCCAATCATCAAAGCTTCCATTTCTTTCTTACAGATACATCCGTTGGGACCATGTGAAGTAAAGGGGGGGGGGGCGGACAATGGTCCTGCCCTCAAGAAGGAGTCTGATGTAGAAATGTGGGGTGCCCCTCTGCTTACTCCAGCCTCTGCATGCCCCAACCACCCCCATATCACCAGCCCCATGCTTCATTAAGGCAGCACAATGTGTCCCCGTGGTCGCTTGCCAGCCGGGATGTCCTGTGTGACAGCAGATGCAAAGAGAATGAACAGGCGGCTGAAAGGGTTGGGGACAAAAAGAGCGCATTGTCCGGGACTCTGAAAGGGCTGCCTGAGAGGGGACATATGCATGTGAAAAAAAAATACCCCAGTGGGTCCCCCCCTGCTGGCCCCAGCCGGCCCTCACCCAAACCTTCCCTTGATGCTGCACCAGGATGTCTCCAGGCTGGGCAGGGTCAATCTAACTTGGGCTAACAGCAGGCACAGAGTGAGGGTAGAGCCAGGCTTTGTGGCACAGTTGCTCAAGGGGACTTCCCCATCCCCAGATGGCCTGTCTGCCATCAATGCACAGGGCTATTGCATTATAGTCGTCCATGCCAGCCAGATCCACCCATTTGACAGGTGAAAAGACTGAGGCTCACAATAGATGGATGACTTGGTAGACCTTATCAGCAGAGGTAGAAGCTTCCTGCATGTAGCTTTCTCATCTCCTGACCTTGTACTCTACTGGGTACCAACTTTGACCATCCAGATGGGATTCTGAAAGGGGCTTAATATTTCTTCTAGGTTATCCAACTGTGGCTCTGCCAGGGTCTGGAGCCAAAATCCAACTAAATCTCAGGCTGGATTCCATGAGTCTTGAGCTCCAGGGAATGGAAGAAGAAGAAGAAGGAAATACCACCTTACTTCATGAGCTGCTCTTTTGTGAGAAACAACTTTGTACTTCATGGTTTCCTACAAGGAAAAGTGCCTGGTTTGCAAGTTGGCACCAGAGTCCCAGTTCTCTCCTTCCTAGTAAACTTGGACAGTTTCTAAACGGACATCCCTCCCAACCCCGTCAACCTTGGCTTTAAGAAAGCAGGTGCAGCAGCCTAGGGATGGGCGGGTGCCCCAGCAGCAGCAGTAACTCCAGCACTAGCTCTCCTGCATCTCCCATACGGCCACTTGAGGCTCTTTGTACACAATCAAACACTGTCAACACTAGAATATTATTACTTTTTTTAACATCCGAAAACTTGGCAGGGGGCTGCCATTGGCTGTGACCTTCCTTTGTAAGGGTATTCTACATCACAACTGCTCCTTGAACTGTGATCTGGGGAAGAGAGAAGAGTGATTTGAAGGGAGCCAGGGGCCTTCTCAAAATCAGCTGTCAAGCAGGCAGTGGAATACATCTGTACTGCTCACACTCTGGAAGTGGAGGAAGAAGAATCAGGAGTTCAAGGTCATTCTTAGCTACTTATCAAGTTGGAGGCCAGGTTGGACTACTCAGCACTCTTTCAGCTAAAAACCAAAACAAATAATTGTCACTGGAAATGTAAGGGGCAGTGAGAGGGGAGGGAGATTCTGGGGGCAGGGCAAGGGAGCTAACAGAAGAAGAAAAGCAAGCTAGCTCACATTTTCTCCCATATGCAGACTCTGGGTCTGGACACACACACAAACACACACACACACACACACACACACACACACACACACACACACACACACCACACATGCACGCACACATGCACGCACGCACGCATGCATGAAGGGGGACTACCTTGGGGAAGGAAGGAGACCAGAGGGTAGAGAGGGCCATGGAGGGGTGAGGGAGGCAAATATGAGCAAGTTATATTGATACTGGGTATGAAACTGTAATGAAACCCACTATTTTATACACTCCCTTACATCAATAAAATTAATTACTAACGATTACATTAGGGAATATGAATAGGAATATGTAGATAGGCTTACAATATTTTTTCTTATATCCGAAATACATTTCAAATTTAAAATTTTTGTCAGATTAGCAGCCTCTCCCTGTAACTATCACAACTCCAGGGTGTTTCTAAAAGGAAACTTCTCAATGGAGGAAAGATTCTGCAGGACCACTCTCCCTGTGGCTGCCTCCAGTGGGTTTTCTGACAGGAGGCAGCTTCCCCACCCCCACCAGGGCCACTTCTCTTCTCTCCCTCCCAAAGCATGCTCTGTTCTGGTGGGGGACCGCACAGGTTGACTCCCTCACCAGGGACATGAGCTCACCACTTGCTAACAGATGTGAGGAAGTCTGCATGATCTCTACCAACAGCTGTCCAGGATTCTTTTCCCCTGAAACTCTCCAGCTGCCTGGGCGGAAGTGTGCAGGGGATATGGACAGGCCAGGAAAAATGTCTGCTCTCCATGCTGTTTGAGCTTAGCTGGTTTTGGGGAAGGCTTGCTGTCTGGGACACACATGCCACACAGGATGGAAGATGTCATTAGTGAGTTTATTTTGTTCCAGATGAATTACGCCAGGAGCTCTGGTTTGGATGTACATGTCACGTTGCCATGCCAACACACACACATACACACACACACACACACACACACACACACGCACGCACGCACATTCTCACACACTTACACATAAGTTGTCCCAAACTGGGCTTAACACTAGTGAATAGATACTGGGGCTGATAGAAATCCTTTTCTCTTCTTTTCTTTTTTCTTTTTCTTTTTTGCTTTCAAAGGATGCTCTCACTGTGAAGACAAGTAGTAGGTTCATTCCTGAATCATCTGGGGCCCTGGTGAGTGCCCCAGGACCCCAAGGAAGGAGGCTTCCCTTTGGAATAGGCTGGCCAAAGCAGCTCTGTGGAAGAGGCATGCTTGAGATGGTTGATGGAGGGCACAACTAAGCTGGGAGGGTAAGAGTTAGGTATCATTCACTGGGCACAGCGGCATGAGGGAGAGGCAGTGGGCAGAGTGAGCTCTTCACTCTCCTATATATATTAGTAAATGGCCAGAGGCTATGAAAGTGTCACTAGATCTCAGGAGCCAAGGGAGCACTCACCCAGGATGGATTCCAGAGTCTTCAGTAAGTTATTTGGGAGTTTAAATGCCCCCAAAGACTAGCAGATCTTCTCTCATATTTGCTTCTGTTTCCTTTGGCAGCAAGGCATTCATAGTTGAAAAGTGAATCTCAAACTTCTGGACCTTTAGATCCCCAAGAGTTCTTACAGATGCCCATGGAGGCCAGAAGAGGGAGCTGGACTCCCCTGGTACTGGAGCTACAGGCAGTTGTGAGCTACTTGATGGGGGCACCTGGAACTGAACCCAGATGCTTAGACATGGAGCTTTGCTCCAGCCCCTCAACAAAAACTAATGAATGTCAACTACTACATGCGGGCTCCATTAATTTATAGATAAATTTGGGTGTTCCTGGTTCAGGGCATAGCAAGTAACAAAAGCACAATATCAGAAAGTATACTATAAAATACAGGCCAAAAAAAACCTCACAAGAAAGTGTTATTAACTCTTTCTCAAAGGCCAAGAAATACTAAGTCAAGTTTCAGAGGAGGTGATAGCTGCTCTGGGAATTGGGGGATGCATAGGAGTTTTGCAGGCAGAAAAAAGAAGAATTTTTTTCAGATATAGGAGTCAGCATTGATATGCAGAAGAATTCCCCTTTCACTATGTGTGAACTCAGGAAGAAGTGGATGAACACCCTCCAGAATCTTGCTCTCACACTTAACACAGAACCAACACTGAAAGATTAATATATAAACATAGAAATCATCTAGGTTTTCACAGATTCATATCAGGGATTTGACGATCTTAGAGGTTCAAGTGTTCATGGGGCCCAGGGCGGAATGCCCAAGACTGCTAAGACCAGAGAGCAGAAGGCTTAGTGTACAGAGCATGCATGGTCACTGGTTGCTCACAGGATGCCCTGAGCAAAGAGATTCATTCCTACATGAAGTTCTGCAGAATGTCAGCAAAAGCTAGCATAATAGGAGGGTTTGGAGCCAGCTTTGTCATGCCGTGCCCTGAGGCTGTCCTCAGATGGTTCGGTCCTATCACATCTGTCCACTTTCTTCCAGTTCTCAAGCACTGAAAAAGAGCCCTGGACCACAGAGGTAGCTGCAGTCCTGGTAGAGATGACAAAATGCCACATGAGCCAGACTCTCTCTGGCCAGGACTTCACATTCTAAACTCCAGCCTCAGTTCTGCAAGGTAGGTAGGTGCAGGTGGTGCCAGGCCCTGTGCTCCCAAAGGGAAGTAAGTGTCAGCTCAGGCAGCTTGTCCAAGAGCACAACACTGCTGAGCACCAGAGGCTGGGGTGGAACTCAGGCAGAGTGGTTCTGATTCCAGAGCCAGGCATAGGGGTCCACCCCTTTGGTCCTCTCATGAGGACAGAGGCTGAATCTGAGCTCACTGTGTGACTCCTGGACCTGTCTTCGTGTCCCTGCCGTCTTGTCTTTCCCCAGCATCAGCATAAAGCCAGAAGGGAGCAAAGCAGATGTATGTTCTGGGAAGGACACTGCATGCATGCCGTGGATTGTCAGGTAATTGATAGGGGTCCCAGGTACCTCCAGTTCGTGGACACCCTGATAGCGTCAATGTTCATCCTCCAAAATGCTAAAAGAAAGATACTTCATTGTGCAGATGAGAACCCAAGACACATCCACAGCAAGTCGTGGGTGTTTGGGGCATCCTGAGAACCCAGGGCAAGGTAGAATAGGACTCCTATCAGACTCCTATCAGCCAAAGCACCACGCCCAGAGCCCAGGGGATGGCAGCCTTGTGTGTGGTGGTCCATGAGTTTTTCTCATCTCATGGCAGGATTGTGTTCAGAACCTCCTTCACCATCCACTGTCCTGGACTTCACTGCTCAGGGCTTGGCAACTCAGAATTTAGATCAAGACCGCTGTGACCTCCTGGGACCATGCTGGAGCTAGGAAACTTATTTGTTGTTGCTGTTTTTTGTGCTATGGGCACATAGCCCAGGCTGGCCTCTAATTCATTAGGTGTCTGAGACTGACCTTGATCTTCTAGTCCATGCCCCTCCCCTTGACGTACAGGCATGCACCACTACACCCACTTTGTATAGTGCTGGCAATCAAACCCAGGGCCTTGTCCATGCCAGGCAAGCACTCTGGCAAATTAGCTACACTAGCTGCCCTCAAGGGGAACTTGGATCTAGAGCCGCACCTCCTCCAAGGGGAACTGGGCATGCTCTCATTGTAAAGTCACTGAGTTAGCTACAATTTCTTCCTCCTTAGCTGACCAGGGCAAGAAGAGCAAAGTTAAAGGCAATTGCCTTCTACCAGGTTTAACATTCCCCAAGCTTAAGAGTGTGCAAGACGTATTTAGACTACATTGGGAATTGTACCTCACAGAGTTGTGCAGTGCAATCCACACCACTGTCCCCTGAGGTCCTCACTATCCCCCCCACACCCTAGTTTGACCTCTGTTATTGGGATAAAATACTAAAAGCAATGTGAAGAGGAAAGGGGTTATTTGATCCACACTTCCAGGTTAATGAGGGAAGTGGGTCAGGAACTTGAAGTAGAAACCGTGGAGGAATGCTGCTTGCTGTCTTGCTCTCTTGACTCATGCTCAGCTGGCTTTCTTACATAGCCCAGACCCACCTGCCTAGGAACGGTGCTGCCCATGTGGGCCAAGCTCCTCTATGCTGATCACTAATCAAGCCCATGTCCCATAGCCATGCCCACTGGCAAAGTGATCTAGGAAACTCTTCCATTGAGGTTCTCTGTTACCAGGTGACGCTAGGTTGTGTCAAGATGACAATTCAAAATAACCAGCACACTGCCCTTGGGCAGCTCAGGATGTCTAGTTAGGGTGGTCTTTAACAAAACACCACAATAAATGCCATTGCAGCACCCTCAGGGTACAAACAGAAAAGAGAGGAGGAGATGGGAAGACAATATAAGCGTTCCTAAAGATGGGACAACATGGAAAAGAAGTCCCCAAGCAGGACAGGAAGTGGGGAATTCAGGACAGGGTGTTAGACTCATGGACAGCAACTAAAGGGTGGAGAGACAGGGTATGGGGCGGGATGGGGGGGGCTGAAGGGGAGAGGAGGTTGGGGATAGGGCTACATTCTTAGACTCCTTGATCCTCTTGCCTGGGATGCTCAGGCTGTCTGGGGGAAAAAAAGTTCCCCAGAAGCCAACATGTCCAATGCAGAAGGGAGATGATGAGATTTGGGGTTTTCTAGCCACACCCACAAGCCTCAGTCCCACAGTACTTCAGTGTGTAAAGGGAGAATAACAACCTCCAGCCTGTTCAGTGAGCTGGAGCAGGAGGTGTGCAGGGCATGAGGCAGACAGGAGCTCTTCCCAGAGGCTCCTGGCTCTGTCTGTGAAGACAGAATGGAAGGTTTTCAAACTAGCCAGTTTGGCATCCAGGAAAACCCATGACATGTGAGGACTAGGCGGCTGAGTCTGCCAGAGGTAGGGCCAGTGCTCTGAGGCTCTTTGTCCTGAGTGATGGTCAATCCTCTGTGGAAACCAGAGGTGTCCCCACCTTGGAGCTTCATCTCCACTGAATAGAAAGACTATGTCCTGGGTGGGTAGAGGGAGAGGGTGGGAATATTCAGAGACTATTGCTTTCCCAAGCAAAGCTCTGAGGAAGGAGCCATCCATCTCTGATGGGCCTGTCAAAGCTCTGTATGCAAGATTACAAGAGGGAAGTGCCCACCATGTATGCTTACAGCTGCCATCTTGGGGCAAGGGGCACAGAAAGTACACATAGCCTCAAGCCACAGGGTAAACGCTGGCTGGCGACTGTGGTGTATGATACCGGTTCAAACTAGAAGCAGGATTCATGGTCACTGTTATAGAGACTTCTGATCTTGCCTTTGAGTACAGTCCAGTGTCCACATGATGGCTAAGATCCAGCTCACAGACCCAGCCCTTCACAACCTGTGTTGAACATCAAGTTTGCCCTTTTACCTCCTCTGCCTATTGAAAACTCAGCTCCCACCGCCAGCTGATACCCACCATGGCCCACTCTCTTTGTTTTATCTCCACAAGCCCACATCTGCTTTTGTTATCTTACTTGAGTCTAAAATAAAGTTCAATTTGTAAAATTAAATTATGAGTGACTGGATCTTTCTCTGGAGATGAGATTTCTTAAGTGGGGGGAGGTAAAGGGGGAAATGAAGGTGTGGAGGGAGAATAGCCCCCCTCCCTAACCTCCCTATGTGTGGAAGCCAGAGGACAAGACAACCTTAGGTGTTGCTCCTCAGATGCTGTCTGCTTTGGGGAGATAAGGTCTCACACTGGTCTAGAACTCACCAATTAGGTTAGTCTGCCTGGTCGGCATGCCCCAAGGATACCCCTGTCTCTGCCTCGTCAGCATTGAGGTCATCTACATACAGCACCACACCTAGATATTTTCAAGTGCATGCTGGGAATGGAATCTGACTCCTCCAGTAAGCGATTCAGTGACAGAGCCATGTCCCCAATCCGACAGCGATGTTTAATTTTTATTTCAACTTGATTGGGTTAAGAAACAGTGCACAACGAGGGACACCTTTTGGGTTTGCTCTTGAGAGTTTTTCTGGAGAGGGCTAACTGAGGAGGGAGGACCAGCCCTGAACTCCGCCCATTCCGCAGGCTGTGGTCCTGGACTGGACAAAGGGACAAGAAGGACACCGACTGAGTGCTCGCCTTCATCTCTTTCAGCTTCCGGGCTGTGAGTGTCATGTGACCAGCTGCCTCAAGCCCTGCTGCCATGACTTCTTCGCTGTGATGCCTATAACCCTTGAACCAAACTGTGAGCCGAAACAGCCCTTTGCTAATTTGAGTTCCTTCTTGTCAGGTGTTTGGTCGCAGCGGACAGGAAAGAAACACCTACGGAAAAGAAAGAAAGAGGGAAGGGGAAATGAAGGGAAGCTGGAAAGGGAGGGCTAGGAAGAACTAGTAGACAGTAGGAAAGAGAGAAGGAAGAAAGAAGGAGGGCAGGAGGGGGCAGGAGGGGGGCAGGAGGGAGCAGATAATAGGAGGAGAGAAAGAGGGAGAGTTTCTTTGAAAACTGTAACATTTAATGAGATGATCTCATATTTTTCTAAAGACTTTTTAGTTCTGTGTGTGTGTGTGTGTGTGTATATGAGAGAGAGAGAGAGAGAGAGAGAGAGAGAGAGAGAGAGAGAGAGAGAGAGAGTTTATGTGTACCACATGTGTGCTTTGCCCTTTGAGGCCAGGTCTCTGATCCCCTCATACTGGAGTTCCAGGCAGTTGTGAGCCACCTGATGTGGGTGTTGGGCATCACACCTAGGCCATCTAGGTCATCTGCAAGAGCATTAAGTGCTCTTAACTGCTGAGCCTTCTCTGTTCTTGGAGGCAGACCTTACAAGCATGCCCTCCTATGCAGGTATAGTGTGGGTCCCATCTGAAGGAGAAAAGCTGCAAGCAAGTGATGGCGTTGGGTGTTCAAATCCATGAACAATATTAGACACTTTCAAAACAAATGTGTCATTATTATTCTGCGGTAGTGGTTTCTCAAGCACTTGCTCATGATAGCTCCTCCACTGACAACCTGTACAACATGGAGCCCAGCTGGGGCTTTGTCCTTAGAAAGGGCTGAGTGTACTGGGGAAAGGGGACATGGGCCCAGCATCAAATGAGGGTCAGAAGCCCTGTGAAGTGTTGAGAAATGGAGAGGGTGTTCTATCTTGAGCTTTCCCACTGAAGGCCTAGAGCTTATAAATCACTTGCTCATTGGCAAAGAAGGTTTGCCTTGGAAACGGAAGAGACTCGGACTCAGACCTGGTGATGAAGTGTCTCTAAACTGGGTCAGGGACAAAGGCGAAGGACAGGCAACACCATAAATAATGGACTTACAGGACAGACAGTGTCAACCCAAGCATTGAGAGGCTCCCTTTGAGGGACATGGAACCCAGAATATAATGAGTTGCTGGGGGGCTTTGGGAGACTTCAGCATCAGTCCATTGACTAGTTATTTAGCTCAGCACTTACCTAGCCTGTTAGAACTACTTCTAACTGATTCTTCAGACTTCTGTCTGTCTTATCTGTCCTCTGCAGATTTCCAAGGTGGATCTTTCTGCAATCGGATGGGCATTCAAGACCATCTAACTTGTGTTCTGCTTCAACAAGCTCTCCAGGACAATGGCCCTGCACTGAGGTTGGAGAGTTTTTCCTACAGGGATTCCTTGTCTATAAGGAACTCATGTTCTCCCAGCATAAGGGTGTTCTCAGATGCATCTGTGAAGCCCCTTGGTCCCAATGTTAGTAGCATTCATGTGCTTAAGAAAATATGGAAAAGCAGATGGTGCCTTCTGAGCAGAGGCTACAATCCGGTGGGTGCCAGGTTCTGAGGGGAGAGCAGTTAGGTGCATTACTATGTGCATTTGTTTAGTGTGTGTTGGGAGATGGGAGAATCAAGACAGAGAGCATGCAAGAACAGATACAGTGACTTACAGCAGCATGAACACGGTAGAGGTGCCAGAGACGTTAATTACACATCTTTATGTGACTTCCCAGGAACTGGCTTTGCTCCTTATCTGTAGTGATAAACAGCAAACTAGAGGATGAAACAAGGACAGCCATGACTGTGGTGGCTTGGAGGATGGTAGTGATGATGACAGTAGTTGTGATAATGGTGGTGGTTACAGTTACATAGTGTTAGTGACTGTGACAGAGATAAATACTCTGATGATGATGGCAATGACTATGGTGGTGATGATGGTGGTGGTGACAGTGAGGAGGATGGTGATGGTGGCAGCAAGGATGATAGTGATGATGGAGATGGTCGTGTTCATGGTGATGGTGGTGATGGTGATGAGGATGGTGATTGTGATGAGGATGGTGATTGTGATGATGATGATGGTGGTGTGGTTGAGATGGGAGAGATAAGGTCCCAGCACTGATATAATCTGCAAAGGGCAGCATGGGGGTTTAGGTCAGACAAGAACACTCTTGGTACAACAACAGTATGAGTTCTTCTGAATTGCCTTCCCTGGACATTTTGCATCTGTGGTTAGCCTGCTCGCTCTCTCGTACAACTAGACTCTCTGATTTTGTTCCCAGCCTCCTTGCTACATACACACCTTTTGGGGTGATATGAAGCTCCCTTGTCCCTAACTTGGACGGACTTTTCTGTTACACCGAAGCTCTTTGAACCCACCCTTCACCCTAGAACATTCTTTTCATTTCCATCCCACAAGATCAGACATGTCATGATACAAAACGGACACACAGAAAGTTACAGTGTGATGTGACACCACAGGACCAGTGCTCAGGGGCCTCACAATGACTAAGTAGTGTGTCGTCTATGACTTACTGTGTGACCTTGGGGCCAGCCACTTGCCCTCTCTGTGTCTCAAGTCTCCTGTGGTGGGATCATAATATCTACCGCCCAGCAGAGTCGGGAGCATTGAATGAATGATTATCTCGAACGCCCTCTGAGCTTCTGGGACAAAGGTGCTATGGAAATGCTCAGCACCCTTCTTCGTCTTCTTCTCATTAGTATTATTCAAACCCAGATGGCATTATTATTGTTGTTGATTGACAGCCCTGCATAGCCCCATTCACGGGTGTCAGAGAGCCAGGCGGTAGTTAACACAAGCAAAAACCATGTTTAAAACAAAGCCCAAGGAACACTCCAATAGTCTGTGCCTTGGGTTGCTATTAAAGCCACAGCAGCTGCGGTGGCAACACGGAGGGACAGGGCAAAGGAAACGCATCCCAGAGCACAAAGAGGGGAAAGTGGGTCTTGACACTGATCATATAATCGTGCTGGGCTTTTGTAGACGCTGGGAGGCCTCAAACAGAATAACTGCTTGAACTTGAGCCACGGTTTACAGGCAGCGGCTGGGAAGGTCTTTGTTGCTGTCCCTGCCATGTTAATGACCCAGCTTGGGGCTCAGCCGCCACCGCCCGGCCGCTTCTTCCAAAGAAAACAAATCAAAATGAGGAACTCCATGTCCAGCAATGAGTTTTCTATTATATAAAAATAAATATAACTCTGTTGTGGTTGAGTAGCCACCCACCATCGTGGAGGCCGGTGAAGGCATCAAGGTGGCTGTAACACTCTGAGCCCCACTAACCAGATCATCCAAAGAGGGGGCTTGTCATCTGTAATTACAAATAAACAGATAGAAATCCATGGTAGTGCCTTCTGTCTCTGAGGATGGTGTCTGTTCTGAGAGAGCCCAGAGGCAGCAGCTGCACAGGAAGGATCGGGGGCATTGACTGGCTTCTTTGCGCCATCCCGTCTCCATGGGTAAGACTCTCCCAAGGGTACATGATGACCACACAGAAGCACCAGTATGTGCCACTGGAGGACTTGAGTCCTACGGGTACTCAGAGGACATACAATCCACAGCCTGCAGTTTTCTTTGTTTGTTTATTAGTTGTTGGCACAGGGTTTCATGAAGCCCAGGCTGACCTCGCTTGCTCTGTAGCCAAAGATGACCTCCAACTCCTGACCCTTCTGTTTCCTTCTTCCAAATGCTGGGGTTACAGCTAGAGCCAGGGTTAGAAACCAGGGCTTCATGCAAAGCAAGCACTCCCCCACCTAATCCCCTGGTTAACAACACTGATTGCCCATAAGTATCTGAGCCACCCTCAAAGTATGTGAGAGTCCTTGGTGGCCTTGGTAGATGCAGTGCACTTTCACTGGGGCATATGGACAGGTGAATATATAACATATATCTCTGGTATTTGTCCCCTGGGACAAATGTACATGGGAAGGTAAGTGACTCTATAGACTATGGTGAGGCAGAAGTAGGGGCAGTGGAGCAAGAGAGAAATCTTGGGAATAGGACCCTGTTGGGGAAGGCTTGGGGATGCAGTAGAGGGAGTGAAAGAAAGTGAGATATCTGAGGTCCATGTAGCTTGGCAATGGACCCCAGGAAGGCAAACGGGTCCTTAGAGACACTGGTGCTAGTGTCTATGCCCCTCCCTAACCACTCCCCATTTCCCTTCAATGCAGCATCAGGAGCTGTGAAGCAGACAGCACTGATCCTAGCCAAAGTGAACATTTCTTTGATCTAAATACTTTGCAACTTTGCTTTCTTCTCATCTCTCTACTATATCATGCTTTTCATTTGCATCCAACTCTTCTTCCTCATTGGACCTTTCTGATGGCCTTTTGATTGATACCAGGAGGGCACCCTCCCACCCACCCATCAATCCATGCATCAATTCATCCATCCATCCAACCATCCACTCACCCACCCACCCATCTACTCACTCATCCACCCACCCATCCATCCTTCCTTCCTTCCTTCCTTCCTTCCTTCCTTCCTTCCTTCCTTCCTTCCTTCCTTCCAATGAACTCCATGGATTCCCTTTCCACATCTTCCTTCCAGAAACTGTGTAAAGTGTACCAGAAGCAAATTAGCAGGGTCTCTCTTCCAGAGCTGATTCCTTTCTTGGGTTGGGAATGACACCATGGAGCTCACAGAGTGTTAATACAGAAGCAAGCCCAAGTCATTCTGGGCAGCTTCAATGGGAGAGAGGTGAGGTAAAAGTTGTAGGCTGAGACAAAAAGCAAGCTTGATAGTCAGTTACTGGGGATGCAAATGGAGAGGGTAGTCAAACGGAGAGGGTAGTCTAAATAAGGAGTGCAAGAAGTGAGGAGCAGCAAATGGGGTGCTGGTGTGACAGTTTAAATGCTATAGCGGTGGCTCTGGAGCAGTGTTGGTATAAGCTGGAAGGACGTTGAAGGGAATTTTAGTGAAAATACATAATGTATTAATATTTTCTTGTCATGCTGACAAAATATTCAACCGGGGCAACTGAAGGGAGGAAGGCTTGATTTGGCTCACAGTTGCAGATGACAGTGTTCATCATGTCAGGAAAGAAATGGAGGCAGGATCAGCTCCATCCACAGCAGTAGGAGTTGAAGCACAGCAAACTCACATCCTGGGAGAAGATGTGAGACCAGGAGGCCAGAAGCTAGACAAAGTAATTACCCTCAAAGACCCACTTCCAATGGCCTCACGACATCCCAATACAACAGCACCAGCTGGGAACCAGGTTTTCAACACACAAGCCTGTGGGGGGCCATTTCACACCCATTTGGAACAGACTCACAGTGACTGTTGGCAGATACCCTACACCTGAAGAAGATTGCCTATCCAGCACTGAAGAAACATATGAAAAGATGTTTCTGGAAGTTGGAAAGAAGAAAATCTGTTATGAAGTGGCAGAGAGTTTGGCAACACACTTTCCTACAGTCACGTGGAAAGCAAAAGCTGCACCTCACGGACAGGGCAGTACATAAGGAGACCTCCAGAAAGGACCACGGAGGCTTCTGACCGCCTCTTGCCAGCAGAACTTGAGGCAGGGAGACAGCTCAAACTAGAGAGTGTAAATACAAAGGAAGCAGGTTTCAGAGTTTGAAAACCTCCTGTTTTTACAGATAGAGGCAGTGTGGATGAACAAGGCTCTGGACAAGATTGAACTTGGAGAATGATGAAGAGAACCTGGTCCAAAGATGCAATGAGGACTATGACTGTAGCATCCCCTGTTACCATGTTGGAAGGAGCTGAGGGAAAGCCCTGGAAAATGGTTCATTCAAAATAAGAGGGAGAACAAGAGGACAGGATTTCTTTGTTGTTTGGTTGGTTTGTTATTTTGGCTTTTCAAGACGGGGTTTCTCTGTATAGCCCTGACTGTCTTGGAACTGACTCTGTAGATCAGGCTGGACTCAGAGATCTGCCTACTTCTGCCTTCCAAGTGCTAGGATTAAAGGCGTGTACCACCACCACCTAGCAACGACAGGACTTTTAAGAGTCCTGGGCAGCAGCTGGGGCTGGAGAGATGGCTCAGTGATTAAGATAGTAGCTGCTCCTGTGGAGGACCTGAGTTCAATACCTAGCATCCATGTGGAGGCTTAAAACAGTGTGTAACTCTAGTTCCAATGAATTTAACACTCTCTTCTGGCCTCCAAGGGTACCAGGCACATATGTGGCACGAGCATACATGTGGACAAACATACACACACACACACACACACACTCACAACACAATGTATATATGTATATATATATTAATCCTAAGCAGATTGAACAGGAGCCCAAAGTCCAGAGTAGTTTACCAGAGAGAGAGGCATTGGTGTGACTTTTTCTTATGGTATGAACCAAGAATGTGCAAGTTTTTGTTTTTGTTTATTTATTGTCTTTTCTGTCACATAGTATGTTCTAAAAACATCTCCTAAGTTGTGACTGGCATATGGGAAGAGGAAGAAATGAGAAAGAGTGGGAATATTCCAGATGCTTTCAATAGTTAAATGAGTAGGACTGTTTTTAGTGAGTGGCTTGCTTACAGCGTAGTGTCACTGGGAGGGTGATTTAGTAGCACCAGGTAAGACCACTTATGACTATGTCATGGATGCCTGTCTCCAGAAGGCCTCCTGAGTCTAGAGTTACTGCTTTCTCCCAGGCCTTAGGATCACTCCAAGAGAGCACAAGGCTAGAACCTGCAGCTTCCCACTGTCAGGGAAATGCCAGTGAGCAGGTCATGAAAGAGATGGCTCATGATGGGCTGAAAACAAGATTTTATCAAAATATTTGCTCATCTGTTCTTTTTCTAGGCTCCCCAAGAAAGCCTCAGAATCCAGACCTAAGAATCATTATAGATGTGCACATCCCAAACTACACATGATATATACAAAGGCAGTCCTGCGTTTTAAGAGGGAGAGAAAGCATTCTTTTGTCTAGGAGGACACAGCTCTGTGATGGAGCTTGGCTGAGTAGTGTGACAGTGACTTACAGTCTCATTCCCGCCTTGGCTGCAGGCATCTTCTCCAAGGTCAGTCCCATTGCTCTGGAGGCTATCATTCTGTCAGTTGGTCCTGGTGTTTTAGAGGGGACAGAAGTACTCTCACCCACTCACTGCTCTGCCAAGTGCAGGGACTCCTGGATACTGAGACGATGTGGGGATGGACTCGGCCTCTTTAAGTGAACAATACACTATTTACTGCCAAATAACAGTGACCAGAGACCCAGCCAAGCAGGAGATACAGAGTGTTGTGGTCTGAATCTGAAATGATCCCTTCACATTTTGAACATTTGTTTCAATGGCTGATGGGGGTGTTTCAGGAGTCTGTGGAACCAGTAGGAGGCACTGGGAGCTTGTCTTTGGGGGTCTGCTATCTCAGCCAATTTCTTGGGACCCAGCCTCTGCCATACCTTCCTGTCCCTGTGAACTGAGCTGCCCCACCACAATGGACCAAAAGCCTCCAAAACTGCAAGCCAAAATAAATCTTTTTCTTTTTAAGTTGTTCCTGCTGGGTGTTGGTGACACCAAAGTAAACAGAGCAAGAAGCATGCCCAGGGAAGTGGCATCACTCACTGAGAGGGTAGACTGGGAGGGTTAGCTGGAAGGCTGCAGGTCGTCACAGAAAACAATGGTCACAGTAGAGGAGATGGATAAATTCACTACTTGGCAATTCTAAGACCCACCTTAGACCTGGGAAGGGAGATACAGGTATACAGCTCCAGAGATTTCTCTCCTGGTACTCAAAACATCCTGGGCTACCTCTCTGTTTGACCGTTTTGTTCTTGAGCCTCAAAGCCCCATCATGAACTTTCTGCAAACTCAAGCCCATAAGAAGGTTGGCAGAAGGGAGTATGGGATGGAGAAGAAATGGAAGAGCAACAGCTGATGAACAGGTAATCTAAGGTGTATGGAAAGGGTTCTGAGCTGGGTACCTCTCTTCAATGTCATTTCACAAATTCACAAACCTGAGAAAACCCTGTGATATGTAAACCCTGTGATTTACTGTGTGTGTATGTGATCACTATGAATGCAAACTCATAGTCCTTCTTGGGCACAGCATGGCTGTGTGATGCAGGGATTGGGGGAGCCATGTCCTGTGATGGTTATGCATACTATGGTATTTATGGAAGTATAGGCTGCCCTTTCCCTAGGCTGGCTCCCATCTAGCAGGTAGAAACCTGTGGGTGAGGTGGGAGTGAGACATTTATTAGTTACTTTATTATTTAAAAGGTGGAAATTCAGTAGCTGAGGGTGATAGTACATATTTATAATCCTAATACTTGGGAAACTTAGGCAGGAGAATTGTAAGTTTGAGGCTAGCCTGGGATACAAAAGAAGTTTGAGGCCAATCTGGATAAGAAAATATGACTCTCTCTTCAAAGAGTAAAACAGTTTAAAAAGGAACATTCAGTTGTTCATGAAGCACCTTCCATTGCTGTCAAAAATCATCTTTTTTTTTTTTTTAACAAAATACATGCTTTGATTCTTGCATAGCAGGTTGTCCATGAGATCAAAGGTTCCAACAAGATGGAAATTTGAGCATCCTGGATCCCTCTTCATTGCACCAGTACTGGGGTGTAAGACCTGAGCTGAGGTAGCAACTTTAAAAGCTGGGGGCTCCCACAGACCTCAGGCAAGATGGCTGCCCTACTGCAGGTGATGGCCATTCCCTTGTGGGTGCGTCCTGTAACACAGACATCTTCAGCTTTCACACCACATTGTCATCCTATAGTGTTCCCACTCTTTTTTGTTTTTGTTTTTTGTTTTGGTTTTGGTTTTGTTTATGGTTTTTGGTTTTTCGAGACAGGGTTTCTCTGTGTAGCTTTGTGCCTTTCCTGGAACTCACTCTGTAGCCCAGGCTGGCTTCAAACTCACAGAGGTCCACCTACCTCTGCCTCCCGAGTGCTGAGATTAAAGGCGTGCGCCGCCACCACCCGGCTTAGTGTTCTCATTCTTTCCTTAAAGCTCTGGTTCTTAGATGTGAGCCTAAAAGAGTTATAACAAGCAGTATTGGTATCTCTGGTGTCCAGTATGGTAGCCAGAGATGTACCTGGCTCCTGAACCCCTTATTCTGGGTGAGAACAACTTAAACTGTGCTCTGTGTGGTATTCAGTAAACTGGTTGTGGTGATACATGCCTTAATCCTTGCTTTCAAGGGGTGGGAGGGGCTCAGGCAGCAGAGCAGCCAAGAGTTTGAGACCAATCTAGGCTACATAGTGAGCTCTAGGTCACCTATCCCAGGCTACCGATTGAGATATTGTTTCAAACAAGCAAATGAACATACATACATACACACATCTTGAAGATACTTTCAGGGTAAAATAAATAAGCTCAATATGACAGTATACATTACATGTTGAAATGATAATGTGTTAGTGTTTTGTTTGTAATGGGCCAAATACAGACATGTATATTAATTTCATGTTTTCTTTTAAAAATATTATCAAGTGATATTAGGGTGAATCCCTGGTCTTTCTCCATAGGTTCTACTGCATTCTGGCCTAACCATTTCTTTTAAATGCATTAGAAAATATAACTTTTTAATGCAACCAATAGAAACTCTAAACTTACAAGGCTGATTTCCATGTATCTGTGATGAACATGGCTGTTCTAGAACTTAATGCCATTTCTAGTCACAGTGGAGCCACTAAGTAGGACATGATATGAGGCTAAATGTAGACAGTTTGTGTGTGGAGCTGTGGTTGGTGCCTTTCCCGTAAGCCATAGTCTTTCCTTAGAGGTTGTGGTAGTTCGAATATAATTGACCCCTATAAGCTCATAGGGGTGACACTATGAAGAGGTGTGGCTTTGTTGGAGTAGGTGTGGACTTGTTGGAGGAAATGTGTCACTGTGGAGGTGGGCTTTGAGGGCTCATATATGTTCAAGCCACACCTGGTGTCTCAGACCACTTCCTGTTGTCTCAAGGATCAAGGTATAGCTCGTCCTCCACTCTCAGCTCCTTTTCCAGCACCATGTCTGCCTTCATGCTCCCATGTCCTGCCATGATAAAAATGGACTACACCTCTGAAACTGTGAGCCACTCAATTAAATGTTTTCTTTTATAAGAGTTGGCATGGCCATGATGTCTCTTCACAGCAATAGAAACCCAAACTAAAACAGTGGTTATTATTTAGTTCTCTCTTTTTTTTCAAGACAAGGTTTCTCTGTGTAGTTTTGTTCTCTTTTTCAAACATGTATGGTTGCTTAGCATTAAAGACAAAATGCTAAGCCCTAAAGCCCCAAATATTTTTCCCAAAGAGCCCAAGCTTTCTTTGCTCTTCCTCCCACTCCGTTTCTCTGGGTGTGCCCACTCTCTCCACCTCAGTGGAAAGGCGACTTGTGGACTTTGGTGTTATATAGTGTATGTATTATGTAGAATGTCGAGGTTGGAATTCTAGGTGATCTTAAGTTAAATTCTAAATCATCCCCAGGAACTTACCATGAATTCAAAGTTTGTCTCTTGGAAATAGAACATTAATTGGGGTACATTATTAATAATTATCTCTTAAATGTGGTGATGTGAAATAAAGCTTTCATTGGGCATGTGCAGAAATAACAACTTGGAGAATTTTAAGTCTGGATTTGTTAAATCATCAGAGAGGGAGAAAGAATCTCACATGAGTTAAGTCCAGCTTTTCAGAGAAAAGCCAAAGGGCAAGGATGGCACATTTGCGTCTCTTCTGCCCACACTTCCAGCATGGAAGCTTTGCCTGGTTCATCCCAGCAAGACCACTGGGCCAGGTGGATGATGTAGGGGGATTTCTGACCAGAGCATGCTGGGAAAGGACCATGCAGACAGGCACCAGAGGGAAGCTGTAGTTTGGGGGTATCTGATTCTTTAATTACTTGTTTGAGTGCATTAGTTTCTCTCCCTAGAAGATACACAGATTTGAGAAGGAATTAAGATGATTCTAGAACAAAAATCCTACTCAGTTGACTTTGGTCTTCACCATGACTGTGCCACTGAACTGGAGGAAAAGAAGGCTTGGGTCACTCTCCAAGGATGAAAATCCTTCTGTTTGTCCCAGGCTACTATGCCATCTTTTGCTTCTTTTACTGTGGAAGAAAAAGTAGCCTGAAGGACTCCTGGAAAGTTAAACAATTGGGCGAACATTGCTGTTTACACACATTTTCCTTGACAACTGACCTTCTCTTTGTCAAAGGTGGACTAAAAAGTAGTCCCCTTTTGAGATCAAAATCTAATCTATGGATAGACACATCCAGGACTTTATAAATATCAAAGCTATTAAACACACTAGAGCTTGAAGTAAATGAGTCTCTCCCACCATATTTTTAGCTTTTCTGAAAATACGAGAACTGGTGCTGACACCCCTGTCTGTTCTTCTATAGAGCATGTAGCACTGTGAGACCAAAGAAGGAAACGCAACTGTTTTTCTCTTGTGCCTTAACACTTGCAAACACTGTACTTCTCCAAAGGGTGTCTTGGGATAGCTCATCTGGCTTGTGTTGGTAGTTTAATGTCCAGATGGTAAGAGAAGCTTCACTGGGAAAAAAACATGCCCACTGCGGTATCCTCATTTCAAAGTGCAGTGGGTAAGTATAACACATTATAGAAACATAGATAGTGATTGTTACTGTGGAGACAACAACATGGTAATAAAGCATGTGTTTCCTCTGTTTCCCATGTAGCCTCATTCATTCATTCACTCACTCAGTACATGTACACTGAGTGCCTTGCTTGTGCCAGGTCTTTACTGGCCTCCAGCCAGGTGGCTATGGCTTGAATGGCATTTGACTTCAGGAATCGCTCAGCCCAGCTGGTGAGATATCAAGAACTAAAACTTAAAGCTTGGTGAAATAAGCAATAGAAAAAAAAAAACAAAAAAAAACTAACAATAGCAGACTAGGAAAGTGCTCTACGGTAGTATTTAATAGTGCTCTCCTGCCCTCAGAAAATGTGAACAAGTTTATATGTAGGTTCTGGAGCCAGTTTCCTGGCTAAAATGACTTTTGAGGAAGGACTTAAAGATAAAATGTACAGTAGGAGGGCTGCCTGGTGGAGGAAACCGCACATGCAAATGGAGTCATCTCTCTGTGTTCATGGGGAGGGGGGGGGTGTGCTAGGAGTGTCTGCAGATACCAAGACCTGTGGATGCTCGAGTTCCTCTGTACAACAGTGTTTTCATCCCCCCCTCCTAAAAACTTTAAATGATTGCTAGATTGTGCATGGTACAATGTGAATACTGTTAGAAATAATTGTCATCTGCTTTGCTAAGGAAATCAAGACAGAAAAACTATGTGGGGGCTGGTGCTACGGCTCAGAGGTTAAGAGCACTTGTTGCTCTTGCAGGAGATCTGGGTTCAATTCCCAGCACCCACTTGGCAGTTCACAGCTATCTCTAACTTCAGTTCCGGGGCTCCAATGCCCTCTTCTGACTTCTGTGGGCAATGCCACACATGTGGTACACATACATACATGCAGGCAAAACACCCATACACATAAAATAAAAGAAAAAATTAAAAATAAAAAGTACATGTATGTGTTCAGTACAAGCACAATTCAGAAATATTTTCTCAAGCTGCTGGTAGAAGGGGACGGGGGGGGGGGGGGGGGGGGGGAGAGTAAATACTCAAGTACCAAGCACTGATCAGACCTCTGTTGGAATCATATCTACCAATGTCCACTGGCCAAAGGAAGTCTCACAGACAAGAGAAATAGGAGGGAGAAACAGACACAACTTCTTTGACAGGAAGCATATGACAGTCACATTGCAAAGGACATTGGAAAGGATGCACATGTAGGGATTGGATGAGCGTGTGTGGCAAACCACACGAGGGTCAGGAAGAGCACCTGCTAACGTTCGAGACCAGGATCATCTAACCCAGTGAGCAATATCCAACCATGCATCTGACCAGAACTACCCACTGGGGAAGCATGAAGCCAAAGGTTTAAGATCAAGGATGAGAAAAAAATTCCAGTGTTGAGCAGCAACATTAATATTTGACAAAATGTAATTTAGTTAAAAGGACAGAGAAGAAGAGAGACACCAGGTAATTAAAAAATGGATCCTTCAAGTTCATGAAGGACTCACGATATTGCATGTGCCTAACAACATGCTTTTAACGATATAAAAATTTTGATAAATTTATACAAAATATATCCTTGTCATTTCTCTGTCAAAAAATGAACCAAACAACCTATAATATCTGAAGAAAGTATTCATAACTTTATTCATTAGATTTATATAGACTACTGGATGCAACACATAAAGATCATAGAAACTTCACATTGAGACATTTGTAAAATTGGTCATATCATGAAAAAGCTTTTTATAATTTTCAAATAATTCATGTCATATATATCTTGATCATTGTACAATTACTTAGGCATCTACAAACAAAACAAAGAGTTTTAAAAACAAGTGAAATAAAAAACGAAATAAACTATGTCTTCAAAAATTGAAACAGATTCACAGTTAACATTGGATTCAAGTGGAAACCATAACAGGAAGTCTAAAACAACCTAAACTGAGTGAGTCACATACAAACATGCAATGGCATTCGATTGCATTAGCATAGAATTAGAACTTCTGTAGTTCTGAGTGTGCAGGCAGCTGAAGCACCAAGGTAAAGTGAGTGTGGTGTGGCATGTGCCTGCACTCAGGAGGCAGAGGCAGAGGTCTCTGGCCTGAGCCACACCCTTCATCCTTGAGATTTTCGTGTGATGTCTACAGGAAAGCATGTATTTCTTTTAGATGGTGGGACAGCTAGACGGTGGCACCCTCTTTACATCCAGAAGCGGTTACCTCTGAGTATCTTGAATATGAAAAGTAAGCATTCACTTTGTGCTATCCATTGCTTTTTAGCCTATTATCATCTTCACAACCAAGCCTCATCCCACTAGATACAAAGAAGCTACTAGTTTAATAGAGAATAATTATAAAAATATATTGCAAAATTACTTGTAATGTCCAATACCTGTGAATAGCCCCCACTGAACTCACGTTGTGGATGGTCTGGAATGAACATTTATTTATACTTAAGCCAAGAAGAAGCAGAGCTAGTTTTTTGTATAGTATGCTTGAAGTCTTAGCTAATACAATAAGACATGGAAATAAATAACAGATATGAGAATTTTAAAGAGAGAGGAAGACTGCCCCTATTTACAGGTGACATGATATCCTATAATGGACTTCACAAATTATTGGCATAAATGGGTGATCACTAAGCTTGATCCTAGACCAACAACAAAATCAATAGTTTATCTCATCTCCAAAAAAGGACAATTACAATTATAGAGTAAAAATGTTTGATTACAAAAATGCACAAAATGTCTATATAAGTAAGTAATGACATATTTTTGAAGGAAACAAAAAATATCCTGCATGTTAATTAGAATGTATTTATATGTAAGTTAAATTATTCAACAAGACATGTCTTAAAAGAATATTTTTAGGTCTAGGAATACAGTATTTTTTCAGCATTAATGAGGTCCTGAGTTCCATCTCAATTAATGCAAGATCAATCAATCAATCAATCACCAAACCATAGCCTGATGCCTCAGCAAGGAAACACATTGGCCACCAAGCCTGATGACCTGTGTTCAAATTCTGGAAGCCACATGGTGAAGGCAGAGAACTGACTGTCCAAGTTGGCCCAAAATCTCTAAATACATGCACATGCATGCACACAACCAAGTAAGTAAGTGTAAACAACATTTTTATGTTGCGGCAGTGCCCGTGCTACCACCACCCATTCACCATGTCTGAGCGAAGGGCTGTGGATCAAAAAACAGAGACAAAAGACAGCCGGTCATTCGTGCTAGCAGGATGCGGAATACTGTTTATTGAAGAAGGGAGGAAACCTTAAATACAGGCTTACAGCACAGTGGAGGAACCCCTGAGGGCAGAAGTTTGCTACCCAATGTTCTACATTCTTGCATCTAAGCTGTTTACACCAAATACAGGATACACAAAGAACCTCCAGTGAGCGTTCAGGATGGTGGAGACTGGCAGGGAATCAGCATAGGGAGGACATCAAGGTCAAGGTCAGCAAGCAGGGTGGCAGTTACTCCCAATTGGGAGTTCCAGGGCACTACATTTTTACACAGCAGGAAGACTAATCTAATGTGGGTGGGTCCAGGATTAATTCGGCAACTCAAATATGCCATCAAACATTCAGGCTTTCTCTAACTTGATTCTTAATCACTCCAGCATGGTTTTTATCCCCAGGTCTGTCCTCCCAGTAGGTAGAGCCCTCTTCACATGGATCTGTGCATATTATCTTTGTGCATCAACTTGAATAAAACCTTTCCTATGAAACTCTACTGTGTGTCCCACTGGCCTGGACTGAGTCTGTCATCAAGGGAAGATGAAGAGTACCTCAGACCTGTACAGTATCTATTCAGAGAGAAGAGTTCCCTGCCAGTGAGAAAGGGAGCAGAGAGGAGTAATGTGCTGAGGTGTAGACAACCCCAGACTCTGCAAAAAGTGTTGTAGAATATTATTTTAAGGTGTGTTACTTTGTTTATGTTTTAGAATGTTTGCTAAATGATGTGAAGATGTGTTTGATTAAATAAAATTTATCTGTGCTCAGAAGGCTGAGTCAGCAACTAGCTGACAGGAAGTGGTAGGGAGGAGCCAGGTGAGAAAGGGTTTTTCAGGAGGGGTGAGAGGAAGCATGAGGACTTTTTGGAGGATGCAAGCAAGGAGAGGAGGTGAACTATTTGTTATTTAGTCTCTGAAGAGCAGAATTTTATCTTAACCTTTGAATTTTGAAGTGTTTAGAGGGATAGAGGTTTAGTTACGTTTTCTTTGTAGCTTTGTGAGCCGAGCTTTCATTTCCCTCTGGCTATGGCCTTTGTGGCTTAATCATTGCTGGTAGTGGTGGAGTTGCATTTGTTGATTTAGACAGCTGTGGCTTGAAAGACAGAAACCATTAAAGAAAAAAAGGACAATTAGTGCCCCACATTGGGTGCCAATTTATTGTTTGGGTTTTTTTGGGGGGTGGGCACCACCTAGCTCCCAAATATATCATATACAGAGGCTTATTTTTAATTATGAATGCCCAACCTTAGCTTGACTTAGTTTTTAGTTAGCTTTTTAAAATTTATTTTGACTATCTTTTGTCTGGGCTTTCTTTTTTTGTTTTTTCAACTCTGTGACTCATTGTATAGCTGGGTGGCCGGACACTGGAGTCCTTTTTTTTTTTTTTTTTTTTTTTTTTTTTTTTTTTTGGCTCCTCAAGCTTAGATCTCTCATCTCAATTTTCTCCTTTTATATATACTCTCTGCCTGCCAGCCCTGCCTATACTTTCTACTGCCTTGAAATTGGCCAATTCTTTAATAGACCATCAGGTATTTTATACAGCACAGTAACACAAATTCACAGAGTTAAACAAATGCAACATAAGCAAAAGTAACACACCTTGAAATAAATATTCTACTACAATAAAAAAATCTGTCACTATCAACTCCCATAATCTATGTTAGGTCTAACTGAAGCCAATAGCTGGAATGAGGTTTCCTCATGGAAGGTCATAGTAAAATGAACATATGAGAACAAAGGGCCAGGAATAGTAATACAGTTCTATAGGGGGAAAAATGAGGGGCACCTGATCTAGAGATCAAACGCTTTGAAGAATCATGCTGGGTAGGGCCTTGGCACAAGAGGGTCTAGGCACAGAGCCCTGTATTTTTGAAAGATGGCATGTGACACATGTGGCATTGTCTTACTTAGGTCAATGTTTCCATGATTAATTCTGGTTGTCAGCTTGACACTCCTGGGAAGAAAGAGCCTCAGCTGAACAAGTGCCTTCACCATGTTGTCCTATGGGAGTGTCTGTGGGGCATGTGCTTGATTGCTATTTGATATAGAAGAATTTAGCCCACCATGGGCACTGCCATCCCTAGGCAGTTTGGCCTGAACTACACACACACACACACACACACACACACACACACACACACACATACACACACATGTATATTATATATGTGGTAGTATTGTGTTCCCCGAAATATTGTGTGTTCCCCGAAATAAACTTATCTGGAGTCAGAGAGCAGGACAGCCACAATATTAAACATGAGGATAGGCAGTGGTAACACACGCCTTTAATCCTAGCATTTCAGAGACAGAAATACCTCTGGATCTCTGAATTCAAGGCCACATTAGAAACAGCCAGGCATGGTGACACATGCCTTTTAATCCCAGAAATCCAGCCTTTAATCCCAGGGAGTGACGGCAGAAAGTAGAAAGATATATAAGGCGTGAAGACCAGAAACTAGCAGCATTTGGCTGGTTAAGCTTTTAGGCTTTGGAGCAGCACAGTTCAGCTGAGATCCTTTCTGGATGAGGACTCAGAGGTTTCCAGTCTGAGGAAACAAGACCAGCTGAGGAACTGGCAAGGTGAGGAAGCTGTGGCTTGTTCTGCTTCTCTGTTCTTCCAGCATTCACCCCAATAACTGGCTTCGGGTTTGATTTTATAAGAACTTCTAACAATTCTGCTACATATATATATATATATATATATATATATATATATATATATATATATATATATAAAGTTGAATGCAGATCTAGCACAACCAGGAAGCAGAATTTCTCCATATTTACTGTTTCCAACTCCTGCCTTAAGCCTTGGCTTCCCTTGAGGGTGGGCTGAAACCTGTAAGAGGAAATAAACCCCTCTCCTCCCCAAGTTGCTTCTGGTCAGTGTTTTATCATTGCAACAGAAAGCTAACTGGGAGACTTTTTCACAACAGCCAAACTTAGGACTCCTTTGATAAGAATAAAAAATCTCATGCACCCTTTCCAAACATCAAAATGTGTTCTCCCAAAGGCTGTGAGTTCTAGGACTGCCCCTGGATCCCTGCCAAAAAGGAAATGCATTTATGAAGCGGTTATTTCACTTTTTCTTTTCAATGGATACATTGCTTCTGCTGCTTCAACCCAGGCCTCATGTCCTCCCCGGACTTGGTAAAGGGCACTAACCTCTTGTCCCCAGTTCCCATTCAACTGGGTTAAGAGCCACTGTGGGAGGGATGGAGAAGTCACAAAGAATTTAAAGCAGGAGGCTGGCAGGACCAGATCTGCCTTTTATACAGATTGTTGGATAAGAAGAAGAGGAGACAAAAGCAAAATAACACATAATCCTACCCTCAAGGGCTTAAAAGCCTACCTGAATGGATTCTGAATACACCCAGTAAAGAGGACAAAGAAGCTATGTTCGTAGGCTTACGACCCATAGATGGGGAACTCAGAGCAGGAGGAGCAGCAGCCATCATGGAAGGTGCTAGGAAGGAGTTGAGGACTGAGCTTTGCTGCTTTAGAGCTCAAGTTTCTTTATAATTTTTTTTTTCCTAGACAGGGTTTCTCTGTGTAGCTTTTGTGCCTTTCCTGGAACTCGGTAGCCCAGGCTGGCCTCGAACTCACAGAGATCCACCTGGCTCTGCCTCCTGAGAGCTGGGATGACTGTTCAGGATGTGTGTGTGTGTGTGTGTGTACATGTTATAGCATGTGTGGATATTGGAAAACAAGTTTGAGGAATCTGGTTCATCTTTCCACTTTCTTGAGGCAAAATCTCTCTTGTTCCCACTGTGCCGTGTACTCCATGCTGGCTGGCCGGTGAGTTTCCACCTGATTCTGTCACCAACTCCCTCACAACAGTAGCTCTAGGATCACAGATGCACACCACTAGAGCCACCATTTTATGTGGATCAAACTCAGGTAGCTGGGTTTCCATGGCAAGAGATTTTACCTGCTGAATCCTCATGCCATTCTTGAACCTCAAATTTCACACCTGTGAAGGTGGGATAATGTCCACCTGTGTCTCCCAAAGCTGTTATAAGAATTAAATGATGGGCTGGAGAGATGGCTCAGAGGTTAAGAGCACTGACTGCCCTTCCAGAGGTCCTGAGTTCAATTCCCAGCAACCACATGGTGGCTCATAACCATCTGTAATGAGATCTGGCGCCTCCTTCTATGTACATAATAAATAAATAAATCTTTAAAAAAAAGAATTAAATGATGTTCAAAAACAAGCAAGCAAACAAATAACACACACCCCCCCTGTAGTTGGAGTTTTTCTGCCTGGCCCAGTCAGGACAAATCTCTCTTACCAGCCAGTCCCATAGTCGCTCAGACCCAATCAAGAAAGCACACAGAGACATATTGCTTACAAACTGTATGGCCGTGGCAGGCTTCTTGTTATCAGCTTCTTCTATCTTAATTAACCCATTTCTATTAGTCTATACTTTGCCACATGGCTTGTGGCTTACCAGTGTCTCTACATGTTGCTTCTCATGGCGGCGGCTGGCGGTGTCTCTCTCCAGCCTTCTACTTCCCAGAATCCTCTTCTCTCTTGTCCCGCCTATACTTCCTGCCTAGCCACTGGCCAAACAGCATTTTATTTGTACAGAGCGATATCCACAACACCCCCCCACCAAAAAAAACCTATCTGGGTGTGGTAGGGCATACTTTTAATCCCAGCATTTGGGAGGGAGGGAGGCAGAGGCAGGTGGATCTACAAAGTGAGGCTACACATGGAAACCCTGTCTCAAAAAAACAAAACCAAAAAGCAAAAACAAAACAAAACAAACAAAAGAAAAATAATTAAATGGTGTCTTGTATCTGTGAATTTTAATGCTTACATACACCAACAGTACAGTGAATGGCACTGGCTTCTTTGCTACTTGGCACTGATAACGTTCTTCATGACCTCTTGCAGTCAGAAGGAATACAGGAATTTCTTCCCACATTCTTGATCCAGGAAGCTGTCGTATCTGCAATTGTCCACTTTCCAGGATTTCATCATTTCCCCCTCATCAGCTGCTCAGTCTGCTGATGGGCTACAGGAATTTGTTATCCATGGTGATAGAGCCAGACCCCTCCAACCACTTTTCTGCTCTTGGTTTGACCTGCTGGAGCCACACAAAATGAATTCACTCCTTTTCCCATTTGACGGCATTATGGAGTTAGGAGTGGACAGCTGTCAGGGCCCCTCTCTGGATCAGCCTTCACAGGTTTTGGAAACGCCTCTCTTGTGACATGATTCCTGGGACAATTCACAAATCCAGTGTTCTTCCTGGGTTGCCCACTACTTTGTCGGTATCCTCTTTCAAATCAGTGTGCCACCCTGCCATCAGCACCTCCAAATGGAGGAAGTGCAAGTACTCAAAATAGAGGCATTTGAAACCAAGCATGTCCGTACTATAGTGTAATACATATCTACCAAAAAGTGTTTTCAAAGACTGTATAATGACGTGGGGAAATATTCATTATCTAATGATTCATTGGCTTATTCAATTATTTCTTTTACAACACAAGGAAATCAACTCCAGGGTCTTGCCTGTGCCAAGCAAGCTCTCTATTCTGACAGTGCCAGTTTTGTTAGTGCAGAATGTAAGTGCATAAACCTCACTTTAAACAGTTCCCTCCATGTAGCTCCTTGAGGAATTAAAAAAAAAGTCTTCAGGGATCTATACCAAGATGGCAACGGTTGTCTATGAGGTGAACGCAAAGTAACTTTGTTCTTCTTGGTGCCACTCTGCCCTTTGTGATGATGACTGTATTCTGTCAGGACTAAAAGAATAACAAAGGTGGCAGTGCAGGAGAAACGTGGTGCCCATAATAAGCCATGGTGCTCAGACACAGACAATAGCTCCCGTCTCACCGCCCTTGGTATGAACAAATCCCTCTCAGTCATCGAGGTCTGCTCATTTTTGTTTGCTTGTTTATGCATTTGTCTTGTATCTCTACCAAGAACTGTTTCTTTGGTCACGCCGGCTTTTCCTTAACTAAAGTTCTTAAGACCTTTTTCATGTTGTCTTGCTTCAGTGCTTCAAAGAAATGAGCCTCTTCCATTTTTTCTTTTTTTAACTGAAATAAAGAACCTTTGTTTCCCTCCCTTTGCACCCTGCTGTGTTTCCTTTGGCTTCTTGTTGGTGGACGCCCATCCTGCCTCTACCACACGGCAGCTTGTTCGTCGCTCTTCTCAGTCCACACGTGCAAGCTGGCATACTGTTTGTGTCACTGGGCCCAAACAAGGGCTGGAGGCATCCTCTTCAGTCCCCCTCTGAGTTCGTGAAACTCTGTCTGTTGGCTTCCTGGGTATGGTGGTTTGTTCAATGAGGCCTTCAACCAGGAGGTCCCTCAGTCTCTAGCTACCCAACTTGTAAAAGGGTTTGTCCACAGCTTTGCTGAGAGACTTGCTAAAAACAGTCTTGTGAGTTTTGGATACCTTTCAAAAGAGAAAAATATGAGATGATGATAGCCTGGTGTGGTTTGTCTACAGAGCTTACCCTGGCTGCTTGAGATCACCACTTCCTTTTCTAAGCGATTACAATCTCTTTAATAATGCAGGTTAGAGTTTGCTGTGGATCAAAGCTAAGCTCTGCATTGCAGCATTTCCCTAACCTACACGTTCCACACTTTTGACAACTCGGACAGTTGCCCATCACTAATCCTTTGGCGTGAATTCCAAGACTCCTGCAAAATTCCTGACAAGGTCTCTCTGATTAAATCTCCAAGTTCTTTCCATCCCCAGGAATCTATCCTAGACCCGAGGTGGGTACTCATTTTCCATGAAGCTTCACACCCAGAGCTGCAATTTCCTCTTCACCATGTTATACTACCCGTTCGTTCCCCTTTGAGGATTCTTCTTGGAGACAGAGATGATGGAAGCTGAGTAGGACTTGGGTAACTCTGCTGTCTGTCTGTCATCTGCTAACATTACACCATCTGCTCCAAGCCCTGGCCCTGGCCCTCCCCTCTTCTTCCTGTTCCCAATACACTTCCACAAAGCTGGGCTGTTTCTGAGCAGTTTCTACAAGTCTTAGGCTTGTTTTGAGCTCCAGCCCTGCAATGTTACAGACCTAGGACACCTCCCCATTCTCCATTAGTTATGTTTTCCTCCTTGCTTTTTGAAAACCTGAGAGTGCACTGGAGGGCCTCTCTGCTGGTTCAGGGTCTTCCCTTCACTTCCTAGTCAGGGCATGGGTGAATATATTGCCAGAATTGAATTTTGGAAATGTTGCTTTAATATGGCCCCTGTGCTCTTATTTTTTTGAAGAACACAGCAGTAGGAAGACAAACTCTCCAGGTTTGCTTAATATCACAGCTGTAAGTAGGATCACATGAACAGTTGGCCCACCACTGTGCCTTTTAGGCTGATCATGGTAATTTCCCTAGAAAAACATGTGACAAGTGATTTTTTACAAAAGTGTTCCTTAGTTTGCTTTAAACAAGGATGTGGAAGGAGGGTTAGTTTCAGTTTATTGTGTAAGGAGGAATAAGGGAGAGGACAGAGGTTAGAGAAAGAAGGAAGCTGAAGATGGGTTTCCAGCTGCATCATCTTTGTCTTTCTGGCAATCCTTGAAGTTCTGTCCTGATGTTAGAGAAGGGAGGGAATGAAGCACAGGTTAAGTGACTTTTGATAGCACTGCTCATGACACAGTACCCAGAGCCAGGAGTTAAGCCCAGACTGTACTACTGGACTGTTCAACTCTCCTTCCTACAACACAAGCTGCTAACAGGCAGATTGTTGGACCACTTGCCCAGAAATGTGATTCACTGTGAACATTTAAGAATTCATATTTTACATCAAATTCTAGATAGATAGTTTCTTTTGAACATTCCAGGACCCACATTTTTGACCTGTAGGAACCATTAACATCATTCTCAATTCCTTTAGACAAGTGAGTGAGCCCATTCTGGTTGCTAACAGTCCTTGATTTTTATTTACATTCTCTACTTAGTCTTGATAGACATTTGAGTTTGGAGTATTACAAACTCCCTCCCATGGATGACTCATTGCTTTTCCTGGTTTCTAAGATAAAGTCTTCTGTCTTATAGGAAAGAAGAAACCAAGAATGGTGGAAATCAGATATATAATCCCTACATTCAAGTTAGCTTGTGTATTCCCCTGGAAAATGGCAGCCCAGAAACTTGAGAGGTTCTGAAATGACTGGGCTTCATTTATGCAGCTCATCCCTGGCCCCTTTGATCCCAACAATGTACCCACTTTCTACACTGTATTCTCAAACCACAGAATCCAATGAGAATACCACTAAAGACCACAGACCCTCTAAGGACAGATTCTGGGATAGCAGGGTACCAGTAAGTGGAGCATTTGTTATAGTATCAGATTCTTGAAGAGGTAAGAGCAAAATGAGGCCCCATAGAAGGAAGAGTACAGATGGAATATGAAAAGCTAGGTGAAGGGAGAACACCACTCATTTGTTGGATCTATGACTTGCTGGATACCTTTTTATTCTGTGTCCAGTATCATACCCAACTAAGCAATGGTAACTTGGGCAATTTATGTGCTGATGATGGTAAGAATTCATATATGAGCAGACAGACAAACATCTTTACTACACGGAGCTTGCATGTTACTAAAGAGGCTGGAGATGAGGGCTAGGATAATGGCAAGGATGCTGTGCTCAGAGTTTCCTAAGTTGTTCTGGTGGGTTTCCGAAGAGCAGGGTGCCAGCAGAAATGTGGACCATAAAGAGTGTTCTTGGGGTTTCAGATGGGACAAGGACTCTGGTAGGAATGGAACTGGAGACCATTCATGTCACTGTCAGTAGACTCTCTGGGCCTTTTAACAATGTTGGAACTGGTAAGACTCCTGCCACTCTTGAAGCTGAACTAAATGCATTTTTAAATTACCAGATGCCCATGAGTCTTTGGTGGTCAGTGGTGCAATGTAATGGTTTGAACTGGAAAGTCTTCAACAGGCTTATCTTCTACATGCTCAGAAACCAGCTGTAGTGCTATCTGGAGACCATGAAGCCTGTACAAGGGGGCACTGGAAACTGGATAGATGGTACAATGGTTAAGAGCATGGTTCTTACAAAGGCTATGGATTTGGTTCTCAGTACCTACATCAGGCAGCTCACAACTACCTGTAACTCCACTTGTAGGGAATGTCACGACGTGCCATACAATAGAGGGTGTCATACCCTCTTCTGGCTTCCATGGATGGGTACTTGTATGCACTTGATGCATATAAACTTGTGTAAGTGTACACACACACATACAGATACACACACACACACACACACAAAATAATAAAATAAAATAAGTATTATTAAAAACAAAATACAACTATTTGGGGCTGGAGAGATGGCTCAGTGGTTAAAAGCACTGCCTCTTCTGTTGTAGAGGATCCAGGTTCAATTCCCAGCAACCATATGGTGGCTCACAACTATCTGTAACTCTAGTCCCAGGCAATCTGATGCCTTCTTTCTGGCCTCTGTAGGCACTGTATGCACATGGTGCACAGGCATACATTCAGGTAATGCACATAAAATCAGAATAAATAAAATTTGAAAAAAAATCCCAAAACAAAATAAGGGCAAAAAGCCACCTGCTCTGGGACGCTTAGAAACATCCTGAGATTTAGAGGAGGACCCCTGGCTTGGAGATAACAGTGCAGTGGAGGAGTCTGGGCAAATGACCAACCCCAGGGGTGTAAGATGTGATAGAGAGAAGGAAGGAGAGTCAGTGAGTGTTAAGGTCATACATGTTTCAGTGTGTTCCCATGACATGAAAGAAAAGCATACAGCAACCCTAAGAACCAAGCAAATCATCTCAAGGAAGTCTAGACTGTCACTGAAAAAGGACCCACAGAGAGGACACCATCACAGAGATGAATGGGCAAGCACCTTGGTGTAGCAGTGAATGTTCTCCTCGGGGTCTTCTGCTCAGACTTTCCTTGAAGCATAGATGTAAACTCCATGTGGCAGGTCAAAGAATGTTCCCTGAACTTTCATTTGTTCAACTGACTCTTTGAAAGACTTTGTACAATAAAGAAAAGTAAAGTGAAATCCCCACATGCCCACATCTGCCAGGGTGGGCACTTCCATAGCTTGGAAGACATGGAAGCAGGATGTAGTTATCAAATCTTCTTTGTATTTTTTGCTTCTTATGAACTTTTCCCTGGTTCACCAAAGCCTAGGATCACATGTTTCTCTGAGACTTGAGCCAGCATGGGTCTAGCCTGTGTGAGATACACGAGAGTCTCTTGGTATTGGTGGCTTCAGGGCTAGGCCCTAAAATGTTGGGGAGTAGCAAGCCAGTGTTCTCTGGGCTCTGAAACACTTCCTTGGATCTACCAGATGAAAACCTGTTTGAACACCAGAGCCCAACCTTCACCCCCAGCACGTGGCTTCATGTTACTCTTCCTGCTGTTGTTCCTTTCACAGCCATAGACAAGGGAGCTCTCGGAGCTAAAATGCCAGTGAACTGTTTAACTCTGGGGAAAAACTTCCATTTTTTTTCTTACTTTAAGGATATGTCCATTTTATTTACTTATTTATTTGTAGATTTATTGATTAATGCTTATTAAAGTTTAGGAAACGAAAACTTAAAAATCAGACATTTTGACATTCACTTAGGGGAAAAATAATTTTTGTGTCATAAAACAGATGGCATCCAACAGTTGCCCTATGTCAGTCATTGGACCCTATGCTTGGAATGGCTTATCAAATTTACTCTTTAAGTCAAATTGATAAGTGATTATCATCTAGATTTTTAAAAGGCAGAAATGAAGCCTCAGAACTAGTAATGGATCTGAGACCCAGAGCTAGAAAGTGACACTGGGTTCAGTCCCAATCCATGTCATCAGATTTGTGTTGGTATGGAGACAAAATGTCTGGTGTTATTTAATGAGGTTGGTATTTTGTTTTGTTTGACCATGGCTGCTCAGCTTTCTGTCACTGTAACAAGCACTCATGAAAGTGAACTCAAAAGAGAGAAGGGCTTTTTGTTTTTTTGTTTTTGTTTTTTGGCACACAGTTTCAGAGAGTTTGGTCCCTGATGGGTTCTCCGTTGCTTTGGACCTGTGATGGCATACCGTGGAAGAACATGTAACAAAATAAAACCTTACTTCACAGCTGGGAAGCATATAACATAGCTGGGGCTCCACAGCCTCCCTCAAGGACTAGCCCCTGGATCTAAATACCCCTTCCGAGGCTGCCCCTTGAAGGTTCCATCTCCTCTCAATAGCTCTGCTGCTGTGGTTGAATACAAAATGTCCTCTACAAGTCTGTGGATTTGAAGACTGAGTCCTCAGCTGCTGGTGCTGTGGGTCACTGGGGACAGGCTTTTGAAGGTGACTGCCATCTCTATACTCTCTCCTTGTACATACAGGGAAGTTTCTGGAATGAAAAGAAGCATTTTTACAAATGCTGAGTAGGGCACACCCCACAGGAACAAATCATTTTCTAGTGGCAGCCAGCCCTGGAAGGACACAAAAGTTACCCTGGGAGCATTTCTCCAGGAGTTATACTTAGTTTAATATAGGTGTCTTAGAGTTTCTATTGCTGTGAAGAGACACCATGATTATGGCAACTCTTATAAAGGAAAACATTTTATTGAGATGGCTCTCTTACAGTTTCAGAGGTTCAGTTCATTATCATCACGGTGGGACATGGCGGTGTGCAAACAGACATGGTGCTGGAGAGGTAGCTGAGAGTTCTACACCTTGCAGGCAACAGGAAGTGGACTGTGACACTGGATGGTATCTTGAGCATATATAAGACCTCAAAGTCTGCCTCCACAATGATACACTTCCTCCAACAAGGCTACACCTACTCCAACAAGGCTACACCTCCTACTAGTGGCACTCCCTTTGGGATTATAGGGGCCAATTACATTCTAACTACCACAACAGGGCACTGGAAAGTCATTGCCCCTTATTATTGATGATAACTAGGCATTAGAGATATAGCTCAGGTGGTAGAGTGCTGGCTAACACAAAGCCTCAGGTTAGACCTAGTATTATATAAAACCAGATGTGATGGCACCTGCCTGTAATCCTAGCACTAGACGGGTAGGAAGAACAAGGCCATCCTTGGCTACATGATTAGTTCAAGGGCCAATTGGGATACATGTGAGACCTTATCTCAACTAACTAACTAACTAACTAACTAACTAACTAACCAACCAACCAACCAACCAACCAACTAACTAAAATATCACTTACTAAATAAAAATTGTATGTTTAGCGTTAAAATCCACAGATGCTCCTTTGATGTTAGGTGTGTAGCACAGTGTTAGAGGCTTATTTATCGTGTGCAAGGCTCAAGTTTGATGCCCAGCTACAATAAGAATTGGGGGGAGGAGAGAAGATATGCTAGGCTGCTATGGCCCTACAAGAAGACTAATAAGCTAGGCTAACTACCAGAGAGTAGTATATATGAGTATGTACACACACACACACACACACACACACACACACACACACACATCTTGCAATGGCTCTTCTTTCTAAGAACCCAAAGATGAAAATTACAATATTGCTGTGTGTGCTTTGTTTGTTTGTTTTTGTCTTTCAGGAAAGGTTTTCTCTGTGTGTTGCCCTGGCTGTTCTGGAACTCACTCTGTAGACCAAGCTGGGCTTGACCTCACAGAGACTCACCTCTGCCCCTGCCTCCCCATTTCTGTGTATTAATTACTCAAACACTTTGATTAAGAGAAACATTACTGGGCTGGAGAGATGGCTCAGAAGTTAAGAGCGTCGACTGCTCTTCCCAGAGGTCCTGAGTTCAATTCCCAGCACCCACATGGTGGATCACAACCATCTGTAATGAGATCTGGTGCCCTCTTCCATGAACATAATAAATAAATACTTTAATCTAAAAAAGAGAGGAACATTACTGATAATGCCTTCAAATTCACGCCTTGTTCCTCCAAGAATTTATTGAGTGTCCCACCAAAACAGTGTCCACCTGCCCCTGAGCAGGGACAGGGCAGAGGGCACATGAATTAAGGGTAAAATTCAACAGAGCATCTACACCCAAAGGCCACAAAGTATTAAGATGAATTGTGCATGGAACACATCAGATATGTTGGGAGAAGGAGGCTATTAGAACTCAGGATGTCTACAAAACACTTCCCACAGGAGAATTAGAACTCAGCCTAAGAGCATGGCTGGGATCTGGCTGTGAGAAAAGGCTGAGGAGATAGTCCACCTTAGGGAGATCACCGTAGCTAAAGGTCCTAGAGGACCATGCACAGAACACATACATCCTGGGAGTGACATGGGGTGCACAGATTTGTCCTCCAGAGGAATAGAAGATAATTGTAATGAAACACAGTGTCTAAATGAGATGGTCCCCAAGTGTCACAGTGAGATATCTGGATTCTAAATTAAATGATGTGATGTTCCAGCTGGTGAGGTGGATTGACATGGAGCGATTTTGCCACCAGCCCTGACTATCTGAGCTCAATCCCCAGACCCACAAGGTAAAAGCAGAGAATCAACTTCCCCAAGTTGTCATCTGACCTCCACATCCTCGCTGGGTGGCATTTGTGTGTACACACCCATACATACACAAAATAAACAAACAAGTGACTGTAAAATAATGGATGTTCAAAATAAAAGAGGTTAGAAAAAGTCATTGAGTGGTCTTGAGAACCAAGATAAGTGAGGAAAGTTAGTAGGGAAATGTTTGCTAACTCAGGACATAGGAGCCATGAGACCTTGATGTGACCTTCAACTTCATCTGGTATAAAAGCCTTATTTCACAGATGGGGCCAAATTTGGGCTAAAACAAAATCAAAAGCTGCCTGTGCTCTCTGGGCTAGCAAATGGCAAAGCCAGGGCTGGAAACCAGTGTGGTGCTCTTCTCACCCCCCTTAATAAATTCAAATCTCCAGACTTAGACAAATCACGTCCCAGGTTGTTCAAAGAACTCTCAGAACCATTGTCAATAACCTTTGAAAAAGCCTGGAGAATGGGAGGCCTGTTAACGGACAAGAGAACGACAAAGTTGTCCCCATTTTCAGAAGGGGGAGGGGCATATTATAAAAACTATAAGCCAGTCAGCCTGACAATTACCCCTGGCAGAATTCTAGAGCAGAATTTTAAAAAGCTATTTACTCCACAAACATTATTATAATAATAGAAACGAAGGGGAAATAACCCACAATTTCACCACTTTTAACCCATCAACTGAACAGATTATTAAGTAGACTCTTTGTACGTCTTTAGAAAAGCAGAGATCACTCGGAGCCAACCCCAAATCTCTGAAACAAAACATGTCTTCATTTATTCCTTTTTTGATAGGGATATTAGATTGGTAGAGAGAAGAGACATCAAAACTGTCCTTGCTTTCAGCCTGGCCTTTGACAAGATCCATCATAATTGCAGTGTGATAAGACAGGGCTGGCTGAGCGCCACGAGGTCAGGCGAGGCTGGGAATTACACCTGCAGAGTACTGATTAGTGTGTGGAGAAGCCTGAGGGAAATTGGGGCCGTGAGCTCTCTTCTACGCTTTCAGGAGAATATTTTTGTCTTCGAAGGGATAGTCGTCAGATTTTCGTATGACACAAAGAAGAATGGCTGGCCTGAGGGCTGAGCAGATAACTAACAACAGTAGCAAATGCTCATCAGTCACTCAATAGGTGCTATGGATTGTGGGAAACAGACTTTTTCTAAGTAATTATCACATTATACTTGTAACCAACCTAAGAAGAAGGTAGCAATAGTATCTCTCTCCATTTTAGAGATAAAGAAATTGATGCTTGAAGAAATTAAATCTTTGGTCCGTGATCATAAACTAGGTGGGAGTGTGAGGGAAGGAACAGACTTTTGGATCCCAGCATGGTAGCAGAGCTGGTACTAAACAGTTCTCAGTAATTTTCACAACTTAAAACCTTATGACAACATAAGGGTTAACTCCTATATTTTGCTTTGAAATAACTTAGTGGGAAAAGGGCTTGTGCAAGCATGAGGCTCTGAGTGTGGATCCCCAGCACATGAGAAAGTTGAATGTGATGGCACAGGTCTATAGCCCCAGCACTCAGAGGGTGAAGAGGGTGAATCTTTGGAGCTCACTGGCCAGCCATTCTAGCTGAATCTGTGAACTCTGGGTTTAATAAGAAACCCTGTCCCAAAAATACCTAGAGGAATACACCCAGTGTTGACCTCTGGCTTCCACATACATGCTTACCTGCATGTACCACACACACACACACACACACACACACACACACACACACACACACACACACACACACACACACACGATTTCATATACAATAGTGGGAATAGTTCAGTTCTTGTCAGGACATATCCATATGAATAATATAGGAGTTTTAGTTGACCAATAGTTCTAAAGAAAATTCAGTGTGGCATAACCATGAAAGTTAACCACATTTTGGCCCCAACCATAGAAACATAGCAATTGACATGCCACTGTTGGCAATATGTCCAGAACATATTTTATGACAAATCAGCCACACTTTGGCTCTAAGGAAGAACTTTCTAGCTCTTGGAACCATCTAGAAATTCCATGGGTTGCTTGCTTCCCTGAGTGGACAGTTTTGGTATTACTGCAAGAATTTAAACAGATTGGAGATGGAAGGCGGTTATAATGTGGAGATTTATGCAGGCATAGGGAAGGAGACTGAGGCCAGGCCAACTCCTTTTTGATCCCAGGTTTGTCCTCAGATGTTAATGTATCAGAGCTTGGTTGGTGGTTATAGTTCAAATAGGGAACTGATCATCAAACAGCTCATCTAAGAACCTCCAAACGACTCCACTATGCATTAAAACAATCAGTACCTGAATCCACCCAGGCACTAAGTGCTTAAGACATATTCCATATCAGAATGTAAGACTTATAAACTTTGATCATATAACTCAGGAAATCCTCCTGACCCCCTACCTGCCTCTGATTTTGACAGATTTTTTCTGACCTTCTACCTCTGTTTTTTTAAGGGATTTCAAGTTTTAGTTAAGTATCATTACTCTTAAGTACACCATCAAGGATAAAGCAGCAGCATGGCACAGCAGAGCCCTCTGGACGTGGCCTTCACAAAAGCTGGGCTTGTCCATCCAGAAACAGGAATTCTCTGGCTTATTGGAAAGTTTGTGGTTGTGGCCTGGCCGCCTCCTCCTATCAGTAAAGCTGTCGCCTGTGTACCAGTGCCATCTTGTGTTGGAAATCAGCAAAATTTCCAAACACAGGGCAAAAGAGGTGATTCTTTTCTGTACCCAGAACATGCAGCTTGGAAGAAGTCCCCAAATCAAATACTGAATGGCCCTGAATTGTCTAGGAAAGACTTATACTAGGTCCTTTCTAAAACTGGATGTTTTTAGTCCTCAGTCTGGAGCGGCAAGCAACATCCTTAGCATGAACGAAAACGAAAGTGTTCAATGCAAGAGATCACGATCAATTTTCCTTCCTCTTTCCTTTTAGTTTCGCTTTCTTAGAACCCTTGACATGTTCAGACAGGAGAAAACATGTAACTAGAGGTCTTGAGGAAAGCTTAGCCATCACCCGGGAGGGCAAGACAGGAGCTGATGTAATGAGAAGATCCTAATACTCTACAATAGAGGATAAGGGTTTGTCTTTCTTTCTCCTCAGTACAATACTATTTGAGGACTGGTTGCCAGGTAGATCTTGTTCAATGCCATGCCAAACTATTCCAAGTCATATTTGCTTCATTGGGCTCTGAGAAGTAGACCATTATATGCATCTATATTGTAGCTTCGGGCTTAATCGGGATCTGGAATAATGTCAAGAATTATCTATGAGGAATAAATAATATATTAGAACAAGGGTTATGCCAAATCTTAAATGTAGGTGGGAGGTGGCGCAACTGCTAAGACCCTTTCTTTGTGACTTGGGGCCATGAGGTATGTTACAGTGATGTGGCCCAAAGAGCCCAACAGTTGCTGGGGTAAGAGTCTCCATGTCACTTATTTGCACCAGTTGATCCAGACCAGAGATCTGGCCACTTACCCCTGCAGCTTCTTGTCTTCTGACTTGTTTCGGGTGACTTGTGCCTTGTAAGCCACTTGCGTGGGAAAGTGTGGATCTCCTTCAGTCTGTGGAAAATTCCTCAAAGAAAGGGATAGGAACTTTTGCACACTGTTGGCCCCTTGGTAAGGATGCACCTGAGCCTTGCATCTGATTGTATCTTATTACAGTAACAGACTGTAGACTTCCAGAGATGTCAGCAACCTGATGACCACCAAGACCAAATCATTCATTTTAGACAAAGATGCAAGCTCCAAAGTGGGATTTGATTGACTCAATATCATGCAGTTGAGCAGGCCAGAAGTGCTGGAGGCTCCTGACGCTTTTGGTTCACTAACAATGCATCCTAATCTCGTTCGTCCCTTCCCACTGAAGCAGCTAGTCACACGCAAGAAAAGGCTTCAAAGTAGGAGATGAATGTGGCCTTCTGGGTCATAGGAGACAGGTTTATTTAAACATGAAAGGTTATTTTTTTTCTAACAAAGAAAGTGGGAACCAAAAGTATAATGAACCCCACTCCCACTCCCCCCCCCCCCCCCCCCCGGCATAATGCTATGAACCCTGGAGTTTGTACAGAGCTTGTAACTGTGGGCAGAACACCTGGGATCTGGGAATAGTGGGCAACTTTCAGAGTTGGGTTCTCTATGCCCGGAAGCTCTGGAAAGAAAGATGGGGACCAGAGGGAGGACAGATGAGAGGAGAAAAGGCAAGATTCTAGCTTTTCAAAAGTAATGTTATAGATTTATTAATGTATAATTCTCTCACCATATAGCATGCCTATTCACAATGCTCCATTCAGTGGCTTTTAGTATGGAGGTACCCCAGCCTTGAGAGAAAAAGTTAAAGAGCAAGGAAAGCCTGGAGATTGGGGGGGGGGGACTACAACCCCCCCACCCCCAACCTTGAGGGATCTTTCAGAGTAGAGGAAACAGGAAAATACAGCTTTAAACTCAGGTTCTGCTTTCTTGCCTCTGACCTATTGGCATTATTAACCAAAGAGGTGCCCCTAACCACCCCCACAGACTGGGCCAAAGCTCCTCCCACAGGCGTGTGCTTGACTTGGCAAGCAGGAGCCTTGGCCACCACAGGCTCCTAGTGGAAATGAGCGTCTCTAGAGCTGAGAGCTGGGAAGAGGAACAAAGGGCAGGGTAAGGGTCATAGGCGATGCAGCAGTGAGCAACGTTGCTTTCTTTTAAGAAAAGCATATGCTTATCTTGGGAGGCTATCTGGATCCATTTGGGGTTGAGTAGTCAGTCAGAAGTGGGTGATTTAAAACCACACTGAGAAATTGTGTAAGGTAGCAATTGGGGGTTTGGGCTCTGGAGTAAAGTACTATGGCTAAGCTCCTTGCTCTTGAGAGAGCTAACTTCTCCATGCCTCAGTTTCCTTGCAAGAAGAACATCTGTATAATAAAGTAGCTCTTTCATCATGAGATTGTTGGGCAAGAATATTTGCTTACATGCATATACACCTATAAATGCATGGATATATATTTATGCTCGTAGATATGCATATACGTGTAAAGGGCTTACAACAGCATCAGGCAAATGCTTAGTTCCACATGAGCATTGGCTAATTCATTACAACAGGCTCTGTTCAAGTTGCAACCCTCACACACACTCTGTTCCCAAAGTGTCGTCCCCTCCAACCCCCATGCACCCATACATTACTGCTGCTTAGGAGTTCTGCATTGACTATCTCCTGTGCTTAGAACATTTCGTTAGAATCTCTATAAATCCCACATTCCTATCTGCTCTGAGTGGCTCCCAAATGTTACGTTTCCCCAGACCTATCCTGGGTACTCACAATGCTCTTTACCCTGACCTTTGTAATATACTTATCACACTGTATTGTTGCTGGCTTCCTCTCAGCTCCATATCAAGGCCTTCTGACCCCTAGTAAGTAGCACAAAGGTAGGGTTTTGCTGGTTTTGTTTTTTTTTTGTTTTTTTTTTTTTTTGTTTTTTTTTTTTTTAAACAGTTTACTGATCTAAGAGAGAGAGAGAGTGCCCGGAAAACAGAAGGCACTCCATAAATATTTGGAGAATGAAGAATTGAGGAGTAATTCAAATGAGATAATTGGCTGCAATTTCTCAGTGTCCCTGGGTGTGCTCTTAAGGAAAAAACTGGACCCACAGATCTGGGGTGACCTATAAGCGTGGGCAGTCCACCTGCTCTTTTCGCTACTCCAAAGCTTTCTTTCCCTCACCTCCTTCTCACAGGCTTTTCTAGACCACTTTTCAGGCCAGCCTTTGTGTTGGCGAGCTTTCTGTTTTCCATATCAAAGCTTCTAGCACCCTTCCCTAAGTCCTATGTGCTGTCTCCAGTCATTTCTTTAAAGGCCTTTAAAAAACAAAAACAGAAAAAGAACGTGGTGATGACCAAAACCTGAATGTGGCATTCCTGGAAGGAAAGCCCGGGCCAGCCAGGAATGTGGCGGCTCCAGGCTTTTCAGAATGCTGCATCCTCTAATTAGGATGGCCGTGCATCTCAGCTGCTGCTTTTGCCCACTGCTGTGAGCTGAATGCTGATGCCCATCTTTGTGCTTGGATAATTTCCCCCAGCAGCTAAAGCTAATAATCACTGGTATTTTCAATAGAGTCCTTCCAATGAGTGTGGGCGAGTTACTTAGCACTTCATTTTTTTAAAGGTCGAATTTAATTCCTTGTCATGTTTCCTAATTAAAATTTGTGGGGATTGCATTCTGATGTTTTTAAAAGAGAATTCCTTCCCAGGAATGCTTATCTCAGCTTCTGCAAATGTTTCACCTGCTTCTTTCACCTCTTAATTCCTGTTGGGGGTGTTAACTGTCAGACTTCAACAGCAGGGCAGACCGGGGCCTGGCCCCATTGTTGGCTCTGTCTCAGATAGAGCTGGGGCTTTACATTCAATGGGTGCAAATGCGCTTTCTCCAGCACTCCCTCACTCTCTTGTGGCCCCTCCTCTCTCCTTTTGAGCCTTCTTCCAGACCTTTCTGATACAGGAGGCTGCATCAGATCCTTTCCTAGTGCCCTTCAAATTCTGGCTGTGAAAATGGCCTTCAGAAAAGCAACCGGGGAGGGAATGGGACAGGAACATACAGGAATGTGATCAAAGCATGTTACAGGCATGTGGGAGATCATTACAACAAACACCAGCTAACATGTGGTATTGAAACTATAGTGTTCATGCTTGAGAAACTAAACAGTCATGTGGAAGTCCTGCATAGCATTCTCAATAAATTTTCTCTTTAATTCTATCAAATTAAAAGTATCCTGAAATTCAACAGTAGGAATGCTCACTCAGGTAGGAGGCAGAAGTCTGAAGTCTGTGACTCCCAATACCTAGATTTCGAAAAACAGGAAGGAAGGAAGGAAGGAAGGAAGGAAGGAAGGAAGGAAGGAAGGAAAGAAGGAAGGAAGATAATGAAAAAGACCGACAATTATAGTAATATTAATAATAGGTAATGTCTTAACTACTTACTTGGTTCTCTCTCTCTCCCTCTCTCTCATGATCTATTTATTTATTATGTATACACTGTTTTATCTGCATATATGCCTGTATGCCAAAAGAGGGCACCAGATCTCATCATAGGCAGTTGTGAGCTGCCACCATGTGGGTGCTGGGAATTGAACTCAGGACCTCTGGAAGAGCAGCCAGTGCTCTTAACCTCTGAGCCATCTCTCCAGCTCTTGCTTGGTTCTCTCTTCTCCTTATTGGCTTAGGAGAAATCTATCCCCTATCCCTATAAACTCGATTTGAGTCTGTTTTCATTCTTCAGTGCATCTGACTGTTTTCAGGTTTCCCAGTGGGGCCTCTTCTCTACTCCTGGCCTCTGATCTCTCCCTTCCCATTCTGCACTTCTTCCTACCCTCCCCCTGGCCTTCAAAGACCTAAAACACTTCATCACCCAGGAATCCCCAGGTTGTGTTTAGCTTGGCTTATGACATCTCCACCAAAGACAAACACAAGAACGTGAGAGATAAAATCAAGTGTCTGGTCTTCCTTAGAACACAGGTGCCTGTGATCAGCACACAGGGTTGCTGGGGCTGGGGCTCTGGGCCCTTAGCACAATGTAACAGAGGTGCTCCCCTACTGGAAGCTACGCTACTAGAGAAGAAGGAAAATGCAGACAGTACACATGGAAGGTGGTTCCTGGGAAGGCAGTGAGAGGGTGAGCCTCAGTGATTAGAACCCCCCTCCACATACACACACACCACCACCACCACGACCACCACCAAAGAAACTGTGGGAGGCAGTAATGAAGTTTTTCTCCACTGGACTATTTTAGAAAGTCTAAGATTCATTTCATCCTTCAGCAATGTAAGAGTTAAATCATCATAACTTATAACTCCAAATACCCCAACAGGCCCAAACAGGTCATTTCAGTGAGGTGGAGAGCCCCATCCCAAGTATAAAGGGGTCAGCATGGCTGAAGCTAGTGGTTGGTAAGTGAGACTCTCTGGCAAAGGGAACTAGAAGTACACAGTTTCATGTAAACATTCCCATTTCTAAAATCATATTTTTATCACATCTAATTAATATTGTCTATTCTGTTAAAGCCTACCAGCTACTAACTTGTGTCTCAAGGACCAGATATTCATTTGTTCACAGTTCTTCCCCATACTCACTCCTTAACTTCTTAAATCAATAATAAGGAAAGATGTCTCTGAAATTTGTGTAGCTGTTTTTGGTTTCCTTCCTGTTCCTTGGGGATGTGACAGTATATTTTAAAGTGTATTTATCCAACATACATCAACATTAGTCAAGCTCCCTCCCACCCCACCTCTCTGTCAGTAGCCCTACACTAAGGCTTCAAGGAAGTGAAGTATAACCCCCACCCCATAAAAGATTGAGGACGTTGTCCTAACTTCCCTGGTTAAGTTGCTTTGTAAAGACCCACTATGGCTTTTTTTGAGTGGGGAGGGGCTCAGGCTGGGGAGGTTGCAAAACAAAGATTCCCTGTGTAGCCCTGGCTGTCTTGGAACTCCCTCTGTAGACCAGGCTGGCCTCAAATTCAGAGATCTGCCTGCCTCTGCCTCCTGAGAGCTGGGATTACAGGCGTGCGCCACCACCACCCGGCTCCCACTCTGGCATTTAAGAAGATGAATTCCGAAGTTGCTTGAATTGCCACTGCTCACTTTTCAGGGCTAGTACCATACTGATATAACAACTTATGAAAGATAATCAGGATCTCTTTATGCAGCTCAGGTTGCTGCAAACTCTCTATGCCCATGCCCCCACACCCCAAATGCTGAGATTACAGTCATGTACCATCATATGCAGTATAAATTTTAATTCTAAACAAAGGATAGATTAAACTAAGAAAGTCTTATAAAATTAACACACTATGACAAGTAGAGTTCATTTCAGGAATGTGAGGATAGACTACAGATTAGTAAATCTATTTATTCAAGTTATTCGTTATATTGATGACCCAGATTGAAACAGATACAACAATGAAATAGAAGAAACAACTGGTAACATTTAATGCCCTTCCCTGTAGTAAACTAGGGATAGAAAGAAACTGATTTTAGAAATGATAGTGTATTTAGAATATTAAACATCAGTTAGGGACCTATTCTTGTTTTATTACATTAAAGCTGAATGACTATTATCTATAATCTATATAATAACTATTACTCTATAATCTCTGAAATTTTTCTGAGGTTTTAGAATATTATCTTATTTGTAAATGACATTATTGTATGTATAAAATTCACAGATTGGCTGATAAATTACAGAACTAATAAGACATTTTCAGGGTGGTATGACAGATGGTAAATTCACATAAATCAACAGCTTTCCTTAATTATAGCAATGAAAACTATTATACTTGAAAAAAGTTATAAAATATCCAAAACAAACACATAAGAATTGTGCAAATTTATGTAAAAATATCTTAAATGTATTTAAAGATATAGAGCTAGGAGCCAGGGGTATAACTGAGTGGCGGAACAAGTGTTTGGTTTCTGGGTTCAATACTCAGACCTCCTCCCACCAACACATAACCTAAATACTGGAAGAAGTGTGTTCTGAATGAGAACTCACTATTTTGAAAAAATTGTAAAAGAAAATTAGGAGACATTTCTTATGAAAGAGCAAGTATATCAGGAATCTACGTATTATCATATCATGGCATAGCATAGGAATAAGCAGATGGCTGGCAGACAGATAAGAATGTTCAGAAATATATTTCTATATGCATATGCATGCAAATTTAACTTCAAAGCAGTGAGTAAAGAACAGATTATGCTCTGCAATAAATATTTGGACAACTGACTAACCATTTGGCAACATTTTTTGTTAATTCCTTTCTTTCTTTCTTCCCTTCTTCTTCTTCTTCTTCTTTTTTTTTTTTTTTTTTTTTTTGAGATAGGGTTTCTCTGTGTAGTTTTGGTGCCTGTCTTGGATCTCTCTCTGTAGACCAGGTTGGCCTTGAACTCACAGAGATCTGCCTGGCTCTGCCTCCCAAGTGCCAGGATTAAAGGCGTGTACCATCATTGCTTGGCTTTAATTTCATTTCTAAGAATCAGTTCTAAAAAGGTTAATGAATGGATAAATGCCTGAAGAAAATAATGATCATAGTGACTTTTGGGAACATGAAAACCTTGTGTCTATTACAGTAGATTATTTCAGACATGTGTGTAACATGTAAATGGTAGAATACCATCAGTCTACTTTAATGAAATAGATTCATGCCTATGGGAGTGGAAGGATATATTATATTAAAATGTAAAGAATCAAGTTCTAAATCTGTGGGTATTCTTTGACCTTTTTCTGAAAATATGTAAAGAAAAATCTTTTCTCTTACTATTTCTTTACCTTTAAGAACATTCAGCTGACTTGAACACATTGGCACAGGAAAAAACTTGCTGAATAGAACACCAATAGCACAGACACTGAGATTGACAATTAATAAATGGGACCTCATGAAACTGAAAAGCTTCTGTAACGCAAAGGACACTGTCAACAGGACAGAACGGCAGCCCACAGAAGGGGAAAAGAGCTTCACCAACCCCCATTTGAGAGAGGTCTGATCTCCAAAATATATAAAGAACTCAAGAAACTAGACAGGACTGGAGACATGGCTCAGAGGTTAAGAGCACTGGCTGCTCCCACAGAGGTCCTGAGTTCAGTTTCCAGCAACCACATGATGGCTCAGAATCATCTATAATAAGATCTGGTGCCCTCTTCTGGCATACCGGTGTACATACAAATAGAGCACTCATCCATAAGATATATAAATAAATACGTCTTTCTAAGAAACTAGACATCAAAAAACTAAATAATCCAATTTAAAAAATGGAGTACAGATCTAAACAGAGAATTCTCAACAGAAGAATCTCAATTGGCCAAGATAAACTTAAAGAATCCTTAGCCATCAGGTAAATGCAAATCAAAATGACTCTGAGATACCATCTTACACCTGTCAGAATGGCTAAGACCCAAAATACTACTGACAGCCTATGTTGTAGAGGATGTGGAGCAAGAGGAACACTCCTTCACTGCTGGCAAACTTGTATGGCCAATTTGGAAATCAATATGGCAGTTTCTCAGGAAATTGGAAATTAATCTACCTCAAGACTCAGCTATACCACTCTTGGGCATATACCCAAAGGAAGCTCAATCATACCATAAGGACACTTGCTCATCTATGTTCATAGCAGCATTATTCATAATAGCCAGAATCTGGAAACAACCTAGATGCCCCTCAACTGAAGAATGGATAAAGAATATGTGGTATATTTACACAATGGAGTATTATTACTCAGCTGTTAAAAACAATGACATCAGGAAATTTGAAGGGAAATGGATGAAACTAGAAAAATCATCCTGAGTGAGGTAACCCAGACTCAGAAAGACAAACATGGTATGTACTCACTTATAAGTGGATATTAGCTGTTAAGTAAAGGATAACCAGGCTACAATCCACAGGCCCAGAGATTAGGTAACAAGGAAGGATCAAAGGGGACACGTGGATCACCCTGGGAAGGGGAGATAGATGATCTCTCCTGGATGGACTAGGGATGGGAGGGGATGGGAGTCGGGTGGAGAGGGAGAGTAATTAGAGAAAGGACTTGATGGGGGTGGGGCACTCAGGCTCCCAGGAATCTACAAGAATGACCCCAGCTAAGACTCCTAGCAATAGTGGATAGGTAGCCTGAACTGGCCATCTCCTGTAATCAGATTAGTAACCAACTATCCCATTTGTTATCGGAGAGCCTTCGTCCAGTTGCTGATGGAAACAGATGCGGAGATCCACAGCCAAGCACTGGGCCAAGTCCCGGGAATCCTGTTAAGGAGAAAGGAGGACGAACTTAGGAGCCAGGGGTCAGGGTCATCACAAGGGACCCCACAGAAGCAACTGGCCTGCTCATGGGAGCTCACAGACTATGGCCCAACGGCTAGGGAGCCTGCATGGGATGGGCTAAACCCTCTGCATTATGTGTGGTTTGGTCTACTTGTGGAACTTCTGGCAGTGGAAGCAGGTCCTGTCCCTAATGCTTTGGCTGTCTTTTGGGAACCTGTTCCTAATGTGGGTTGCCTTCCCCAGCCTTAATACAAGGAGAGGAACTTAGTCCTACCCCAACTTGATATGCCATGCTTTGTTGGCACCCATGGGAGGCCTGCCCCTTTCTGAACAGAGGTGGAGAAGGGGTAGATTGGGAAGAAGGGGCAGAGGAGAGATAGGGGGAGGGAATGGGAGGAGGAAGGAGGGGAAGCTGCAGTCGGATATAAAATAAATGAAAAAATTTAATTAATAAAAAAAATGTAAGCAACTAACACCGCCCCTCCCCGCAAAAAAAAAAAAAAAAAAAAAAAAAAAATCGGCTGTCTTAGCTCTTTTTACCGAGGTGACTTCAGTGCGTGTACCCATTTGTGACCTTAGCTTTCAAGGCACTAGGTAAATGTGCTCAGAGACCTCTGTACTCGCCACGCTGTCTATAATTTCATGTTATACTTTCTTGCATTTCCAAATTACTTTTTGCTTTCTTCTCTCATTTCTAAAATCCACGAGGGCAGGGACAATATATATGGGTCAGTGTTCACTCCCAAGCCCAGCGACACCTGGCCAATAACTCACTTTTTTCCTACATTGCAAACATGGAAGTACTTGATGTCAGTCAGCTTGTTGCATACACCCTTAGGTATAACTATCACCTCCACTTCCATGGAGAAGGAAACAAAGAGGTTTGAAGCTTGACCCAAATGCCATTGGTCGAGCCGAGCTTCTCAGGCCTAGCACTGGGCCACCACACTCAGTATAAGATGATCTTAATAAATATTGATTCTAGAGGGAAGAACTACAAGCTACCAAGCTTGAGGATCACAACGTGGGGGAGGATGGCTGGATTTAAACTCCTTTACAAACGAGGTAAAAGCCCCGCCCGCGACGACCTGCGCAGACATTCCCGAGGGCGCCATAGGGGCGGAGCTATCGTTTGTGGTGGGCGGGACCACCACTGATTGGCTATCTCTAGGCGGAAGTCCGGAGGTTCGATGGTCCGAAGACGCCAGCTTGTGACGGGGCGGGGGAGGAGGAAGGCTTCCGTAAAGGGTGCCTTTCGGTCCCTTAGCTCCCGGGGACCCTCGGAAAAAGCCCACCATACCGACCTCGCGGCTAGCCCCTCCCTCAGGCTCTCTCCGCTCGATTTCGCACCGTTATGTGGGAAGCGAATCCGGTGAGTAGCCGGCGGGACGGGGCGGGCCCAGTGGGCGGGGTTGCCTGAGAAGGGCGGGAGGCGTTCCCGGGAACTCGCCCCCGCGGTGCCTCGGGCTCCGGGTTTGCGTTCCGGGTCGCGGGTGTCCTGGGCCTCGGGCCTCCTGAGCGTCGCGGTCCCGTGGCTTTGAGCCGTGGGAACATTCGGTGGCCGCTTCCGCGCTTTTGCTTTACCCTTCTCGATTGTAGATTTTACTTCCGGGGGCTTCTCCGTCTTGGCTTTTTCCTTTATTTAATTTTCTGTATTTTGTGTTTTGCTTTCTAATTGGAATTACTGGCTTTCGAACCTGCTAATGTCTTTCGCCCCCTTACCCTCATTGCTCCTTCCCCGGTTTTGAAGCTACAGAGGTTTTAGGCTCCTCTTTATGTACTGAGTCTCAAAGGATGACGTTCTAGGATGTTTTCTTTACGTTATTAGAACAGTGATCTGGAATCCTTCTTTGTTTGCCTTCAGTAAGTAGTTCCTGTGTCTGCAGGCATTTTTGCTACTTTGCTTTCATTCATTCATTCATTCATTCATTCATTCATTCATTCAAACAAACTCCAGCCCGCCACGAATGAGGAGTGAGATCTATTTGTCAAGAAAATTCAGCCCTTGTTATGGGAATATAGTAGTGAGAAAAAAAAACGTACACTCAAGAGCTTAGGAGTTGACTGGCAGAATCACATTTCAAGAAATTTGTGGACTTACTATGTGAAACCTCAGAGGCTGAGCTAACCATTAAGTTGACTTTAATAACCCCACCCCACTGTCTATACTTGAAATAACCCTTTTGCTATAACCAGTAACTCCTTTCTTCCTGCTTCTGGAATGTATTTCCGGTTAAGTTTATCAGAAAATTCCCCGATGTTTTAAAGTTCATACCCAATAGAGATGACCCCATTGATTGGAATTCGGGTGCACATATGGTTCCATTCCATTCCATCATGACAGTCATCAGATATTTTTGATTCATACATTATAATATTGCAATCAGTTCGAGTCAGAGGAAGGTACTTTTTTGGATATGATTTTAGCAAAAAACGATTAGCATTGGGATAAAACTGGCCTATAGATGTTCATACACACTTTCACTGTTAACTATCACGTATCTTCATTTTATATCTGTATCTATGTACATGTATATATGGATATGGAGTCGATTTTTATTGGTAGTCCCTTCCTATTGATTTCCCGCAGACACCCATTGCCAGGGTATAAATTGTGTTCAAGGTCACATACTATAAATTCTCTGAATTGTCTCTATGTGAATGTGGTATGTTTACTGGAGTATATTCAAACTAGAGTATAGTTATCCTGTTGCATAACAAATACTTGCTGAATTCTTGACAGTAACTGGCTCAGTAATGCACTAAGAGGTCTCTGCTCACTCTGTTCATTTCCCCTCAGAATCACACTTAATTTGTACTATTGGGCCGGTTAAACTTTGGTGAGAATTACAAGGATCTAGTGAATGGCTCATGTATTTGGTTTATGTCACTATTTCTTTGTAAAAAAAAAAAAAAAAAAAGGCCCAGTTTTCTGTGAAATCGTAAGTTTGACTAAGCAAGCTGACTTTTGTTAATCATAGTGAACATACAGCCTTGGATTCTTTTTTTTTTTTGGCCCTTTGCATTTATGGGTTTCACTAATAATCTGTGAGTTTCTTTTGACAGAAAGGGCATCTGGAAAGCTTGTTTAGCTTTTCCAGGGAATAAACTTGTCACCCTAAGCCATGCACATCTGGAAAGATTTAAAATCCAAATATAAAAGTAAAACAAACCCCTAACCACAGTGTACTATAAATATCAATGCAGATAATATTTGCATTCCTGGCCAAATTCTCTTTGTAATGATGGAAGGTTCTGTTAAATGATGGTTAATTGATTTTATCTAGTCTCTCTTGTAGTTTCAGATGGTAGCCCCTGCTTTGTCTGCAGATCCACCTTTCACTGTTCTTTTCACAGCTGCGTCTCGCTTCCTTGGAGCTGTCGTTTGGTCTCCATTCTTTCAGACTGCTGTCATTCTTAGCCGTAGCTCACTCCTGCAGGCTGGCTTCTGCCAGCCAGACTTCCCAGGAAGTCCCCAAGAGTCTCTGAATCTCCACATACAGGACTTTAGGTATCTTTGGCAGATTCTGTTTTCAGCAACTTGGATGCCAATTACAGATTTCCCCTCAAACCTTCTTTTTCATTGTTCCTGGAACTGTACACTCACCAGATTTCATCTCTTTCCCCTTTTTATTTTGATTTCATTTTTTGTTTGTTTGTTTTTCAAGACAGGGTTTCTCTGTGTAGTTTTGGTGCCTGTCCTGGATCTCGCTCTGAAGACCAGGCCTTGAACTCACAGAGATCCCCCTGGCTCTGCCTCCCAAATGCTGGGATTAAAAGTGTGCACCACCACCACCCGGCTTTATTTTGATTTCAGTTTATTTATTTGTTTGTTTATTGTGTGTGTGCATAGACAGACAATAAAATGTCAGAGGACCACTTGTGGGAATCATTTTTCTCCCTCCACCATGTATGTGACTTCCGGGGATCAAACTCAGGTTGTCAGGCTGGATAACAAGTGCTTCTACTGACTGAGTCACCCTGCCTTTTTCTGAGATGTTTTTCAGTTATAGTTTTGAACTTAGCTGCACGGCCTCTTGAAACATCCCACCTTTGGGTTTTTTTGTTTGTTTGTTTGTTTGTTTTGTTTTCTTCATAATCCTTTCTTAGTAAGCTCCAAGGCTGTCCTGTGAACATGCCTGCTAAGGGTCATCTTTAGTCGTCACTCCTCTTACTGCTTATCCCTTTGGTGAAACTAAACCCTTGGTCATTAGTTCATTTCACTCAACAAGTCATCAGGAGATGTTTTCTACTTACTAAATAAACATGATTCTGATACTTGAAGAGGGGAGTGCAAACATGAACTGAATCAGAGCCTGCCTGCCCATGAGGGCACTCACTGTATGCAGTGTGACTTGTGGAAAGAAAGTGGTATCTGAGGGTGTCTGCGATGCTGGAAAGACCTGTTGAAGTAAGTTACATTTGAGTAAATCCTTATAGAAAGGAATCATATGAGAAGACCAAAGCAAGCAAAATGACTCAAGCCCATGAAATGGAAAGTAGATGTCAAATACAGAGAAATGGAGAAAGTGCTTCCAAGACTAAATATTGGGATTATATCACTAGCAATCCTCGGAGTCTATTTAATGAGCAAAGGAATTTATTTGGAGGTTAGCTCAGAAGTCAGAATAAAGGAATTTGTCACAGGATCTTGGAAGGGTAAGACATGGTTCAATGATGTTCTCTGGCATGCTCTGCCCTGGTCTATTCCAGCATCCAAACCACAAGGTAGTAAAGAGAGAGTGCTCATATGTATCCCAGGGTTTAAGGGTCCCCTTGGGGCTTGTCATGTACTCCAAAGTCATAGGTAGGCAGGTCTAACAGTTACCTGCCATCTCACTAGGGACGGTGCTTCTTCATGCATGGCTCAAACAACCACCCATTACAACTGACTAGCGATGGAGGGTTGTCCCAGTCACTCTTTACTGTTGCTGTGAAGAGACACCATGGATAAGGCAACTCTTACAAAAGAAAGCAATTAACTGGAGGCTTACTTACCATTTCAGAGGTTTAGTTCATTATCATCATGGCTAGGAATTTGGTGGCATGAAAGCAGGCTCTGGAGCATTAGCTCAGATTTTACACCCTGATCTATATGCGGATGGAGAGAGACCTGACATGGACTTTAGAAACCTCAAAGCCCACCCCCAGTCACACTGTTCTTCAACAAGGCCACACCTACTCAAATAAGGCTACACTTCCTAATCTGTCTTAACCTTTTCAAATAGTTCCACTCCCTGGTGACTAAGTAGTCAAATATTTGAACCTATGGGTACCATACTTATTTCAAATCACCACATTCCACTCGCTGGCCCCCATAGGCTTAGAGCCATATCATAATGTAAAACTGCAATCAGCCCAACTTCAAAAATCCCCATAGTCTATCACAGACCATCACTGTGTAAAAGTTCAAAGTCTCTTATGAGAGTCAGCATTCTCTTCAGTGTAACACCCCTGTAAAATCAAAATCAAAAAACAGATCACATTCTTCCAACATAATGGCACAGATTATACATTACCTGTGGTGGTATTGTGTTCCCCAAAGTATTGTGCACCCTAATAAACTTACCTGGGGTCAGGGCACAGAACAGCCACTAGATACAGAGGCTAGAAAATGGTGGCACTCACAGCTTTAATCCTAGCATTCCAGAGGCAGAAATCTCTCTGGATCTCTGAGTTCAAGGCCACATTGGAAACAGCCAGGCATGGTGACACACGCCTTTAATTCCAAGGAACGATGGCAAAAAGCAGAAAGGTATATAAGGCATGAGGACCAGAAACTAGAAGCATTGGGCTTTGGAGCACCACAGTTCAGCTGAGATTCATTCAGGAGGAGGACTGAGAGGCTTCCAGTCTGAGGAAACAGGATCAGCTGAGGAACTGGCAAGGTGAGGAAGCTGTGGCTTTTCTGCTTCTCTGATCTTCCAGCATTCACCCCAATACCTGGCCTCAGGTTTGATTTTATTAATAAGACTCTTTAAGATTCATGCAACAATTACCATTCCAAAAGGGAGCATAGTAAGGAAATACTGGACCAAAGCAAGACTGAAAGCCAGCAGGGCAGACTCCAAACTCTGCATCACTATGTCTGATGTTAAAGGGCTCTTCAGATCTCCAACTCCTTTCAGCTTTGTTGACTGTATTATACTTTTCTATCTTGAGCTGGTTCCACACCCAGTCTGCAGTTCTCCTTGGCAGGTATCCCATGACTTTGGCATATCCAACATCTTGGTGTCTCCAGTGCAATTCAAACTTCACTTCACGGTTTCACTCAGTGGCCTCTCTCAGCTTCATGCAGAGACACCCCTCACACATACCAGGCCTCAGCAGCTTATCTGAGGAGGGAGATTCCACAAACCCTTTCTATATTCTTGACTCTAAAGCCAGAACCACATGGCTGAAGCTGCCAAGTTCTGCTGCTTAATGGGGCTGAAACTTGACTCCCTCCTTCAGTTACATTTGCATCAGTTTTCTGCTAGTGAGGGTTTCCTTCACTGCTTAATCTTTTCTTTAATTCCTTTTCGAAAGGTGGAATCTTAGCTGTGTTGGGTCTTGCCCTGGGGTCACTACTCCCTTTATTCTGTTTATTCTATTATTCTATTTATCTCCTTGATAAATATGCTCCTTTTCTCCTCAAACTTTATATTTTGTATTTTTCTTTGCCCAGTTTGCTCCTTTTCATTATAGATCTGCATAAGAGTGATTACTAATAACCATACAACATAGTCATTAGTAGACTGTCTTGAATGCTCCACTGCCAACACCATTAATCCAAAACTCTTCAGTTTAGCCTCAGGCAGATTTTTAAGATGAGGAGAGAAAGCAGCCACATTCTTCGTCAAAATATCACAAGAATGGTCCCTAGGCCACTTAATGAAATTCTTCCCTGAAACCTCTTGAGCTGGGCCCCATTGCTTTCACACTACGATCCTCAGTGCTCCTACTAGGGTGGCTCATTAAGCCTCGACTAAAGCCCCAAATCCACATTCCACTAACAAGTAGCTTGGCCAACCTTTCAAAGCAGTACCCACCCCCATTACCAACTTCTGCCTTAGTCACTGTTCTGTTGCTATGAAGAGACAGCGTGACCAAGGCAACTTGAAAGAAAGTAATTAGTTGGGGCTTGTTGACAGTTTCAAAAATTTAGTTTATTATCATGGCAGGGAACATGGTTGCACACAGGCAGTCACTGGAGTAGTAGCTCAGAGTTTTATATCCTGATCTGTAGGCAGAGAGAGAAAGACCTGGCATGGATTTTAGAAACCTCAGAGCCCACCCCCAGTGACACAGTTCTTCCAACAAGGCCACACCTACTCCAGCAAGGCCACACCTCCTAGTCTATCTAATCCTTTGAAACAGTTCCACTGGCTGGTGACTTAGCAATCAAATATATGAGCCTATATGGGGGCCATTCTTTGTTTTTTAAATTTTTTAAATTTTTATTTTTTTATATATTTATTTATTAAATTTTTCTTTCATTTTACATACCAATCCCAGTTCCCCCTCCCTCCCCTTCTCCCGCCTCCTCACCTCCCTCCCACTCTACCCCCATCCACTCCTCAGAGTGCGTAAGGCCTCCCATGGTAGTCAACAAAGTCTGGCATACCAAGTTGAAGGAGAGCCTAGCCCTTCCCCATTAAATCAAGGCTGAGCAAGGTATCCCACCACAGGGAATGGGCTCCAAAACGCCAGTTCATGCACCTGGGATAAGTCCTGGTCCTGCTGCCAGGGACCCCACAAACAGATCAAGCCACACAACTGTCACCCACATTCATCGGGCCTAGTTCAGTCCCGAGCTGTCAGTCCAGAGTCAGTGAACTCCAACTAGCACTGGTCAGCTGTCTCTGTGGGTTTCCCCATCATGACCTTGACTACCCTCCCCTTCTTCTTCTTCTTCTTCTTCTTCTTCTTCTTCTTCTTCTTCTTCTTCTTTTTTTGAATGCCAAATGCCGTTTGTTGAAGGAGGGAGGAGGTCTTAAATACAGGCTTACAGCACAATGGGAGAACCCCGGAGGGCAGAAGTTTGCTTCTGATGTTTGTTTTTTTGTTTTTTTGAGCTGAGGATTGAACCCCAGGTCTTGCTAGGCAAGTGCTCTACCACTGAGTTAAATCCCAAACCCCCGCTTCTGATGTTTTACAATCTTGCATCTAAGCTGTTAATGCCCAATATGCTGGATACACAGACAAGGAGCTTTCCTTAAGCATTCAGGAGGATGGAATCTTGCAGGGAATTAGCATAGGGAAGGATATCAAAGTCAAGGTCGGCAAGCAGTGCAACAGTTACCCAAAACGGGGGCCAGGGCCTTATAGGTCTCCCCTTTTACTAAAAAATGAGCTTCTGACTTAGGTTGTGTGGGACGTCAGCAGGTCACCTTACCCGTCATGGAGACACCTGTCCAGGCCACACAGGCATTCTGTCTTAGATTGGTGAGCACCCCCCAGGCACTACTCGTCTCTGAATACTCATTATCATACAGGCTCAATTGTGTGAGAGCTGCAGAGTTGACTGTTGCCAAAGATCTCTAAGTGGCACTGGGCTTGCAATCTATGTGTTTGACACAGAAAAGACCAACAGAAATCTTAACCCACCCATAGCCGGTAGGCTAAAGGCAACTGAGCCATTCCCTTCCTTAACGAGCCTTACTGCAAACTGGAGTCCTTGTAAGATGGTATCCCAAGAGCAAGTGGAACTTGAGTTTGTAAATTTATAACTTTCAAAGCCAATTGAAATGTATATAATTATTGATTTAAATTTGTCTCACCTAATAGAATGAAAGATTAATTAACTGTGGTAGCTACTTTTGCTGCCAGGGTCTCCACTGTGCTAGCTGTAGTAACCAGTTATGAAATGGCAATCCCAGAAACAGTAGTAGCGGTGGTCGTCACTGTTATAACAGCAACAATGGTAGCAGTGATGTCAAATTCTCTTCTGGAGCGTGTGGGCATCCACTGGCATGGACACAACTCCAGGAACACGAACCACTGAGGCCCCTTATTCTTGATCCCAGCACGACTTAAGCTGACTGCTCTGCAAAAGAACAACTAAGAACCATAAAGGAAAAACAGGCAGCTCACAAGGAGCAGAACTAATGGTCTCATAATGGCTATATTCAGGCTCACAAATTTTAAGGTATCTTCAAAGGGGGCTAAATGAATTTCAGGAGGCCAAAATATGTTGCACAGAGCCACTCCTGAGAAGTAGGTCCTGCTCCAGCATGAATAGGATTGTGAGAATGAAAATGTTTAGCTGGCACGCTACTGTTACTAAATGGAGGTCAGTGATCTTCAGTGTTATCCTTAATCTAGGTGTCTGGTTGACACGTTCTCAAACATACTTGAAAAAGCAGTTACCATACATTACCTTCTGGAGAATCCAACTGTATGGCTGCAGGTCCTAGGCTTACGTTAATGCTTGCCAAAGCTGGCCCTATTGGACTTTCAATCCCCATTAGCATTGGAAGGGGAGAGTTTTTCACAAAGGCCCAATAGGTTTCTGCCATGTTGGGCTTCAGCTGCAGCCACAGGGTGCACTCAGCGCTCAGAAACCAAATGAGGAATTTCATTGTCCTGAGGAAAAACATAAGCAGAACTCTGGGCCCACACCAACACCAGATTGGTTCATGAGGGCCATTCTTAGTCAACCCACCACAGGGGATATGTGGGCATTGGCAGCTGACATGTGGGCTGTTTCCTCTGAGTCCGAAAGTACATTTTACACATAATATTCACAGGTTGGGGTGACGATGGATGTTTTGAAGGTGTAGCTTGTTCTCTTATGATTTTAGGAATAACACAGCTATCTTTGTATTCTTGGCATTCTTTATAAATTGTTCTCATCATGTTTTATAACACTGTTAAACACTCTTATTAATAAAAAGCCTGGAGCCAGATATTGGTGTTAAACTGAGAGATCAGAAGAATAGAACAATCCATAGCCACCAGCTGTTACCTCATCAACTCCATGAATCCTCTGACTGAAATTCTCAGCCTCCGAGAGAGCTACTTCCTGTATACCACACCTATATACCTTTCTGCCATCTTATTTCCTCTTTCTACCCAGCTACATCACTTCCTCTTTCTGCCCAGCTCTATCACTTCCTGTCTGTCTGTACAGACTTCCAGACCTCCATGGTTAACTAGTACTGGGATTAAAGGCATGTGCCATCATGCCTGGCTCTGTTCCCAGTGTGGCCTTGAACTCACAGAGATCGGATGAATGTCTGCCTCCCGAATGCTAGGATTAAAGGTGTATGCTACTACTGCCTGATCTCTATGTTTAATATAGTAGCTGGCTTTGTCTTTAGATCCCCAGGCAAGCTTTATTTGTTAGAGTACTAATAAAATATCACCACATTTATCTCTTTTTTGTCTAAAATAAAAAAAAAAAAATTATAAGAAAAACTATATACAATAAGTACAATAACTATATACAATATATAGGCAATAAATACATCAACAATGTCTAGTCCGTTTGCATTTAACAAATTCAGCGAAAATATCCCATTATCTATCCTATTTTGATGAGTCCAGTTGTACCCAATTCACTTTCTATCCTAACTTGTATTACCAACCAAAAACTGTCTTTTGATGTCTTTCAAACTTACACACTTTATACCTCTTTAGTGAGTTTCTGTTCTGAATTTGTTAACAAGGAAAACTATAACTATAACCATCTAATCTTCAACTTTCTCAGAGACCCCAGAAGGAAATAATATTAACTGAATAAACAGGAATTGCAAACAAGCCACTTCCAAAAACTGTGAGGAATGACAGAAACAGCTGGCTGCCTGGACAGTCACATGAGTTTTCTCGGCAATGTTGGAACATTAATCTTCGGTCTACAGGCTTAGCAGTTTGACAGACTCACCTGTGAAGCAGAATTTTCTAAAGTGCTTTCCTGCTTTGACTTGTCAAGGATCAGCAGTCCTTTCTCTTGTGTCCTGCTGGTCCATTTTGGACCGCATACTGTCAGCAGTCGCAGCAAGGGCATTTTCTTGCCCAGTGGCTAACTTTTGCCACAGTGAAAGTAAACTCCATATGGAGTTTCTTCAGTGCCCATCATCATCTCTGAAGTAGACTGGTACTGCCAGGAGCAGACATGTCTCATTGTCATAAAAAAAATCTGTTATTAAAACATCTTAAATGCCATATTCTGTAGATCTCTAAAGTGTTTGAGGATGAGCTATATATCTAAAATATATTTCTGCTTGACCTTGAAAACATACCTAATAAGTTTGATTGTAATGACTAACTACTAACCTGCATTTCTTTATTATCCTAAATAGTTGGTAATAATTTCCAAGGACTAGAAAATTGCATTACATTGTTAAATGAATTGTATAGGTACAGTACCTTGGACAAGATTAGAAATATATGTACAGTATTTTCTAACAAATCAATTTCAAATTTGTATCAATATACACAATTTGTATGCAGTATACAAAAATCTAATCCAATGTAAAAAAATTTAAAACTAGTAGTTGCCTTTTATAGATTCAGTTATCTGCCTTTTTATCTTATCATATCTATATCTTCCCCCTTTTCCTTTTCAGAGTAGATTCAATAATCTACCCTTTTATCCTATCATTTCTGTATCTTTTTTTTTTTTTTTAAGAGTAATTTTTCTTTTTTCTTTTCTTTTCTTTTTTTGGAGCTGAGGATCAAACCCAGGGCCTTGTGCTTGCTAGGCAAGCGCTCTACCACTGAGCTAAATCCCCAACCCCTAGAGTAATTTTTAATTGAACTGAAACTACGTAAAGATCATTTGTGTTAAGTATCTGTAGAGAATAGCAGAAACAAACATTTAGGAAGATTTATGAACTTTTATATGTGATATAACAATAGGCCAATTTACTCTTTTTCTTGGGACATTTTCCTGGATGATTTGTCCTTTTTCTTCAGATGTCTCATTTGTCCAGTGTTCTTCAGATTCCTTAGCCTTCATTCTCCTGAAAGACAAAAAACAAAAACCCTTCCCCAACCCTAACTTTGGGAAGGTTCCCTTTTGGCAAGTTCTGTCTGTATGAACTGCCGCTTCTGCCATTCCACTTGGCTCCATGCCTCTCTTTCCTCGGTTTTCATGAAGCTGTCCGCTGTAGCCCAGCATTCCCTTAGTCTCAGGGCCCTCTGCTCTCTCCTCCAAATAGAGCTGCTCCCATGGGCAGAGCTGTAGACTTCTTCCTTGTGTCCATTTGCCCTTGGGGCAGAGTCCTTGTGTCACTGTACCTGCATCTGGGGGTGGCAGCCTTATTTTCCCAAGGTGCCATTCTACTCCTGGAGAGGACACTAGGTGAGGGAGTTGGCAGCCCTTTCACCTTCCTGGCTTCATCCTCTTGGCATGAAACTTCTCCCCGGGAGCAATTTGGACTGGCGGCAATCAGGACACAGTGTCTCAGGCTGCCTGGTTTAAATAGAAGTGGACTCTGGGGAGAGGAGGGAGTTTGTGTTCTCTTGTTTTTGTCTGGAACAGAACTTCTGCCTCGTGGGCTAAGGGATATGAGGAGTACCAGCAGCCTGCCCTTCCTCAGCCTGGGGGTTCAGGGGCCCCATCTTTGGCTGTGCCCAGAAGAGGCAGCAGGACAGATGATGGGCAGTTTCTTGTGTGTATCCCATCGCTTGCAGAACTCTCTTAAGCACATTCTCCGGAGTGAAATGGTTTTGAAAGCAGTTTTGCTGGTTGAAAAGCCAATCTTCTGGGAAGAGGGTACACTTCCAGAGTTCCTTATTCTGTTAGGATGAAAAGAAAGGTCAACCCCTTACCAGCTTTTAGTAGCAGGTTTTGGAAACATATGCATGTACATGAACATGTGTACACACACACACACACACACACACACACACACACACACACACACACACACACACCACCCCATGACCTGAGTTCCATCCCTGGGATCCATATGGTGAAAGCAGAGAACTGACTTCCACAAGTTGTCTAATGACCCCCACACATGTATGTGCTATGGTACATACATGCCCACACAAATGCAATAAATAAACAAAATGTTACTTTGTGTATGTGCATGCATGTATGTTTTGAGGCACTATCTCCCAGCATACCCATGCATGCCTTGAACTTGTCTTTTCCTGCCTCAGCCCCAGAAGTGCTGGGAATTCAGGTGTATCATGAGGCTTAGTGCTGATTCTTCTTTATAGAGAGGCAAAGATGTCTTCATCACCAAGTGTGACTTCCTCAAGTATGCTTTTGCTAATAAAATAACTTACACTTTATAGTAACACTCTCACTAGAAATGGTAAGTCTGGAATGCAGCATTGTGTTCCAAGATATGGATCCGGATTTGACTTTGAACTCATCTTCCCTGTTACTTTTCAGTGCATGATTCAGGTGGAATGTGCCCATGTGCTGTGAATACAGCTCTTCATTGGAATGGATGGCTCCACCATGTGCACACTGGAAAATGAGAAGGATGCTTTGCCACTTGATGCTGGCTGTTCTTCTTTGCAGCCTTCTGCACAGGAAGCATCGCTTTCTCCCAGTTAGAAAGAGGAAAATCAGGCCGAATGTGGCATTGTAACTGAACCGTCCCATTCATCTAATGTGCATTAAGAGCTTCTCCGTGTTAGATAACTTGCACGTGCTCTTTTGATTACCTGTAGACGGATCCTGACTAGAACCATCATTACTACAGTGACAGCATTCTAAATTATTTTATTTAAGCCAATTTTCTCTTGGAGCCAAATTATACAAAATAGCCATTCCTTTGGAGAGGAAATGCACTATAGAAGATGCTGTGGCTTTTATGATCTGAAATGAATTGTTTGAAAGAAAGCCAGTGCATCTGTGAAGCTTGGCAGCAAAGGAGATGAGGACTGACTGTCGGTGGAAATGAGGCTGAGGGGCGGGCACCTGGAGGGAGATAGAACCCCAGCATGTCTCAAGGGCTTTAGTAGTCTTCTCTGCACTGTATACTCGGTGATTTTAGACAAAATAATCACATCATTTGCTGCTTTGTATTTTCCCTGACTTTAATTGGAAAGTAATGTCTTCTCTCTTCTGTTCATGGGACTATGGAGGGAAAAAAAAAGTATAAATTGTGACCAAGAATTGGCCTAGCTAGTCAAAGCTCAGTCAGAGTTATTTATGGCAGGGAGTTCCCCTCCTTCCCACCCTCCCTCCCCTCCCCCTTTTCCTCCCCCCCCTCTCCCTTCCTGTCCTCCCTCCCTCTTTTTCTATTCTCTCCTTTCTACCTCCCTCCCTCAGATCTCACTGTGTTTCTCAGGTGGGCCTTGACCTCCTGGACTCAAATGATGGTCCTGCTTCAGCCTTAGTAGCTGGGACAGGCTGCAGTGCTTGGCTCATAGACTGGCCTACAGTGCCAGCTCAGGCCCAGAGTCAAAGCGCAGAGCACACACTGGCCTGTAGCCATAGGAGGGAACCTTTCTGTGACTCTGTTCCTTTTCTGATAGAGAAAATACTGGACCATGGCCCAGTATTAACTTAGGTATTTGCTTCAAGCTTGTCTTTGCAATTTTTCAGGGTATTTCCCAAACAAGAGCTAATCCTGGGTCCCCCTTTCTTTCTTTCTTGCTCTCTCACAGTACAATGGCCAAGCAGTGTGAAGAGTGCTGGAAGAGGAGAGCAGGTGTGTGGACTAGTTAGCAGGACAGTTGATTCTACATTCTAAGTCATCGTCTTTATCATCCATTGGAGACACACAAGGTAAATAAATAGTGCATTCTAACCTGGAGCCCTGATCCCAGGCTCTTCTGTTCTGTTTTGTTTTTTTTCAGCAGCTAATCAACTTGTAAAACATGAAGGAGTGAAACCAAGGACCTATCAGAAAAGTATTCCTTGGGAAGTTGCTGGACATGAATAAAAAAATCAAAATTAGCCCCTTCACGGAGCACAGGTACTCATCCTAACCACCCAGCAAGGAAGGAACTTTAGTTTCTGCTCTGTGTCGGGGAATGTGGCCTAGACAAAATCGTGGAAACTTATCCTGTGTTACACAGCTTTTGCATTTTATATAATGGCATAAAAATACTTTTCAGCTTATTGGGAAATACAGATTCTTTGTTAAAAACAATCAAACGTATAGGGGATTGTGTTTTTGGTATATCCCCAGTGTAGATGTGTATATACAAGGTTCTATACCACACACATCTCTGAGAGATGCATTGTAAAGTGATACGCTTGGTTAACTCTGGAAAAGGAAGGTAAGAGAATGCCTGTGGTGGGCAGACAAGCCTTTGGCTTAAGTACTCTGACTTTTTTGCAAGTCATATGTTAATTGTACAAATGTATTTATTTATTAAATGTATTTATTCATTTATTTATTTTTGGTTTTTTGAGACATGGACTCTCTGTTTAGCCCTGGATGTCCTGTAACTCACTCTATAGACCAGGTTGGCCTTGAACTCACAGAGGTCTGCCTGCCTCTGCCTCCTGAATACTGGGACTTAGGGCATGTGCAACTATGCCCAGAAAGTGCTTTGTTTAGTTTTTTTCTACATCTCCTTTATAAGAAGCTACAAAGCTTCTCTATTGTAGTCTAGACTGGGATGTCACCCATCCAAGTACTAACTAGGTCTCACCCCTCTCAGGTTTGGAGATCAAGCATGTTCAGGTTGATAGGGCCATAGACTAGACTAGTTGTGCAAATTTAAATCAATAATGTAAAAACCTTTAGAGAATGGTGATAGTAAGTCAAGTTCCAATGAAGTTAAATCATTTTGATCAGCCACTTGGTCCCTTTTCTGGTGACTTCATCATAGTTTCCACCCAAGAATGTCAATTCTTTTTTCAAAGGTTAGGTACATATGAATTAACGTTCTAGTCAACATTATAAAACCCATTGATTATGAAGCATAAAACAGTATAACATGTTGCCTGTATGTACACACCCTGAGGCCAGTCTGCCTGAGCTTAGCTTCCCCATTGTGTGACCTCTCTGTCTCAGTTTCCTAATTTCTACCAGGAGTACCTGTCTCATATAGGTTGTTGTTAAATAAGTCGTCTCTACAGTTCTTAGACCAACACTTGACACATAGTAAGGGTTGAAGATTGTTGTCACTGCTGTCATTACCCTCTCAACATCTTGGTGCTTAGAAGACACTATGATAGCTTGTCATATCTATTCAAACTCCTTTCCTGTGTACATGTATGCATGTATTACTCATGCATATATCCATGTGTTTATGAAAGCAAGTATAGATATATTTTAACTAAAACTTTATTATATTATTCTTTCCTTTTATAGCCCTTTTTATGTCTCAGGTCATATTTTAGAAATGTCTCGTCATGACATTAAATAAGATGACTATTTGAAATAGAAAAAACAGATGTATCTGGTCTTAAGTAGTTGTGGTGCAGGGGCACTTGACATTCAAGTGAATGATGGATTATTTCCTGGGGCTCTATGGGTATTGACATGCCCCGTCCAAGGAGGATCGTCAGCCTGATGTGTTGAACAGCACTAACATTTTAAGTTGCTTACCTTCAAGGCCAATCTGCAGATAGCTGTCAAATGTCACTGTGGGAAAGAAGTTGGAACCTGGTTCTTGGTAATGAAGTAGAATGTTCCATAGAAAGCACATTGGTCATTAATGGGTGTTTCCTCCTCTACCTCTCACTGGCTTTCCAGAAGATGTTTCACAAGACAGAGGAATTCTTTCCCAAGAAGATGGAGAGTGATGTGGATGATATGGACACATCAGACACGCAGTGGGGCTGGTTCTACCTGGCGGAATGTGGGAAGTGGCACATGTTTCAGGTACCCTGCCCCAAGCTTCACAGGCAAGGGCTCGCTGGTGTGTAGTCATGTTCATGGAGCCCTGCAAAGATCCAGCCCTAATGGAAACCCGAGTAGCTAGAAGTCTGTTTCTTCCCCGGCAATGGCCTCTTAGAAGCAGTGGTAAGCTTAGACAGGGAGCATGCCTGGGTGATGGACTCCGGCGCATACTAGCACATCCAGGTTTGATCTGATGGAAACAGAGGGTGGGAAGCGCTCTGGGTGTCATGTTAGGTGCTGTATGCATCCTGTGTGTCCTCACAACAGCTATGAAGCAGATGGCAGTGCACCATCTTCTGTCAAAGAATGGGGGAACTCAGGAAAGCTCATTTGCTTGGTCCAAGTTGCAGAGAGAGTTTAACTGAGGCTTGAACCCCCACACAAGAACTTATAGATTGGGGATTTTTTCCCTCCCATTGTTCGGTTATCAGGCTGGTGGAAGGTTTACTTGAGTCACTTAGTGTAATCATTAGATAATGTGTGAAACTCGTGATAACATGTGAGATGACTGTGGCAGAGACCTTCATAACAGTAGCTGTTTCTCCCCTGGATGCCGTTAATCATTTTCCATGTGCAGGTTTGGTTGTGCTCCCTGTGTGTGTGGGAGGTAGAACAGGAGGTAGTAGGCATCCTTCATTCCTCTGTTCTCTGTCACTGTGACCTCAGCTCCACTTCTGTGGCCAACCCATTACCGTGAACAGCTGGTAAATGCAACTTTCTGGTTTGTCTTAAAGCCGGATACCAACATTCAATGTTCAGTTAGCAGTGAAGATATCGAAAAAAGCTTCAAAACAAACCCTTGTGGCTCCATTTCCTTTACTACTTCCAAATTCAGCTACAAGATAGACTTTGCAGGTATGTTTCCCCTCCTAGTTGTGTGTTTCTAGAGTATTCTTAGACTATCGGCACAGTGCGGTCTGCAGCTCAGGATTAGCCAAGATGTCTTGAAGCATGAAGTAAATCCTCCTGTTCTATGCAAAAGTAGCTCTGTAAAACTGCACTGTTAGACTCTTGAGCAGCACTGCCATTTATAAAAGCATGTTTCTGTGTTCATGTGTGTTAACATACGTGGTGTTGGCCGTGTGTTTTGAGTTCATGTAAAGCTCTATAGCTCTTGTTCTCATGTTTTGATTTTTGAGATGAGGTCTCTGTGCATTGCTGGTCTGGTCTTGAACTCACAATCCTCCTGCCTCAGCCTCCAGAGCAGCTGGGATTGCAGGCCTGTACTGCTGCGCCTAACTTACAGTGCTTATTTTACTCAGCACCCCATCCCTGGACATTGATTGGAATTGGGAACCTTTTTATCTTAAACATCAAACTAAATATCAAATGAGAAAGTCACTGGTACCTGGCAGTTGTTTTAAGACCAAAAGGAAGCCAGATGAGATTCCTGTTGGTAGTTTGCTTAGATGGCTGTCTCTTCAATGGATACTGCTCCTGATGTTTCCTCGTTTCACTGGCTCTTTCATAGATGAACCCAGGCACTGTGCTGATCAGCTTCAGTTTAGACCTGTGCCTCTTTGGATTCACCCGCCATGTGGGGTCATGTTATCAGGTGTCTCATGAAAACTGTTGGGTTCAGGCCGTGATTCTCACTCAGGTTGCCTTCACCCACTGTTTATGGCTTGAGGCAAAGGAGATTGGGATGGGCAGCTTCTTAATGACTGCCCATGTGGTCACTCTACATTTGGTCTTCTAGCTGGTCTTTCCCAGTTGCTGAGTTGTCTTTCTGACTGGTGTGCTGAGGATGGAGTGTAAGCCTGAAATGCTTTCCCAGAAGTGGTAAGGGTTTGTCAAGGATAGTACAGACATAGCTAAGAAATACCATCCTACCAAACATGATTTTCTTGCAATTGCTGATTGTCAAGAATGATCCAAAGAATAGATAAATAAGTTAAATTCGAAGAGTGATAACAGTTTCATTTTACTTCCAGTTAATCCTGACTTTAAACAATTTTAGCATCAGGCAAGCAGGCTTCTCATAAGGAATGCTGACATTGGTATTCTGTTCCAGCAGAAGGCGTCTGGCAGATGCTATAGTGTTCCGTGCTAGTGCTGTATACAAGCACAGTTCTGGAGGCAGGACAGACACAGTGTGATATACACAGACTTCAGGCTTTGTAAAGGGGGATACCATTGTTGAAGTGTGTGGTAGGTAATTCAGCAGGCCCCTTGTGACTAAGAATATTCACTGGTGAACTATACTCTAAGATTCCTAAGTGCTTTGTAGATGCTCAGAATATAGTTCACTAGATAGGGTACCTTCTTAGTATGCATGAAACCCCAGCACATCATAAACCAGGCATGGTGGTGCATGCCTGTAATTCCAGCACTCAGGCTGTGGAGGTAGGAGGATCACAAATTCAAGGCCAGTCTCAGCTACATAATGTGTTCAGGCCATTCTTGCCTCCACGAGACCCAGAATCAAAAAAAAAAAAAAAAAAAAAAAAGATCTTTACTAAAGTATGGCAGTGGTGTGTGGCAACAAACAAATAAATGGTGCTGCTCTAAGGTGCAGGTGCTAGCATTTCCCACAGCCTTCCCAGGACCTTTAACCCCAGCCATCTTGCCATTGTCCAGCTTCTCTCTGTGAAGGACATGGAGACAGCTGTGAAGAAGACTCCACAGGTTTTGTGCCATGTCCTGAGATGATCTTGCTTTTCCCTGAGTGGTGGCAATGCCCTAGTGTGCTGAGTCTAGGAGAATGCAGGAGTGGCAGAGCCCACATTTGACAAATGCAGTGGCGTTTGTTAAGATTTACTGCTTGCCTAGAGGATAAACGGGACCTGGTACATACTGCCAAGGCCATGGCAGAAGATGCTAACTAGATAGTAGCCTCTGTCACTGTGATCTTTGTGTAAATATGTGTTGTCTCTGGTCAGGTTTTCTTTTCCTTTTTCTTTGGTTTAGGTGCACAGTTTCAAGAAGAGTAAAGAAACACGCATTTTTGAAATTGTATGAGTTGTGCAAATGTTATATGGAAATGTATCCCTTTCTAATTTCCAAATTCTTAGAGAAACCAGAATGCATTTCTCCATGGAACAAATCCAATGGAAGATTTAGTATATGATGTCTTTCTATGCTTTTAAGTTTCTGCCTTTAGAATTCTTGTGTTTTAGTGACAGTTTACCTGAGGTGTCATGCACAACAGGACACCCTGCACATAGAGCAGGGTATGAGTGAGCATCATGGTGTGGCCCAGATCAAGCACTGGAGCAGGGTCCTGCTCTGCACCTTTACAACGTGACGAATAGGCGGATGATGAACGACCTTAACTACCCAGCTGTCAGCTCCTCCCAAAGCCACACGGCCACCATATGTTGTGGCTACTAAGCTGCATGACACTTGGGAACACTGTGTGTTTCTGTGCCTCATCTGATCTGTCTGTCTTTGTGTTCAGAAATGAAGCAGATGAATCTCGTCACTGGAAAACAGCGCCTGATAAAAAGGGCTCCTTTCTCCATCAGTGCCTTCAGGTATTGTAAATGGGGAGCGCAAGGAGCGGGGCTTCCTCCCCTGCTTTTTCCTACTCTTTGGCAGAAAACCAGGTAGACCAACATTCATCTCATGGACTAATAGTGATCTTTGCACTATTAAACCTCTCATTTGCTGATAAAATAACCATTGTCTTTTGCCATTGTTTCCTTTCATTCTCTTCTGTCATATGGATGTCCATATATATATATATATATCTTTTTCTTTCAATTCTTAGACCAGTGTGCATGATAATTATAAGATGTCATGTGTTTTATGTTTAAAACCCTTAACATGGCCTATTGAGCTTAAGTTTGAATTTGAACTGGACATACTCTCACAGAACTTTCCAGATATTTGACCATAAATCCCAGAGAACTGCCCACTTTGTCTGCCCCTGCACTAATGTAGATCCCTGTTGAGCAACTCTTAGATATAACGCCAGTCCACGTTGACTAGAGACCTGGGAGGATGCTCTGCCACCGCGGCAGTCTATCTTCCCAGCATCCAGCTTGAATGTTTTCATTTTGCTTCCGTTGCCATATATAGACTAAAAAAACAAAAAAACAAAAAACTGTGAAGTGCCAGAGGCAAATAAATTTGTTGCACAAAGGAATGGAAGACAAGTGGAAAATTTCAAGAGTGTATCTCCTATTTTCTAGAATGATTCCTCAAGTGAATGTCAAGTTCTTTCTGTTTGGAGAACTTCAGATGCAGCTGGGAAAGAAAGCGATAGTGTGTGAATTGTAGGGAATGCCCTTCTGCAAAGAAAGGACTTGAAGGGACTAGTAAGGAAAGAAAAACTTGCAGTGTTCTTTCTCAACATGTTTGGCCTATATTTTAACATCACGATTTAAAAGATAATGAAGGCTTTCCTGCATCTGGCACACAGAGAGTCTGTTCTTACCTGCTACATCATGTATGCATTCCTCAGTGCCAGGAATAGAATACAGGAAGTGAGACACAGTAACAGGAAGTGTTTCACAGTTGTGTGTTGGTATAGCTGGTATCCCTTCGAGGGGGGTGAGAAGTCCATGCTAGGGTCAAACATTTTCTTCCGTCCCAGGGTGTACCAACTGTAAAACAAAGGCAGAAGGGGGGGCGTACACAGCAGAGGACAGCAACTGAGGCATAAGGAAAGGGGGGGACTGAAGTGTGAAAACTAAGGGATGAAGGTCGGGAGCTGCTGATGCGGATGGCACTGGGCACTCATCACAGGCCTGGTAAATGTGTGTTCTGCTAAGCCCTGGGTCCATACAAGTTATTTAAACTTTCCCCCATAGCTGAAAGATGCATTGTACAAAGTGCGAAAAAATGGAGAGCTTTCAAAAAATAACTTAGTGTTTAAGTTAATTTAAATAATATTTCCTATAGTATTTGAAGTTCTTCTAGGACTCTCTTAGGACAATTTGAATGTTCCTACAATCACACTCATGATGAAGGAAAGTATGAATTATGCCAGAGTCCTTTGTTAACTGACTGAAATTCAAAACTGGAAGAAATGCCTTTCTGGAGAGGTTGCTGGAAGATAGGCACCCTCCACATTTCTGGTGAGAAGGTTAGTAAGTACAGTGTTCCAAGACTCCATTTAGATAGTATCTTACAGCCATCAGTAAATGCATCCTTTGACTCTGAAATGCCACTTCAGAGATGTCATTCTCTAATAAATTACCGGGCATATGAAATGACAAATGGACAGATCTGTTCTTTGCAGCATTCCGAATGGAGTAGCAGAAGCTGAAACAAGCCAAGTCTCACCAGAAGTAAGCGGCTCAATAAACTACAGTTCTGTCTCCAAGCTCTTCTGTTATTTGGGCCCCAAATCCTAGGGAACCACCCACTTTGTTCCTGCACCAATGCAGAACCCTTCTGGGCAGTCCCTAGATGACACATCAAGCCCCTAGTGACTAAAGAGGCCTAGGGAAGATGCTCCACAGTGGAAGTACCTCAGCTCCCGTTCGCTGTGCCTGGGCTGCACATTACCTCTTGCTCCCCAGCCATGCACAGATGAATGGAATTGTGTGTGTGTGTGTGTGTGTAGCAGAGAAGGCATTTATTAATTGAGTGTTAACTGAGTGTCTGCCATGTGCTGGGATTCCCCTTGGCCCTGGGAATGAGGAGATTGCATACATATTGATAAAGATCATGATAAGAATTGATTAAATGAACAGAACAACCTAGGGGCAAAAATGTGTGCTTTGTGCTACCATTTGTGTTGAGTAGAACTTGGCTTTCTGAAGAAGGAAGCAAAGGACATCTGGGTCTAGAGACAGTGACTATGTGGAGGAGGAGTGAAGAGTAAGAAGTGACCAGGACACTGCCTGGAGTAGGGACAAAGGTTCCCACTCTGTACTTATTGGCACTTTTAATATCTTCCTGAGTGGTTTCCAGCACTTACACAGGCAGCTCACCACTGACTGTGACTCTAGCTCCAGGGCATTGGATGCCCTCTTCTGGCTTCTGCAGCCACCTACACATGTGCAGCACACTTACACACAGATACACACACACATACAAATAAAAATCTTTTAAAAATTATGTATTGTATTGGGGTTCCCCCCATAATTTAACAGAAGTGAGCTAAGGATAGGTTTGAGGTTGGTTAGTTTCATCCACTAACTTTGAGTTCCCGAGAAAGGTTAGTGTACCTGTTTTACATTTTGCTGTTGAACCTCCATTGCCACCATCTCTGTGTTGGTGTCCTGTGGCATGACCATGTTACATGACTTTTAAAGATTTGCTGCCGAGCGATTGACTGCACTCAGCAAGTCAGGGTGCTCTGTCTGAGGAAATAGGAAGGGAGGGCTGAGTCAGGTCATAGAGGACAGCAATGGCTGGTAAAATTTCCAATTTCATTCAATACAAATATTGTAGACGCTTCAGATATTTTTCTAAGTCAGCCTAATTTTTCTTAGAAATTCCTTTTCTTTGGCTAAAATATAATTCACATTTTATGGAAATGTCAACAAAAAGGAATTGAATTAGCAGTTTTTGAAGTGTTGAAGCTATGTAGATTTGTATATTCCTATCAAAATTTATAACTCAGCATTTAAAAATTAGGAAAGTAGACATTCAGTAAATATTTCTAAGTGAAGCCAAAGGTTAAACTTAATTGAGTTTGTCATGAATATATTGCAAACAGAAAACTCAGCCGTGGAGAAAAGGCTAAATCCCCAACACTAATTATCTGCTTCTGAATCTCTGCTCTGTCTTTTGCTGTTTGAAGTTACATCTGTGAAAATGAGGCCATCCCCATGCCAACACACTGGGAGAATGTGAATACCGAAGTTCCCTACCAGGTAAGGGCAGAAGGACTGTTGGACAGGCCATCCTGGGCCAGCAGGTGGGAAAACCACTGTTAAACTCTGCAAACATCTTCTTCCAGCTGGTTTCCCTGCAGAACCAAACCCATGAATATAACGAAGTTGCCAGTCTCTTTGGGAAAACAATGGATCGGAACCGAATTAAAAGGATTCAAAGGATTCAAAACTTAGACTTATGGGAGTTCTTTTGCAGGTAAGTGGGTTTCCCATCTCTCTTTTCTCCTTGTCTCACTCTTCCAAATTGTAGGGATAGCCACACAAGGTTAGCTGTGTTCTCTCGCTGTCCTTCTCTTGCCATGCCTTAATTTTTTTTTTACATTTATTTTATTTTATGTGTATGACTTTGTCTGTGTGTATGTCTGTGCATGTGTGGTGTCTGTGGAGGTCAGACAGGGCATTCTGTCCCCTGGTACTGGAATTAGAGGCAGTTGTGAGCCTATGTGAGTCCTGCAAGAGACAAAATCCTCTTAACACCCAAGCCATCTCTGTGGCTCTTGCTGGCCTCTCAGCCCTTTTCTCCATCCTTAGAGAGCATAGTCTCCTGGAATGCATTCAGCCAGCCAGATGGGAGAAGCTCCATCTTCGCTAGGTCTGAAACTGCATCTTGGTTGAAATGGAGCTCTTTAGCTTTGCTGAAGCTACTTGCCTCAGCACTTTAGATTGAATTAGAAATCTCTGGAAATACTGACTTAAAAAAACAAAACAAACAGTTCATATATCCTTCCTGCAGCTCTTTGCTTGTTTTGTTTGAAAGAACACTTTACAATTTACCTTCAGATTTCTTGCTTCACTCAGTTTATGCTCTGGATTTAAAAATCTCTATTCATTACTAAATCTACTTTAGTAATGATTGTTAGATTTCTCAGTGTGCCTTTAAATATAAAGCTTATTACTTAAAACTTAATTTGTTACCCAAGTTAACCTGTTATGTTGTACTTTTGTAATAAATAATATTTAAATAGTGGTTTTCTGAAATATTTTAAATAAACATTTGTAGATGAGATTTGATTTCTGACATTTTTGTTATAAGATTTTAATGATTTATTCAGAAGAATTTCAAATCACCAGAGAAGTAGAATTCTACCATAATAAGCCCTGTGTACTTGTGATCCTGTCCAACATCTGTCGGGGTTTGCTACACAGGCAGATGAGGAGGCACATCCCTGCTAGTCCAGCACACAGAAAGCTAAAGCAGAACTGTGAGTTCAAGGGCTACAGAGCAAGCTGGAGGCCGCTTGCACTACTATATAGTGAGACTGTTTCAAAAAAACAATCAAATAAACATTTGCCAAAAACAGACCAAGATTAACCACACATAATCAGTTGCTTTGTTATTGGAATGTATTTCTGTCCCCCATTTCATTTGCATGTACTTGAGAATTAGGCTGGTTTTCCTTTGGTAATTGTTACAGTTTTGTTTCCTGTTGCTATGGTAAAATATCCTGACCAAAACAACTTAAGGGAGAGTTTATTTGGCTCACAATTCCAGGTTACAGTCCATCATTTCAGGGAAGTCAAGGTGGTGAGAAAAGTTAAGAATATTGATGCGGGCTGGAGAGATGGCTCAGAGGGTAAGAGCACTGGATGTTCTTCCAGAGGTCCTGAGTTCAGTTCCCAGCAACCACATGGTGGCTCACAACCATCTGTAATGAGGTCTGGTGCCCTCTTCTGGCTGTCAGAGGTACATGCGGATAGAACACTGTATATACATATAATAAACATCCACAGTCAAGTCTTGAATTAATGAATGTGTTCTAGTGCTCAGCTTGCTTTCTCCACTATTACCTAGATTCTCCTGTCATCCACACTGACCCATTCCAATTAACTTAGTCAAGAAAATCCCTCAAAGGCATGCCCACAGATCAGCCTAATCTAAAATGCTCCTCGGGCTGGAGAGATGGCTCAGCCATTAAAGGCTAGGCTCACAACCAAAAATATAAAATGTTCCTCAATGAGACTCCATCCCCAGGTGACTCTACATTATGTAAAGTCCTCAATTGAAGCTCACCATCACAGTAATGGTATATGGAATTCTTCTGTGGCTCCAAGTCTCTGGGCCTCAGTTTGTTCCAGATATCCTTGTACTATAGCAACAGTACAAGGCTTTCAGCTTGTGCTTTTTATAGTCTTGAGTGTTTACCAAAAACCTTATATTTCTGACAGTCACTGAATTTAAAAAGGTTTTATTCAATTTGTTTTGGGAAAAATAGAAGCCTCTGCTCCCTATGATTTTATTCTTTCAGTGATTCAGTTAGTTTTTCTAAAGTGAGTTGGTGAAACTTACTTATTCTTTAAATAATTAGATTATTTAATTTTATGTGTATGAGTTTTTGCCTGCATATATATATGTGTACCACATGCATATCTAGTGCCCGTGGATGTCAGAAGAGGGGGTCAGGTCCCCTGGAACTATAGGTGGTTGGGAGCTGCCATGTGGGTTCTGGGACCTGAACCAGATCCTCTGTGAGAGCAACAAGTGCTCTTCACTGCTGAGCCATCTCTGGAGCCCCTGTTGCGATTATTCTTAATTTAAGTCTCTGAGATGGAGTTCATACTCATCTTCTTCATACTTCAGAGCTCTAAGTAAAAGCATAAAAATGTAGTGCTGAACCCTATAGCATTTTATACTACGAATTTACTAGAAAATGTCCTTACTTTATGCCCTTTGTGATCTTCTGTAATGTCAGCCCACAGACACCGGCCATGACAGTGCAAACTACCGAGGCTTGTGGTATAGGCAGCCTGTCACTCTGAAATCTTTCTGCAGAACTAAAATAGCCTCACCGGTCTCATTGCCATGTCAGCTGTAACTCATCATCTGTAACGATAGCCAGGCCCTGAGTGAGTCCACCCTGCTACATATTATACATGCCTTTCCTACTTCTCTCCTTCCTCTGCCCAGCAAGTAGTCTTAGCCCCCACTTTGTGATAGGCAGTATTCTAGGTCCTTGGGATTTGATGATATATAGGTCTGTAGGTCAAAGAACCAGGCCACTGCTATGTATGGGTGAGCACAAAGATGTATGGGAACACAAAGTGAGGGCATTGATTCACCCTTGCCCTAAAGGAGGGTGAATGGGGGTACTAAGGAGAGCTTCCTAAAGCTGGTGTTATTTACACTAGGCATGGGCCAGGGAAAAGGAGGGCATCTTAGACTTGGGGGCATAATGCCAAGATGTATCTAAAAATTGGAACACAGAAAATTCAGAGACTTTCAAATAGACTGTGCAACTTCCCTCCATAGCTCTGAGTCAGATTGTCCGGACCATAAATTAAAATTAGCAGCACTTTATAAGCCACACTAGTCATGCTTTATTGTTGTTTGTTTTTTCTGAAACAGTGGAAAGTCTGTAAAACTTCGGGTGGTTGAGAGAGAGAGAGAGAGAGAGAGAGAGAGAGAGAGAGAGAGAGAGAGAGAGGTGGTATTGTGTTCCCCAAAATATTGTGCACCCTAATAAATTTATCTGGGGTCAGAGAACAGACAGCCACTAGATACAGAGGCTAGAAATGGTGGCACTCATGCCTTTAATCCTAGCATTTCAGAGACAGAAATCCCTCTGTATCTCTGTGAGTTCAAGGCCACAGTGGAAATAGCCAGGCGTGGTGACACACGCCTTTAATCCCAAGAAGTGAGCCTTTAATCCCAGGGAGTGACGGCCAAAAGAGAAAGATATATAAGACGTGAAGACCAGAAACTAGAACATTTGGCTGGTTCAGCATTCAGGCTTTGGAGCAGCAGTTCAGCTGAGATTCATTTGGATGAGGACTCAGAAGCTTGCAGTCTGAAGAAACAAGACCAGCTGAGGAACTGGCAAAGTGAGGAAGCTGTGGCTTGTTCTGTCTCTCTGATCTTCTAGCATTCACTCCAATAACTGGCCTCAAGTTTGATTTTATTAATTAGACCTTTTAAAATTCCTTTGGTAATGAGATATTTTTGATTGTCCTGTGGTGGAGTGTAGGGGCTATTGGCAGCTGGTGGATAGAGGTCAGGAATGCTAACAATCTGACAATGTGCAGATCAGCCTCCACAACAACTTCTCCATCCCCAAATAGTGTTCTACTAAGGTTGAGAAGCTTTGGTGTAAGGAATCAGAGCTTGAAGCAGGGAGAGCAGTTTAGGAAATGGTTTCTGTAATTAAACTGAGACACTTTGGACAGCCTTTCAAGCAAAGTGGTGTTGCTGTGTCGGAGCAAAGGCAGCAGTTTGGAGGAATTGACAATGTAAGATCATAGGGCTTGGTGTATGATTCTCTGTGTACACTGGGTGAGTGAGAAAGACAGGTAGTGCCACTCCCAGATCCTGGTTTGTCTTACTTGACTAAAGGAATATGAGTAGACAGAAGATGTGGTCTTCTGTGTAGAGACCATGGGAGGGAGTAGCAGCCGATACTCTATGGTTGCATCAGGAAATTGATGTAGACTAGTGATGAAGGCTAGAAGATATGGGATGCTAGCAACCAGGAATGATAAGATGACCAGAGAATGTGTGTATACATTAAGAAAAGAGGACCAGACTCTGGAGAGGATGAGCAGAGGACAGGAAACCAGTAGACCATAGAGTTGCAGAAGCTAATGGAACCAGAGGGATAATCTGCAGGGTAGCACCCTGAGGAAGTACCAGGGAAGATGCATATTAGACATGTTCTTGGAGTTTGCAACAGACCATAACGAAAGGGAAAGTAATATTTGATGTTGTATCATGTGGATAAGTAATGGTTGACAACTCCTTCAGGAAGTTTGGCATTGGGAGGTGGAGAGGAAATAAGGAAGTGGGTAAAGAAAAGAGTACTTTTGTTTTGTTAGGGTTTATTATTATTATTTCTTTAATGGTTAACATTATAATTGGAAGAAACTCACAGAAAAGGAGAGGTGAGAGAACAGGAGGGGAGGGCAGTTGATTGATTAAACTCTCAAAGAGCATGATGGGATGAGATTCAATGACCATGTGCCAGAGAAGAGGTAGACATGTGTCCAGTTAGACTTATGTGGAGGGGAAAGCCTGGCTATACTACAGACTCTAATCCTCTCAGTTTCCATGGTGGAATAAGTGAAGTCACCTACATAGAGTGAGAAGTCACCTACATAGAGTGAAGCACTGTGGAGATGTAGATCAGAGGCCTAGAAAAAGGAGAGACTAAAGTGCCCACTGTGGGAAGTGGGGTAGAAGAGCTGGGAACCACAGGATTCCCACACTGAGGGTTTAGCTGAAGGTGAAGGTAGAGCATGTGGGTGTCTGGAGGAGTCCAAGAGGAGTTGCACGAGATTTACTGAGAGGGACAGTGGAAGAGCAGCAAGGTAAACATGGCTGGAGCAGCCAGAGTATTAGAGCAGTACGAGCCCCGTCTTGATAAGTATGTGAGCTTTGATCAACAGAGATGCCTGGCCTGGCTGTGTATCAGAGCCCTCTCTGGGACTCTAACAGGTAGAGGGATCCATCACCCAATCCGGATCCACTGACTCAGAACCCCTGATTCTACAGTGTTTCTGATCTTCATCTGGAATGGAAGACCACTGGTCTAAACCCAGATGAATGTCCTCAGTCCAGAGCATGGAGACACTGCTTCTCTGCGACAGTGTATGGGCCAGAGACTGGGCTTTTTGGAACCTTGATCCTTAGAGGATGGGGATATTGAGACAGCTTTGAGAGCTGTGTGCCACAGTACTTTGTGTAGATTGAGAAGTAAATGTGATTTGACCCAGTGGGTAGGGTTAGGAAATATTTACTGTAGTTAGTCTAGGTTTTTCCTTACAAGTTTAACTCAGGAGTCAGGTTTTTGGAAGACCAAAGGTATGGTTTGTGAGCCCCCATTTCCTGGCTTTGTTAGTAGGAGTGCAAACCTTTAACCACCCAGTCTACTCTGCCTCTGGCTGGTGTATGTGCTCCTTCCATTCCAGTAGCCATTTAGTGTTTCATGGCCTGCGGATGCTCAGTGCCAGACTGTAGGTGGAGGTTTTCTGTGTCCCGGCAGTTGCTCCCAAATAACTATAAGAGACTTAATAGAAATTATAAATGTTTGGCCAATAGCCCAGGCTTGTTACTAAGTCTTACAACTTAAATTAACCCATTTCTATTAATATATGTATTGCCATTATCTGTCTTTACCTGTCCTCTGGCATGTTTTGCTCCCTCTGTGTCTCTTGGCAACTCTTCTGACTCCGCCCTTCTTCCCAGCATTCTGTTTGGGTCTCCCCCTAACTTTATCCTGTCCAGCTGTTGTCTAGTCAGCTTCTTTATTAAGCCAATTATGGTGATATATATTCACACAGTGTAAAGAAGTATTCCACACAAGATTCTTTATTTCATGGTTTATAATGCCTATGAAATGCACATTCTAAACCATGATTCACTTTAACCTGTGTCTGGGATGTAATGACAAGTGAGCATCTTTTTAAAACACCTATGTATGTGTGTTTCTACATGAATTTATGCATGCCACAGGTGTAAGAAGCCAGAGGGCACCAGAGCACTTGGACCTGGAGTTATAGGTGATTATGAATCATTTGGTGGGGTGCTAGGACCAGAACCTGAGTCCTGTACTAGAGCAGTAAGTGCTTTTAGCCTCTGAGCCTATCTCTAGCCCCAGATATCTTCATTTGTTTTTAGAATGGAATCTAGGTATTACAGCTCATAAAACTTGACCTTAGAGGTAAATGTATTAATCAGGTGTTTGCTTTCACAAAACAACCACCACCACAATATGGATTAATGAATACCAAACCTAATAAGGAAAACCTTTTGGATAATTTAACTCAGCCTCTCTAAGTGGTTGAGAAAGTTTCTTATGACGGAAACAGTATGTTCCAGGTGATGGTACAAAAAGAATGAGTAGCAGGTGATGAGAAGTCTTGAATGGCAAGCTTGCTGCTTCAGCCCAGCAGTGTCATCAGGCACTTAAATGAAGGTGTAGGTTGCTTGTCACACTCAGGCAGCTTGAATTCTGAGTGAACTTAGAGTCCGAAAGACTTTGGGAAGTTGGAAATGGACCAAAACAGATAGTTTACTTTTTTAAAGCATTCTTTTCCATTAGCTGTTAAGTGAAGGATATGTGTGTTGTTAAAAAATAATGAGACAGTTCATACCCACAGTCTTAGAAAGAGAGACTGGGGAGAATTTCTTAGTGGGAAATGTGCTGTTTTTGTGTGGGTGAAAGAGTAGCTTGATGCATGCCCTTCTGTATGAGCTGCGGTCTGCAAAGACAGTTGCTCTAATCACAGCCCAGACACTGAAATTTGATAAATATTACTAAACGACCTCTGAGGACTATGCATTTTCATTTCTGTCATCATTTGAATGCATGCGTTTTAGTCACCTGTTAAGATAAAATTTGTCAGTTTATAATATAGGTATTTTACTTTGCTAATTAATTTTTACGTTATAAACTGAAATAAGTCTAAAGTATCAGGTTTATCTGTCAGTTCCGATATGATTAGCTGGGAGAGGTCTGATCTGAAAACTTCTGAGAATTTTACTTGACTGTACATGGTATGGAAGACATATCGATGACACTGTTAACCCAGTGCACTGTCTCTGGTCACACCAGAGGCTAATGATAGCTGGGCTGGGGCTCTGTTCCCTCCTAAGGTTTGTAAGCTAAGAGGTAGCCAGAAAATTCTGGTTAAGTAAAGATGTTTTGCTGTGGAGAAGGGGCTGGAAGGGTGAGGAATAGCTGGGGGGATAATGTGTGTTTCCCAGATAACAAAGCTGAGGGAATTGCTCATAGCTTTTTGGGAAGTGGTTATCTGTGGAGTTATTTTATAAAAGAGAAGGACTGTTGTATGTTTAGAGGAATGTCATAGGCCAGTCAGTAGATGTGAAAGTGGATTCTAGTTCATTGTTGGGATGAATGCACTTTGTAGCAGTTACTGTTGGTCACAGAATGACCCAGCCACAAGTCCTCCCCATTAAAATGAATTGAAGCAACTCTTGGCTTTTCCAGGAAGCTGCTTTCCTGTCCATTCATGGTTCATATTACAGAAGACTTCTGTACCTCAGCCTTCCTGTTGAACCTTGCTCTTTAAAGTCCTAAGTGCCACTTGCTGGTCCTGAGTGTCCTTTTGTATTTCCATGTATTATGTTTTTAAGGAAATCTTGGGCATAGCTCAGGTGAGCTAGCAGAGATGGAAGGGGGTGCCCTATTTTAAATATCTTTTTGGTGAAGCATTTCAAAACCCCAAATGCAGCAAATAGCTTCCATACCCCATATTTCCATCATCAGATTTGACATTCCAGTACTTGGCTCCTTGTCTTTATCTCACATTTCTCTGATAGAGGCAAAGCATTTATTCCATCCCATGCCATTCTTGTTCTCAAAAGGAGATAGATTTTTTTTTTTGCCTATAGTTTTGTGTTTTTACTTCATAGGTATGTATGTCCACCGTATCATTTTGAGAAACACATTGATTTTTACAACATTCTGTTTAGGCTTATTATCTTTTATATTTACATTTAACTTGTGTTTTTGTGAGACAGGGTCTCATTCTGTACCCATGGCTGGCCTGGAACTCACTATGTGGACCAGGCTGGTCTCAAACTCATAAAGATCTTCATGCTTCTGCCTCCCGAGTGCTGGAATTAACCATACCTGGCTCCTGCTTTTTATTTTCATGTACAAATAGATAAGTACCCATTTTTCTATGAAAGATTTTTAGGCCTTTTGATTTTGTCTTGTCTGTTGTTAATATGATCTGTCCTCCATCTCTGATGCACTGAAGATTTGTTCACTGGGAAGAATGTTAAACTGGAGCTTGATTCTCCTTAAACTTCAAAATTCAGTCAGCTGACACAAACTTTGGGTATAAAAGAATAAAATGTCCCAGCTCAAAGACAGAATTCTTTGTCTAAATATCTAAGAACTTTGTATATTTGTTTCCAGTCTCATTTGCAACCATTTCCAATGCTTAGCTGCTTTAGATGATCAGCTGACCCCTCCTCCCCTTTTTCCTCTTTGTTCCACAGTGCTGGGATGGAGCCCAGGCTTTCCCACATGACAGACAAGCACTGTACCCCTTCAGCTATATGCCCGGTCTTTTTGGATGTAATTTTCAGCCTTCAGTCTCAATGCTCGCTATACTTTTTGGTTTGTTCATTTTTTAAAAAGTTTCATGCAACCTAGGCTAACCTCAAAATTTTTTTAGCCTAGGATAGCCTTGAACTTCTGATCCTTCTGTCTCTTGTACCTTGGGATTACAAGCACTAAGTACCACACCTCACTGATAGCTGTCATATTTGATGACATGGTTTTTTTGGTGTTTTTTTTTTTTTTTTTTTTGGTTTTTTAAGACAGGGTTTCCCTGGAACTCACTTGGTAGCCCAGGCTGGCCTCAAACTCACAGGGATCCGCCTGCCTCTGCCTCCCAAGTGCTGGGATTAAAGGCATGTGCCACCACCGCCCGGACAACATGATTTTTATGTAACCCAGAGCATTTGAAACAATTTCTTTGCTAGAATTGCTCTGTCTACTCATTTGTCTTATATGATTTATTTATATTGTTATCTCACCCTTTCTATTGAACTTTGCCCTTTAACATTTTATATTAAGAAATACCACTCACTGGTATATTTTTCTGTGTTTCTGTATCTGAATGTTTTGTGATTTTAGGAAAAAGGCTCAGCTAAAGAAAAAGAGAGGTGTCCCTCAGATCAATGAGCAAATGCTGTTTCATGGCACCAGCAGTGAATTTGTGGAGGCAATTTGCATTCACAACTTTGATTGGAGAATCAATGGTGTACACGGTGCTGTCTTTGGAAAAGGTAACATCCGAATCTCAGGTCCAGGTTCAGTCATAGAGGAACGTTCCCTCTCTTTAGGGAAAATCGGTTGCTTTATGATTCAGAGTTGGCAGCAATGAAGCTAAAAGTTACCAGACTCTAGTTTCAGACAGGGTGGAAGTGAGACTTGCACATCTGCCCTAGTCCATAGCTGCCTGGGTTCTGGTTATCCTGATGAGGAGCCCTTGTTAGAGAAGACTTGCAGTACCTGTAGTGTCTGAGTCAGCCCTTTCCATGGCTGAGCCTACACACCAAACTGCTCTATAGCAAATGCACAGAGTGATAGAAACACATTAAGTACCCTCTAGTATAGCAGCTAGTGGTTTTGGTGTTTTGTTTGGTTGGTTTTGCTCGTTAGAAAATGATAGGTAAGAATATCAACATGCACTAAAGGGGAGTGGGGTAAAACTCCACCTTACTTCTAGTGCCATGCACATCTCCGTTCTCCACCCTGGAGCATGACTGGCAGGTAGGGAGAGAGCTGAGGAGGGTAAGGGTGGGCATTTGTCCTCCCAGTCCTTCCTTTGTGCCTCACTTCCAGCAAGAGCGCCGACTCCCCACGTGTAGGATTGGGAGGTGCTAGTTTTGAAGCAGTGAATTAATTTAAGGATAAGTGCTGATATGGCTGCTCAGTGTAGCTGTCAGAGGTCAGAAAGGTCAGACACCAGTTCCATCAATATCGATTGGTTATGAGACTTTGCAATTCATGTCCAATTTTTTTAGAATTAGGCACTTGATTGATTGTGTCAATCATTTCTAGAGAGTTGAATGCTTTATTGAGGTTCATGATAATAACTGACAGTGTTCAGGAATGCTCAGGCAGGAATAAATGTGCTCGATAGCTTCCTCTTACTATATAACAAAACACCCAAGACAGCTTCAAAAAAGGAAAGATTCACTTTGACTCACAGTTTCGAAAATTTCAGTCTGTGCTCCATTGGCACTGTGGAGCCTGTTTTGAGGCAGACCATCATGGCAGAGTATGTCATATAAAGTGAAATGTCCATCCCTCCTGGCAGCTGGACCATGGAAAGTGTAAGGAAGAAGAACGTCTTTGGTTCATAATCCCCCTTTAAGGGCATTCCCTCTCTAAAGTCCCCATACCTCTCATTAACACCAAGCTCCCAGAAGACTAAGCCTTTGGTCCATGGGCCTCAGGGAGACTGCTGTAGCTTTGAACAGTCTCAGAATTTTGTTCCTGAGTATACTTCCTGGATTGCCCTTGTCATAGCCAGCAGCCTCTTGGGTGTGAGCTCCTTGGACAGAGCAGTGTTCTGCAGAGCTTGGCTGGATGTTGGGTAAGGGTTACAGGAAGGAGGTTGAGGAAGGACCCAGCTGGGGAGGACGGCCTCCAGTGAAATCCAGACCTGCCACACTTCTCACCCCAGAATGGTGTTGTGTTTTGTTTTCTGGATTTCCTTGCAAGCTCTCTTTTGGAAGCACAAGTGTGGCACCTAGTGTGTCCAGGGCACAAGAGGACACTAGGGAGACGTGGGACACCTACAGCTGCCTCCATGGGGTGAGGGTGGGAATTGTGCCCTGTTCTTTAGGTGTGCAGAGGAAGGGGTCCCACATCTGTCCCTGTGGTATGGCTCATGTCTATTCTCCTGTCATTCAGAATGTTGTCCCATGCCTTTCTTTCATTTTTTCTCCAAAGTAACTTTGGCTCTTTCTGTTGAAGGAACCTATTTTGCTAGAGACGCTGCGTACTCCAGCCGTTTCTGCAAAGATGACATCAAGCACGGTAACACGTTCCAGATTCACGGAGTCAGCGTGCAGCAGCGACATCTGTTCAGAACCTATAAATCCATGTTTCTTGCTCGAGTGCTAATTGGGGATTACATAAACGGAGACTCCAAATACATGAGACCTCCTTCCAAAGACGGGAGCTATGTGAATTTGTATGACAGCTGTGTGGATGACACCTGGAACCCAAAGATCTTTGTGGTGTTTGATGCCAACCAGATCTACCCCGAGTACTTGATAGACTTTCACTGACCCCGCTTCCCAGGCCCAGTGGTCAAAGCTTTGCTCTCTCGTTGCAGGAGGATTTGGCCCCCTGTCTTCTAGCCGCTAAATATAAATATTGGATACTTTTGAAACAGATGCAGGAAAGAATGCGGCTCCATATATAAAGAAGTACTGGCTGTCAGGTTGGTTATATGTTGTTCTGTTTCTGTCAGTTACAGTTTTGTTAAAGACCAATACTGTTGCCATTTTAACATACATCAATGAGAGCCACTTAAAACCAAATGAATTGGGTCTCATTACCAAGGCTGGGCGGTCTTTAAAGGTCACATGTTTGTGATCAGGTCAAGTGATTTTAGTTTGCGTTCTCCATTAGGAGAACTAACCCTTTATAAATTGAGTTTTGGCATTATTGTCTGTCAATGAGCATGTCCCTTTGTTGGTCTTCTAAAGGGGGCATTAAAGCCCTGAAACAGGCCCTGGTGCTCCCAGAGGAAAGAAACAAAGGCATTGTCTGCCATGCTGGCAGATAAACTAGCAGAAGAGAGGCCAAGACAGCCTGCTTCCCACTGCTGTAGGAAGGCAGGCCGCAGCCCCGGAACAGTTCACACCATTCTCACCTACCTCCCACAGTTGAGTGACCATAGCTGCCAGTGGTCACCAGCTCACAGTTCAGCCCCCATTGCTCTGTGATCCCTGCCTCAAGATGTTTATTTTCTCTTTGTTTTCCAGGCCCTGCAGTGATAATTTCTAAGAGGCTTTATCTGTGTCCACCCCCAACCCCCACACACATATAGCTGTTCCATAGTGATTCCTAAAATCCACATGTCTTAGTAGCTGGCTATTTCCATTTTGAATGATTGTATGTGAAGAGCATGAGATGCTGGGAAGAAGTCTGGTTTCTTTAGAGTAGCGACTGACAGATCCCAACTCCTGAGCAGCTGTGGAACAGATTGTGCTCATGGCTTTGCCTCTCTGCTTCCCTGCTGTGCTGTCCTGAAGATAAAGTGGACGGCACCAGCTTCCTCCTGCCCGTCAGTGTTCTAGCAGAGGTTAGACAACACCCTAGCATGGTGTTGTCCAGGTGTTTAAGTATTAGACTAGGAGCTGCCTCTCTGATTGTCTACCCAGCATTGATTTTCCCATGATTCTTCAAGCCATTCACCTAGAACCTTTCCTAACTCTTAACACTGCATCTTGTCCTACTGTCCCCATTCAGCTTTAGCTGAGACAAAGTGAGCACAATTTAGCTTCTGCTACCCCTGCCTGTGTTGTTCTCTTTATCATTTGAATTGAGAAGCATCTAGAAAGAATACATGTGTGGAACAGGATTAGGGATGGTGATTCTTTCAGCTTCATATATCACCAGATTTTCCTTATAGCCCTGAACATGTGTAATTGTACAGTGGGTAGTACGTAAACAGCACACAGGAAACTGTATGCACAATGCTTGGGAGCTCTGTGGCAGTAATGACTTCCTGGCTCCAATGTGTAGGTCTACCACTGGTTGAAGAAAGGACAAAAAGGACACATTTTAAAACCAACAGTGACCACTGCAGAAGTGCCTGGAGGCAGATAGGCTAGGCTGCCTACCTGCTCACCAAAACCAGTGTTGGAGGCATTAGGCATTCAGGATCTATCCGCCTCTTCTAGCTGTGTTCATGTGAAGTATTGAAGGCCCCCTTCTCTCAAGGCTGTCTCCCCAGCTTTCCATGCACACTTCTCTCGGTACTTGAATGGAATGACTCTTGTAGTTGGGGTTGTTTCCTTTTAGACTTGTGTATCCATGTCAAGGTGACTGAGAAGGCAGGCAGTCTGTTCAATCAGTCTCCTTCATTAGGTTGCATGAGGAAGGCAGGGCACGTCACAGGGCCGCCCTAACGGAGCACTGCATTGTTGATGGACTGCCAGCCCCTTTTACAAGAAAAATGTGATTTTGATGCGTGTTTTAAACTATAATGACATAGAATTCACTCATGTTAAACTTTCACTTGTTTTGTCTGGTAAGTGTATAGTGGAGCATCGTTTCCCCTGCTCATCAAAACCCAGTGGGAGGGGAGAGTAAGGGAAGCCATTGCATAGTGGTGAGCTGTGCTGCAAAGCTGGCTGAATAAATTCCGTTGAGTACAAACTTGTCTTATCTCTGTGTGGAGTCTACACTTGGGGTAAAAAGAAATGTGTTTATGGAAAACATTTTCCTAAATCTTTTATCTCCCACCAGCAACAGTTGAGATTAATGGATCATTTTATTTCTAGACTGCTGGTGGTGGTGGTGATGATGGAGAATTCCAATATTTAATGTCTGAGTGTATTGTTTCCACAGTTGTTAATTAAAGTTTTCTATATCAGGTCTTGGCTGCTGGTGTGTGCTGTGTGTGTGCCTCTGATTTCTGGGTCTCGGTTCCAACTGGAATTTTCCTCTCAAACTTCGTAGACCGTCCAGGATTTTGCTGCCTGTATCTCCCGGAGACCTCTCACTCCAGGTCCTCTTAGTCTTTGTTTAGGTTGTTGTGAACAATGGCTGATCAAATAACCTGGGGGTGAAGTCATGTCCTCTTCTGTTAGAAATTGGAACGTATCAAGGCCTGGTGGCTGCATCGCCCTTCCCTTAAGGGTCCTGGTCCAGTGGGTCAGTTCTGGGGGTGTGCCAGATACTTCCACTCACCAGCACTCCCAGCTGTCCACGGTCAACCTTGCTAAATGGAACAAAGGAGCCACCTGTGGCCATGGCCCATTTGCCACCTCTAAAATTGTGTCTTTTCCTGTCTAAATGCTCAACTGATGGTAAGCATCATTGTGATAAACATTCAGTTGACTGTTGGTTGACAGCAAGTGTGCCATCTTTGTAGGTACTTTTCCTGGCATAGCTAGGGTGTGGAGTCACCTCGAATATTTGGAGGGATCATCTAAGAGTCACCTAAGAAGTAATCATCCACTGTCCTTGATAGCATGCTTCTTCCTCGACTTTCTTCTCTCCTTGGAGAAAGGGGATCTTCACTTCATTTATTTATGTATTTGTTTGTTTGTTTGTTTGTTTGTTTGTTAATTTCTTTTGAGATAATGTCTTACTACATAGTCTTTGTGACCTCAAACTTTGTACATAGCCCAGGTAAGTTAGCTAACTCACAGGCATCAGATTACAGGATATGCCAACCATGCCCAATCTGCCTTTTATTACTATTAAAAATGCTTTGGGGAGCCTGGAGAGATGGTTCAGTGGTTAAGAGCACCTACTACTCTTTCAGAAGACCTGAATTTGGTTCACAGCATCTACTTTGGGCAGCTCACAACCATCTGTAACTCCAGCTCCACAGGCAATCCAGTGCCTCTGGTATCCATGGGCATCTGTACTTTTGTGTTCATAACCCCCCCCCCCCCCACACACACACACACATACACACATGCAAACACTCATTATACACAATAACAATTTTAAAAAATGTTCAAAAACTATTCAGGGGGCCTGGTGAGATGATTCAGTGGGGAAGATGCTTGTCATTCAAGCAGGGAGACCTGGGTTCACACTCCTAGCACCCTGTGAAAAGCCAGGCATGGCGTGCATGCTTGCCATCCCAGTGCTGAGGAAGAGGAGACAGGATCCCTGGGATTTGCTGGTTCTGTAAACTGACATGACCATTCATGATATGGTTAGGGGGAAGGTTTTTATTGTAGATCTGGAAGAGCAAACAGCCAGAGGCATCTGGAAGAATCCAGAGCAGAGAAAGTAGTAGACTGCTCATGGCCAGCAGATTGGACCTGGCCTGGAGAGAAGCAGGAACAGAGCAGGTGGGAGAGGGTGAGGGCTGAGGGAAGGTGCGTGATGAAGACAGAGGGTGAAAGGGAGCATAGCAGGGACAGTGTTGCTATAAGGAAACTGAGTAGCTGGGGTGGGGAAGTTCCTCAGCTGAGGAAGTGTAGGGTAGGAGAGGAGAAGAATCAGGAGCCAGTGTGGACTCTGAAATGTGTAACAGGTACTTGGGATAGATACTGAGGAAGCCTGGAGGTCAGCATGTGCTTTGGTATGCTAATAGGCACCACAGGTCGCCACTTGTCCCTTTGCCAGTGATAGGGACATGGTTCCTTTTGATAGTGGAGAACCAGATTCACAAGTTTAACTGACAGAATATGGGGAAATGGAGTTTCTGTTAGTCCTGACTTTGGTCAGCTGCTTTGGCTGAGTCAGCTCTAGGTTCAACCATGCCTTAAAGAATAAGGTGGAGACTGATAAAGACACCTTGAAGTCTACCTCTGGCAGGCCTCCACATGCATGCATATGCACGCACACACACACACACACACACACACACACACACACATACACATACACCTTCACGTACACACACACACACACACACCTTCACGTACACACACAAAAATGCATGCAAATACTTTTGCGTAAGATGAGAGATAATTTCTCAGTGAAATTATATCTTCAGATAAAGAGGAAACATAAAAGGTCATGAAAGATAGCAAAGAAAGTAAAACAAATGTCCTCAGAGTTTCACTGTGTTACCCAGACTGGGCTTAAGAATTGCTCCCACCTCAGCCTTTGGAGTAACTGGACTAGAGGCATCAACCACCATGTCTGACAAAAATTGGTTTGGTGGGAAACTTAAGGAAAGTGGTTGTGTGTGTGTGTGTGTGTGTGTGTGTGTGTGTGTGTGTGTGTGTATAACATTTAATTTTTACTTTTATTTGTATATCTGTGTTGAACTATATGCCTCATGTATTCAGAGGCCAGAAGAGGGCATTAGGATCCCCTGGAGCTGAAGTTACAGGGTTGATGAGCCACCTGATGTAGGTGCTGGGAACTGAACTCCGGTCCTCTAGAAAAACAGAAAGAGCTCGTAACCACTGAGCCACTCTCCAGCCTCCCTATAAAAAAGGTTACTTTTTTGTAACCCTTCTTTTAAAAACATCTCTTCACACTATACATCCTAAGAGTCTTGGTGATCATAGCCTATATCACTTCCCCCACAGACAATTTTATGATGTCACTTGGGGCAACAGGTGAAGACCTGGATATTCCAGAGAAGTAAGGAGTGGACAATGAACTGAGAGCTTCAGGTGTAGTGTAATTCATCCAGGAAGGGACAAGCCTTGTATATCTAGGGCAGGATCTCACAGGATGTCTTTTATCTTTACTTTTTCCCAAGATAGTTCCCCTTCTCACCCCATCTGATGGAAGGGGAGAACTCCAGAGAGTCCAGGCAGTGTCCTCTCTACTCTGCCCCTTCCCTTACTGCCCTGGGCTTGCCCCATCCCAGGTAGGAAGTGCCCCCGGGGTTCCCAGCACCAGACAGCAGGTCCTGCCTGTGACTGATCTGAGTTTCCTGTCTTTTTTCTCTGCTTTAATTGCCTCTTCAGCGCTGCAGGCTATAGGGACTTGGCTTTCAGTTATCTCTCACTGTGCGGCCATGTAACTTGGAATTTAGCATTGGTCTTGCTCATTTTCAAGTGGCTTCTCATAAGAGCAGAGCATGGGTTTTATGCCAAAGACATTAGTATTTCCAGCAGCTTCTGAGCTTTGCTGTGCCCTCTACCACCAGACAGCAGGCTGCCCGCTTCTTCCTTGGCGGATGCTGGCTCCACTGTGATGTCGTTCAACAGAGCCCCAATGCAAAATTGAATTCAAATCGCTTTGCTGTGTTAATTATAAATCCAGATGGTTCGCGTTGTATTTTTCCATCCCTTTTAAAAAATACCTTTCCTGTGGGTCTTCTTATGCTGCATTGTCTCTTGAATACCAGGGGAGCTGCAGGCTTTATAAGCCTACATTTGATTAAGACTCTCAGAGAGTCAGCGGTAAACCTGCTTGTTCCACTTACATAGGTGCCAGTTTGGGAGCCAGCTGATCTGAATTTTATTTCTGGCTCTACTGTTTGATTCAGTGTGACCTTGGGTAATTCACCAGAGGGCAAAGGTGATATTGGTGAAAAACCAAGCAGGAAAAGGCAAAGGCTCCAAGGTCATGGCTGGGTTTTGCTAGGTGCTGTCTGACTGAGAGGAGCGTGTTCCAGTTTGGAGGAAGAAAATACAGCTGGAGGCATCCTGAACATGCAGAGAAGGAATACTTGATTTTAAATATTGCTGTGTGAGTTACTGACTTTGAGTTCATTAAAAAAATCATTAAATGCATTTTGATTTGGATTGGGACAGAATTTCCAGCAAAGACTTGGAGTAGGAAGAAGGAAGGATTGCCCTGGGTCTCATTCAGACCCTGCCATTCAGCTGTCCTCCCATGCCTGTAGTTAGCGTTTTCCTGCCTCAGAACCAACCAAGTAAACACACAGAAACTTATATTGCTTACAAACTGTATGGCCGTGGCAGGCTTCTTTTTATCTACTTCTTTTATCTTAAATTAACCCATTTCTGTTAGTCTATACTGTGCCACATGGCTTGTGGGCTTACTGGTGTCTTTACATGTTGCTTCTCATGGCGGCGGCTGGCGGTGTCTCTCCTCCCCCAGCCTTCCACCTCCCAGAATTCTATTCTTTCTTGTCCCACCTATACTTCCTGCCTGGCCACTGGCCAAACAGCATTTTATTTATACAGAGTGATATCCACAGCACATGTCCTTGTTCACAGCTCTGTATTCCTACCTGTGGGGTGCCAGGTGGGGAACCCTTGAACCTGGTCTGCACCCTCATGGTAGCAAGGAGGGCATGCAACCAGAGCATCACCTTTGCCAAAGGTGACAGTTGCTAGCCACCTGGAGAACCTGGGGTGAAGGTAGTATTTAATCTATCCCAGAGAGATCTTTAAAAAAAAAGTGTATGTGTGTGTGTGTGTGTGTGTGTGTGTGTGTGTGTGTGTGTGTACATAATCACGTGTGCAGGTTGCCCAAGGAGACCAGAAGAGAGTGCCGGTATCAGATCCCTGGCACTGGAATTACAGGCAGTTTCAGTCAGACCTGGGTGCTGGGAACTGAACTGCAGTCCTCTGGGTGCTTCTAACGCCAAGCCTGCCCTCTGTGCCCCCAACGCCGAGCCAGCGCGTCAGCCCCAGGGAGGACTTTCCAGACTTTTGTCTGCTCACTACTCTTTCTTACCCAAGAAAATGTTAGGCAACCCCAGGTATATAGTTACAGTAAATAGGTACATGAATCAAATGTGTGCTGATAACCATAAAGGTATTTATTTTAAAACAATTCTGTGGGATACATATAATTTTACCATTTATTAAAGACAAAAGCAAATTTATATACTAACAAAATGGATATGCTTGTTTATTTTTCCATAGGGAGCTAAATCTGGGTTGAATCCTCAATATTGCAGGATGTGAAGCATCTTCAGCACTAGTCATTCGATCAGTATTTTGATTTTATAAGCACCAGTGCTGAGAATTCCTCTTTGCATAGATGGGTAGGTAGTACAGAAGGGGCAGAAATCTGCTTAGGGCCATTTTGGAAATTGCTGCAAATTCTATCAGAATCCAAAGCCAAAATGTATTTAATGATTTTTTTTTTTTTTTATGAACTCAATTCAGTAACTCAAACAACATTTAAAATTGACATTCTAACACAGTCCTATCCAAAGACATATCATTCTGAGGCTCTGAGGCCTGTGTGCTGAACAACGGTGGTTGGGAAATATTGCAAGTTTTTGTTTTCTGTAAATTAAAACATCATGTTTCTCTAAGTTCAGGAAACTTTATATAAAACTATGAGGTATATGAGAGAGGAGAAGGGATCCTGTGATGGGGCTGGAGAGATAGGTCAGTGGTTAAGAACACTGAGTGCTCTTCCAGAGGACCCAGGTTTGATTTCCAGCACCCACATGGTGACTCACAACTTCTCTAACTCCAGCCTCTGGAGGGCACCAGCGAGCACAGGGTACATATAAGTATACATGGGCAAAATACCCATACACATAAAGTCATTAAAAAAAAGAGCACTGTAATTTATAACATCTCAACTGTGAGCTGAGGTGTGGCAGGCAGTGTTTGCTAGCATTTTATGCTACTTCAGCTTTACACATTGCAAAGTATGATGCTGTGTGTGCAGAACAGGAGCTGTGCCGATGTTGTATGATGTCCAAAGTTCCATCACACTTCTGGTTTTGGTCATTGCATGTCTGGAAACATTCTACCAGATTTTCCACAGGCATTACATGTATGACTCTGATGCTCACATTCAGTTATGAGGCACTATATAGAGTCATAGCCTCAGTTTCTAAGAAGCCGAGGCCTGGGGGATGATAGAAGAGTCCCCTGAGGAGTGACATTGGAATGCAGAGATGGGAGATGAAGGATGACCCCTGGCTCCACCCACCTTCTCCTTGATGAGATACCAAGCAGAAGCTAAAGGCAGCCTGGAGGGGTCTTTCGTTGAGCTGAAGATAGCAGAATGAAAACCATCAAAATATATTACCCCCAAAGCCCTGCACCTGGCCTAGGGACTCATTTTCCAGGGAACCTTGATGAGCACTGAGAGGTCCCTGGGGAGAGCAGAAGGGATCCTGTAGATTTTGGGGCAGCCTTGCTATCCAGATGTTGATGAATCTAAGGTCAGTCTCAGGCCATCAGCCATGCCATTCTGCTTTGGGCGCACATTCCTTTCTTCTGTCTCTCAAACTTTATCAAAGTGGTGGCTTTGGAGTCCCGTGTGGGTGGACTCCTGGCCATACCGCTCACTGTCTAGCCTTGGGGAGGGGACTGAGCCTCTCTGAGTTTGGTTCTTTGTGGTGTGGCAGTGGTGCCAACAGTGTTAACCCTGGAGGGTGACTGGGCAAAGGAGACATGAGATGGTATTATACTGTCTTAGGACGTGTGAGTGCTAAATGACATCAGAGACCCTCCTCTTAGGGAAGGGTGCTGCACCTAACAGCCTCACACAACCGGGGCTCCTAGGGGAGCCCTGCAGCGCTTAGAGTCAGGGCAGGCTTTCTCTGTATACCCTTCACTTTGTTCAGGGTCTTTCAGGCAAACCCCAACAGAAGCAACTCTGTAAGCTAACCAAAACGGCCTTAATGCTTACCACAGCCAAAGGGACACACACCAGGAGCACAGTGGGTTGGGTATTCCAGGAAGGAGAATGCAGAAGCTTTCTTTGGGATGGGTCTTGTGCTTGGGTCCTGTGGTTTGTGGGTGGTCTGGGTAGCTGAGATTTCACATTGGATTGGATACTGTCAGAGAGCTGCATCTGGTGTCTAAACATAGTCTCTGGAGTCTGACTCCAGAGGAGCTGTCATTGATAAGAGTGCACGTTTAATATTCGCCTTCAGTGCTGGGTGCCACAGTGACCTTACTTGTGTCTGCTTAGACAAAATTAAGTGGTGGCCTTGCCTTGTCTCAGTTCCTCACGGGCTCAGTAATCTTGTCTGACTGGGGTGTTTTCTGGTTAGGGTGTGTCAGATGGCGTAGCTACGAGTGCCTGGCCATTTCCAAATGTCAGGGCTCTTTTGTTGGTGTCTTTGTTTTTCTTTCTCTACTCACCTTTGATTCCAGATGTTTTTCTCCCTATGTGGAATTGTAAGTGAATATGTTCATTTGTTCCACAAAGCACTTTATCCTCCACATATTACTACAGTGCAAAATACATAAGCCTGGCCTGGAAGGAACTCCCAAGTGTGGAGTAGGAAAGAATCAGAGGGTGTAGACACCCAGCCATTCTACTAGTTCCTATGCCTTCCCTGGCTTTCTGCAAAGACTCTCTGTCCAGATTCTCAGGAGGCTCCTGCCTGCTGAGGACCACAATGAACAGTTAAAGTGGACTCATTCCTGGATTTGTAGTCTCTCCTTGTGCATTCCGACTGTGGGACCTAAGTCTACCCTCAGGAGAGTTCCTGGTGTTTGCTCTGGTACCTCTGCATGGTTGGGCCATGAGTGATATCCCAGCTTGCTTCTTGTCACTGTGATAAAACACTGCTCAAAAGAAACTCAGGGAAGAAGGGTCATACAACTCTCCGGTCACACTCCATCACTGAGGGAAGTCAGGCCAGGAACTCCAGGCAGGAACCTGGAGGCAGGAACCTGGAGGCAGGAACCTGGAGGCAGGAACCTGGAGGCAGGAACCAAAGCAGAGGCCATGGAGGAATGCTGCTTACTGGCTCGTTCCAAGGATACCTTTCTTATATCTACCAGGACCACCTGTCCAGGGGTGGCATCCCCCCTATGGCTGGCTCCTTCCATGCCAGTCACTAATCAAGAAAATGTGCCATTAATTTGCCTACAGCCAAAGTGATGGAAACAATTCTTCAATTGGCATTTCTTCTTCCCAGGCGACCAGCTTGTGTCAGGGTGATAAACAAACAGACCAGACAACCCTAACCAGCACGGATGATGCAAGTCAACTGTGATCTCCTGTCTACTCTTACTACAGTCTTCTCAAAAGAATGGTTTATCTTTTCAAGAAAGAAACTTTCTTCAATTTTTAAAAATTGTGTGTGTGTGTGTGTGTGTGTGTGTGTGTGTGTGTGTGTGTGTGTGTGTGGTGTATGCCATGTGTATCCAGTTGTTGCAGGAGGCCAGAAGAGACCAGGTCCTCTTAACTGCTGAGCCATCTCTCTAGCACCAAAAGGACATTTTAGTTAGGCACACAATTTCTTACATTTTTGGTTGTGAGCCTAGCCTTTAACGGCTGAGCCATCTCTCCAGCCCAGGCACACAATTTCTTATTGATTGCTTTTCTGGCTGGTTTTACGGTTTGGGTTTGTTTCTCCCAGGTAAGATGTTCAAGAAGGCATCCTGGTAGACAGGTCAGTGTTGTGAGAGCAGCATCCACTAGGTGGCAGCATCTAACCTGTGGACTGGGTCAGCAAAAAACCCGCTTTCATATCTAAATTTCAGGGAAGATTAACGGACTCTCCAGAAACCATCTAGTCAGACGGTTGTAGAGTCTTGTTTGTTTTGACTGAGTTGTGTATTTATCCCATTTATAACAATTCCTAGGGAAACTGAGCCCCACCCTAATAATAACCCAGCCTTGTAGTTGCCAATTTGGCCAGTTGAGTTTTCTTAAACCACGTCACATACTAAATAACATCTGCGTTCACTTGTGTCCTTTCCTCACGTGAGATGTGATTGAATCCAGGGAGTGTTTCTGGCACTTTCTGAGCCAGTGAACACTGAGGTTTTCTGTGAGTCACCAACCCACCAAGAAACCTTACTCCCTCCCTCTCCTCCTTCTTAATCTGTTAGTCTTTTCCCAGGGCAGCTTATGGTCCTGCCCCTTGACTTCACTTAAAGAGCCTGCAAGCTTTACCATCCTCCCCGTGCAGACAAGATACCAGGCTCTCAGCTTCTCACTCAGCAGCTCAGAGCACCTGGGCACTCAGGTTGCACATTGCATGCTCTTTATGAAATGTGAATCTGAAAAGATTAGTTTAAAAGTGGAACCTGTGCCATTCAGCCTCCCTCCCTGAGGTGTTGAACCTGGGAAAGCTAAAATGTTTAAAGCTGCGATCTGTATATTGTTCCTAAACAATGAAGGCAAGATTAAGTAATTTGCCACAGTGAAGGACCGGGGGTCTGATGTTTTGATGTCAGAGTCCCGCATAAGACCCTCCCCTCCTCTTCCTGTATCTTTATTCCTCTTGCTGTGATCTTACTTGCATTGTACCTTTGTTGCTCTGTAACCATGGTGCCTACACTTCATATCAGTTTGTGTTATGTACCCTAGTCAGCTACTGGCATCTGTCAGAGCACCCCACTTAACCGACCCTGATTTACAACTTACTAGCCACATAGAAGTTGACCTGATTTTCAGAACTGCTGCTTTCTCACTCTTTAGTGCTGCTGGGGAGACCCTAGAGGCTGTTTGAGGGTGTGAAGCTCTTGGCACAGGGTCTGACATTTGCTAGCTGCTCAGTACTTAGCTGGACAGGGCCTCTGAAGAGCAGGGATCACAGGCACAGAAGATGGAGACACTGTCGTGTGAGATCTCCCATCTGTCTGTACCTCAAGACAGAGCAGGTGTTGGGATGCAAGAGAGAAATGCTAAGCTAGATAAAGGCCAGGCAACAGAAACTAGACCAGAAGTGTATTTCAGGGTCCTTACCATCCACACCCCTGGCATCCGGTCATACCTGTATCTCACCCATTCCAGAGAGTGAGCAGAAAGCAGGCATGGCTGTGGGCGTGAAGAGTGTGGACAGGTCTTGCATCTTCAAACTCCCAGCAGTGACAGGAAACTGTAGTGGGTAGCCATCCCAGCCTTGGCCTGGAAGTTCCAACCCCCATTGAGGCTTCGGTAATGGTCACGCCCACAAGGCGGGGCAGAGGAAGGAGCGGAAGAGGAGCAGGAGGGGGTCGCTCTCTTGGTTCCGGGACGCTGGACGCTAGAGGTGGACCGAGCAGAGTTCTCCAGAGAACGCCGCCGGACTACCCTATACCTTTGCCAGACTCTGCGACCTACCCCTTCATTTGTAAGTTACCCCACAAAATAAACCTCCCTTTTAACTACATGGAGTGGCCTTAATAATTTCACCAATAGGAAACTACCTCTCTCACAGCATCTAGATGTTTGTATCATCCAGTCCAGTGTTTTGATGTCGTTCTGGAAGGTCCTCCTGGGCTGTGTCTGTAGCAGCTACCCAGTACCTCAGATATCCACATTTACATAGATGGTTTTACAAATACTTAGGTCAACTTGGAATCTAATCCTGGCTCTTCTATCAGGCTGTCAGCTCACACCCATGTTTTGAGCCCTGGTTCCACATTTGTCACGATGAGGAGCAGGTTTGTGGTCCCTCTCAGATCAAATTTGTGGTAGCACACAGCTTCTGCCCCCTCTACTCCTGTAGTGATTTGTGGTGGGAGTAAGAGACTAATCCTACAAAGAGGCTGGTGTTCATAGTCATTCTGGTTTAGGATCAGAATTGGGCCATAAAAAATGGAGAGCAGCCAAGACACTAGTGTGTGAGATACACAAAACTAAAGGTTCAGTAATGGAGGCGCTTCCAGAGTAGTCTCCTGGGTGGTTTTAGAGAACAGTGGTTCACCCTCTTGCCAGAGTTGGAGAAGTCTACTCCATTCCCATCTGAGGACTCCATTCCGCTGGGCTCATAGTGTCGCTTATGATTGCTCCCACTGTGTCCATGTGGGTCTTATCCTTTAACAGCTGAGCCGTTTCTCCAGCCGATCAGGTGATCACAGGCAGAAAACAGCTGCAGAGGGATTTGGATTTTGAGAAAATGTCCCTGAATGTGTTGTAAACACAGCAGAAGTTGTAATTGACATTGCTTGGTGGGAAAGAAGAAAGTTCAGTGAAGATACTGCTCGGGGCTCCTAGGAAGTGAGTATCATGCTTTCATCCTCCATGTGAAAACAAATGAAGGAGGCGGAGCCAAAGGACAATATTAAACAGTAATGTGCAGGAGGCTGGCCTTCAGCCAGGGAAACCAGCAGAGAGCCCATCTGTGGGGTGGAAAGGATCCATTGTGGTCTCCTACTTCTTCATGATGCTGGGTATTTGAGGCTGGGTTAACCCTTGCTGTGGTCTGGTTATTATGAACCAATACATTACTCTTTCTAGGATGAGTACTGTGCTGCAAGCTTGTAATCCCAGCTCTCAAGAGGCTGAAGCAGGGGGTTCATGAGTTTGAGGCTAACCTAGGCTACATAGTTCCAGGGTAGCCTTGAGGTTATTCTGAGACTCCTTGCCCAAGCTGGTTTGGGTTTCTGACACATTCAACCAAGAGTCCTGAATAGTGAAGACAGGAAGACAGCTCTGATTTTGATATATTTCATTTCAAAAGACCTTCCCCCAATAATTGAACACAACAGAAAATCCAGAAAGGCAAATAGTGGGTATCTTCTCTCATTTCTGGATTGATTGATTGATTGATTATGTATATAGAAGAGGGCGCCAGATCTCATTACAGATGGTTGTGAGCCACCATGTGGTTGCTAGGAATTGAACTCAGGACCTCTGGAAGAGCAGTCGGTGCTCTTAACCTCTGAGCCATCTCTCCAGCCCCATTTCTGGTTTCTAAGTGTTATATAGATACATAATATCAGGTATTATGACATGAAAGTAAAAACGAAACTGTCTGGAGCAGTGGTTCTCAACCTTCCTGAGGCGACCTTTGATACAGTTCTCATATTGTGGTGTTCTCCAACCATACAATTATTTTTATTGCTACTTCATGACTGTAATTTTGCTACTGTTATGGATCATAATGTAAATATCTGTGTTTTCCAATGGTCTTAAACAACTCCTGTGAAAGGATCATTTGACCCCAAAGGGGGTCATGACCCACATGTTGAGAACCACTGGTGTAGAGAAACAAAGGAGGCTAAAAAGAAGAGAAGGATGAAAAAAAGAGAAGAGGGTGAACATTTTTAGCATTCACTATATATGTATGAAAACTTGAAAAATAAAATTTTAAAATGGCAAAGATAACCATGTAATGCATGCATGTGTGTATGTTTGTGTGTATGTGTATCTGTGTATGAGATAGATAGATAGATAGATAGGTAGGTAGATAGATAGATAGATAGATAGATATGGATGGATGGATGGATAGATAGATAGATAGACAGACAGATAGATAGATGTTAGATCATCTTCAGAGAAGTGGCTATTTTTTTACAGGCATGGAAGTGGCTGAGCTCCCTAAGATTAAGAGGGAAGTGGTTGAGAGGCCATGGTCAGATGAAGGACTCCAGCTCCCCAGACTGTGCAGAGGAAGTGGGAACAGGTGGTGGTGCTCCAGCCCTCCAGCCTCATGCTTCACAGCCCAAAGCAGAAAGTACATTGAACCCCATTGGGTCATTGCTAGCTATGGAGGTTTTTAACTGCTGTAGGTCACATCTTCTATGATCTGCCTCATAAAGCTTTCAGGAACGGCTCTTATCTTTATTGCTCAGCCATCAACCATCAGCCATCCCTCACAGCTTTGTGTCATCCAGAAATTCAAAACCTAAAATCTCATGACCTTACCTCTAAATCTCTTCTTCGGGGCTAGATCTCACTTTTCCCAGCATCCATCATCTGATAAATACCATGCTTTTTGGCTTTGAAATTCTCCTAAGATCTTCCCACATGCCCTATGGAAGGTGCAGCCAGGCCAACATGGTGTTGCAGATCTGACATTGATCAGCGTGGGAAGACTAGCATCCCTTCAGCTGAGCACCACACTGGCTTCCCCACCAGCACTGTTGCACTTGTAAACAATAACAACAAAATCCCAGATTTTTTCTTCAAAAATTGAAAAAAGAAGCAAACCAAACCCACAAACTTAACAGTATGTAATTATACATTTACATTTCTTAATTATTTATGTTTATATGTGAGTGTGTGTGTGCGCGTGTGTGTATGTGTGTGTGTGTGTGTGTGTGTGTGTGTGTGTGTGTGTGTGCATGCGCGCCTATGGTACCTGGCTAGAAAAGCTAGTAAATACCCTTGAGCTGGAGTTACAGGCAGTTGAGAACCACCTGACAAGTATGCTAGGATCTGAGCTCAGGTCCTCTAAAAGAATAGCAAGTGCTCTTAACTGGTAAACCATCTCTCGCTCCTAAGGTTTCATTTTAAAGCCTAAACAAAGGCCTTTATATTGGCTCAAATTTATTATTTATTTTGTACACAAAAGAATGATTATTGTAACATAGCATAATAAGTAACTGGAACTATACCAGCCCTCAAATATGGAAGTATTAAATTTCTTATAATCCACATATGACACAGTCTCACATATTTATGAAAAGGATCTTTGTGAAGAATATTTGATGTCATGGCAGTATGCTCATGATATACTGTTAGGAAAAATTCAGAGTTCAAACTACATGTAATAAAAACAAGTCCAGATTCCTTCCATGGGGGAAGGAAGGGAGTGTTCCTGTCAAATTTTGTCTGACTTGGATTAACTGACGATTCCACCTTCAAAAAATACTTTTTCACCTTAATATTTTTCTCAACTATCAGCCATCTTTCATGCCTTTGTGTTATTCAAAAATTGATCCACAAATAGGACATAAAAGTGCTTACACCATTGGGCAAATAGAGAAGAGACATTGAGGAATGCCTTGCATGTGGGGTCAAGGTAACCCAGAACTACCTATAGTGTTACTGAATGATTATTTTACTCTATTACACTATATTGCTTGGAAGGACACCCAGACTGAAAGCCTCTTAACGGGTCACATCAGGGGCTTGGACCTCAGTCGTAGTGTTTGCTTAGCATGTGCAGAAGCACAGGGGTCCATCCCCCAAAACAAAAAGATTCGTCCATCTTCCCAGCGCTTGCCAGACTTGATGCTTTCATCTGGTCTGTCATCTCAGAGTGCTCTACACCAAGACTTAAACACTCGAAATCCACTCTTCTCCATTCCAGAGGCGAGAACTGTAAGCTCAAGGTGCTGGAGGGTCTAGTGTCTGGTGAGGGTCGACACTCAGGTTCTCAGTGGCTGCTAGAAAGGACAGACACACCTCTGTCTCCTGTAAGGACACTAATGTCATTCATGAATACTCTTCATGACCTCATGACCTTCCCAAACTATCTACCTCATGGGGAAGTAGGTCTTCAAAATAGAAAATTGGGGAAGATACTGATAGCCTGGCCATAATGAGCATTTTTTTAATTATTAAATTTTTAAAATTTATTTTATATACCAGCCACAGTTTTTCCTCCCTTCTCTCCTCTTGTTCCCTACCCCCACCTCCTTTCTACCCACCCCCATCCACTCCTCAGAGTAAGGCCTCCCTCCCACGGGAGTCAACAATGCATGGCATATCTAGTTGAGACAGGACCAAGGTCCTCCCCCTTGTATCAAGACTGATTGAGGCATCCCATAGGGAATAGTTCCAAATAGCTAGCTCATGCACCAGGGACAGATCCTGGTCCCACTGCTAGGAACCCCACAAACAGACCAAGCTACATAACTGTTTCCCACAAGCAGAGGGCCTAGGTCAGTCCTATGCAGGCTCCCTAGCTGTCTGTCTAGAGTCCGTGAGCTCCCACAAGCTTAGGTCAGCTGTCTCTGTGGGTTTCCCCATCATGATCTTGACCCCCATACTGAGCACTTTTGTCCAGATTCTGACTGTTTACCTAGTAGTTCAAAGTCTGAATTCCCTGGTGCTCCCTTGTATGATTTCAACCGAGACCTGTAACTGAGGCTGCAGTCTCCCCATCTACAAAATGGGATTTTCTTCTCTGAAGGTCTTCGTGTCTGTCTGGCCTCTGGAGACAAGTGTGGTACAAACAAGACACTCTTGAGTTCTGCTGCCAGAGAAGACAAGTGGATTAGAGGAAAGCTCTTTCATCTTGCAGGCTAAGTACCTTGAAGGAGCCTCAGATGGGAGCTAAGCTCTGCCAGCACAGGGTGGAAACTAAGAAGGACAGGCAAAAGAGGAAGAAGATGGGAGTTCTGTCAAGTGGGGGTGGAAGGCACCTGCAGACTCCGCTCTTTTGATGACAGCAGAAGAGTGATCATTTCCATGCCACGGAAACATTCTTTGTCCTTAACAACCCCTTTATTTTCACGGAGTTCTTGAAGACAGAAGAGATCCACATGTCTGCACAATATCAATCAGGAAACAGCTAAGGCAGTGACCTTCTGACTTCTGCTTGAAAGCTGGTATCTATAAAACATGGGCTTCAAGGAGGGGAGTGTGTTAAAATGCAAGGATGCTTAATGGTCAGTATTTTAATAGCATAGCATTCTTTTTTTTCCCTCAGAGTTTCTCTTTGTAGTAATGATTGTCCTGGAACCCACTGTGTAGGTAGACCAGGCTGGCCTTGAACTCAGAGATTGTCCTGCCTCTATCTCCTCTGTGCTGGAATTAAAGGTATGAGCCATTATGTTCAACAGCAAAGCATTTCTTACTTTGAAGTTACTACCCCAGAAACTGGTATTCTTGTCCAACAATATTCCATATTACAGATTAAAATGATGACCACCCAGGACATTTTAGTCAAGTGAGTAAAGAGATGATAAATCCCTTTGAGGTTTTGCCCAGTGCTATAGTTTGATTGTTTCCTCTGAAGTCCATGTTTCAAAAGCTCAATCTGGCCAGGTGGCGTACACCTTTAATCCCAGCACTCGGGAGGCAGAGCCTGGCGGATCTCTGTGAGTTCAAGGCCAGCTGGGTCTACAGAGCAAGATCCAGGACAGGCTCCAAAACTACTCAGAGAAACCCTGTCTGGAAAGGCTCAATCTGCAGTGGAACAATGACGGGAAGTGGCACCTAAGGAAAGGTGTCAGGTCACTGGGTTAAAGCTCCTTGTCACTATAAAGGGCTTTTGAGAATGCGCTCAGTCCTCTTGCCTTCTGTCAAGTGAGGACACAGCACAAAAGATCCTCACCAGAATTTGCTTTCATTTTAGCCTTGGACTTTCTAGCCCTTGAAACAGTGAGAAACAAAGATCTATACTTATAAGTTCCTCAATCTTGGCATTTTGTTATAGCAGCACACAGAAGACCATAGTGCTTATGGTCTAATCAGTGTGTCAAGGTGTTAGATCTGGAGAGGCCAAAGCCATTGAAAGAAGTCTTAATAGTCAACACGGGTCAAGAGAACTTGTGGTCTTTATCGTGGTTTTCTGGTGGGGATGGAAGGGATGATGCAGGTGAGAAGGACAAGTTTGGGGCTTTGAGCAAGTGCGGGGTTGGGCACTTTGAATTTTATCAGGCTCTGGGGTAGGAGAGTGGCCTCTGTTGTTTGGTATCTGGCCCCATGATGATTTTGGACAGGGTAAGTATTGCCTGACTGCATGGCAGTTAAAGGATATGGGGCCTTGGCTTTGGTCAGTTTGCACATGGGAGGCAAGCTCAGGGAAGCCTCTGCTTCTCCAGCAATCAGCATTGGGAAAGGCAGTCTCCTTGGCCAGCGAGGTTCCCAGGATGTCAGAGCACCACTGAATAGAGAAAACAAAATGAATTAGCATTAAACTAAAATGGAATCTTGATTTCTCTCCACTCCTTATTTTGTTACCAGCTCTCCCACCTTATTAGGGAGGTTCGTTGTGGAATATTATTTTAGATGTGTTACATTTGTTTATGCTGTGGAACATTTGTTTTAGTGATGCAAAGATGTGCTGCATTTGTTTAACTCTGTGAAGCTGTGTTACTGTGCCTGTTTAAAACACCTGATTGGTCTAATAAAGAGCTGAGTGGCCAATGGCAAGGCAGGAGAAAGAATAGGCGGGACCGGCACATAGGGAGAATAAATAGGAGGAGCAAGAACAAGGAAAGGAAAACGCTAGGGGCCAACCACCCAGCCACCCAGCCAGCCATAGAGTAAGAGTGAAAGTAAGATGTCCAGAAGAGAAAGTAAAAGCCCAGAGGCAAAAGGCAGATGGGATAATTTAAGTTAAGAAAAGCTGGCTAGAAACAAGCCAAGCTAAGGCCGGGCATTTATGAGTAAGAATACATCTCTGCGTATTTATTTGGGAGCTCGGTGGCAGCTCCCCCAAAGAGTCAAGGAGTAAAAAACAACCAACAACAATGGCTGGCCACATATGAAGGGTGTGATGGACTTCTCCCCTTTGGGTACCAATTCTGTAAGTTCTAATAGAGGTGGATTATTTGATGGGGTATATTATAGAACGGCCTATTTACTGTTCTTGGGAGATAATCACTGGCCACCCGGTAGCTGCTACCCTGATGTCACATCTGTGCCCAAAGGCAATGCTTTTTGTTCTCACTGACACTGCATTCCCCTAGGAGCTCATCAGCGATAAAAATGAAGGCTGCATTCAGTTTTCTTGGCAGTCAAGATGGGTCAGCTTCTAGAGCTCAAGAGGAACAGAATGGCCTCTAGGAGTAGAGGGTTTGTGTGAGGTAACTTCTTCAGATAAGACAGGGACTTTTAAAGCCAATAGAAAGTCTTTATTTATTAGTCAGTGGGCTACATAGGGAACTTGCCCAAAAGGTGTTCTTGGCTTTTTATGCACAAAAAAAACACATTCTGGTAGACACACTACATTTTGCAAGAACAGTTAGCAGTAGGCAGAGCTACAGAAGCTGAAAGGCAAGGTTAGGACATTTAGGACTTGCCCAGAACTGTGGACTATGATGGATTAGATCTTAGTTCTCATTTTGGCAGGTGTTGGGGCATCTATGTGCTGGGCTCTTAGGTCAAAATCATGCCTTGGTGCCTCTAACATGGCATCAGTTGTGCTAAGGTCTGAGGGTCTATTACAGTAGGTGATTACTCAGAAGACAATTACCAGTAGTGACCGTTCTCAAGAACATCAGAGAAGTTGTAGTTACCTACAGGCCCCCTCATCCTCAGGGTAGGTATCCTGGGACCATGAGTGGGTCCTGATCAGATGGAAACTAAACTTGACTAGCATCAGTTGGAACATGTCTTCAGCCCACGAACTTGATGACTTTTCCTCCTCCACTGCATACTGTGGCAGTGGCTTGTCATTTGAGAAACAACATCAAAATCACCATGAATTTCTTTCCCCTAGTTTACTGTTTTGTAGATAGAAGTTTCGTCATTTCTATTGCTCATTTTACTAATCACAGGTATGATCATTTCCCCCTCTTCCTTATAAAACATCTGGAGCCTCCCACCTTTTCCTTGAAGCATTTTACAGCTTCTCTTTGGATACACTTTAGGGTCACTATTATTGTAATATAAAAGTCATTTGAACAAAGCTGGGTGTGGTGGTGTCCACCTATAATCGCAGTACTTGGAAGGTAAAGATGGAAGGAAAGATCAAGAGTTCAAGGTCATCCTCAACTACAGAGTAAATTTTAGGCCAGTCTGGGCTACATGAACATACGCTCCCCACCCCCCTGTCACCAGAAATAAGGAAAAGAAAAATTACTTGAACAAAAATACTGTGATACTGTGAGTCAGTCTTATCATCAGGATGGGGGTACACTCAGACATCCCAGGCAAGGCAGAGCAGGGCATCTTGAGGCTTTCTTGGCCAACTCAGGAATGTTGACACTTTAAAACTTACAAAGTATTTCTGAAATATTTGATTTATTTCCAAATACTTCAGTTTAGTGTTTTTCCTACTTAGTTGACTGCAAGTTATGGAAAACACAGGAAGCAGAGATACAGGTGATGGAGGACTACTTTGCAACACAAGAGGTTTTAGTTAGACCCCAGAAAGAAATGCTGTTATAGCTTGAGACACAGAGTTGATGGCCAGAGTAAACCTTGCAATTGCTTTGAGACCTCAAAGGCATGCAAGTGCTGAGGCAGCCTGCTAGGGTGGGTGAGACACAGAAAGTCCCTTTGTTGATCTCCTTCCAGGTGTACCCGTGCTTGTCCTTCAATATGCTTTTTCAAGAAGCTTGTCCAAGGTGGCTTCATCCCTTACGGCTTTAGCAATCTTCATTCCAATGTCCATGTCTAATAAGGTGCTGTGCACATAGTAGATGCTCCAGAAAGATTATTTAGAGTGAATGATCTAAATCTGGATGAGTGTTGTCCTCAGAAGCCTGCCCTACCTCACTTTGAGCATCTTCCTACCCAGGGCTAGCCATGAGATTTCTTTCAGTTTAGACCTTGAAGTATCCTGGATTAGTTTGTGTTGTTGCCAAACTGAGTTGCCTGTCTTTGGAAATGCACATTTTACAAATCACACCTAAAGAGGACTCCTGTAACAATGGGATAGATGACATCTAGTCACACGCACATCCTTTCGCCTCACCCTTGTCATCGGACTTGACTCACATCATCATGCATTCACAGCAGGCAAATGCAAGCTTAGAATGAGGTGAGTTCAAGGTCAAAAAGCTAATAGTGATGTAAATTTACCCCTTCCCAAGTCCAGAGCCTAGCACCTGTGCCTGCTGTCATGCAGGATACACACACACACACACACACACACACACACACACACACACACACACACATGAAGAGTAGAAAGAGAAGAGCCCAGGCACATACATCTCCGAGGGACCAGTGAGCCCTGGAGAGTGGTATAAAAGAGGCATGGATGGCTATGGGAGGAGCTGAACATTCTACCTCCAATCACATCAGTCCTGGGGCTGGAGAGATGCCTGAGTGCTTAAGAGAGTTTGCTCCTTGTACAGAGGACTAGAGCTCTGTTCCCAGCACCCCACATTAGGAACCTCTTAATAGTACTGGCTCCAGAGGACCTAACACCTTCTTCTAGCCTCCTTGGGCACCTGTGCATGCCCAATATCTTAAAAACAAACAAACAAACAAACAAGCAAGCAACTGTCCTGGTGTCCTGCCACGCATGCCTATCTCATCCCTGGCTACTGCTTATGGCCTGCAGGGTACAGTGTGGTCCTCCACTGTCTGTCTGCCAGGGTGAGGGAGTGTCAGGTTCCAGAAGCTGTAGTGCTGCTGAGGGCCCTGTAATTGTTTTTCATCTGTTGAAAGAGTTCATTTTCATCCCCTTTCTGGCATTTCAGCAGCCGGGAGTGGGACCTCTCTGCCAACGGAATCAGACAAACCATTTCCCCTTCTCCCTGCCAGCTCTCTCTTTCTCTCTCTCTGTATGTAATCTTTATATATAAATACATATATTTATAGATAGATAGACACACATATGTAGAAAGAGAGAGGGGGGTCTCACTGTGTATCCCAGACTGGTCTTGGACTCCTGTCCAGCCCCCTGCCTCAGCCTCCTGAATGCTGTTATAGGCATGCAACACCAAGCCCACCCCATGACAAATGTTCTATTTTTTTCTGTAGCTGTTCTTCTTTCCATCAACCCCCATGGGCTCATTCATTCCCTGTTCCCCAGCCTAAGTTCTGATTGGCCTAGATACTTCTTTTACTGGACAGTCCTCTCTTGTCGGTATTTCTCCTGGATCGACACCCAGGCTATGGTCAGCTCACTTAAGTCAGGTGCACACTTTGATCTAATTAGTGACACACCTGCCCACAACGCTCCCTGGCAGCTTTGAAGGGGGGAGGGGGAGGGGCTGAGAGGATACTTAGAGGGACTAGTAAGGAAACAAGAGCACTACAACTCACAGCAGAGAATTCCCATCGAAGGGCGAAGGGCGACAGTCCACCACACCATCAAACAGAGGGGTGACCTGGAGCCAGGGCGTGACGCAGTGGTGCAGTCATGAAACCCAGAGTTCTGCCATCAGCACTGCCCCAAACTGAAGCACCACTAACTATTGGGTAATTCACCACATTTGTTCCAAGCCCAGCACCCGAGCTAATTCATTTAACCTCTTAGGATGTCACATTTGATCTGCTAGGCTTAGCAAATACAAGTCAGGATGAGTGCCCATGTGTCGCCTTGGCCACCAAGAGCCTAAAAAGGATTTGTTGTTTATCTGAAATGCAGACTTAACAGAAACTGTGGCAGTTCACTTGGCAACCCTGTGTATCCCCATTTTACAGATGAGGACATGGAGGTACAGGGACAGCTGGTGCCCAGCACATAGCTGAATGTGACAAAGCAAATCCTTCAGATCCTGAGTTCTGATCCATTATGTCACACCAATGCCTTTAAGCCTGTGTCAGTGGCAGAGACATGGATAGGGACACACACACACACACACACACACACACACACACACACACACACACAAAGAGAGAGAGAGATGAAAAATATCCCACCATTATTCTCTATCCTTGTTAATATCTTTCAAAAATAAAAATTTAGGACCAAACTGTCCCAAAGTGTTGGATCCATCAGAGTCCAGAGAAGAGACAGAAAGAGCGGTAGAAATTTGAACAGGGGAAAGTTAATGTGAAGGCACGTTGACAACATTTAGTAAAGTGCCCTTGCCTAACACAAGGGAAGAGAGAACTAAGGGCAGATGTATCAGTCATGACTGAAAGTGGCCGCCATCTGACCTAAACAATGCTAACAGGAAGGCATTTGGAAACTTCACCACTTCCAACTACCTGGGGAGTTCCAGGTTGTCACAAGAGCACACAACCCGCCCTGCTAGTGCTGGGGTCACTGTCTGGAGGCTGGCCCTGGTAGGCCGCACGGGGCAGCCTACCACTGTTGCATAAGGCAGCTGCTTGTGATGGCCTTACCACAGCACAGGCAGCTGAAAACCAGAGAAAACCCTTTCATTTCTCTAGCCCTGCTCAGTCCTTTCCACAAACCCTGTCATTATAACCCAGCACCGAGCATCTGGCAAAGGAGAGATGCTGCAGCCCATAGAGTCAGTTCTGATGTTACGAAGCAGGTAAAGACAGTGGCTCTGGAGTAGAAAGATGGCGAGGAGCTGGCTGGCGCAGACAGAAAACTAAGTTTTCAATCCAAGGATGGATAGAAGCCCAAACATCATCACAAAAAAAAAAAGAACACAGGTTGATTAAGAGAGGCATTCACACATTAACAAAAAAAAAAAAAAGAAAAGAAAGGTTTTCGTGAACATGTCTCTTTGAGTGGAGATATAAAATGTAGCCTGCCACTGGAGCGGGATTAAGTAAGACAAGGCCACAGAAAGCCCACTGTAGGGAAATGCTCAGAAGACCGAGTGTGTCCAGCACAAAGTCAATCAAGCTTAGAACTTAGAACTTCTCAACTAGGAGAAACTGAGTCTAAGAAAAGAAAAGAAATCAAGTGCAGAGAGCTAAGACACCGAGGAGCCTCCTCCATTAAGACTTTGGGAGATAAGTGATAAACATTTACTGTGTGAAATGGTACTTACACCCCCGGGCCTTGACATTTCTGGAGAGTCTGACAGTGATGTGCAGAGAGGCAAGGGCAGGGACGTGATGAACTGTGAGGACCCTTTTCTGAGTCAGAAGGGATGCAAGCTAAGAGGGTGATGGATAGATAGCCCTGGAGGAGGAGAGGAAGTCACGTCATGAGAGTGTCACCATCCTATATAGGCAGCTCTGCGGCTTTTTTTTTTTCTCTCGGAGCCATGACTTTCTCGCCTCCACAGCAGCCTCCCTAATTGCACGGTGTCCTCTAGGATTTGCTCCCTCAACAATCACGTCTGTCCTGCAAACTGCTGACTCTCAGCCTTGCTGGGGAAATTGAACACATCATTCTTCGGAAGTGCGGCTGTTGCCAAGGTCAGTCCAAGGGGTCATTCTTCCTTATTGGGAGTATGCCTCATCCTCTCGTCTACCTTTGCAATGGTGTCTCCTAGTACTGATAAAACATTTACCTACCTGCCCACACCTGATCTGTGCTGACTGCCTCCAAACCTAGTATAAGAAAACATATCCCCTGTTAGTGGCAAACTCTGCCGATGCAATAAGCCAATCAGGCCGAATTAGTAAGTCCAGGTTTAATAAACTGAGTAACACAACTCCCAGGTGACTCTCAGAAGGGCAGGAGAGAAAATCACATGGAAGGTCTGATGACCAGGTCTTGAATACCTTGTAGGCATGGTCTTGAGCAGTTCCAGGGGAGGGGCTGACCCTTGGTGGGCTTTCTGAGGGGGCAGGTCTGGAATGGGAGGAATGAGACCAGAATGGAGATTCCCAACATCTAAACCATCCGGTTGTGGTGATATTGTTTCCCCCAATATATTGTGCACCCTAATAAACTTATCTGGGGTCAGAGAACAGAACAGCCACTAGATAGACATAGAAGCCAAAAAAATAGTGGCACACACACCTTTAATCCTAGCATTCTGGAGGCAGAGATCCATCCAGACCTCCGTGAGTTCAAACGCCAGGTATGGTGACTCACACCTTTAATCCCAGGAAGTGATGGCAGAAAGCAGAAAGGTATATAAGGTGTAAAAAACAGGAACTAGAGCCCATTAAGCTTTTAGACTTTTAGCAGCAGTTCAGCTGAGATCCAAACTCAGAGGCTTCCAGTCTGAGGACACAGGATCAGCTGAGGAGTTGTATAGGTGAGGTTAGCTGTGGCTTGTTCTGCTTCTGTGACCTTCCAGAATTCACCCCAATACCTGGCTCCCGGGTTTGTTTTTATTAATAAGACCTGTTAAGATTCGTGCTCCAATGAGCATAAGTTGTGTCTATCGCCCGTAGCTTTGCCTCCATCCTCTTCCTTAGAGAATGTGTCTACCTGCCCTTTCCAGATCTCTTAGTGTGCTTTAGACTTTTGCTTTCTAGTAGTTCTAGAGAACTAGAGTTAAAAAAATAAATTAGGGACATGATGAACTGTGAGGACCTCTTTCACTGTTAGAAAGGTCTTGATCTAGGAGGATGACAGATAGATAGTCCTGGAAGAGAAGAGGGAGTCAAGTCTGGACAGACAGACAGACAGATAGATAGATAGTATGCCAAAGTATGCAGCAGATTCTGTGGGTTCAAATCCCAGATCTATCACTTACCAGGCTGTCATGTTGCTTCTCCCAGGGACATAAACAATCTCTATCCACCCCAGACAGGCACTAATGACAGATCAACGAAACACTGTACCCAAGATCAACTTGGGGAACCTATGAGATCTTATGGGTTTGCTGACAAGAGCTGGAGCAAGGGGTTCCATAAAGTCCTCCTACTGACTAGGCGACAACCTCACAGAAGGTGTAGCATGGAGTCTCTCCTTCAGTTCAGCTTCCACCTGCTGTGTACTCCAGAATCCCCTACCATCCCATGAGGCTGAAGGGCAGGAGGGTGAAGGCTGGAATCCTGGATGGGTGTTCTGTGATGTTCCCTCTTTCTGCTTCTGAGTATTGAAAGCTTTATTGCCATTCTTACAGAACTAGCTGCCATGTATTTCCTTGCTATAACTAGGGACCATGATCATGTCAAACCTGGAGGAAACTGCTTTGCCCCACACAGACATGCAAATTCATGTAAAAATTTTAACTTCTGTGGGCTAATTCCCCTCATTTACAAGTGAGTGGAATGAGAATACTGTCTGTATCAACAGGCTAGATTGAGGGTTAGTGTACATGTAAGATACTTAGCAACTGTCTTGGTCATTCTCTTCCTTCAGCCAAGAATTGAATATATTGGACACTAGGCAGTACAAGGTGGTGATACCCCAAGAGAAGAGAAACAGGCTAGGTGAGCCTCACTGTTACCCCAGCTTACTTATTGGAGCTAAGGCTGCAGGGGAAGGTAGGGAATCAACAGAGTATGGTATTCTCAACAAACCTTGGAGACTGAGGATGGAGTTCAGGAATCAGAAAGCTGCTAGAGGTTTTAGCATTTGAAGTAGAAATTCCAGACAACTGCAGAGGGCTTCCTCAAGTACTGGTATGCCTTTGTGTAGACAAAATTTCTCAAGGCTGAGGAAATGATTGCTAGAAACTGGACCAGTGGTTACCCAAGACTGGACCAGTGTTCACACCTCCAACCAGAATGGGAAACCTTGTAATACACAGGACATTGAGGAAAGTATTTTCCTTCATCATGGACATTTGTTCTGGATCTGTTTTTAATCAAACTTCAAAGAGAATCTATAAGGAAAAACTTAGCCACATGCCAGGACAGTTGTGTATTCTTTGACAGAATACAGCAAAATCCAGCAGTCTACACAATGCAATCCATAGTCTTCATCACAAAATGAGACATTTCCAGGCATTCAAAGAGTCAGGAAAAATATAATCTATAACCAGAAGAAAAGGCATTATGGATGGATTTTAGATGAGTGAGTTGATGAAATGTAGCATATAAGGATCTTAGAGCACTATTATAAATATGTTAAAGGGCATGAAAAAACAATAATATAATCAGGAGAAAAATGGAATGCAGAATAAAGTAGAACATGGAGGTAGAAACACAGTATTTAAAGATGAAAACACAGGGAATGGTATTAACTAGGGATCGTAAACCCCAGGAAAGGAAAGGGTGGATCTGCACAGGCAGATACCAGAAAGGATGCATGCTGAAAGACACAGGGAAAATCTTAAGCTCAAAGAGAAGAGCAGAGGCTCTGTGAACCCTGGCACAGAATCAGTCTGTAGACATGTCACTGGCAGCCAAGACAAAAGGAAGGGAAAAATCTGGAGAAGTCATAGTTAAAAATTCCCCTGCTCCCAATCAAATTCACAAGCTCCAAGAATTTCAACAAATCTCAATTGGTGTGAGCACAGGGACTATGGCCTCAAGACACTCTGCATCAGCTTTCCAAAAATAAATGATAGAAGAGAAGAAATGTTCAGAACAGAGATACATTGACTCACTGGAACCAAGGATAGCAGCTGTCTACTTAGAGAAGTACTATATTAAAACATTTAAAGAATTTGTTTGTTTGTTTGTTTGTTTGATTTTGTTGTTGTTATTTGTTTTTTTTGAGACAGGGTTTCCCTGTGTAGCCCTGGCTGTCCTGGAACTTGCGCTGTAGACCAGGCTGGCCTCGAACTCACAGAGATTCACCTGCCTTTGCCTCCCAAGTGCCAGGACTAAAGGTGTGTGCCACTATGCCCAGCCCCTAAAGCATTTTTTAAAGGATTTTTTTCTTTAAAAAAAAAAAATAAAAGGCTGAAGAAAGGAAAACTTCTTCAAAAACAAAGGCAAACAGAGCAGTTAAACAAGAGAAGAGAATAGTCACCTAAATGGAAAAGAAATAAAATGGCCTCTGCTTGGACATGGCCTGATCTCACACATGGATGCCTTCCAGACCTTAACACAGCAGAAGAAATGATCAAATATCAAATTCAGTGAACCTTTAGAGTACAAAGGAGGCACAATGAATGGAAAAGTGTCCCGTGTTTCTGTGTTAGAAGTCTTACTGAAGTTGAAATGTCTGTACTACCTCTAAAAATCAATTGTATTTCCTTGTACTAAAACATACTTCCCCAAAGGGAAATTAAAGAATCCTGTTTCCATCAATACCAAAAAGAACAAACTACCTAGAAAAGAATTTAACTAAGGAGGCAAGAGACCTGTGTGCTCAAAACCATAAAACATCGATGAGAGGTTATGAGAGCTACACACACAAACAAAAACATCCCATGTCTTTGGATCAAATACCATTAAAGAGTCCATGTTAACCAAAGCAATCTATAGAGGCAGTGTCATCCTCAAAATCCCTGTGGCACTTTTGTACAAAATTGGAATATAAAAAAAAAAAAATCCCCAAATTCCGATAGGGCCACAGAGGACTCTGCATGGTGAAAATCATCTTGAGAAAGGAAGAGCTAGAAGCTTACAAAGTCACAGGAATGAAAACAGCCTGCCACTGACACAAAGACAAACTTACAGACCGAGACCCCAGAAGTTAACCATGGCTGTCAAATTTAGCTGGACAAGGGAGCCAAGAGCACAGTTGAGAAAGAGTAGTCTCTTCAGCAAACAGTGCTGGCAAAGTTGGGCATCCACATCTGCAACACCAGAATGAGACACTACCTTCTCCCTTCATAACGTCACTCAAAGTGGACTGCAGACTTTTAAACCTAAAGCCTGGTACTACAAACCCTTGAAATCAGAAGGACCTCCCAACACCCGCGTCAGCAGATTTCTTGGTTTGAACATAAGTGCAGACAACAGAGGCTGTGATGGCTCTGGGGCAACCTAGGAAATGATCGAGAAGGTGGAAAGGCTGCCGTGGGATGCGAGGGAATGTTCTCAAGCCGTGTATCTCATGAAGGACTAGTCCACAGCATGCAAGGGAGTCCTTCTGCCCACTGATGAAAATCCCAAATAATCTACTTAAAAAGTGATCCGAGTTGGACAGAAGGGAAGCCTCAGGAGCTAACATAACAGCTCTCACAGAGGACCTGGGTTTGGTTCCCAGCACCCACACAGTAGCCCCCAGCTGTCTCTACCTTGAGCTCCAGGGGTTCCATTCTTGCTTCTGGCCTCTGTGAACACTGTGTGCAGATTGTGGGTCACATCCATACAGACAAGCCAAACACCTAATATGCATGAGTAAAAATAAATTCTTTTTAAAAAATGAGCAGAGAACTGAAAACAGCAAACAAACTAAGGTCAGCCTGGCTCGAAATTCACTATGTTCCAGGATGGATGGCATCAAGCTCTCTAATGCTGGAATTAAAGATATGCGCCACTGTACCCAGCCTCAGGAGAGATTCTTAACAGACACTTCTTAAACAAACATACAAATGGATGAAAAGAAGTCTATAAAAAGATCCTTAATCTCACTAGTAGGGAAAGTGCAAATAAAAATAACAATGAGCCATCACTTTGTACTTTTCAGGATGATATCTTAAAGCATGAAGTTGTGGAGACCCTGGTGGGGGCATAAAACCACATGGCTGCTATGGAAATGTAGAGTCACCTCAAAAATACAAATAGAAATAACACACACAGCAATCTGTTTTTCGAATCTTAGATGGTCTTTTAATGAAAAACCCAGAGCCAGAGATCAGAGTGAAAGCTGAAAGATCAGAGTAGTAGGGCAGCCAGCCACTAGTTCTTACCTCTATGAAATCCTCAGCCTAAGGAGAGTGAGTTCCTGTTTCCTCATGCCTTATATACCTTTCTCTACCCTGCCATATTACTTCCTGGGATTAAAGGCATGTGTGCTTCCCAAGCAAAGGCAGGAGATCTCAAGTGCTGGGATTAAGGGTGTGTGCCACCACTGCCTGACCTCTGTGTCTAATCTAGTGGCTGGCTCTGTCCTCTGATCCTCAGGCAAGTTTATTAGGGTGCACAATACATCACCACAGCAATCCCATTTCTAAGTAATTATGGAAAGAAATGCAGCAGGGATCTCAGAAAGGCATTAGTTCTCTCACATTCGCTGCAGCACTATTCACAGCACCTATGATATAGAGAAAATATAAATAGTCACTGATGGATGAACAGATGAAGAAAATGTGACAGGTTTCCGTGCACCTGAATAGTATTCAGCCTTAAAAAGGAAGAATTTCAAGGGCTGGAGAGATTGCTGGGTCAGTGCCATAGAAGCACAGTTACTATCCCAAAGCATATGTCTAAAAAAAATTTTTAAAAAAATCCAGGAGCAATGGTGTGTACCTATAATCCTAGTGCCAGGGAGGTGAGTACCAGAGGATCCCCGGGCCTTGCTGGTTAGCCAGTCTAGACAAACCAGTGAGCTCCAGGTTCCAGGAGAGACCTCAGAAAAGAAGATGGAGAGTGATGGGGAAGACAAGCAACCTCTGGACACACACACACACACACACACACACACATGCACGCACACACGCGTGTGTCTACCATATGAACAGGGATTAACCTTCTAACCTTATAGAATTTGTGCTAAATGAAATGGGGCATAGTTACTCAAACACAAGCCAGCATAAAGTATCTTCTCGAAGAAACAAAACCAAATACGCAGAAGCAGAGGGCAGGCAGGATGGCTAGAACAATGGCTGCCAAGGCTTCAGGGAGGAGCTGGGAGGTCGCTGTTCAACAGGCATGAAGTTCCAGTTTTGCATGGTAGCCAACTGCTAGAGAGCAGCTGCGCACCCTTGGGCCTCTAGCTACCAGCCCTGTGGTTCATGCTTCAAAGTTGTTCAGACTGACCCAGGCATGGTGGTGGGCTTGACAGACTGAGGCCGGAGGGTCACAGGTGTGAGGGCAGGCGACAGGTTTGAGCTACAGGGTAAGACTGTCTCCAACGAAACAACAGAACCCTTAAGAACATAGATCTTATGTTGTTTTTATCCAAATAAAAAGAGAAAAATATAGTTAAAATAGAGTGCTTTTCTAATCACTAGAAGTTAAAATAACCCATTGCCAATGGATGTGTGCTAAAAGAAATTTGAAGTGAAATTCTTCAGGCAAAAGAAAAGTGATAACAAATGTAAATTTGAATCTATAAAAAGAATGACTACTGAAGATAGAATCTGTGTGGGTAAGTCTAAAAGATAGCTTCTTTCATATTTAAAATTGTGTAGACTATTGACTGTCTGAAGCAGAAATTTAAATATAGCGTGAGGCCTATAAATGTGTGACACTAAACTGTAAACACTAACAGGAAGCAAGGAGGATCAGGTAGAGCACGCTGGGTGTTTTTCATGTCACAGGAGAAGTAAAATGCCATATATGGATGAAAATGAGACAGAATTCTAAAAATGATTCAGTTGTGAAGGAAAAGGAACAAAGGATAGACAGGTCAAACACAAGTGGGTGACAAGATGGTGAGCTTAAGTTGAAAGGAATTAAAACAAGATGGAACATCTCAGTTACCAATTAAAAGCCAGAGGCTGTTAGAGTGCATAAAAAAGCAAGACCTGATGCTACCATATCCAGGAAATCACCTTTTACATTTAAGACAGAGATAATTAAAAAATGTGAAGGTGGACAGGCCATACTTCACAAATCCTAATTACAGGGAAGCTGGGACAACTGTATCCATGATAGACAATGGACATTTCATGACCAGAAATGTCATCAATGATATAAAGAGACTTTCCATAGTGGTAAAGGAGTGAGCTCATGAGGAAGACAAAACAGTTCTAGATGGATATGGGCCTGAAAATAGAGGGTCAAATATGGGGACCAGTATCTTATAGAACAAACCGCGAGGTAGGCAAATGCAGAATCACAGTGGGAGATTTCAGCCTTCCTCTCTCACTTCTGGATGAAACAAGTGGAAAATACCATTAGCCTGCAGAAGACAACCAACACCCGTGACCTAGTTGATATTTATAGAACATCCCATACAGCAAGACCATGACAAACATTTTCTTCAAATCCACACAAAGCCTTCACCAAAATGGACTATAAACTGGGCCATAAGATTAATTGGCAATGAATTTGAAGTAAGTGGAGTTAAATAGAATGTGTTCTTTGGTCACAACAGTAAAAAATAGCATAAATATCTTGAGAAAAAATCTCCAAATAGTTGAAAATTCACTAATTTCTCAAAAACCTATGGCCAAAAAGAGATTGAAAAGAATTAGAAAATACTTCAAAATAAGTGAAGATGAAGATGCATGTTAACATTTGTGAAATATAACAAAACAGTGCCTACAGAAACATTATTTCACTGATCATAATTTATGAAATTTTAAATTAATAATCTTATTTTCTGTTTTGCAGAACTACAAAAGAGAGCTGTGGTGGTTTGAGTAGGTATGGCCCCTAGAAACGAATGTGTTTGAGTGCTAGGCCCATAGGGAGTGGCACTATTAAGAGGTGTGGCCTTGTTGGAGTAGGTGTGGCCATGCTGGAGCAAATGTGTCACTGTGGGGCTGGGCTTTGAGGTCTCCTATGCTCAAGATATGCCCAGTGTGGCACACAGTCACTTCTGCTGCCTGCAGATCAAGATGTAGAACTCTCAGCTCCTTCTCCAGCACCATGTTAGCCTGCACACTGCCATGAAGATAATGCACTAAACCTCTGAAACTATAAGCCAGCCCCAATTAATTTTTTTTTCTTTTATAAGAGTTGCTGTGGTCATAGTGTCTCTTCATAGCAACAGAAACCCCAAGACAAAAGCAAATTAAACTTAAAGTAAGTAAGAAGAAAGGAAAAGAATAAGATAAAAGCCTAAGTCACAGACACTGAAAACAGACAAGAGAAGAACCAAGAGCAGACTTTCTAATGAGATCAAACTGAGAAGCCTCCATCCAGATAGCCTGGCAGGAGATGAGACACAAATTACAAGGATGCAAGGGGCATAACTACAGATCCTATAGGCATTGAAATGATAAACGGAATATTATTAGAAAATTATGACATGTATTTGACCTCAGTTCCCTGAGAAACATAAATTAACATAGTCTATTGCGATGGTTAGTTTTGTCAACTTGACACATCCGGAGAGGGGAACCTCCATTGAGGAATTACCTCCAACAGATTGGCCCGTGGGCACATCTGGGGCCATTTTCTTGATGGCTAATTGCCACTGTAGGTGGTACCACCTCTGGGCAAGTGAGCTTGGGGGAATTAGTTGTTCAAGCCAAAGGAAGAACACAATTTACAAGCTTTTCTACAAACTTCACACCCAAATGCCTTCAAACTGACAAATTCTGTAAAATATTTAAAGTAGAAATAATAGCGATACTACAGAAACACTTCATAAACAGAAGAGAAGGTGGGCTTCCTGTCTGTCTTAGGGTTTCTAGTGCTGTCATAAACACCATTCAGCTTATACCTCTGAGGTTACAGTTCATCAATGAGGGAAATCAAGCAAGAACTGGAGCAGAGGCCACTGCTTATTGGCTTGTTCAGTCCATTTTGTCACATCACCCAGGATCACCTGCCCAGGGCGCAGCAACATCCGCAGTGGACTAAGCCCTTCAATCATCAATCAAGAAAGTGTCCCCGCAGACTTCCCTCTGGTGGAATTTCTCAACTGAGGTTCCTCTTCCCAGATAACTATAGTTTGTATAAACTTGACCAAACAAACAAACAAACAAACAAAAAACCCCAAAATCCATATCTCCTTTTATGAACCCAGCATTATCCTGACACCAAAACCAAAGTTATTACTAGAAAGCTAGTATCCAGTGCTCTGACTAACATAGATGCAAACATTTTTGACAAACCATTAATAAGTTTAATACCGTAACCTAGAGAAGAACTAGTATCAGGGATGGAGAGAATGTGTAAGTAGCTGTCAACCAAGCAGGAAGACTTGAATTCAGATCCTAGCAGCCGTGTAAGAGCTAGGTGGGCTGGGTACCTATAACTCTGTGGGGATTGGTGGAAATAGGCAGATACCTCAAGCTCACTGGACAGCCTAGTAGGATCCATGAGCTCCAGGCTCATTGAAAGACTGAGCCAAAAGATTTTGTAGAGAGTGATAGGAAGCTACCCAAAGTCGACCTCAGGCTTCCCTATATATCACGCAAACATTCATGTACACATGTAGGCACACCCACATATGCATGGGCACATATCCAGGAGAACACATACATGTACATGCATTGATCTTTAACATTAAAAAATAAAAACCATAAACTTGGCAAAGGGGTGTATTCCAGGAATTCAATATTAATTTAACTTTTTGAAAGTCAGGTAATGTGATTTATAACATTAAATAGCCAGGAAGACAAACCACCCAGATATCTCAATAGATGGAATCTAAAGACAAGAAAATTCAAAACTTGTTCATGATAAGAGCTCTCAGGAAACCCGGAATATAATAGAACTTCATTAGACTAATGAATGATATGATATCTATGAGAAACCAATAGCTGACATCATTCTGATCAGTGGACCACTGTGCACTTTAATACTAAAAAAAAGGACAACATTGTCTGTCCTCTCCACTTCTACTCCTCACCACACTGGATGACCTTGATGGATGACCTTGAGAGAGCAATAAGGTAAGAAAATGGAATAAAAGGAAGAAGTACGTTTGGAAGGAATAATTTTAAAGGCAATGTAATTTTTTATGTAGAAAATCTTGTTCTAAAAAACCCACAATTAATCAATAATTACACAAATTGGATAGGTGCAAACTGTATAATTTCGTGACATACCAAAAACTATACCAGTGGTTCTCAATCTGTGGGCCTCGATGTTATACCTAGATCATGGGAACCCCCAAAAGACCACCATGGAGACTGAATCCCGTATGTAAAAGCAAAGGGCCTTTAAGTTCAAGCTCAGGGCTTGTACTCTCTGTCTGACAGCAGTGGTGAGAACAGAGAGCCCCCAGCCCAGGCAGGGTGAGGTTTTTTTTATCATAGTAGAGGTTGGGGTGAGGGGATTTCCAGGGTTCAGGACCCTGATTGGTTGACATTTGTCTAGGGGTATAGGGAATGTTTGGATTGTCAGGTATTTCCCCTTAGATGACTGGGTGGGGTCAGCTTATGGCTTTTCCTGGGTCCAGGTGTTGCCTGCCAGAAGCTGTGTCTGGGCCTCTAAGCCTGTTATGGCAGCTGTGTGGCCAAGCTATTTTGGGCACCCCTCCCACTTGATCCCTTTGGGGGTCACGTATCAGATATCATGCATATCAGATATTTACAATGTGATTCATAACAGCAGCAAAATTACTATGAATTATGAAGCAGCAATGAAATAATGAATTTTATGGCTGGAGGTCACCACAACATGAGGAACTGTCTGTGAAAAGATATTCAGCATCATGGAGTTGTTTTGAAAATGAAATTAAAGTCATTGAATGACATGCCTACCGAAAAGGCCAAGATCAAAAAGAGTGACAATATTAGGGGCTGGCAAAGATGTAGTGATGGTAGACCTTTCATATATTGCTATGGGGAAGCAGATAATGATACAGACTGGAAAACAGAATTGTAGTTGATCATAAAGTCCTGCAAGACCCAGCAAACCCACCCTTACACACGAAAGCAAGGTCTTGAATGACTTACATGTGGATTTTCTTTCTTTCTTTTCCTTCTCTTTTTTGGTTTTTATGAGGGTATAGCCTTGGCTGTCCTAAAACTAGCTCTGTAGACCAGGCTGGCCTTGAAGTCACAGAGATCCTCCTGCCTCTGCCTCCCAAGGGCTGGGATTAAAGGTGTGTGCACCACTGCCCGTCAGCTTGTGGATTTTCCCTACTGCTTACTCAATCCAGAATGGCTCCATGCTGGAAGCAGCCAGGTGTCCACTGACTGGCCAGTGGGTAAGCTCACTGAGTTGTATTCATTCATCAAATATACTGAGACACGACAGGCCCAGGCCTCAGCAGAACTGCAGTCACAGCAAAAAGGCCGGAGCAGGAAGCCCCCAACCCCAGACGGCCCCTGACCTTTGCCCTAGCTATAGAGAGAGCCATGAACTCCTCACCCCACAGGGGAGGGCCAATCAGAAGCAGACAAACAACTCCAGGTGTCCCGCTGATGAAGCTACAATGTTGCAATTGCCTAGACCCAAGAGAGCCAATCAGATCAGTCCAGATACCCCAACCAAGGCTTGAGCCAATCCCAGGTCTGTAACCGGGCAGTCTTGGAATCCCCCAGCCCTGCCTTTGTCTAGGCCCTTGCGTTGTGCTGCTCTGCTGCTGCTTTGGATGGACAGATGCCCAGCACTCGGGAGGCAGAGGCAGGCAGATCTCTGTGAGTTCGAGGCCAGCCTGGCCTATAAAGTGAGTTCCAGGAAAGGCGCAAAGCTACACAGAGAAACCCTGTCTCAAAAAGAAGAAAAAGAGGAGTTGGGGATTTAGCTCAGTGGTAGAGCGCTTGCCTAGCAAGCACAAGGTCCTGGGTTCGGTCCTCAGCTCTGGCAAAAAAAAAAAAAGACAAACTGTTTTCCCCAAACACACACACACACACATCAGATTCGGTCTGTTGTGGCCTCTTGGGGATCTGGACTTTGGTCACAACAATACACAGAGTGTGGATGAATTCAGAAATAGACCACATGGTGGATGGAACTTCTTGCAGGAAAGTTTAGGCAAGGCAAAGCTCTCATGATAAAAAGCAAATTTCCTGTATACAGTTCCCAAGACCCATTGGACTATGGACTTGAGATTTATGGATTTCATTGTGTGCAAATTATACCTCAGTAAAATTTTCTTTAAAATAGCAGATGTTTTTATTCACATGGTTTCTTTACCGCTTTTGTTCATAGAGATCAATACAGCAAATCCTTTCCTCATCTCAACTTCTAGGAAGACAGTGTTCAGAGCTAGGTACAGGGCTTGCTATAAGACTGCAGAGGCTGAAGCCGTGGAATGGTGAGTTTGAGGTTAGCCTGGGCTGTTTAGTAAGACTGTCTCAAAACAAAACCAAAGCAAAGCAAATTAAAAAAAAAAAAAAAAAAGGACGAGGGAAAGAAAGTGTGCAGGAAGTGGTGTGTGTGTGTGTGTGTGTGTGTGTGTGTGTGTATGTTGAAGGGAGGCGGCAGCGGGGGGGGGGGTGGGGGTCCAAGCAATCGAATAACTTGGCTGAGTTCACACAGTTGGGAAAATAATTCAATCTTTTACCCTTATTCTGTTCTTCCTCCTCTACAACATGCTCTTTAGTGTTCTTAACTGAACCGCAGAACACAGCATAGCTGGGTCTTTTATAAATAAGCAAATAGAATATTGTGCTCCATGGCCAAACCAAACCTACGCGTGTTCCTGAAACCAGGGGACTCAAACAAAAACAAGAAGATAAAAATATCCCCAGAGTGGTCTCTGCAGGCAGAGGCTCAGGGCATCAACTGCACTCACTGCCCACCAATCTCTGTTAACTTGTAAAAGAAAGCCGCTCAGGAGCAGGGAACAATTCTGGTGGGCAATTCACAGCTAACCAGCAGAGCTGCTGGCGGCTTCTGTGCCATGCCTGGACATGCTAGGTTCACGCAGACTTCATCTACTTCTCTCGATGCCCTTTGCCACCATCCTAGGCAGACATGGGGCTGCTTTGTCTTGGACCTGTGCCCGCCCCTGCTGCAGTGTCCATGCTCTGAGCCAGGACTACCTCGGTCTCACAGAGGCTCCTGTGAGCCGGGTGATGGAAGCGGTTGTCTTTCGTGCACAGGGAATCATCAGGCCGTTACTGAAGGGCCACCAGTGAAATGGAAGGAGCGTCCACAAGGTCTGGCCGCATGAAGTAGAGTGCTCAGGGCTCTGCTGTCGGAGAAGTAGCAATCATATTTCTATTAATAAATTCACCTTTCAGGTCACTCAATATTTTTGTTACTGTTCTGGGTTTTGCCATGAGGCATGTGAGAAACGCAGTGCGAACCAATTTCTAGATGATGTTACTCCAGACGGCCTTAAAAAATTACTCAGTGTGGGCAAGCTCCTGCTTTGCCTGCTTTTCTGGGGAAAATTTTTAGAATAGGTTCCTTCTTGAGTCTTTTGGCCTCCTCTAGATGGCGCTCTTCTCATTCCTTCCCAGGTTCCAGTCTCCACACGCACCAGGAAGATGGCACAGATGCTAACTAACTGCCACTGTCTTCTTCTAAGAAGGTTCTCACCAAAAGAACAGTCTTTCCTCCCTCTCCTTCCTTCCTTCCCTCTCTTCTTCCCTCCCTCCTCTTCCCTTTTCCCTCTCTCCTTTTCCTCCTCCTCCCTCTTTTCCTCCTGTCCTTTCCCTTCCTCCTTCCTTCTGCGCATCAGGGGTACTGAGTACCACTGTGTGCCAGGCATTGAAACCGTGAGGACAGCAGTGACAGAATCCTGCTTCCGGTTTCATCTAGCGGTGGAGTTCACTGTGTGTTGAGATGAGCACAAGACAGCTTTAAAGCCCTATGATGAAGTGTCAGGTGACCTTGGAATGTTGAGTTGTGTCTACTTGGAGCAGCAGCATGTACACTGTACTAAAGGGTGAGACTGTCTTAGCCAGCAGTGTTTGCGACAGGGACGAATCATGACCAGAACTGAGCAATGGAAACGTTCTGGCCTCCAAGAACTGTAAAATCAGAGCTTCCTCCGCCGCCGCCGGCATGGCCTTCTCTTCTGTCTCAAGTCTTCCTTCTTTCTCAGCATACTAAACGTCACCATGATCCACCCAGTTACCAAGCCACTCCCACTGTACATCTGTTTCATCCTCAAGTCTGACCCCAACTGGCTCATTAGGTCTAGTCTTCGTTTAAAACATATCCTGACTTCATCTACTTCTCTCGATGCCCTTTGCCACCATCCTAGGCAAAGCCTTGTGATTTCTCTACACTCCGTTTTCTAACTGCCCCTCATCACCCCCACCCCATTCTTGGCTTGCTGGAGGAAAGGCTGGCTGCTCTTAGGCCTCAGCCCCCACATGTCCTCTGTAGCCACTCTGTTTATGCACTTCATAGTCCTGTTATTCTCCTCTTATAGATCATTTGTCTTCTAGAACATGCTGTTGTGACATTCACCTATTTGCTTTCTCATTAGCTAACACTTTGGTTCAAATACAATTTCCACGAAAGGACAGACATCTCACCACAGTACCTTCGGAGGCCAAAAGAGACCTTGGCTTAAAACACACATCTTGGGTATGGGAACATGTTTCATGTGGCAATAGTCCAGTGAGTGACTGTGAGGGTTCAGACGAAACAGTAGGTGTGGGGATGGGAAGGAGAAGCATCTGGGTATCAAAGCAGACCAGGTCAGTATACTCGGCGCTCAGTGAGTTGGAAGTGAGGAAAAGATAATCCATAATGGTGTCACCAGATGACACACACTTCAGGGAGGCTGGATGGGGCCACCACCACCAACTCCATCTGTAGAACACACTAAGGTTCTAAAAACATCTTATTGAATTGGGCTACAGATATTTATACTCATCAATCCATGTTTCTGCCATTATAGCATGCTTTACATATATCATTTTGGGGAGGTGCTTCATTTTTTATATTATTATTTCTTTTGTTTTTTGAGATTATAATCACATTATTTTCCCATCCCTTTCTCCCTAAAAACCATCCCATAGGACTTCCCTTGTTCTCTTTCAAATCTGTGCCTCTTTTTCATTATTTTGACATACACATTACATACATTTATTTACATACATACATATATTACATACATAGGAATACATGTGTATTTCTAAATACATAACTAGAGTTTTCTTAGTCTGTATAGTGTTACTCGTATATACATGTTTTCAGGCTCACCACTTGGCATTTGATAAACAATTGGTGTGCTCTTCTCTGGGGAAGATTATTTCTCCCATTTTTACAATTTCTTGCATTCTAATAGTTCTTTGAGCAGGGTTGAGGCCTCATGAGCTTTCCCCCCATCCATATTAGCATGTCTGTTGGTGTCCTCCTTGTTATGCTCAAGTTTAGACAGCCATATTGGTGACACTTTATGGGTGTGGCTTCTGACATTTCTAGGAGACAGTCTCACAGCAAACTTCCTGTTCCTCTGGCTCTTACACTCTTTCTGCCTCCTCTTCCACAATGTTCCCCAAGCCTCAGGTGCAGGAGTAATGTTGATGCATCGTTTGGGACTGGGCTCCACAGCTCTGCACTTTGATTGGTTGTGGTTTTCTTTCACCGTCTCTGTTGCAAAGGGAAATTTCCTCAATGAGGGGTGAGAGGCTAGTTCCTGGAGAAGGTTGTGTAGCATCTGGCTGGGTGCAGAGGCTAGATGTGGCATGGGAGGTTAGCTGTGGCTCAGGAGCTGCCAGGACAAGGTGGGTCCTGGCAGAAGCCTAGAGGTTGGTTGTGGAGCAGCCTGGGGTGGCAGACTAGGCTGAGACATTGGATGTGGGACTCAGCTGGATCTAGGGAAGGGCTGAGAAGGGTTCATGGAGGGAGGCATTAGATAGACTCCTAAATATATTATTTTGAGTCTAGTTCCTCTCCCCATTTCTGTTTCAAACTATTTGTCTCTAGAAATATTTTCCTTTCAATAGAATCAAAGAAAATTCAGGAAGACTGTAATATAATTTAACTTATCAAGCTTCTGTATAAAATACATATTTTTCATTTTTCTAATATTAAATCCTTTTGTTTTCAGAACATTTAGAATTTTTCCCCAATCGCTTGGCTTTTTCAAATCTTGAACATGCTGAGAGCCCAGGGAGTGAGATTTACTAAATCAAAGAAGTAGAATACAGTTGAAGCAGAAAGGCCTTCAAAGATCACATAGTTTGCTGAGTGAGGGGAAAACTCCAGTTAAATTATAGCTTACACCAGTGCCCGGCTTTGAACAGCGCTCAAGGTAGACTTATCTAATCAAATCTACTGAATGGCACTGGATCCGAACCTCAGATGTCTTCTGCATTCTGGTAGTGGGTTTCATTTGTCCTCACCCCCAACTCCAACTCCAGATCCCTGTTCCCCCACAGTTCCTGTTTGTCTCGGGCAGTGGCTAGCCTCACTTTCCACTGCTCTGTTAGCACACCCCCCCATGCTCAGCTGACCTAGACATGCAGCACAGTCTGTCTGCAAGCCCTCCCTCTTTCCCTCCCCTCTGCACCCATTGCAGGATTTCTACACTAAAGGTGCTTTGTGTCCACTGCACCAGCCGGAGCTAAGAGTCCAGAGAGCCACCATGGGAAGGGAAAGCAGGTGGAGAGTCCAAAATTTTGTCTGAGTTCTTCAGCTTGTCTCAAAGTCTGTCTGGACTCTCCCTGCTCCTCTGTGGGGACCATTTGAGACTTCATTTGGAGAATAACAAGAGTCACACAGTTCTAAGACAGTCTGGTACATACCACCTGTCTCCCATCGCTATATGGGTAACATAGACCAGTCAGTCTACCTGGTATTTGAAACCCAGGCAGAGCCACCCATCTGAAGGGTCTATGCCTCGTGCCACAGATGGTAATGATTTCCTATACCCCAGAGGAGCTCATTTCAAGCAAACGCTGTCCTTGGCACTTCTCAAAGAGACCAGAACTTTCACTCAGGAGCCATACAAAGTTCTGGTCACACATGGAACCCAAAGGCAGAGTTTATTTTCTGTTCATAGTCTTCCCAAGACCACCTAATGCTGCAGTTCTGGGACTGGATGAGATCTGACTCTCATGGAGCATATTCACCCATATGCTTGTGGTCATATTGGGAAGTTTTTCAGGGGTAATATATGCATCCTGTCAAAAGAGAGCTGAGTCTGGTCGCCATTATTTAAATGCCTTTTGAGTGGAGAGGTTAACCTGCCTGACTAGGGATGAGTTAAAATTGCAGCTGACATTCAATGTCCTACATACTGTGACTCTGACTTGTATTTATAGACTTATCTGCTTCTCAGAAGCAGATGTATATTCTGCATTCCTCCCAAACATGCCCTGTGCTTTCCCGTTTCCAGAATCCCCTTCCATGTAGAAGGCCTTCCTTCAGTCTCTATTTCCTTTTCTCTGGCAACATTGCCAATCAAAATTCTATCCATTCTTGAGCCCTAGTTTAAAGGACCCTTTCCCACCAGGGTTCCTGGGTTGTTCTTGCTTGAAGGCTTGTCCCCTTCCTCAAGACTGGTAGTTTCCTTGGTACCTAGGTTATCAACTATTAGCTGATACTGTGGTCATTTATGTCACCTATCTCTCTCCTGCTTTAATTAGACTCTAAGTTATCTGAGGAAAAATCCTTTTCATCCCAGTATCCCCCACAGCATCTAAGATGGACGTTTTTACCTAATAGGAGCTCAATAAACACCTGCTGCTGTCTTATTAGGGTTCCTACTGCTGTGATAAACCACTGTGACCAAAAACATCTTGTAGGGGAAAGAGTTTATTTGGCATACACTTCACTTCACTGTTAACCATCAAAGGAATTCAGGACAGGAACTCAAGCCAGGCAAGAACCTGGAAGTGTTGACTGAAGCAGAGGCCAGGGAGGAACACTGCTTCCCCAGGGGTTGCTCAGCTTCCTTTCTTATACCACCGCGGACCACCAGCCCAGGGGTGGCCCTGCCCAAAGTGAGTTGGACCCTCCCACATCAACCATCTATCAAGAAAATGCCCCCAGAGGCTTGTCCATGGGTCCATTCGGTAGGGACATTTTCCAGCTGAGGTTCCACCCTTTCAAATGACTCTAGTTTTTGTCAAGTTGACAAAATTAGCCAGCACAGTTGTAAAACGATCAAGGATCAAGAAATGAATTGCTGAGGAAACATGAAATGGGTAGCCAAGGGACTCCGGAGCCCTGGAAGACTTAGCTGCTTCTGGTTCAGACAGAAAGAGAACAGCAGGAGAGAGAAAATGGGCCACTTTGCTCTGCCTTCAGAGGCAGCCAGCTGCAGCCCCTGAGAAGTGTCATCCTGTTAAAAAAATAAGAAACCAACAAACCAAACCAAGTTGGCAAAGGAAGTGGTCATATCAGCCTCTCATTCCTTCACAGATGTGTCACCCAAGTAAAACTCGAGGGCTCAGACACCAAGGACCACATCTTCACCTCCCATCTTCCACCAATTCCATAGCAATAGACATGTGCTTGTATATGGGTGCATGCGCACGTACACACGTGCACGCACCCACACACAGCCACATGCACACACACGTGCATGCACACACACTCATGCATCAAGGAGGAAGTGGAAGTTTGTACATATTCTCTGCAGCATCCTGGGGTCTCTGTCACCATGCTTCTTTATGATGGAGAAACGTAGCTAGAGATGCATGAACAATAAATACGTGTTTCTAATGTTTCACTCTGTTTTGGTTAAAAGCCAAGAATGTAGATAAGAATTGATTTCAGCTGGATTTATACCATTCCTGGCATCAAAGAGATTTCATTTTAATGATGCTGAAAAGGATTGGGCAAACCTGGCACATGGCCCCAGAGCTTCTGGCAGGGAAACGAAGTGTCCACAGAAATGGTAGACAGCTGGAAAGGGCATGGCCTGAACAGGGCTGACAGGCTGTAGCAAGGGCCAGAGTGGAGTGGTGTAGGTCAGGAGGAGACTGAAGAATTATGTCACAACAGATTTACTTGTCATGGATTGAGATGGTCACTCTGAGTTTCCACATCTTCCAGAGATCATTTATTTTCTGAATCCATAAGGAGCTGTAGCTTGGTGTGGTTTGGGTAGGTTTTGATTTTTCTTTTGTCTTGCAGATTTATTGAGATATACTTTCTATACCTTAAAATCTACCTATTACAAGTGAGCAACTTGCTGATTTCTGATACATTATTAGAACTGGACACCATGGTCACTATCCATTTTTATAACACTATCATCCTAAAATCCCATTAAGTGTGCTCTTTTGAGGTGACCTGACTCCCTTCCCCTCTCCTTCCCTGGCTAGTTAGCAATCTGCTTTTCATCACTGTAAAGTGCCTTTTCTGGACATCGAACATACACAAAATCATGTACACTGTAGAGTCTTTGAATTTGGCTTTTTAAGCAAACTGTTTGAAGTCAATCCATGTCACACCACATACCAATGTTGCCTCCTTTCTATATTGCCTAATCACATTGTATTGAATGTCTGGATCCATTCAGTGGGTTTATCCTTTTTCCAGACATTTGCATTATTTCCAGTTTGAGACTGGTCTAAATAATGCCACTGTGAACATTCACTCACAAGATATTTTCATTAATTCGGGACAGTTTTCTCCCAGTGAAGTTTCTGGACCTCCAGTAGGTTTACGTTTAATTTAAAGGAAAAACAAAATGAACAACCACAACACAAAACTGTTTTTGTGTAGTTTGAACCACATCCATTTCTGCCAAGACCATGCTGGGACTCTGCTTTCTCCGTGTCTGCATGGAAACTGATGTTACCTGTCTGTTGTAGACTTTGCGGTGTACATGTGTTTTTGCAGCTTTCTGCATGAGCATTGCTAGAGCGTGACCTGAGTTTGCGTCTCCTGATGACTAATGCTGACTAATGTTGAGCTCTTCCTCCCGTGTCTGTGAATTACCCTTATATCTTCTTTGATGAAGTGTTTGCTCAAGTCTTTCGTCCATTCTTAATCGGGATATTTGTCATATCAAGTTGTAAAACCTCTATTTAGAATCTGGATATGAATCTCTTTCTCATGTACATTTTGCAAATATTTTATCTTAATCTACAGCCAGACTTTTTGTCTAATTTGGGTTGTGTTTTGGAAGCACAGACGCTTTTAAATTGAGTTAAGTGCAGTATATCAGGATTTGTAGGGTTTTCATGGCTCTTGTTTATGGATCCATAGAGATTTACACAAGATTCCACTGAAATGTTCCTCTTAGAAGCATCATAATCATCATTTTTGTTCAGACTACAGCCCATTTTGAGTTCATTTTTACTGTGTGAGCTGAGAGAAGGATGTAAGGTCATGGGCATCCCTGTCTTGGCCCCTGCTATTGGAGACTACCCCTTCTACAGTGAACTGTCAAATGATTGTGAATGTAAGGTTTGTAGCTGGATTCTCAGTTCTGCTCTAAGAACTTACATCCCTATATGCCAAATTGTCTTGGGAATTAAAGCTTTACAATAACTTTTGAAATTGGGTGACAAGTCCTTCAACTTTACCTCTTACAAAATTTGTCTGTCTTATTCCAGACTGTTTTGTAGCTCCATACACATTTTAAGGCCAACTTGTCACCTTCTATCGAAAAGCATGATGGGGTATATGTCGCTACTATAGAACAGCTTAGGAAGAAGTGAGTGTTTGTTTTGCTTTTCTTTTTTGAGACAGGGTCTCTTGTAGCTTAGGCTGGCCTCCAATTTGATGTCTACTGGAGGGTGGCCTTGAACTCCTGATGCTTCTGCCTCCACCTCCGAAGTGCTAAGGTCATGTAGTCAGATTTTTCTTTGGGCCCCAAGCTCACAAATAATGACTTATTATTAATTATGAAAGCTTGGCCTTAGCTTAGGCTTGTTCCTCACTAGTTCTTATAACCTAACCCATATTATTTAATCTTTGTTTAACTTAATTAACCCATATTATTTAATCTTTGTTTTGCCACATGGCTCATTATCTCATCTCCATACTGCCCATCCTGCTTCCTCTGTGTCTGTCTGGGAACTCCGCCTCTTCCCAGAGTTCTCTCTCTACCTGGAAGTCCTGCTTAGCTATTGGCCGTTCAGCTTTTTGTTACACCAATCATAGCAAAACATCTTCACACAGTGTACAAATATCCCACAACAAGATCATGAGCATTCAGCAACACACTTCACTGAAAGTTGATGTCTTAATCATGTGATGTCATCTAGTCTATGAACTTTGCATCTTAATTTATGAAGCTCTGACTTTGCATTTAATTTTTCTTCCCTCTTGCTACTTTCCAATGGTGGATACATGGACCACTGCTTAGGAGTTTCTTCTTCCCCAAAGCACCCATTCAGTGCTGTAAATCTCCCTACCATTGATTTTTTTCACTGCAGCCTTCACATTTTGATGAAGTTGCATTTAATTTTGATTTAATTTAAAATATTTACATTTTCCTCTGTGTGTGTTTCTTCTTCATATGTTTGGAGTGTTTCCATCTCTTTTTATTCCTGTTATTGATTTCTAATTTGATCCTATTGTGGTAAGAACGTACTTTGGTATGATTTTTGATTCTTTTAAATTTGTTATGGTTTGTTTACAGGTCTAGAATGTATTCTGTTGTGGCGAGGATTCCATAGGAGCTTGAAAATGGACGTTTTACGGCTGCTAGATGAAATAGTCTATAAATGTCAATTAGACTCGGTTGATTAATGGTGCTATTCAGCTCGCTATATCCTTATTGATTTTTCTGCTTGCTGGATCTCAATCACTGAAGGATGGGTGCTGACATCTGCAGCCACAACAGTGAGTTTGTTTATTTCTCCCTTTAGTTCTGTCAGTCTGGGCCTCACCTGTTTTGACGCTCTGATGTCAAGTGCACACAGCAGGGACTGAACAACCCCTCTATTCTATCATCATCATATTTATCATGCTCCTGTTAGTCTTTCATATTCTGCAGTTCACTTTGTATGAAATCAGTAAAATTACTGCACTTTTCTTTTGCTTGGTGTTATCTGGTTTCTCTTTATGCTTTAAGCTGTCTGTGTCTTTAAAGTCAATTTCTCATAGAGGTCAGATCTCTCTCTCTCTCTCTCTCTCTCTCTCTCTTTCTCTTTCTCCAATCTCTTGTTTTATCTATATATCCGGACCATTTACATTTAAAATCAGATCAATTCCAACCTGAAGTATAACTGTCTCCTAATTTGTTCATCTGTTCAATGTCTCTTTTCTAAAAATTCCTTTTCTGCCTTCTCTGGTTTACCCTGATCATTTCGTGTGATTCCATTTTCTTTCATGTGTAAACATATCAATTGTTCTTTGCAAAATATTTAGGGTGTGACTAAAATGGCTAGGAAACTCCACCTTTCTCAAGAGCGCCTGGACAAAGGAACTGGTGCTGGCCTTGTCCATCGCTGTGTGCAGCCTCATGGTAATTGTACCCTCACACAGCCCTTACACCAAGTATGCTGCCATGATCACCAGGATGTACTCTAAAACTATCTGGTGCCCATTCTAGATGATGGGAACACACCAAATGTGCCTGAGGACCCTTAAGGTATAAGTCTGAAGAACCTGTGAATAATCTCACTCATGAAGGAAGCCACCAATAAAAATGTGAAGACTGATGCTGGAGAGATGGCCCATTGTTTAAGAGCACTGGCTGCTCTTCCAGAGGACCCAGGTTTGGTTCTTAGCACCCACCTGGCAGCTTGCAACCATCTGTAACTCTAGTTCTAGAAGATCCAATGCCCTCTTCTGGTCTCCACAAGAACTGCATGTACATGGTGCACAGTCACACATGCAGACAAAGCACCCATACACATAAACCAGAAAGGAAGAAACGGTCTATTCTTGAACGGTGCTCTAGTTAGCTTTCTACTGCTGTACTAAAGACCATGACCAAAAGCAGCTTGGGGGAGAAGGGTTTATTTCAGTTTGCATGCCTCATGCACAATTCATCACTATGGAAGTCAGGGCAGGGACTGAAGCAAAGGCCATGGAAAACATGGCTTACTGGCTTGCTCCCTATGGCTTGCTCAGTCTGCATTCTTATACAACCCACCTACCCAGAGGTTGTGCTGCTCACTGTAGTCTAGGCCCTCTTACATCAGTTACTAATAGGGGAGATGACCCATAGGCTTGTCTCCAGGCCAGTTTTATGAAGGACTGTTCTCAATTGATGTTCCCTCTTCCAGTATAACTCTAACTTGTGTCAGCTTAGCAAACAAACAAACAAACAAAACCAGGACAGCTAGGTGATGGAAACAACCTAAATGTCCTTCAACAGGTGAATGGATAATACGATGTAGTGGATATAACCAAAGGAATACTACTCAGCTGTAAAGAAAAATAAAATCATGAAATTTGCAGGTAAATGGATGGAATTAGAAAATACTATACTGAATGAGATAATCTAGACCCCAAAACACAAACACTACATTTTCTCTCCTATTTTTTTTTTTTTTTTTTAGCTCTGAATCTTCAGATTTGAATATATAACCTGGAGTAATCTCCAAAACAAGGAAGTTAAAGAGGGACCATTGGGGTGGGGAGGGCTAGCAAGACACAGGTGCTGTGGAGGAAATGGGCAAATGTATATATTCCTTATGAGGTACATCTTCTGGGAAATCATCTGTTCAGTCTCTGTTCACTTGGGAATGTTTTTACTTTGCCTTCATTGTGAAGGATCATTTTGTTGGATATAAAATCTTGATTGACAAGTTTTTTTTTTCTTTTTACTAGTTTGAAAATGAATGCCACATTTCCATACCCTTGTTTTTGAACTGATCCATTTGTATAGTTTCTATCTTTTTGTTGAAATCTCTGCTTTAATATTCTTCCTACAATTTTAAATAGAGTTTTCATTAGCCCTGGAACATACTTACAGTAGATGCTTTCCAGAATTTACCTGCTAACCCAATAACCAGTGACATTCAGAGATGCTTTCTGTTGGATGCTTGTTTTCCTCCTGAACACAGTTGTATCTTCTCTCTCTGCATGACTTGCTCTTGGAAACTGTGTATTGTACATATTACATTAAAGCCACCATGGATTTACACTTTCTCTTGAGTGGTGATGGTGTCCTGAGTGCTTATATAGTAGTTTGTTTTGTCTTTGGCCTTAGCAAGATGCCTCTGTGGATATATTTGTCTTGTGGAAGCAATTTCCTCTGAGATAAACTCTACATCTTGCAATGAAGTTGGTTAAGACACAGGATGTTCTAAGGGGAGCTAAAAACATTCCATCTTACAAGGAAGCTTGTTAAACTCAAGAAGTAAACAATTCAAAGGCTTCAGGAAGTTCCTGAAACTGACCAGATTCACTCGGTCATGCCTCTCACCCCCAAGCATATAGAGGCAGAAAGGAGTGCTGAGAGCCACTTTCAGACAAACTGAGCTTCCAAGAGGAAGCAAAGATTAGTGGAGCTACCTGGAAGGGATTCAGGCCAACAAAGCTACATAGAAAGGCTGCTCTCCAACCTGCTGATCTGCCTGCCCACTGTGCATGCTATACCAGGTTTCCAGTTAATGTGGACTTTTGATGATGTAGTATCTTTGAGTCATTTCTGTTCTCCTAAGTAACCCCTCACTCATACTCATACACATAACCCTAATAAAACATTGGTACATGAAATGGACCTTGGTGGTATCCCCCCACCCCACCTTGGCCTATAGTAGGGACTGTGTCTGAGGTGAGTGGATGTTTATTCACATTCTCCCCAGGGAATATTGTCTCACAACACTCTGATGCTTGATTTCTTGTGTTTTTATTTTCAGTGCTGACAATCTACTATCATCCCGTGTCTGCCTAGAGGCTTTTCAAGCAAAACTTCTAGTCCTTGATGGTGGATCTGTAAGTGACTTACAGAACTAGGTTGTAGACCCCTCCCCCAAGGCTGCCCTTGTTTCTAGTTTCCTCTGGAGTCTCTAAGCTCCTGTACATGGGTGGCCATTCCCTGGCCAGAGGGATTAGGCTGCTCCTTCTATATAATAGGTGCTTAGAAGCTTTGGCCAGCCCACAACACACCAGGATTTTACCAAGCTCCTCAGGGCTGTTTCACCTTCTAGAACACCCTGCTAAATGCCTCCCAGTCACCAGGGTCACCAGGCCAAGGATTGCTGTACAGTTTCTGAGTAGAGGAGCCGCTGGTCCTGTCTGTTCCCTTGGTTCTGAGATGGCCTCTTAAACTAACACTACTCTAGATCAAATGAGGGTGTCTCTGGTGGCCAAAGGCTTTGATGACTTGCCTTGTCCTGACTGAACTATCAGACCACAGAGCCAGAGAGAGGAGTGGGAAGAGCTATGAACACTATAGATTGCACATTGATTTCACTCTAAACACATACGTCCTCACGAGCAAACACATCTCAGCGTTTTGCCTGCCACTAGTCAATTTCCAGAACAGCATGATTGTTCGTGGCAGTTCTGAACAAGCACTGTTGTTGCCTTTGAGAAAACAATTTATGAACCTCTCGACTCTCTGATACCAGAAGCTGCTCTCTGAGCTCAGTCTGCTGACCTAGGGAAGAATGTGCAGGGGGAGGGGCTCTGGGCTGAACACATTCTAGTCCCGACTCTGTCCCCTACAGCTCTCTCTGCAGTTCACTCTCCCTGGGACAGGGACTTTCTGCGTTTCCTTCCATCTTGAACATGTTAATGTCTAACACAGCCCATAGTCAGCTAGTAACTCTACACAGTGGATCCTCCAAATTAACCAGGGGCTGGAGAAATGACTCAGTGGACTTGCTGCTCTTTCAGAGGACCAGAATTTTCACATCATAGGCTCACAGCTGCCTGTAACTTCAGCTCCAGGAGATAGTGCTCTCTTCTGGTCTTTATGGGCAAACACACACACACACACACACACACACACACAAAATATAATAAGTAGTTAGAAAATTAATTGATTCTACGTTTTCCAGAGTCCTGGGATCATTTCTACCCAAATTTTGTGCCCAAGAAAGATAGTATGGGCAGGTTCCTCCTAAAGTGAGGCCATGGAGCCTATGGCTCTGGCAGAAGGAAGAGGGAGCGTTGTTAGTTTTTCCTTTCTTTTGTTAGCCCTCCCTGACCTCTGTGTTTTCCCTCCCCCAGCTGAGAGTCTGCACTGTGCAGCAGACACCAGACAAGTTGTTTTTATGTGACGTGTCCCATTCACGTTTCACCACAACCTTAACAGATAGCTGTGCCTTGACTTAGCATGATTTTTTATGGATGAGGAAGTTGAAGCAACTTCCTGGATCATTTAAAGCTAAATACTTATTAAATCTCTACCTACCAGGCTGGAGAAAAGATTCAGTGGGTAGAGGTGCTTGTCCTGTAAACCCATGAACCTTAGTTTGATCCCCAGACCCCAAGCGAAAGGTAGAAGGGAAGAACCAACTTCACCAAGCTGCTCTCTGGCTTCTATACACATGTGGCAATGCCCCCCCCCACACACACTTTAAAAAATATTTTATTTTTTCTTTATTAAATTTTTTTTATTCATTTTACATGCCAACCACAAATCCCACTCTCATCCCTCCTCCTGCTTCCCACCAGCCTTTCCCTGCCAACTCACCCCCTATCCCCTCCTCCAAAAATGTAAGGCCTCCCATGGGGAGTCAGCAAAGCCTGGTACATTCAGTTGAGGCAGGCCAAGTCCCTCCCTGCTGCATCAAGGCTATGCAAGGTATTCTACCGTAGGTAATGGGCTCCAAAAAGCCAATTCATGCACCAAAGATAGATCCTGCTTCCATTGCTACAGGCCCCTTAAACAGACCAAGCTACACAATTGTCATGCTTATTATGTAGAGGGCCTATTCCAGTTCCATGCCAGCTCCACAGCTGTTGGTCTAAAGTTTGTGAGTTCCCATAGCTTGGTTCGGTTGTCTCTGTAGAGTGAGGTATCCCAGACTCAGAAAGACAAACATTGTATGTACTCACTCATAAATGGCTACTAGATGTAAAGCAAAGGATAACCAGACTGCAACCCACAGCTCCAGAGAAGCTAGCTAACAAGGAGGACCCTAAGAGGGATGCATGGATCTCCCTAGGAAGGGGAAATAGATGAGATCTCCTGAGTAAACTGGGGGTGGAGGGGCAGGCAATAGAGGGTAGGGAATGGGAGGTGAGAATATAAAGGAATGGGATGGTCAAGCTGGAACAGGGAGAGAGTGGGAGAGCAATGAAAGAGATACCAAGATAGAGGGAGACTTCATGGGGATAGGGACAAACCTGGTGCTAGAGAAGTTAGTTCCCAGGAATCCACAAAGATGATCCCATCTTAGTCTACTAGCAATAGTGGAGAGGGTGCCTGAACTGGCCTACCCCAGTAATCAGATTAGTAAATACCCTGTCATCATAAAGCCTTCATCCAGTAACTGATGGAAGCACATGCAGAGATCCACAGCCAAGAACCAGACAGAGATCCAGGAGTCCAGTCAAAGAGAGGGAAGAGGGATTCTATGAGCAAGGAGGGTCAAGATCATGATGGGGAAATGGAAAAAGATTTTAAATGCTCACCATCTCTCAACCCCTTTCCATTCCACAGCAACTCATTGAATGACTTGGATGTGATCATACCTTGGTTAGGAATGGGATGGGGGAAGCTCCCCTGGTTGTAAGATCCTAGGAATGTCTTCTGTCTTCCCGCAGCAGGCAAGACCAGAGCTGCATCTAGCTCTAGGCTTTGAGTAGATGTGGCAAGGATGTCCCACCAGGTTAGCAAGGCATTGCTACTGGAAAATGATGCTGGGCTCTGTATAGCCTGCTTGTGAGACATTTGAGGAAAGTTCACATGAGAAGGTTCTTGAGGGCTGGGAAGACCAGCCTACGGACTTTTGAGTTTCATCCTGCAAACACTGGAGCTATAGCCATGGAAAGACGTTGATTGTTGTTCTAGGAAGATGCATATCTAGGGCTGGGCATTCCAGTCTCATCATTTGGCAGCTGTGCTTAGGTTGGAGGGTTGGGTAGAGGAAACACCCAAAGTGGAAGGTCAAGGTCATAGTCAAAGTGAGGAGATGAAAATCTAAGCTGTGGCTGTGCCTAGGAAAGGCAGCTGTGAGCCATGAAGGTGTGTGACTCTCAGAGGAAGCTCACTGGGCTCAGGATGATGCGTTTGTGCAGGCTTTCGAAGCAGCAGTACAATTCTGTCCTAATGCTGATGTTTTCTATCTCCTTAGCTATTTTGTAGTGCCTTAACTGTTTGTCCTAGAAATAATATCAAGCAGATGTTGTTTTGATTATTTTTGTATCCCAATCTTTCAAGAGATAACTGTAGATTTTCTAAATAGATCGATTATTTTGTATTTTATCTTTTTTTAAACTCTGAGTTGTTAGGCAGGATAATTTCTGATGCCTAAAATCTATTATTGGCTGAGTGTACCAGTTTAGAAATACCAGTTCTTGTTTTCTTTTATCAAAGGCAAAAGCATGATCTTAAAACCATTGATGTCCCCTGACTTAATGGTAGAGAAATTAAACAATTTATGTCCATTCCATAATGCCACTCACAGCAGCTTGTCTTCATTTTAATGGCTTTTGGGAGCTGATTGGCCCCACCAGACTCTAGGCCTGAAGACATTCTGTGATATTATCACTCTCTGCTTGCTGTGATTCTTGTTTCCCTAGTTATTACATGAAAAATCAGAGAATTACGGCTGGATTTAAGAGTCTGATACTTTTTCTGAGATTTATTTATTTTAATGTATGTGTATGTGTGTCCCCACATGCATGCAGGTGCCCATAAGGACCAGAAGAGAGTGTCGGTTCCCCGGGAGCTGGAGGTACAGGCAGCTGTAAGCTACCTGATGTGAGTGCTGGGACATGAAACCCAGGTCCTCTGGAAGAGCAACAAGTACTCTTAATTGCTGACCCATTTCTCCAGCCCTGGATTTGGGGTTTTATATAAACGTATGTGCATGCGTAAGAAAGCAAAACTACTTCTCCTCAATCAGTTTGTGCACACTGGACTGCTAGAGATGAGCCGTTTATTTCACCCATAACTCCATCTCAGCAATGCGTTATGAATCTTAGGGTTATGTTTTGTTCATTAGCAGATATGGTTTCTTTAGAGGACACCATGATTTTACACACACACACACACACACACACACACACACACACGCACGCACGCACGCACACACACCTTTTTCTGCTTCATAAATATGGGATTCATAATTTTGTGGTAGAAAAAAGAATAATCCATGTCAGACAGTTCACACAGGAATAACACTGCCTGGGGGTGGAGATGGAAGAAAATTGTATTAATCAGACTCCTCATCACTGTCATAAAATACTGGACATTAGCGACTTAAGGGGAGGGGAGGTTTATTTTGGCTATAGTTTCTGAGGTTTTAGTCTATAGACTGCCTCTGAGATCACGGGAGCATGTGGCTAGTCACCTGATGGCAGAGAGGAAGTGGAGAGAAAATGACAGAAAGGAACCAGGGACAAGATATCCCCAGTGACCTGCTTCCTGCCTGCCCCTGGGCTGTATCTCCTAAAGTTTATAAAATCTGGCAATATATCACCAGGGGGGGGGGACCAACCCCCGAGCATGTGAACCTTCTTGGGACACACCATATCAAAACCATAATAGAAGCCATGCATCCTGACATGGCCACCCATGGGCTGGGGTTTATTGGTTAAGCTGGAGTTAGTTGCTTGGGACTATCACCTCCTCTGTGTTTTACAGGATTGGCTCCGTGTCTCCTGTTAGAATTTGTAACTTGTGGTGGTTTGCGAGAAAATGTCTCCCAAAGGGAATGGCACTATTAGGAGGCATAGCTTTGTTAGGGTAGGTATGGCCTTGTTGGAGGAAGTATGTCAATGTGGTGGTAGGCTTTGAGGCCTCTATGCTCAGCTGCCCAGTGTCACAGACCATTTCCTGTTGCCTTTTGATCAAGATGAAGACACAGCCAGCACCATGTCTGCCTACATGCTCCTATGCTCCCTGCCATGATGGTAATGGACTGAACCTCTGAAACTGTAAGTGAGTCACCCCACTTAAATGTTTTCCTTATAAGAGTTGTCATGATCATGGTGTCTCTTCTCAGAAATAGAAGCCCTAACTAAGATGTAACTCCCTGGCTCCATTTGAGTGGCAGGATGCTCTGGCTACTGGCTGGAAGGTGGAAAGCCACTGATCATGTCTTACTTGTCTGGCTTTTGGAGGATTCCAGATTTGAGACTCCTTTAAAGAGAGGCCATGCCGGAGAAAGATCTTCAAGGAGGGCCTCCATTCTCATCTCGTTTCTTCAGAACAGCTACGAGCAAGTAGCCTGACTTCCTCTTGTAATTTAATACAAAGTGATTCCTTCCTTCCCAACCAAGCCCACTGTGTCCCTGGTAGAGGAAAACCGAAGACGTGAACACAGGGTTGTCTCCTGGAGTCTGTTCATTCTGGTAGAACTGGCAAGTCCATCGCTTTCAGCAGCTGTTGGACATGACCTTTACAGTGAGGCTCTGGGAAGTGAGGCTGTGCTTCTGCACTGAGCCAGGAAAGTCAATATTGAAAGATCTGTTCGTTTTCTTTGCCCTCCACCTGATGGGAAAAACAACTGTAGCCACTCATGATAAGGGGAAGGGACCTCAGAGGAATATCTGTTCTGGAACAGCTTTCTGCTCTTCCCTTGACAGGACCAAGAAATAGGAACTGAGTGAGAAAATCCAAGCCAGGGATGCCAGAGAGAAAGTTGCTACGAAACTGAGAGGAGACTGAGATAGAGGTTAGGGCATGTTCTTAGAGGAGTCCCCATGCCTTTCAAGCCCTCTTACACCATCAACTATTCTCCCCATTGGGTACCCCCGCTATGCTTTGGACATAGTGTCTCTGTAGGCTCACGTGCTAGAAGGTTGGTCCTGTGTGGTGATATTGAGAGGCAGTGAAACCTTTACAAGACAGCCTAGTGAAAAGTTTCTAGGTCATTCATTGGGAATGCTTCTGCTGGAGAAATTACAGTAATTCTCACACCAGACCACAGTTTGTTTCCTAGACAGATGGTTGTTAAAAAGAGAATATTCCTGGCCTCTTACCTTTTCCTCACATGCATGCTTTGACCGTCATGCCATCCTCTATATTGTTTTGTATCAGAAGGCCCTTACAGAGCTAAGCAGACTCTTGGACCTCTAACACTGTGAACCAATAAACCTCTTTTCTGGACAATGTGCCCAGCCTTAGGTATTTTGTTATAGCAACAGCAAAACCCAGCCAGACTTAAGACATACTTTCCCAAGCTCCAGAGGAGGAAACAGCTTATGCTACAAGTGTCTAAAAGTCACTTATTCTGATAATCCACGCAGAATCCCTTCCTATTGCCTAGTTCCCTGTATCCCAGAGAAGACAGGAATCACTATTCAGGACTTCCATCTACCCACTTCCACTACCTGGTTCTCTGTGTTCATCCATTATCATTTTCTACCCAGTCTCTGAGACTCTTGGGCTCCCCCACGTCACCTGCACTCTCTAGTCCTTTTTGCCTCTTCTTGAACTTGGGTCATTGACTTTTGCTCTCTCTTCATCCCTCCTTGCTGCTCCAGACTCCTAGCCTCAGCCTCTGAACACCTGAGAGCCTCTCCATGATTCTCATCTTGCCCACTAAACAAAAGTGAAGACCAGCTACGAATAACAAAGCCTCTATTCTTAGCTGACCTTCAGACTCCCGGAACTTGCCATATGCATTTACCCATTCTGCACTCCTTAACCATCATGACTCAAATGCCTGCTAGATGTCATGCATGTAGGCCAGCAGGATGCAAATCCGTTCTCCAAACACCCACGTGTCCTTTGGATGAATAGCCCACTGATTTTGTCTCTCACTTGATTTCAGCATGGATGCCTTTCTCTGTCCTTTTCCTGAAGTTGGCTGGGTCTGGGAAGGCAGGGACAAACAGAAGGCCTAGAGGAGTTTGGATGAGTAAGAAAGTCTGGGTAAGAGACACATGGAAAGAGCCGGGCTTCAAGAGTACATGTTTTCTGGGTATTCTTATTACTGTCAAGACCTGGCAGTGGGCTGTAAGGCTTTTGGGGTTGTAGCTGCTGTTTAGGGCTACAGTCTCCCCCTGTAGCAGAACCAAGGCTGTTCTCCCAACACAGAGGGAGTACATGTGGCTGGCTAGCAGCTGGGGAGGCTATGTAGCTGGAGAGCATTGCTTGGGGAAGTCTTACATGGCCAAGTCCCTCTCCTTACTCCCCACCTCTATCTTTCCATGGTCTCTGCCATACCACACTGCATGGGTCAGCCCTGTGGCAGACTTTCTGCAATGCTGAGTGGTCCCAAGGAGGAGGTCACACATAGAGTCAGCTTTCTAGTTCACATGGTCCAGTGTAGAATAAGAATCAGGGCCTGTTGTTCAAAAACAATTAAGACTGTCCAAGAATGTGATAGCAGAAAATTAGATCAAGTATCAAGTCTTTCTAATTACAGGCCCTACATAAGAGTTCACAGTTCATACTCCAATAAAGTTGGCCTTGCTTAGGCCTTATTTACCATCTAGTAGATGCCCAGTAAAGGATGAAAAAGGTTAAAGTTGGGCAACCTTGGATCATGAAGGCCATATCATTATGGAGAATGAGGGATCAGGGATCCTTATTTTTCTTGCATTCAAGGCTGGATACATAGCCTAAGGCCAACCATGCTGTGCTTCAGTTTCCTGTCTATACACAGAAGAGACATCTTCCCTCCATCTCTTGTCTGCTGTGGGATGAGCAAGAATGTCCAGTGCACCAGCTGACCTTCAGCTAATCCTCGTGTTGGTTCTGGTTTTGGAAAGGAGCAGTGTCTGCAAATTGTAGACATCACCATAAAGGCAAAGTTAGTGTTTTTCCCTCAAGTGCCCATGTGTTGAGATGGACTGACATCCCAAAATAACAGCCACTTTTCTGTCATTAGACAGTCTGCCATTAGACAGAATGTCATTAGACACAGGAGCATGGGGACAGGAAGCAGAATGATGTCAGAGACAGGAGCACATGGGATTGGGTGAGAAAACCAGCCCCCATGAGAACAGTTCCCTATTGTAGGTAAAGAATACCATCTATGTCTAGGAGAAGACACACCTCTGTCTCCTCTCTTAAAGGCTAATGCAGTGGGACAAGCCAGAGATCTGGTTAGGAGACTATCCTTAGGAAGGTGGGTTCGCCATAAGATAATATATTTTTCTTTCCCAGAATTCCCATCCCGCGGTGAAGTTCCTATTGGCTAAGCCAGCTTGAAGTTCGCTTCACTGGGTCTGCCTGCCTTTCAAGGAGTGATTATTTCTTTTTTTCTTCTCTTCTGTGTTTTTCATTCAGATGCTGGTGGAACCTAAGGATGCTTTTAGCTCCCCAGCTAATGCTTTGGGCCTCCTTGCTCTTTTTCTAAAGCCAACCCCCTCTGCCACGGGCTGCCTGCTGCCATGGAGCTGACCACTGTGGCAGCTACCTTCTCCATTCTCTTCTTCTGGGCAGCTGCAACATTTACAGCTTGCCTGATCTGGAGTTTTTCTATTACACTGTAATAAACTGTCCTTAAGTTTCTGTTTATGTCACTTTTAAATCTCTTAGGAGACTAAAAACCCCAAGAAGGGACTCCAGTTTCCCGGTGTTGCATGATGGCTCTGCTGGGACTCCCCAAGAGTCTTATTTGCCTGTTAATTTTTTTAATTACTAGAGAAAAATGAACATGTTCCTGTAGCCCTAGATGGCACCAACTAGTCACAGCCAGTCCAAACCTGTCATTCCACCTGACTGACTGTGACAAAAGTCATTGGTGAGAAAGGAGAACTTGGCATTTTCTGAAACACCAGCTACTATTCTAAACCCTCTTAAAAGACACATTTGCTAGGATTCTTAAGACACCCCCCTTTAACATTTATTTTATTTTTAGGATGTTATGTATGAGGACTGTATTTAAATCATTTCCACCCCACACTCTTCCTCTTCCGACTCTTCTCATGTCCCCAAAACTCCCTCTCAACTTTATGACCTCCTTTTCTTTGGTTATTATTGTATACATGCACATACCCATAACAAATGTATATATAAGTGTAACCTGCTGAGTTCATTTAGTGTTGGTTACATGTTCATGTGTTTAGAGCTGACCAGTTGGTGTTGCATAACCTGTCAGGGAACTTATCCTTGAAAAAGACACATTTTCCCTATCTCTATAGCCATCAATTGCCTGTAGCTCTTTATCTATGGGTAAGGCCTTGTGAGATTTCCCACATCCATGTTGGGATGTCACCTGATGTCATCGTGCAGTCTTGTTTGGGTGACTATACTGTTAAGATTGCATGGGTGCAGATCCCTGTCATATATAGAAGACACTATCTTACAGCAGACCCCTGGTCCTCTGGCTCTTCCAATCCCCTTCCCTTCTGTGAAGTTCCTTGAGCCTTAAGTGTAGAGTTAGAAAGTCCACAATGCAGAAACTGTTAGCCATCCACTGACAAGAGGTTCAGTACCTTGTCAAGGCTGTAACTGCGAAGATGGAGCTCACATCTGTGGGCTTCAGTCTGTGCTCTTGACTGCTAGTGTCTTAACCAATTAACCATCTCATGAAACTATGACAGGCAAATGACCGCCATCCTGTGGGATGGCTGTGGACATGGAAGGCAGCCCAAGCCTGTAAAGTAAGGGGTGTTGATAACAAGGACGACCGTGGCCATGACCTTGGGTGCCTCTGACTTGATGTCTCTGGCCTTCGTTTTCTTCTTCTCTATAGAGTGGGAATTAGATGACTTTGCATCAGATGAGTTCTGCAATCACTTCTTGGCTTGGGTTCTGGTGAAGAGAGGGCCTCCTTTCTAGGGATAGCAGATAAATAAGGGTGAGCTATCCATTTGGCACAACCTAGAGACCTAGGTTTGCTAAACCTAGCTGTCCAGTCCTTAAGCTTACATGTCATATTGTCCCATCCCAATACTGGGGACCAACACAAGCATGTATCCTCTAGAACATGGAAGGGAAATCCAGAGCACAGAGAAAGAGACTCCCAGAAAGGCAAAAGAAGGAGTTAGAGGATGCCTGTCACTTCTGAAATAGGGGAATGGTGAGCTAGCCTCTGGCAGGCTGCAAGAAAGGGATAGACTGTGATAATTTGTGCCAATGAGTGTGGGTTTCTGTCTGTTTGTGTAGGACAGGGGCACTAATATATAAACTTGCCAGAGGAGAACACCCAGAGAGGACTAGGCTTTCTGATGAGGGGAAGTATCTGGGGAAGGGTCCCCAAGCTGACATTTCAGGGAGCCTGGATGTGTAGGATTCCAACAGGAAGAGAAGGAAGAGGAGGGGGATTCTGGGCAAAGACAGAGGTCTCTGCAGCCAGAAAGGGCAAGCGGTGTTTGCAACAGGTAGCATGCCTCCTGCTGAGCTGCCTGTTTGGGGGTGCCAGGGTGGAGACTGGAAGATGAGTTATGGCTTGGGAGAGTGCAGAGGACCTTGTGGACCAGGCTGAGGGGTTATCCCTTAGCATGGGCGCCTTTGAAGACTCACTGAGTGCTTTGTTAAAAAGCGCATGTTGCATGGGCTTTAATCATATAAGTTTTCTAGCCCACCGTAGAATGTGTAAGGAAGGTCGGACAAGCATCAAAACAAAATGCCTTTCAGTTTCTCTGTGCAGAGAGAACAGCAGCCAGAACTGGTTGTTCAGCGGTGAATGCGCTCTCTCCCGTGGGTCCCCAAAGCCCAAACTGAAGCCTGGGTTTTAGTGCTATGAAGGGCTCTGGAGACAGAATCGCATGCTTCTTTGAGCAAGGGCCCTCGAAGGACCAGAGGAGGGAGGGTACAGGAAGTCCAGGGCTCCACACTGTCAGCAGTGGCTCCGCCTTCGACACTTAGGCTTCAGGCAGTGGCAGTCACACATTGCTTTTCTGGCCTGGGACCCCAAGGCGTGGTGTAGATCCTGGAGCTCGTGGAGGGGAGGCGCTGCTGGGACAGGAGCAGTCATGCAGCAGGGCGGGGGTGGAGGCGGGGACAGTGGGACAGGTCAGGCTGGCCGGCGATTTCCTGACAGCTGTGAGCCGAGAAGGCTGGGGACAGCTCGAACAGCTCTCTAGACGTCCTGCCAGGTAACGGGAGGAAGGTCTTGGGGGGCCTCACCCCAACCCCTCTGTTGAGTCCGCGGGCTGAGCTTCCTTCCTGCAGAGCAGCGAAGCACATGGAGATCACAGGAGAGACTGGCCTGGGCTGCATGGCCCCGGGACCGGCTGCTCAACCTTGACTCCCCCAGGACTGGTCCGGCTCCTTTCACCCAGTTAGGCCCTCTGCCTTGCACCCTAAGAGGGACTATAGGAGCCCAGGAGCACCAGGGTTTTTAGAAAGAGCCCCCTGGATCCCCAGTCACACCCAGACCCAGTTTTCCAGGGGAAACTAAGGCTTATAGTAGTAAAGTGACTGGAAACGCACACTGCTGGCCGACAGGGGGAGGTGTTGGGAGTCCACGTGGGCCCGCACAGGCTTGAGCCTGCTTCCACACGCGGGAGTGGGGTGGGGGGCGTGGAGAGAGACAACAACAAAAAACTCAGAGACAGTTAAAAGAAAAAAAGAAAAAGAAAAAAGAAAACTTTCCAGAGCAGAGGGAGAGGTCAGAGAATGGGTGGATCCTGGGGCTTAGCTTCCTCCTGGTTCCCACCCATGCTGTGGTCTGGCTGTGTTGCCTCTGGCCCAGGTGTGTGTAAGCACACACAGGTGTACCACACCCTGGGTATACCAGAATATAGTAACTTCTACCCTTGACTGTGAGGAAGTCTCTGAATCCATATATTTAGCTGTAACCACTGAGTCCCTTGGGGGAACCGGCCCTGTTTGCCTCTATGGAGGAAATCATTAGCCTTTGACCTCAGCAGAAAGTGTCAATGAATGGATGACCACGGAGGGGACAGGTAAGGAGGAGGAACCCGTCTGGCACATAAGTTGGGGTGTCCCTTATCTCTGGATACATACAAAATTGTTTCTTTTCAATGGTGCAGGCACAGGGGTGTGCAGCCATGACAGTCTGTCCCATATGAAGTCAGAGTTCAATTTGAGGGGTCAGGTTCTTGGCCCTCTTCAGGTGGAATGTGAATATAAGATTAAAAGGTCAATTTTTAAATCTACTTTTAAAAAGGAACTACTTGTTTTAAATAGGATAAGTAATGAAAATTTTTGTCTGAGTTTATCAAATGTTACTGGACTAGACATTGTTAATGTAATTCTGACTATATATATATACTTATTGGATAGTTTTTCTTGCATTAGTTATAAGCTTTTTTAAATTTTAGACAAAAAAGGGGAAATGTGGTGTATTGTGTTCTCCGAAATATTGTGCACCCAAATAAACTTATCTGGGGTCAGAGACAGAACAGCCACAATATTAAACATAGAGGATAGGCAGTGGTAGCACACACCTTTAATCCTAGCATCCCAGAGGCAGAAATCCATCTGTTCAAGGATACAGCCAGGCATGGTGACTCACAACTTTAATCCCAGAAAGTGAGCCTGTAATCCCAGGGAGTGAAGGTAGAAAGCAGAAATGTGTATAAGGTGTGAGGACCAGAAACTAGAAGCATTTGGCTGGTTAAGCTTTTGCCTAGTTAAGCTTTTAGGCTTCTAGCAACAGTTCAGCTGAGAGCCATCCAGTCTGAGGAAACAGGATCAGCTGAGGAAATGTTGAAGTGAGGAAGCTGTGGCTTGTTCTGCTTTTCTCTGATCTTCCAGCATTCACCCCAATCCCTGGCTCCAGGTGTGTTTTTATTAATAAGACCATTTAAGATTCCTGCTACAGGAATGAACAAACATATCTTTGTGGGTAATATCCACCCATGAAAGCTACCCTATAAATTTTTGTTTGAGGATGCTGAAAATGAGATGTGACTTCTGAGGTTTCTTGCCCTCTCAGAAATACCACACCATGAATGCACAGGGGGAGGGGTGGGGAGGGAGGGCTGCTCCTCTGGAAGGAGTAGGACTATCATGATAAGCTGGGTGTGGTCCTTAGTCCAGATCTTGAGGAGGAGGCTGAGTCTGGATGCTTCAGCAAGAGGAGCACCTGAGCTAAGTCTTGGAGGTTATGCTGGGGAACCAGGAGAGGTAAAATGCAATATTGCAATATTGCATAAAATGCAATACATAAAGGAGCAGTGGCTGGGGCAGAGGGCCTCGAGTATTCGACCAGGGAAGCTGAGCTTTGTGACCAGTCCCAGGGGTACTGTGATGGCTTCTGTTGGGGCTGGGCTCAGAAACACATTGGCTTCTGTGACAGTTCTAGATGGAAGCCACTGCAGCTTGAGGCTGCAAGAGACCTGGGAAGTGTGGACTAAGCAGGGCTGGTGGGAATGCTGAGTAAGGCATGCCACCTGAGATGGTGTACAAAGAGGGGGTGGGGCGGGGCAGTTGTAGTTGGGATTCAATAGCCTTATTTAATTATCCCAACACCAACCCACCTGAGATCACTATTGCCCCCATACTGCAGGAGAAGACTCTAGAAACAGAAAGGTTAAGCAGTTTGTCCAAGGTCACATGGCAAATACGTGGGGACAGGGATCTGACACCAGAGAAAGACCCACTCCAGTAACCAAGTAAGTCAGCCACGTGTTAGGTCCCAGATACTTAAGACTAGAAGGGAGGAGCTTGTGGGATGGCTCCATAGGTGAGAGAGCTTGCTGCTGAGCCCGATGACCTGAATTCCATCCCTGGAACCTACAGGGTGGAAGGAGAGAACTGACCCCTGCAATCTGTCCTCTGTCCACATGCACGCTTAACTGTTAAAGAAAAAGGAAGAAAGGGGTAGGAAGGAAGGAGACCTGTGAAGATAGAGAATTGATTCCAGTGCTTGGGTAGAGAGGAAGCCAGGTCCAGGATCAGGTGCATCGGTGTTGAGCAGTACACTCCTCATTGGTCAGCTCAGCCTGTAGCAAGCCCAGCCTTGGGGCAAGAACTCGGTGGGCACTTGTGACAGTTGCTTGGCTTGCTGCTGGGAGCGAGCATGAGCTTACAGGCTGTGGGGCACTGGCCTGGTGTCTAGGAGAAGCTTGGCAGGAGGTGAGGGGGTCAGGGAGTGGGTCTAGGGACTCAGCTTTAGTCGCTGAGTTCCCAGCATCCCTTGCTTTTCTCCCACACAGAAAGATTACAATGCACAGGGGATCCCTTGAAGGAGAATGACTTCTGTTTATCATAGTTTTCCAGAGCCTGGCTTCCTTCAATGTCTCCCCTTAAAAGGGCTAACTATACAGTTGCAGAATATTGTGAACTGCTGTGTGACACGCAGAGCAGCCACAAGGCCTCTTACCGAGTCACAGCATCAGGGGGTTGGAAGGACAGATGGGGAACCTGAAAGTTTAGACAGGCAGTCTTTGGTCAGTTGTCAGTGATGGACAGAAATGGATGTAGACCCTGTGGCTTCCATTGGGAGGTTTTGCTTCTCAGCCTCCGCACAGAGACAGCTATGCTGGAGAGCGGCCCGCAGGCCTGCCACCACATAGCCCCAGGGGCAGTGTGCACACAGCTTCCAGCATCAATGGGCCGCTTCCAGCTGGTGTTCTCTGCAGCTCATAAACACCACACACACTCACACACACACACACACACACACACACACACACACATACACAAACACACATAACACACACACACACACACATACACAAACACACATACACAAACACACAGAACACACACACACACAGAACACACACACAAACACATATCACACACACAGCACACACATACATACACCACACAAACACACATAACACACACACACCACACCACACACACACACCACACACACACACACACTACACACACAAACACATACATACACTACACACACACACATAACACACACACAAACACATATCACATACACAGCACACACATACATACACCACACACACACATAACACACACACACACAGAACACACACACAAACACATATATACACCACACAACACACATAACACACACACACACAGAACACACACACAAACACATATCACACACACAGCACACACGTACATACACCACACAAACACACATAAAACACACACACACACACACACACACACACACACACACACACACACACATGTTCCTATCACTTCTTTGGCTTCTCAAAGTCTTGTTTCTTCTAAGAGTAATTTGACATGCCAGTTTACCGAGAGCTAGAGCCTGGCCCGTCTGAGTGTGCAGGATCAGGAAGCCCCCAGTAAAGACAGTATGTGCATGGACTTACAGACTCCACAGCACAGAGGGGAAGCCCCAAATGAGCCACCGTGGGAGCAGAGGAGGGAAAGACCAAGCGAGGAGAAAAGAATCCCAAGTTAGAGCTCCTGGTGTGGACAGCTGCTAGCCTGTGCAGAACACGTACTAGACACCTGGGGCTCTGTCGCTCAGGAAGCAGGCAGATGGCCAGGTCCACGTGGTGAGTATAAGGACAATGGAAACTTAGGACACTTTGTGAGTGACAGGAGAACACCGAGAAGAATATGAACCCTGCCCCTCGGCTGGTCCTGGTGACAACCAAGCCCAGGGTGTGACAGGTGTGTCCCAGGGGCTTTCCCGCTATTTTCTTGGCAGACGCTTCAACACACCCCATCGAGTAAAACCCCTTTCCATTTTGCAGGAAAGTTAGCTGAGGAGGAGGGAGGGACCACTCCATGCACCTGGTCTTTCCTCCTCTGCGCTCTTTGGCAGTGGTGGAGGCAGGATTCCAGCCCAGGCAAACCGGCTGCTTCCGGGCCCTTGTCCTCTTCTGTTACCTCTGGGGCTCCAGAGTCACCTTCTAGGCTCTGTCTCCCCTGCTCAGCTGCTCTAAATGGCTCCTTTCCTGTGACTTCACCTGTGGCCACAGGAGGAAGCACATGATGGACCTGATGCTCTGCCAGCTCCACACCTGTGCGGAACAGCTGGCCTGGCCATCAGCCTGCTCGGTTCTGGCCTTGTTAGTGCTGTGTCTCATCAGACTGGAGTACTGAGGGCTGAGGCAGATATACTGAACCTCTTGAAGAGGGGGTCCTGAAGGCCCTTTCCTGCTGGGGGAAAGTCACCCTTTCTGCATGGGGAGCATAGGATTTTCACTTGTGGCAGGTTCTCTGCAGAGAATGTGTTCCCAATGTCAATTTATTTTGGCATCTGCTCTGGCTTCCTCAGAAGGCTGGCGGGACACTTTCTTCTCTAGCGACTTGTTGACACATCCTGGTGACTGAGGGATCTACAGTGGCAGTAAGCTCAGGTTGGGCGGAGCCCAACTCCAGGATATTCTACCCCATCCACACATTTCTAGAAGATTCCGAGACATAGTAGCAAGCTCCAATTTCCAAGGTCTCTGTTGCCACGTATCTGGGCCAAGGATCCAAAATGTGGCTTACCTTCGAGAAATGAAGAAGGAGGCCAGGCCTGAGAGTTGTGTGTGTGCGCATGTGCATCGGCTGATTTTCTGTTGGTAGCAATGTAACACCAGGCTGTGTAACTGAAAACAGGTTTCTTCTGGCTTATCATTCTGGAGGTTTCAAGTCCAATGTTCTGCAGGCCCCACTGATTCTGTGTCTGTGTTACTTGAGACTTCTTCTCACTGCTGTGACAAACACTGGACACAAACAATTTGGGGAAGGCGGGGTTTGTTTGGGTTCCCAGTTTGGGGGTACCCTCTGTCACGGCAGAGCAAGCATTGTAAGGAGAACGGCTCTAGGTGTGGCAGCAGGAGTGGGGCAGCTGGTCACGCTGCACCCACAGCCAGGAAGCAGAGATGCACACTGCTAGCCACTCCTTTTATCCAGTCCGGAACCCCAGTCCACTGAACGGCGCTGCTACATGCAGGTGGGTCCTCCTTCCTCCCTGAAAACTGTTTGGAAACACCCAACGGTGAATCTCCTAGGTGATTCCAAATCCAGTCTGGTTGATGATGGCTTCTAGCCATCACAGTGGGACAGAGCATCACATGTCTCTACAGAGACACAGAAGAGACATGGAGACAGGAAGTGCATGTCTCTCTCCTTCTAATAAAGCTGCCAGGATTTGACCCTGCGGGATCTACACTAATGACCTTGTCTAGGCACCTTCTGATGGTCCTACTTCTAACACTAGACTTTTACTCATGATCCCACCTTCTTGCTACATATGGTTGGTGCATGCCTGCCATCTCAAGTACTCGGAGGAGACTGAGGCAGGGGGATCTCGAAGTTGAGGTCAGCCTGGGCCATGTAGAAAGTTCAAGACAAAACCTAAGCTACACAGTGAGACCTTGTCTCAAAATGAACAAAGAGAACAAGACAAAACAAACAAAACACACACACACACACACACACACACACACACACACACACACACACAAACACACACATGGCTGGGACTGTAGTTTAGTATGGAGCCTTTGCCCAGTATACACAAACAAAGCAGGCCCTGGGTTCATCCCCCACAGTAGTCCAGTTTGTGTGTGTGTGTGTGTTTGATTCCATCTTCTTTTTATCTCTCAGTAGGGATTATATTTCAACACTTGAAATCTTGGAAGGTAACAAAAGTTCACTGTATATCTAAACCACAGTCATGGCGATGGTGTTCTCTCCAGCGGTGACACTGGGTGGGCTCAGCGGCCTCATTCATGCTCCTAGTGCCCTCCTGGTCTGGAGTTTCTGTGCTCTGCCAGAGTCAGCCAGAGAAGAGACATGGGTAAGGCTCGGCATGGGAGCCGAGGGTGCACCAGGACCCACTTGGCACCCAGTTGGAAAGCCCTCCTCCAGAAAGCTGCATTTGTGGTTCTGACCAGGCGATTGCCTTCATCCCCCTTTTAACTAACTCTGAGGAGCACCTAGGAGAGTAGGAGATGGGCTACAAAGGCTCAATTACCAGTGCAGGCAAGGGGAAAATCTCCCATTACCTGCAAGATTGGTTTATTTTCACTTTATTTACTTTAGAGATTGCTTGGTGTGGAGCCCTGAGTCAATCTGGATCCAGCCAGTGTTCTGGTCTATGGATGGAGCTGTGCCACACTGTCTTTCTCAAGTAGCCTGTTGGCACGGAAGCTTTGTAGGTGCAGGTAGGGGGAGGGAAACATTTGGCCCCAGAGCTGGAGGTTGAATGCAGAGAAATGCCCCACACATGGCTCAGAGCTTGATGGAAATACACCTATCCAGTCCTTAAGAAAGTCTGAGGCAGGCACTACGGTTATTGCCTCCCCACCTTCCCCAGGCAGGGGCTGGGACACAGAGAGGTGGAATAACTTTCCCAAGGTCACACAGCGGGTAAGCGACTGAGCTGGGATTTGAACTCAGGCATCTCGGCTCCAAGGCCATTTCCTCCATCATTCCTTTTTCTGCCTCCTCTGAGTGCTTAACTTAGGACCAGTTCTGATTCTAACCAGCCATGTGTCCTCAGCACTGGCCCACTAGAACCAAGTTCCTCTTCAGTGAAATGAGGAAGGTTCCCTGCCTGTCTGTCTCAGATGCTCACTCCAGGGATTGGAGAGACCTGGTGATGAAGGCTCCCTGTGGTGGCTTTACCTGTCGGGTTTTCTGTTGAGTGCCATTGTCCTGGTGCACTCTGTCCCTTGCTGGGTGTTTTTGGTGTTGACAATGGTCCCGGGTTCTCCAGAAGGCAGGGACCTCTCTAGCATTTGTGCTTTCTGACTCGTCCTTGGATTCAACAGATGAATCTAAGGGACATACAACTCAGACTACAGCCAAAGAGATGATTGTTTATAGGCAAGTGAGAGCAGCCTGTCCCTAAAGCTTCAGAGGTGAGAAATGCTTGCTGTACCTAGAAGGACAAGCAGCCTCTGGCAGAGAGGAAGTGGAGGGTGGACAACCTGTGCACAGTGCAGAGCTTTATGAGAAGTGCCCCGGCAGGCAAGGGGGTTCGGTAGATACACAGAGTGTTTTTTCTTGGAGTGCCCCTGGAGGGGATCCTGCCCCGACTTGTTCTGGCTGGTTTCCAGCAGAGCTCCCCATTGAGCTGGGGGACTTTAATTTAATGGTCTAACACTAGTGAAGGAGCTATGGGAGATGCTCTGGAGTCCTGGGGGTCAGGGTGGCTTCTAGGGCACCAAAGGCCATGGCTGTCAGTGTTCCTACCAGGGACAGCTCTGGCCCTCCCCATGGCCACAGCAGATTTTACCCTTCTGGAGACACAAAAGCATCAGGAAGGTTTGCAGGGATTGTTAAATATGCAGAGTTTGCTTTCTGTGGTGGTGTATTGAAGCTGGCCTTGGTCTGGGCAGGAAGGACCCATGAGAGGATTTCTTTCCAAGGTGAGGTTTCACGGTGACAGGGATAGCTGCCGTGGTTCCCAGATGAGCACAGGGCAGGAATGCAGTGAAGGAACCAGGTTCTCCGTAGTTTAATTTCTGCGGGTGGAGCCATCTGAATGGGGAGAGCCTCCCTGGAAGGGTTGACTGGTTCTTACAAGGAGCCCTGCATCTTTCTGTGGTGTTATGGTCTAGACTGGTGTTCTAGGAGATGGACTGATAGTCATCCTCAGGATGATCCGTGTCTTCAGGAGGGGATGCAGGAGGGTCTTGAGTTCAAGGCCAGCCTGGCCTACATATCAAGATATATGGGGGGAGAAGGGAGGGAGAGAGGGAAGGAAGACAAAGAAAGAGGTGGCAGAGAGATCTCATTCTGCCAGATGGCAACCATGGCACATGAGGCCTCCAGTGTGGCGGCTCTCCTAACTGGCACCACCTTCTCTACAGACCCACAGAGAAAAGCTTACTCTGACTCTGCCTTATACTTTTTATTTTCATCTCTCTGGTTGGCTGGGGGCTGAGATTTGAGGTGTTTTGTTTTGGTATCTCAATATTTAAAAATTATATATGTAACATAGAATTTACCATTTTAACTAAGTATAGTCACATCCCAGCCTCTTAGGATTGTGTTTAACACCGGCTGCTGGATGTCCCTCTCTGTCATGATGTCCAGCTTCCCTCTCAGCAAGGTGGCCTCAGGGCCTGGACTCACTCTGGCTCTCTGATTCCCCCTCATTGGTCTAGACAGGGATGCTATATAAAACCAGCGTAACTGTCTGCCTGGGTACACTAGCATCTACACAAACTGTTCTACCATATGATGGATTGGGGTATAGATATCATGTGAACCATGTTCCATTAAGACTTGTAACTGGAGCCTTGAGCCAAAAGGATTTGCTTAAAAATAGTTTAATTATACACCATAGATAAGCTCCTAATGGAATTTACCAAACTACTAAATTAAGCTTTTCCACTAATCACAAGCATGTTATGTGAGCGTGAGGTTAGCTTTGACTGTAGGTCCCCTCCAGGCTTCTGGAGAATTGCTGGGTATTTCCTGGTATGCGGAGGCTGGAGCACCATCTCTCTTCCTGTTCTCAAATGTGGCTGAGTGGCTTTTCTGTCATCTCTTTCTACCTTGCTGTAGTTGGAGTCTGAATTTGCTCAGGTAAGAGCTATTTATTCCCAAAGTGTGTCCTGACCATGGACATTAGCAGCTCTGCTTCCTGTTTCTCTTTAGCCTCTCCATCCTCTGGGATGTGACCTCCAGCCTGCTTCCTACTGCTTGTCATGGCCTCTCCATAGACCACACCACCTCTGCTGTGTCATCTAGCCCTTAGAGTCTAGGGGTTCAGCTTTGCTTGGGGTAAACCCTAGGGTTCTGACTTTGTAGATGCAGCTTATGTCTCAGGGCAAGTCAGCAGACCTCCACAGTTCTACAGCCAAGACAAGGTCATGTGGCGTGTCGGCTGTGTCTTAGCACCCCTACTTCACCAATGAGCACAGCAAGTCCCAGAGAATTTAAACACCGAGGTCTGGATTTGTAAATTCTGTCCTAGTGGGACTACCTACAGTGCAGGCGCCTTGGCTGATCCCCCTGCACCAGCCTGGCTTCCTCCAGGAGAAGGGGAGCCCACAAGGTCATCCTTTGAACAACAGGCTCTCTGCTGACTTCCTTCCGCTCTTCTCTGGTGACATAGTCATGTTCTAGGGCCTAAGCCAGCTGTTTATGTTTTAGCCCTGGCTTGGGTCTGTAAATGCAGCCAGTTAACTCTTTCTGCCCCAGCCTCTCTTGTAGGACACTAACTTTATGCAGATACCCACTGGGGCTTTGCACCCTGTAAAACCTCAGAGGCTGGGCTGTCCCAGAGAGGCCCTAGAAAGAACTTAGTGATGTCTACAGCTGACTGATCTGTCCTTTCTCAGGGGACACACTGCCCAGTGCATGGCTGATGATGCTTGGCCTGTAAACTTCGGAAGACTTCAGAAGCCCTCAGCTGGGCTCCTGAGGGAGAGCTCTCATTTTCTGGTCTCTGATGTAAACTGAGCTTTTTTGTTTTGTTTTGCTTTTTTGGTTTTTGCAAGACAGGGTTTTTCTGTGTAGTTTTGGTGCCTCTCCTGGATCTTGCACTGTAGACCAGGCTGGCCTTGAACTCACAGAGATCCTCCTGGCTCTGCCTCCTGAATGCTGGGATTAAAGGCATGTGCCACTGCCACCCAGCATAAGCTGAGCTTTAAGCCATGTTTCCTGCCCACCTGCCTGGTCCCAATCTCATTGCATAAAGAAATGTGATGGGAGTCTTGATGCTGTTGCTTCAGGACTTGGGCTCACAGAAGATGGAAGTGGGCAGGTAAGTCCTAGAGTTCAGCAGAGGAGCAGGGCCCACCAGTAGCATAAGGTGCTGGCAAGAAGAACCTGTTCTAGCTCGGCTTCAGCACTCTCTCTCTGTGGGTATCAGGCACCTACCTCAGTTATAAAATAGTGGTCCTTCATGTCTTTGAGGGAGGCTGTGAAGATGTAGTTAGTCAGTGACAATGTGAAAGCCTTTAACCAAGATAGAACCTTTTAATTAGTCAGTTAGTTAATGTTTCATTTTGGATTGGGTAGTATAGACCAGGCTGGTCTAGACTTTGAAATCCTTCTGCGTCAGGACTCCCAGTCTCCATGTGCTGGGAGTGCAGGAATGTGCTACTGTGCATCTTGCCAGCCTTTAAAATAAGAGTTATTTATCTTATTCTGCAGCCTTCTAGTTCCCAGTCACTGTGTTAGGCACAGTAATGATGTGAATGTTAAGACAGGCCAGTCAGTGCTGGCTCAGTCCTGAAGGCTTTTGTCCCAACAGTAACCTGCAGAGTCCACCAAGGGCAGTGAGGTTCAGTTACTGCCTCACAGCCCAGAACTCCCAGCCTGTCAAATTAGGCCTCTCAGAAGGAAGAGGTCCAGGCTCTCTGGAACCCTGGGCCATTTCTATCCACTGATGAAACAGAGAGGGAGTTCTGCAGAGTTCAGAAACCAGGCTGTAATAATGAGCTTGGTGTGTCCCGACAGCCAGAGAGTCTACCCTCCTTTTACAAATATTTGCTTTTACAAATACAAATATGTGTGGAGGGTGAAGGCCATAATGCAGGATATAAAAGAGGGGTTCCAGGGAATGCATATGGATGGTTGGACACCAGTGCACTTGACCGGATGTAGATTCCAGTCAGCCCTGTTCACTCACTCGGTGTCACTGTGTGCAAAGATCTGTACTGTGAGGGGGGAACTGAGGCTAGAACAGCATAGGCGCTCACTTAAGGTCACACAGTGACTTAGTTACTACTTTGTGGCTGCCATACAATGCTTGACAAAAACAGCTTGAAGAAGGAAGAGTATAGTGTGGCCATGTAGATTTTACTTACACCATTCCAGGTACAACCCATCAAGGCAAGGAGGTCAAGGCAGCAGGGCCTTGAAGCAGCTGGTCACACTGCATCCACAGGCAAGGAGCGGAGAGCCACAGGCACATGCTTCCACTCAGAGTGCTTTATCCTCTTCATTGCTGGACTTGGCATACCTGCCAGGGAATGTTGCCACCCACGGTGGGCAGGTCCTCCTACCTTAAAAATGCATTCGAGATAACTAGCTCCTCCCTACAGGCATGCCTAGAGGCCCATAAACTAGGTGACTTTAGGATCTGCCAGGTCCACAGCACTAATCATCACACATGGCTAGTAAGTGGGGATCAGAATTCCAGTGTAGGCACAACAGCTGCAGAGCCCACTCCCACCACAGGGCACATGATAAAAGTGATGCTTTCTACGATGCTATTTGCTGCTCACACTGCCATTTCCAGGCTCTGCTTTTCAATTTTTATAGCAAAACACAGGTTTTTAACACAAGGTCTGATATAGTCAATGATGCACTTAGCATTTCAGATGTAATGATGGCAGTGGAAACATGTAGTCACTGAGCTGTAAAATGCTTGACAAATAAGAGCAAATTATTATGTCTCATTTGTGGTAAAGAGACATTCAGAGATGTTCAGTGGTTTGCCCAAGGACATGGGGACAGCATATGGTGCTGTCCGGGTGTCAGCCCTGGTCACGGGACTGCAGGGCGAATGACAGAACCAGGAAGCCTGTGCTGCTGGCCTTTATTGTCCCTTCTTGTTGCTTGGGCTTTTTTTCTTTCTTTTAGCTCTTAATGAACCTTGGAGTCAAGGCATGGGTGGTGGTGGTGGTGGTGGTGATCTCTCAGGATGGGGTTGTCACAGCTGAGTCTTGTAGCTAGAGGCAGAGCTCTGGGGCAGAAGGGTGGAGAGGAGAGGCTAGGCTGTGCTGTGAGTGGGCCAGTATGGATATTATAACCCTATGAAACCAGTTATTTTAAAAGGGAGTTAAATTAGAATGCAGGGTCCATTCCTCCAGTGTACACATAATGCAAATGCAAATTTTCTTAAGTAAAGAAAACAGAAGTATGTTTGTTTAAAAGATCCAAGGATTGAACCTGGACCTGTGGAAGGTGTAGCACTGAGCTCCACAGCAGGCGCAAATAATAGGAAGGGCGGCCAGGCAGATGTTTTCAGTCTTTGCTGAGATCCACATATCACTTGTTTGCTTCTTCATCCATTTTCCAAGGGATTCGCTTTCCAGATCAGAAGCTGTGCAGGGGCTGTTTCATGTGTGTTGGTTTTATTTATTCTTCACGAAGTCCTTGTGTGCCTGGCACCACTGTATGAGTTTTTAAGATGAAGAAATGTACTCTCTGAGACATTAAGTAACTTGGCTCCAGTTCCCTGGACAGTAAGAAATGTAGTGAGATAGGGAAATATCTTACAACAAATCTGCTATTTCCTCAAGACACGTGCAAGAAAGCCTTTTCATTTTCTCTGTTCCTAATCTCAGATCTTCCATTTAGGTCTTCTCTCTTCCTCTCTGAGATACATTTCAGAAACGTTCCTCCAGTGACGGTAGCATGTGGCAGTTTGTGTTACTGTTCCTGGCTGATGCCATTGTCTCTCTTGCTCTGAGAGGATACAGTCCTCACATGGTGGAAGTGTTTCACCGCCCTCTTGTTTGGGAGTGTTTGTTGCTGATGAGGAGCAAGCCAATCAAATGCAAGCCACTGTGAAGTAACAAAGCCTCATTGCTGTTTTTAAAACATTGTCTTGGAAGTGGGGAGGTGGCTCAGTGGATAGAGTGAGGACCTGGGGTCAGCTCTCCGAGATTCTGTAGCAGTGCAAGCCAGTAATCTCAGCACTAGGGGTTGGGTCGGGAGAGCCAAAAGGATCCTGAGGCTCCAGTGGTCAGCCAGTCTAGCCAATCAGGGAGTGCCAAGGTCATTGAGAGACTTTATCTCAAAAATGCTCCCTGCATTCCACTACTTAACTAGCTTTCTTCACTCTGATACAGTCTGGTACCCCCTGCCTAGAGAATGGTGCTTCCCACAATGCACTGGGTCTTCCTACATCAACTGACATTCAAAACACAGAGATACTCAGACCAACGTGATTTAGGCAATCCTCATTCAGGCTTTCTTCCCAGGTGATTCGAGGTTGACATTTAAAACTCACTATTACAAGGATTGACAGGATTGCTCAGCAGTTGAACATAAATACTGTTCTTTCGGAGGACCTGAGCGAGGTTCCCAGCAACCACATAGGTAGCTCAAAACCACCTATAACTCCAGCTCCAGGGGGATGTGGCACCTTTGGTCTCTGTGGGCGCCTGTATTCATATGCACACAGCTGTATACATACAAATAATTAACAACAATAGGTGGGGCTGTGCTACAAACCCTCAGGGACACCCCCCCCACACACACACACAGTGATCTGCTTCCTCCAGCCAGACCCCACCTCCTAAAGTTTCCATAACCTCTTGAAATAGTGTCACCCTCTGGGGGCCAAGTGTTCCAGCACATGAGTCTATGGGAGGGGGACATTTCCCATTCAAACCCCAACAGAGCTATGTGATTGGCGCGGGGGGGGGGGGGGGGGGGGGGGGGGGGGGGGGGACTGGTCATTTAAAATCTGATTAGTTGTTTTGAAATGCTAAGGTAATTATTATCAGCTATAATTGTCCTGCTGTGCTATAGAGCATTAGAAGTAATAATGTGGAAAACTATGCAAGATGGTTGGAGGTAGGAAGAAGAGAACCACGTGTCATTCAGCTTTCTAATACTGTAACAAGTACTTCTGGACAGTCAGCCTGTTCGGTCCCTGGTTGCTTGGCCCTTTTGCTTTGGGGTCTGTGACAAGTTGGACACATTATCAGGGAGTGTATGGTAGAGCATGGCTCTCAGCTGGGGTTTCAAAGGGTGAAGGAAGATAGGGAACGGTTTGAAGAAGGACAGTATTGGCAGTGGTTTGATGTGCTGCCTAGCTCTTAAGACATAGGGAAACCACTGGCTATCAGCGAGAAGGTCCTGGTGAACTCAGTAGACACAGTTCCGAGGAGGGGTGCAAGCAGGAAGCCAGAATTAGGTGTAGGTGTGTCCTCTAAATGAGGACATCGTCAATCTTGGGCCTTTTGCTGGATGTGGAGGCGGGGGTGGGTGGTGGGTGGTGGGTGGGGGATAATAACTAACCAGCAGAATGCTTGTGAGTCCTTACCAGGTAGCAGAGAAGACAGGTGACAAGCAATGGTAAAATAACGACAGGAGAGTGCTCACTCAGCAGGCCAAGTGAGCACCCAGCGTGGCTGCTCTAGTCACCACGCTGTGCGTCAGCCCCGCATTTCCTAAGTCCCGGCAATGCATCCATTACCCCAGGCACAGGCAACCACTCTTCTAGTTTATGAGTTCAGCATTTTATATTTTACATGAAAGTCAGACCGGACCACGTTCTCTTTTTCTGTCTGACTGTGTGTAAGAGTGTACCAGTGTCTGTATGAGTACACAAGTGCATGTGTGTGCATGAGTGTGCATGGGTATGCATGGTTGTACAAGTGCACATGTGCAAATGTGGAGGCCAGAGGCCAGCATCAGATGTCTTCCTCAGATGTTCCCATTTTGCTTTTAGAGACAAGGTCTCGCTGACCCTGGAGCTCACCAACCCAGCTAGACTGGATGGCCAGCAGGCCCTAGAGGTAGGTGTGTGTGTGTGTGTGTGTGTGTGTGTGTGTGTGTGTGTGTGAGAGAGAGAGAGAGAGAGAGAGAGAGAGAGAGAGAGAGAGAGAATTACACTATTCCCTTCAGTGGACATGGAAGTTGTTTCCTGTCTTCGTTGTTGATTAAAGTGCTGCAAATTGATAAGAAAATGCAGAGGGTTGGGGATTTAGCTCAGTGGTAGAGTGCTTGCCTGGCAAGCATATGGCCCTGGGTTCGATCCTCAGCTGAAAAAAAAAAGAAAATGCAGAAATGTATTTAAATCATTTTTTAATGTTTTATGTTGCTAAATAGTCCTATTCTTTATCTTTGAATAATCTTCCTGCTATCTTCAAATCTTCATTTTTGAGTCCCTGGAGTCCAGAAAAAAGTGTAATATATCAGAGGAGGTACAAAACACCTCATAAACAATGGAATTTGAACACGTTGTAGTGTGTACCATTGTATGGTTTTAAAAATGTGGGTCCAGTGAATGGGAAAGGACTGAGGAGCCTGAGAAGGAGGGAAAGAAAAGGAGAGCATGTGATACTGAAATCTGGGGCTGTTATAATCAGGATCCCATGTTTGTGACTCTGGAATAGAGTTTAGGAACCCTTTCTTATACATCACTTAGGGTAATCTCAGCTGCAGGTTACCTCCCCCAAAACCTTGACTCAGTGATTTGAAATGATTATAGTTGCTGCATAGACAGCAAGAAGTCTGAGGAGGGTGAACGGGAGTGTATGGTAGGTGACTCAGTGATACCCGGGGTTGTGGTTCCTTCTGCCCTGCCCTCATGCTTCTGCCTCTTGGTCACAACGTGGCTGCAGAATCTCTTCTTAGTGTCTGAGATCACACAACACCCCTCAGAGGAAGGTAGCAGGTGAGTGATGCCCGGAACTCCCCTGGTAGCCTTCTTATGTCTCATGCTGAGAGAAGAATAGGTCAGGAGCTCACCCCACCTTGTTGACAGCCAGAGCCTTGTTTGTTTTCATGGGCTGAGACTCTGGGGCAGGCGATGAGGTTGCCACCTTAGTGGTGAGTCCACAGTGTGTGAGAAAAGAGGAAGGGATGGCTGGAATTTCTTAGGAAGCAGAGCTGTCCAACTCAAAGCCTGCTCCAGGATGAAGGTTCAGCTACTCCAAGGTCTGTTCTGCCCTGACAGTCAACAGTGAATCTCTCAAAGTCAAAGCAAGGATTTCTTTCCCCCATTCTACCCACAGGTCATGCACTGACCTCAGCTGCCCTTCAAGAGGGTGGCACTAAGCCACCAGCTGCTTATCAAGGGCGGGACAGTGGTGACGTGCGGCTCTTCCTCCATGAGCCCAGCCTGGACCTCTGGTGGACACTTGACTCTGCCACATCTTCCCTAGGACAGCGTCTCTGGAGGACCCTGGGATTCAGAAGGAGCTCCGAAAGCGTCTAAGCAAGTGTGCACCTGGGTATGAGGCTGCCCAGGAGGAAAATGTGGGGTTTCCTGGACGTCAGGTATGCTAGAAGGTGAGCCAAATAAGTGTTCTGAATGACGATAAGGAGATCCTGCTCTCTCTGTGCTCTCTCTGTGTCTTTCTCTCTGTCTCTCTCTCTCTGTCTCTCTCTCTCTCTCTCTCTCTCTCTCTCTCTCTGATTATTTGTAGCACTTTGCCATTAAAAAACCCCTCAACTCTAAAGCCTACATCTGAACCACCTGTATCTTCTCCAGTCTTCTTGAGAGTCCCAGAGATACAAATAGGTCATCGTCCCCTCCAAGCCCTGCCTCCTCCACCAGGAAGAGTGGGTAGGAAGCTAAATGGGGAGACTTGGACCAAGGACAGCAGATAATGGCCATAGGCAGGGTGTTCCCAGGATGCAGAAATTGGCAGACAGCCTGACATCTTAAAGTATGTCCAGAAGGCCTGGCAAACGTTCCTCTGCAGACACAGGTTTCGGGAGCAGCTAAAATAGGAGGCAGCAGGAGGTGGAACCCAGGAGAGGACAGCATAATGGCAGGTAGTTGAGAGTGGCTTCTGGGGCATTCACTGGAAGGGCAAGAATATATGAGATAGGACTCATTTGCCCCCGTGTGCTGTTGCTGTATTTTATGTCTTTCTAGAATCTTCCATCAGAATGTCAATTCCTTCAGAGCAGTCAGGAACTCTTGTTTTTCTCTTCTAGTCTCCACAATCGCAATGTTCAAGTATGGTTTCTTGAGGCACTTCTATAAAACATGGTGTGACCAGTCAGGATTCTAGGCTTTCCCTTCACAGTACGGTCATTGGTCTCTGTTGAGAACACACTAAGATGTGACAGTATCAGACCTGAGGTCACTCTGAGGTAGACTTTCTCAGGGCTGTTGTAACAAAACACAAGCTGAGTGATTTATAACACAGACATCCGGTCCCCCAGAGCTGGTGGCTGAAAGTGGGAAATCAAGGTGCCTTCCAGGCTCTGGCTAGCTTTTGGACCTATGGAGGCTCCTCCCTGCCTCTCCCACCAAGTTAAGGGGTCTCTTATCTTGCAGCCATATTGCTCTGACTGGCTCTGCCCCCCACAACATTCCAGAATCCTTGTGTGTCCTTTCTGGGAGAGCTCGTAAGAATAAGGTCACATTTGCTTTGGGCCCCTTCTACTCCAGCACGGCCTCATCTGAACTAATTGCACCCCACAACCAACACTCTGAATGACATTATATTCTGAGAAGCTGGGGTAACCACCAGAACCTTACTTCTCTGAGGTCAAAATGCATCCCTGTAACATTAATTTGTTCAGTGTGACAAGGAGAAGGACATAAGGAGGGCAGGGGTAGATGTCAACCATGTTCCTTGTGCTGTCTGGAAGTGTCAGGGAGGAATAAGGACCAGAAGGAACGATGGCCTCTGCTCCTGGCAAGGTCTAGAGAGGTGTGCTACAGCTAGGGTTCAGAGGAGCACCCCACAATATTCTGCTTGAGAGGAGAAGCTGTACCTTTCCTTCATGTCCCATGTCAGGAAGGATAAGCAGGGCAGGGACCATGGCAGAAAAGAACAAGGCAGCCTTAAATGTTGAGGGATGCTCGGAAACGCCATCTGCCCAGCGCTGGAGACCTCAGAAGTCCCCACTGTCTTGAGAAGCTGAGTCATGGCAGAATTGAAGTTGATATCTCCCCTAGGAGGCTGTGGAGGGGTACCTTACCCCGGGGGAGGAAAGCTACTGGGCTCAACCAATGCCTTGCTTAGTTGAACAACCTGCTGCTCCCTAAACCTGAAGCTCAGCCCCTCTGCTGCCAACTTTGCTCCCCGCCATTTGGAAAGTTCTCAGGGCAAGCAAAGAGCATGGGCCTGCAGGTACTAGGCCATCTGAAGCCTGGCTGTGTGTTCTTTTCATGTTGACTGTTTATTTACAGGCACAGTGGTTGAAAATCGAGTTACTACAGAAAGTGTTTAGTGAGATGATTGTCCTTCTGCTTCATTTACACATCCTGACTTGTCTCTAGTAGGCTCTTAGTAGTTTCTTATGCATCCTTCCAGATTTGTGTTTAAAACTGTATTTTAGTGTGTGTGTGTGTGTGTGTGTGTGTGTGTGTGTGTGTGTGTGTGTGTGTATGTATGTATGTATGTATCACAGTGGGTAGAGGTCTTGGAGATCAAACTCAACTCATCAGGCTTGGTAGCAGGTGCCTTTGCCTCAGACTGGTGTCAAAGTCATCATCCTCCTGCCTCAGCCTTCCCAGTGCTGGCTTGCAGGCTTCTTCTAAACTCGCCATTTCCCACTTACCTCATTCTGCTTTCTTCCGTGGAACTTCCTCAGGGTCTTTGATTTGTTGAGACAATCTCTCACACAGCCAGGCTGACCTGGAGCCTGCTCACTCTGTAGCCGAGCATGACACTGAATCCTGGGATTATAGATGTGCATCTCCACAGCCCAGTTTGCTGGCCATCAAACCCAGGGCTTTGTGCAACTCTCGGCGAGTGCTCCCCCAGTTGAGTCGCATCCCCAGCTGGGAGCTTCACCCCATTGGATAGCTGACAGGGTATTTTAAGTCATTTCAGATAATGCCGTCCTGAGTTCACTGCCTTTTTGCATTGTGTCTGAACGTGTATAACAGCTAAAATTTCTGAGTTACCTTTGAAGTAGCCAGAGGGCTCAGAATTTGGCTTCTAATACCACTCAAACGCCAACTGTCTCTAGTGCTAGCCCACTTCCAACTGACTTCTTCCCTACCACCTTTTCCGGTATCTCATGGTTGAACCTGAGTCATGATGGCCTGTCGGCATCGCAGTGAGATTAAGAAGGAAGATTAATCTTAATGCTTACGTCATCTATAGTGGAAGGTGAGAGCCAAGGAGCCTGATGTGTTCAGCTCAGAAAGAGGGAGGCTAGCTCCTCTGTGAAAGGACTCTACTTTATTTGACTGGCTGGGCCATTTCTTTCTTTGTCTTAAACCTTAAGCTTGGTTTGTGTTGTGAGGTCCTTGCCCTTGTGTCAAAGGCAGAAGAGAAGGAACTGGGTTGTCCGATTGTTCTGGCATTGTCTGGGTAGTAGCTTAGGAACCAGTAGTACAAATGGGTAGAACTGCCTGTGAGTTACTTTTCTCTTGGCTGCAATCAAATACCTGATGAAAAGTAGCATATACGCAGGCAGGCGGGTTTATGTGGCTCCCTGTGGGGGAAGGATGGTGGGAGGGCTGGCTTTTGTGTAGGTGGTGGGAGCCTGTGGCAATGGCTTGTTCGCATCTGTCCCAGTGCACCAGGAAGTAGAGAGCTTTGGCCCAGAACCCCTTTATAAATCATAATCCCTAGCTCTACCACCTAAAACATTCCAGAACCTTCCAAAGCAGCATCACCAGCTGGGGACAAAGCATTCAAACTCACTAGCCCATGGTGGGCAACCAGAACCTCATGAGGGGTGATAATAGGTAAGGACACAGCCCCAGAGAAGAAGTTTCACCACTATTCATAGCTCCTTTGGACCCCAAACATGGATATTGAGCAACCTCTGCATGCCAGGCCCCAGCTGGGTTTGAGAGATAAGATGAAAGACACCCACAGCTCTTTTAGGACAGGGCAGCAGAAAGCTCCAGTGTTGCCAGGTAAACGTGGCATTGGCATGACACAGGTGTGTCAGCTGGTTTATGAAAGAAACAAAGCAGAGGATTCACCCTGTAGTCAGGAGGTGGGCAGTTCTTGACTGTCTTGAATCTTCATCATTTTTTTTAACAATGCCTGTTGCAGGAAGGAAGTGGGGGCCCCCGAAGTGGAGGCTGTGAGCTAAGGTGTTGAGCCATCCTGCCCATAGTTCCGGTGACTGGCCATGATAACAGCCAGATGGGCTGAGTCTGGTTTCAGTTTTTCTCACTTGCAATTGATTCTTTCCTCCAGCCTGTTAGCCAGGTGGCCTCCTCGTTGGACACTCACCTCTTCCCAATGAAGGTAATGAAGCCTAGACAGTCACTAGGCAGAGGAGAGGAGGGTCAGGACCAGGAAGGGGTGGCTGATGGGTCACAGTATTCTGCAACATTCCCAGAGATGAGACCTTCAGACTCACAGGCCTGGGCTGCTTGTTGCTTTCATGGCTTTGTATTGGTGCTACCGCCCCCCCAACCCCACCTTGCACCCCTCACGGCCCCCAGTTTGCATGCAGCAGCATCTAGCATCTGTGGTTATCTTTGAATAACTAACTGGGTTTTGCTTTACATGTATTCTTTCTTGAGTATGGCGGTAGCAAACCACAGCAGCCTGCTGGTTGCAGAGTGGGTGGGAGGGGGTCACCGTTTCTCAGACAATGCTCTGGTCTGCAGCTGCAGCTGGTGCTGGTGGGGGCATTGTGGAAAATGAACATTGTGGTGCTGGAACAGCCTCTGAGTGGTTGCTGAGGTCTCTTCCTTGTGCTTCAAATGAAGAAGTTAGAAAGTACTTGTTACAGGTTGGAAAGGACAACAGACACCTGGTGAGGTTCAGACATCGGGTATTTCTATGCTGATCTGTGCTGATCTCTGTAGCATGAATTTTAAAAGGTCTTATCAATAAAATCAAACCCGAGGCCAGTTATTGGGGTGAATGCTGGAAGATCAGAGAAACAGAACAAGCCACCACTACCTCACCTCGCCAATTCCTCAGGTGATCCGGTTTCCTCAGACTGGATGTCTCTGAGTCCTCATCCAGAATGTGTCTCAGCTGAACTGTTGCTCCAAAGCCTAAAAGCTTAACCAGTCAAATGCTTAAGCAGCCAAATGCTTCTAGTTTCTGGTCTTCACACCTTATATATCTTTCTGGTTTCTGCCATCACTCCCTGGGATTAAAGGCTTGCTTTCTGGGATTAAAGGTGTGAGTCACCATGCCTGGCTATTTCCAATGTGACCTTGAACTCACAGAGATCAGCCTGGCTCTGCCTCCTGAGTGCTAGGATTAAAGGCTTGTGTTACCACTGCCTAACCTCTATGTTTAATATTGTGGCCGCCCTGTTCTCTGACCCCAGGTAAGTTTATTAGCGTGCACAATATTTCAGGGAACACAATACCACCACAGATCTCCGTGTGGTGACTCAGAGATGTGTCCTGTACCCTTCCTGTTCTTAGGAACTAGTGATGGGAAGGGGATCAAATGTGTGGCTCACCCAACCTTTTGAGCTTTGCTCCTCAGAAATTAGCTTTAGTCCTAATGAGGTCGGTGCTGCCCCCTAGAGGATAGAGTCATGAATTGTCAGAGAAATTATGCCAGAAGCCCAGGAAACCTTTTGATGGGGAAGAAAAGTATAAATGGCATAAGGACCAAGTCTTGAGGCGCTGGGATCCTTTCCCCTCTCCTGCAGTCTGTCTAGATTAGAGCATTTCCAAACACTCGTTAAACTGAAAGGCCGCAGGGTGGGTGCAGTCCTTGTGAAAGCAGGAAGCCACCCACTGGTTTATAGCAGCAGAATGGAGGTGCTTTAGAAGTTGTTCGGGTCAGAATCTGGGCTCTGGTAGTACCACAGCTTGTCCATGTGTCCCCCAAGATGACAGCAAAAGAGACAAATGAGGAGAAAGCTCAGTGGGCTAAGTGCTTATGAGCTTGAGTTCAGCCCCAGTATTCACATCAAAAGCTGAGTGTGACGGCAGCCTCTAGTAATCCTAATGCTGGGGAGGGTAAAAACTGGCAGATCCTGGGGGAGGGGAGCTCTCTGGCCAGCCTGCCTAGGCTGATCAGTGAGCCCCAGGTCCTACTGAGAGGTCCCTGTTCTTTGACATTCACCTCAAGGAGCTGGAGGAGGTAGCTTGGTTGGGAGAATTGCCTGGCCTGCTTATGGCCCTGGGTTCCATCACCAGCAATGCATGAAATCCCATGTGGTGCTGTGTGCTTGTAACCTCAGCACTTGGAAGGCAAAGGAGGGAGGCTCAGGAGTTGAAGGCTATCCTTGGCTACATGGCAACTTTGAGGAGAGCCTGAGATTCATAAAGTACTGTCTCAAAAAAAAAAAAAAAAATCTAGGACCCTGACAAACACCTCCCAACTCTACCTCTCTCTCTACACTGGTTGTTTTTACTGTTAAAGACTGAATTATGTCTCAATCATGTGGATAAAACTTCCAGATTGGGGATGTGTTTGCCATGACCTGTGCCACATCACAGCATAGACATCGTTACAGCACTGTACTTGTATATGAGGCTTAGTCCATGTGCAGGAATAACACCTGCCTTTGCTTCCTCTGCTTTTACATTTGTGCTTGGTTTTGGTCATCTGTGCTTCCATTAAAGCCATTTCCTTCTTCATATCCTCACACACAGGCTGAAAAGGGACTTGTCATCCCTTAGACTGAAAAAACAAATTCTGTTGTCTCCTATATGGACCTGTTATTTACCTGTATTTTTATGGGAAGTGGATTCCATTGGTCTTCCACTCAGTCTAAATATGTTCATTGTCAGGCTGTGTATGCATTGACTGCTCTGTCACAGGTCTCAAGGTAGTCAGTATGACCATCTTCACATTGACTTACATGCCATTAAAAATTGTGAATTTGGTGGCTGGAGAGATGGCTCAGTAGTTAAGTGCACTGGCTGTTTTCCAGAGTACCTGGGTTCAGTTCCCTAGTACCCACATGGTGATTCACAACCATCTGTAACTCCAGTCTCAGGGGATCTGACACCCTCTTTAGCCTCTATGGACATGTGGTACATAGACATATGTACAGGCAAAACACCTGCACACATAAAAATAAACAATACAATTTTTTAAAGAGTTTAAAAAGTTGTGGGATTTTCCCCCTTTAAGACTTCAATTAAGGCTAAATGATGCAGAAAGCAGAACTAGTTTATCTAGAAATTTTATTCCAGGAGGTAAAATATGGGTGTTTCTAAATATTTGCCATGGAGATGGAGCACTTGGGATACCATAGCATTAAAGAATCTCTAAGGTTGGGAACATTCTGTGCTGTTTATGGAACAGTAGCTGATTGCCTGAGATTGCATGTCTGAACCCTTGACTTTCTGTTGCTCAGTCAGATCATTAAACAGCATATGTAGTCAGCTCACATAGGCAGGCCCCACTGTCCCACACTGGTGGTTTCATGAATGTGGGCAGATGATTATGTGCCACTGTCTGAAGGTCTGTTGATACTTGAAGCATCATTGAGAGGGTCTGCTTTTGAAGTAAATCCTGTATCCCTTCCTGCAAACTTCTCCAAAGGGATTATGACATCCCATCTTCAGGCTACCAGCTTGGACTGAGAACAGTTAATGTGGAAATGTACCTAGTTAATGATCAGCCAGTTATCTCATGTGTGGAGGCATCTCCAGGATGCAGGAGTGCAGCTCCATGCCCTGCTTCCTGCTGACTTACATGATGAAGCTTTCATTAATGATGCCCGAGAAGCCGAGTCCTCCCTAACTCCAAGGCTGGCTCAGCAGGAGAGGAGCTGAGAGGTTTCTAGACTGCTATGTAGGCACTCACAAACTACATTAGTGGATATGTGTCTATGTGTACTCCCAGGCCTGATTTGGAACAGTGAGCTCAGAAAGGGCCAGTAGTGTGGGAGCAGAGATGTCACTTGGGGATGACACTGTCTTCAAAATGTACCTGGCAAGAAATATCTAGGGACAGCAATGTATTGACTAGGGGCAAGGCAGGGCCTGGTTAAGGGATGGGGTGAAGGAGGAGAGCAACAGAGGCATTATTCTTAGTTCCTAGTTGTGAGCTCTGTTAACATTTGATGGTCTGTTGTCGTGGAAATGAACAAAGGGCATAGGAATATCGTGGTTTCATTTTGTAAGAATAACATTTTTACAGAAAGAGAGCTCTTCCTTCAGATGGGTGAGGCCATCTGATATGGCCAGGTAGAGTGCCATCACTTCCCCCCTTTGCCTCCCCTAAATGACTCTCTCCTTCTGTTTTCATGCTGAGTGTATGCGTGTGTATGTGTGTGTGCATGCGTGCATGCGTGTGTGTGTGTGTGTGTGCGTGCGTGCGTGTGTGTGTGTGTGTGTGTGTGTGTGTGTAAATCTTGGTTCTTGTCTATGAGAAATAACACGCACTATTTATCTTTCTTTTCTGTCCCTTTTCCCCTCATGCTCCAATTCCCCTGAGACTCTTTCCTCCCCTGGTACGATCCCTTGCCTACTTACCCATTTTATTCGGATTCTGCATATGAGGGAACATAGGCAGACCTTGTCCTATCTAACTTAGCATGACAATCTCTACTTCCACTCACTTTTCTGTAATTCCGTTCTTTATGGCAGAATAAACTTCACCATGCAGACATATCACATTGTGTTTTTCACTTTATCTGTTGTTGACTGGAATTTAGACTGGTTCCATATCTTCACTATTGTGACTAATTCTGCAATAAGCATAGATGTGCATGTGTCTCTGTGGTGCCCCCCGCAGAGTCCTTCATGTATATTCCTAGGAGTGGTTTAGCTGGGTCATGTGATAGTTTGTTTTTAGTTGGATTTCTCCTGTCTTAATGTGGAGAGATATGCTGGACACGGACTAGAATGCAGCTGTGGGTCTTGAGGACCAGTTTGGTATCCTCTGGATGGGAAAGGGCCGAGGTAGAAATCATTCTGGACAGTACCTTGCTTCTGGAAGCCCTATCACCATCCTAGCCCATTATGCTGGATAAGGAGAAGGGCCTGTCCCATGAGACTGTGACATGGGGCATGGGGCTGAGATTAGAAATGGGGATAGAGCCAAAACCAACACAAGATCATTGTTGCTGTTGCTAGCCCTCCCTGGGGCACTTGCCCTGTGCTTCTAGGGCAGAGGTACAACTGAGCAATAACTATGCCTCCTTCTGCTTGGCAAAACCAGGATGCTTCCCCAGAGTGGTGGGAAGGGTGGATTAAAGCATACTAATAGATAGATGCTCTGAGCCATGGAGAAAAAAAATGAGCCCCCAGGAAAGGGCTTGGCAGACACCAGACATTGACTGCTCCTTTAGGCAACCCTACTGGGAGCAGGACAGACAGATCCTCTCTGGCTGCACCAGGCATCACTTAATTAGCACAAACAGAAATCCTGAGGAGGGTGTGTGGTCCTCCTTGCATAAGAATATACAACCAAAGGCCTACCCTGGAGGAGTGCAAAGATCCTCTTGTCCAGCTCAAGCCACTCACAGGTGAAATCCAAGGCTCAGAGCAGGGTAGAACACGAGCAAGGGTGGCCTGGTCTGGTTTGTGAGTGATACGGAACAGAAGCCTCTTCTGCGCCACCCATCCTATCCCAATACTGCTTTCATCAGAGCTGGGGATGGATTGACATGTGCAGTGAGGGCCAGCTGTATCAGCATCTGGCATTCATGGATGTCTTTGGACCAAGGGGCTTTTAATGAGGAGAACAGGTGGATGCTGGTCATAGCCTGCCTACAGGGCCCACAGTCCTATTTCATATAGGCAGGAGCTATTCTAAAGGGTTAGTTCCCATGGGTACCATGTCCCCCTGTGTTGTCACTAGAGACAGTAAGCATCCATGATGCAGTTGCTAAGAAACAAAGTCAGCGCTCAGCCACAGCAGGGCACTAGGCTTCCCAGCCCCTTATTTCCAGTCTCTGAGTGTCTGTGCTAGTCTATATTAGGGCTTCTTAAATGTTTATCCTCATGAGCCTTTTCACCTGAGAAATTTTTATGTGATCTGGGTTTATAGATATATAAAATAAGGATGCAAATCAAGTATTCACTAATGCAACTAAATCATAATACAATCCGTTTTAAAGCAATTATTTAATATACATAATCTTTCTATTTATTAAAGAGTAGAGAGATTTTGCATACTAGTAAGGCATCTGTGTGTGTTTATTTTTACATAAAAATTAAATACTGACTGAACATTTTATACTGCACCTTTAATCAATATTTTGCAGTCATCAATACTAAGAATGCTGCCTCTATAAATATACAGTACAAAATGGCAGAAGTATGTTTAGGATGATTTCAGAAATCATTGGAAAGTCTGTCTTAACACCAGGCCAAAATTCATTTGATAAATTTTAAATGAAACTCAAGTCAGCAATTCAAACACCAATTAAAAATTTATTACTTCCTAGTTACTATTTGTGTGTGTGTGTGTGTGTGTGTGTGTGTGTGTGTGTGTGTGTGTACATATTACAGCATGTGTATGGAGATCAGAGGAAAAGTTTCAGGAGTCCTTTCTCTTACTGTGTGAGTCCAGAGTACTGACCTCCGGTAGTCAGGCTTGGTGGAAGGCACCATGACCTTCTGAGCCATCTCACTAGCCCTAAACACCAATTTTTAAGACCAAGCATCTAATATGATACAATTTAAAGCTATAAAATTTTAACATACTAAGGAATGTGATAGGAAAAGTCTTGGTTTCCTACAATTAAACCATTATGTGTCTGTAAGAAGAGACAATGTTGCATGTGCAGTAAAAGCATGTCATTTGTGACATGCTGTGGTCTCACATCTGAGCTGAGGTGTTTCGGACTGCATTCTTGCCTGGTATGATGTCATGTGCAGCACAAATTCCGCATGTCTATGTTCAGAACCAAGGCTGCTCTAAAGTCATGCCATGTAGTATGGACAGCATTGTCACACACACACTTTGATTCATGATCCCTGCACCTAGTTACCTAATCCTATGCAGGACTGCAGCCCATATTTAAGAAGTGAGAGTGTAGTTTCTAGATCTGGATTGTGGCCCTGCCCTGGTCTGGTCTATGCTTCCTGCTCTTTTTTTTTTCCCCCTTGGTTTTTTGAGACAAGGTTTCTCTGTGTAGTTTTGCGCCTTTCCTGGAACTCACTTGGTAGCCCAGGCTGGCCTTGAACTCACAGAGATCCGTCTGGCTCTGCCTCCCCAGTGCCGGGACTAAAGGCGTGTGCCACCACCGCCTGGCTCGCTTCCCGCTCTTTAACTCCAGCTTCTGTACTGTCTCCAGAATGCTGTGGACTCTTTAAGGACTGTCTGTGTGCCCCGGGCGTGATACCTAACAGTTCAGAGCCTGGAGTGAGAATGAGTGTACACAGTATCCCACAGGATCTGGTTAGGATCCGGCAAGGCAGCTAAGGTGTCTAGCTCAATGTCTGCCCCATGTTCCCCTATGAACTCCCATTCTGAAATCCACAAGTAAAGAAATAGCCCTGTTAGAATTCAGAGAATCTGGGAGCTTGTTGAGGTCTGTATATGGTACTCACCATGCTGGGATCTGTGGTTCTAAAACTGAATGAGCCTGGAATGTAAACAACCAAGTGTAACATAGTAGAAGCCGTAACATGTTAACAACAAACACGGAGACCAGGAGAATAAAGTGCTGGCCCACTTGGCCCAGGTCTGAGCCTGTCTCGCTGGACCCACCTGCTGTGGATATCGCTCTGTATAAATAAAATGCTGTTTGGCCAGTGGCCAGGCAGGAAGTATAGGTGGGACAAGAGAGAAGAGAATTGTGGGAAGTGGAAGGCTGAGGAGAGACTGCCAGCCACCGCCATGACAAGCAACATGTAAAGACACCAGTAAGCCACAAACCATGTGGCAAAGTATAGATTAATAGAAATGGGTTAATTTAAGATAGAAGAAGTAGATAGCAAGAAGCCTGCCACGGCCATACAGTTTGTAAGCAATGTAAGTCTCTGTGTGTTTACTTGGTTGGGTCTGAGCGTCTATGGGCCTGGCGGGTGAGAGACATTTGTCCTGACTGTGGGCCAGGCAGAAAAACTCCAACTATACCCACCCCTACCCTTCACTCTATCCTGGACTGGTGCTAATTACTCACTTCTGTTTTCCTGATCACATCCCATGCTTCCCCCCTCCTCCTGCCCCCACTTCTCACTGCTCCTCTGACCTGGACATGCCTTCCTCATCTTCTAGAGGCCCAGCAGGACCACCCCTGCTCCCAGTTGACCCTATTACCCCGTCATTTGTCTTTTATTATCTGCCCTAATTTCTTTTGAAAAACATTTTATTATAAAAATAATAAATGTATATATAAAACAGTAAAAAAGGAAGTACCCCCCATATGCCCAATAAACACATAACCACCATTCACATTGATTTTCTTCTGTTCTTTTTTTCAATCTCTCTCTTTTTCTCTCTCTCTTTCTCCCTCCATCCCTTCCTCCTCTCTCTGTCTAGTTTGTTTATCACGTTCATTATTTTAATTGGACTGTAAATGATTGAGAAGGGCCATGTAAAGTAATCTAAAGGTAACTGCTGTAGGCCACACACATGCTGAGTGCCTCCCTAGTACTTAAACCTAAGGCTGTTTAAATCCAAAGCCCCGTGTCCTTTGAACAAAGAAAACATACAGTGTCCACGAGGGTCACATGGGAGCTGAGCACAGGCTCTCAAGCCTCCTAAGGCTCTTGTTACCCATGTGAAGGACACTCTGCTAAGCTGTAAGGGTTTGACAATAAAGGTGTCACGTGAAAGGGTCCAGGGGAGACATCTGTATCCCCAGGCCCAGCCCTCTACCAGCTGCCAGGCAGGAGCTGTAACTGCAGGCATGCTTTTATTGTAAACGATAGTGCAATCTTGGAAAGTCATATGAGAATGTTTGTGTATGGTAGATAAGAGAGTAACTCATAAATGATGGGTGTAGATGGAAGACATCTTCCTGGACCCTAAAATGCCATATGGAAGTTTCCCGGTTATCAGTGTTGACCATTTTTCAGCCAATGATGTATACAGGGAATTCATCATAGTCTGGGTTACAGAGACACACCCTAGAAAATCCAATGGCAACTGAGGACATGTTGTGAGCCAAATTATGTGTCCCTACTAGACCAGAACACCAGGAAAGTTCTAGGGGGTGTTTGGGGGGGGTACTGCAGGAAAAGCTCAATGTGCAGTGACCAGCTAGCCAGGTGTCTTCAGCATTGGCCACCCTGCCCGGTTCTGACACCAGACCTCATGTTCAGCCTTGAGCATTGCTAGCATTTCAGAGCACAGTAGGGAGATACTTAGCAACGTGAAGACAAGCCCAGGGCAGGTAAGAGGTCAGAAGTCTACCCACCAACATCTGGAAGAGGAAGGGCTCACTCCTGAGGCAACTCCCCAGCTACTGTTCACACCCTTTCTAAACAGAATCACTTCAAGGAACATCCAAATCTGGGACTGGGGAGACCGCTCAGTGGGTAACATGCTTGCTGTGCGAGCATGGGGTTCTGAGTTCCCATGCCCAGCACTTACAGAAAAAGACACACACAGTAGTGCACACTTGTAATCCCAGTGCTGGGGGCGCAGAGACAGGAGGATCCCTGGGGTTTGTTGGCCAGTCAGCAAAATCTGTGAGCTCCAGGTTCAGTGAGAAAACTTGTCTTGAAAAAACAAAAAGTTTGAGGAGCAATTAAGGAAGATACCTGATGTCAACCTCTGACCTTCTTACACATCCACATGCAGCCACAGCCATGCACAACAAAATGCAAACAGGACAGAACACCTAAATCCATGAGGTGGGTTTGAGCCTAACCTCCTCCTCCAAAGATGGTCCTGACATTTCAGTCACTGGCGACTGTTACCCCTCCCCGACAGCCGTGGCACCCCGCCCTGTAGAACTGCTGTGTCATCCATTCAGCCACAGCAGCTCCTTCCTTGTGTTTCTGCTGCTGGCTCTGTTGTCCCTGGTTGTTCCCACCCCTCCCCCAATTCCTAGCCTTCTATGACCTCTCTAGGAGATAATCACGCACAGACTTGGGACATCTCTCATTGGCTGGGTGGTAACCCACCTTGTTCCAAAGAGGGGAAAGGGGGCCATTTCATCCTTGGAGATGCACACCCTGTTTTTCATTAACTTTTCATTTTGCTGGGCCTGCCATCTCTTCATGTAGAACATGAATCTTTTGAGAAGCAGGCTGCTCTCTGGCAATCTCTCTCAGTCTCCACTTTTGAGTGTATGTCTGACTTCCCTTGGTTGTAATCAGAGACAAGGTCTGTCTGGATCCTGAGTGAAGGGCTACTGTCCCAATTCTGCCTCCTCTGATGCTGACTGCGTGAACACTGCCTTGTAGTGACTCCAAGTCACTACAATGACTGGGAGTTGGCAGGTTTGGGGGAAAGATGCATTCAGTAAGTGTAAGTGTGATTGAATCTAGGGACAGGAGTGCAGAGGAGGGGCTAGGCTCTGCAGAATCCTATTGGCTGCTTCTACATTGCTGTGCCCAGCATCCCTGACATAGACAGTTTAGGGGAGGACTTTGGCTCACTCTTTCAGAGGGTTCAGTCCATGGTTGCTTGGCCTCATACTCTCCAGAGCACATCATGGTGACAGGAGCATGTGGTGGTAGGGAACTCATGGTGGCCAGCAAGCCAAGTGAGAGGAGGGTGGGAGGAAGGAGGAGGAGGAGGAGGCAGCCAAGGTCAAGATTTTACCAAGGACATGACTTCCTCCCCGTAGACCATACCTCCTAAAGTTTTCAGAATTTCAAAATATTGCTACCAACTGGGGGTCTGGGTTTGAACACCTGAGTCTGTGAGGGGCATTTCATATATAAATCATAGCAGGTGCTCAGTAGCTTCCAGAAGGCTTCAGCTACAAAGAGAAACAAGGTCAGCTACAGACAGCCTGTGGAATAATGGAATGCACACTGGCCTGGAAGAGAGGGACTCGAGAATCCTTTTCATACACAAGACTTGTTTCTCATGTAACCTTGAGAAAGTCTTGTAAATCTTGAAGGACATATTTTTGTGAAATTGCTTTGTAAACCTGGAAACAACATCACTCTATAGTCTGGCCTCTGCCTACTCAGTTGAATTGTGTCTTTTATTCACTTAAGTTAGAGAGGCCAGTCTTTTTATTTACAAAGTTGTTTTTCTCCCCATATTGTAAATATAGTAATAGATTGTATTAAAAAAGGAGAAAATATAGAACAGCACTTCTCAATCTTCCTAATGTTGTGACCCTTTAATATAGTTCCTCATGTTGTGTTGGCCTGCCCCAACCAAAAAATTATTTTCATTGTTACTTCATAACTTAATTTAACTACTGTTATGGATTGTAATGTAAATACCTGATATGCAGGATATCTAATATGACCCCTGTGAAAGGGTTGTTCAACTCCCAAAGGGGTTGCGACCCACAGGTTGAGAACTGCTGATTCAGAAGAAAATCAGAACAAGCCCTTTAAGATTTCCAGCTAGACAGAGCACCCTGATTATGAGCCTCTCCACAGGTGCACAGTTGAAGGCCTGGTCCCCAGCTGGTGGCACTATTTTAGAAAGATGTGAAAACTAGGAGTAGGCGCCTCGCCAGTGGAGGTAGGTCACTAGGGGTCTGTATTGGGGGCTGCATTTTATCTGCAGGCCCCTCTATCTCTCCCTCTGCCCACTGTGTCCTCCCTGTCATCAATACATCCTCCGCAGAGCCCAGAAACAACAGATCTGGCTAAGCACAAACTGAGAGCTCTGAGCCACCAGCCAAAACAAATCTTTCTTCCTTCAGGGACAAACTAGCCAAACAGTGCAGCTGCTAACACCTCGTGTGTGGTCCTTGTCACGCTTTTCCGAAGAAGCACTCAAGGTGTCTGTAGCTGGGAACAGTGCAGCACCTTTCCTCTGTCCTCCAAGTCCCCTGGCTTTGCTGAGGGCTGTTGGTGGGTAACCAGTGTATGAGGGGGGCCCCCCACTGTGCTTGCTGCTGGAAAACTGATAGCAAAGCCGGTGGGTTGTGGACTCGAGGGGCACCAGTAGGTGTCTCAGAGGAGGGAATGTTCTCCCATCACTTATCCTGTTTGAATGTGCTGATGGAGGGTGGGTATTTATTGCTGTCACTCGCCATGGTGTGCGCTTGCTGAAGTCACCTGCTGCTGACTCCTGGCCATGGAAGAGTGCTTGCTCATAGTAAATGACCCCAGAGTGAATGGATGAGGACCGTGGCCTCATACAGAACTGGAAGCACCTGATGGGCTTTTGCCTCACTTGGACTGAGTGTATGAACTCCAGAATGGCCAGAATCTTCAGTACTATCCATCTGCTCTCCTGGATCTGCCTGCAGCTGAGCTTTGACTTCAGCATAAAAGATGAAAGCTAATTCCATCTTTTATTGCTCCTTCAGCATTTGAGGTATGTTCTCAGTCCATGCTGCTTAGCACAATGGCCAACATACTCTGCAACATTCTTTCCTGGTTCAGTCTGAATACTCAAACTAACAGTAGACAGGGGCCATGTCTTCCCTGTTCCAAAATCTATTCCCCTTTCTGGCACCTTTTAGTCTATTTTCTGTTACTATTACAAAATACCATGGGGCTGGGTATGCTTTGAAAAAAAAGATGTGTATGCAGCCTGTTACCCACAGCTGGATTATAGTCTAGTGATGGCATCATGGAGAGATTGCCAGTGAGAGTAAGAGATCACACAACAGCTGGGCGGTGGTGGCGCAGGCCTTTAATCCCAGCACTCAGGTGGCAGAGCCAGGCGGATCTCTGTGAGTTCGAGGCCAGCCTGGTCTATAGAGTGAGATCCAGGACAGGCACCAAAACTACACAGAGAAACCCTGTCTCAAAAAACAAAAACAAAAAACAAAAAACCCCAACAACAACAACAACAAAAGGCTCACACAGCAAGACAGGAAGCAGAAAGTAGTCGAGGGGTCAGGCTCTGGCTTTTGCAACAACTTGTTTTCGTGAGAGCTAACACTAGTCCAAGGTTCTTGTTCCCAGTCAGCTCCCATAAGGCACCACTTCAAGGCCCCCCTACCTCAATATTGGCACACTGTGGACCAAGTTTCCAAAGTATGAGCCCTTGGTGGGCACCCACAGCCAAATCATAGTGAAGACAAAGCACTAAATGATCTTATTAGTGAAAAACCTGGAGCCAGATATTGGGGTTAAAATCGAGAGATCAGAAAAGCAGAAAGAAGTCAGCCACGTTCTCACCACTTGGAGATCCTCAGCCAAAGAGACCTACTTCCTGTATACCCACGTCTATATGCCTTCTGTTCTGCCATCTCATTTCCTCTCTCCAGCCAGCTACATCACTTCCTCTTCCTGCCCAGCTCTGTCACTTCCTGTCTGTCTGCACAGACCTCCAGACCTTTATGGTTAGTGCTGGGATTAAAGGTATGTACCACTACTCCTGGCTCTGTTCCCAGTGTGGCTTTGAACTCACAGAGATCCATAGGGATCTCTGCCTTCTGAGTGATAGGATTAAAGGCGTGTGCTACAATTGCCTGACCTCTATGTTTACTATAGTGGCTGGTTTTTCCTCTGATCCTCAGATAAGCTTTATTGGAGTTCATAGATAAAATATCACCACATATCCTTTTTAGTGGGCTGCCATTATGGGCTTTCTTGTAAACCCCACTGCATCCCTGGATCAGTCAGGGCCATGCATCTGGCCGCAGTCTGCATCTCAGCCTTTGAGGTGAGCTTTGGTGCTGTGGGTAGTCAGCAGTTTGGAGGCAGTCATTTCAGGAGGGCCTGCTGAGGGCTGGGCTTCTGGCATGCAATGGACCCCACCAAGCCAGGCTAGAGCTGCTGCTGCTGCTTCTTCTTCTTCTTCTTCTTCTTCTTCTTCTTCTTCTTCTTTTTCTTTTTTTTTTTTGGTTTTTCGAGGCAGGGTTTCCCTTTGTAGCTTTGGGCCTTTTCTTGGAACTCACTCTGTAGCCCAGGCTGGCCTCGAACTCACAAAGATCCACCTGGCTCTGCCTCCCGAGTGCTGGGATTAAAGGCGTGCACCGCCGCCTGGCCAGGCTAGAGCTGCTAAGCAGGCTTCCCAGTGCAGTGCCCTCACCTTCCCACTTCTCTACAACCTGGAAGAGGGGGACTAGGCCCATTTCCCTGTGGGGTTTTGCATCCTGCTAGGAGGGCATTCCCATTACCTAGTCTCTAATTGCTGTACCGCTCCACTGCATCTCTAATGGCAAACAGGCTGTACTTCCATTCTTCTTGGGGGTTTAGGTGGGTTTCAAGTCACCAGTAGCAGAAGCTTCCTCCCTGTGTAAGGAGCTGCCAATTTTCAGTCACCAGTCACCAGAGCTGAGAGCTCCAGGTGAGCAAGGGACAAAAAGCCCCCAGGCTTCATCTGCCCCCAAGACTCTCAGCTCCAGGCCCTGGGCATGCCACTGTTGCTGTTTTAGTGAAGTCATATGGGGAAAGGGTCCTAAGCACCCCACAGATGCTACACTCCGTGGATGTTTCTAAGGAGGCTTTACCAGCATCAGCTTCTGGAGAGGGCCTCATGGCAGACAGCATCACATGGCAGGGACACATGGGAGAGAGAGAGGTCACAACACTGAAGAGGGAGCTGGAGACCACACAGGGTGCAGCTCATTCTTTCATAGTGGCTATTCTGAGGAAGTGGACCCACTGCATTACAGCAACCCACTCCAAGGGATGAGCATTAACCACTCCACCAGGCCTGCCTCTCAAAAGCCCGCTACCTTTCAGTAGTATTTCAGTGTGTGAACCTTTAGGGAAGACACCATATCCAGACCGTAGGGATGCTCTTTGGTTTGATTTTACATCTGGGCATAAAAATGATCAATTGCAAGGCTGGAGAGATGCTCATCAGTTAAAAAGCACTTTCTGCTCTTGCAGAGGACCAGGACTCAGTTCCCAGTGCCCACATCTGGCAGCTCATGACTCTCTGTAACTTTACCTCCAGGGTTTCAGGTGCCCTTTTCTGGCCTCTGTAGGCACCTGCACTCAAATACACACACACACACACACACACACACACACACACACACACACACACACACACACAATTTAAAAGTAGCAATTATCTACTCTGCTATGCCGATTATATACCAAATATTGTAATGGTCGATATACATTATCTTCACAACAATTCTTCAAAGTCTCATAACCCTATATTACAGAAAGAGAAATGAAGATTTTAAAGAGGACATAAGTTTGAATCCACAGTCTGCCACTAAAATGATCACTTAAGCTTCCAGAAGCAGGATTTTGAGGCGCTGCTCTGAACCTGGTGCTGACTGGGGCAAACCAAATTAGATGAAAGCTCCTCTGACAGTATTATGTGCCCATTTGGATGATCTCCATGGCAACTAGCTTTTCTTAAACATTTGGTAATACCCTTCTGATTCAAAAGTTGGGTAAATGAGTGCTGCCTGACCACAGGAGTTAATCATTATGTCCTACATGGTGGATAAAGGACTGGCTCCATGCAAGTTGCCCTGTGATTTCCAGATGTTCACCATGGCATACACCTGCTGTCTCCTATCCCACCAATAAATACATGTAACAAAAATAGGCAAATGACCCAAGCTAGAGTTAAATTTCATGGAGAATTATTTGGGAGCAGCATCATTTGAGAGTAGCACCTTGAAAGGTTTCATCATACACATATGTGGCTCTCCTCACATCCTCTGTCCCTCCTTTGTGTCTCATTCCATTGCTAAAATGTAAACTCACCAAGGAAACAGCACTCTTGTGGTGATATTGTGTCCCCCAATATATTATACACCCTAATAAACTTATCTGGGATCAGAGGACAGAACAGCCACTAGATAGACATAGAGGCCAGAAAATGGTGGCATACATACCTTTAATCCTATCACTTGGGAGGCAGAGATCCATCCAGATCTCTGTGAGTTCAAGGCCACACTGAAACAGCCAGGCATGGTGACACACATCTTTAATCCCAGGAAGTGGTGGCAGGAAGCAGAAAGGTATATAAGGTGTGAAGACCAGGAACTAGAGTCTGTTAAGCATTTAGGCTTTTAGCAGCAGTTCAGCTGAGATCAGTTTGGATGAGGACTCAGAGGCTTCCAGTCTGAGGAAACAGGATCGACTAAGAAGTTGGTGAGGTTAGCTGTGGCTTGTTCTGTGTCTCTGATCTTTCAGAATTTACCTCAATAACTGGCATTGAGTTTTTAATTAATAAGACCATTTAAGATTCGTCTACACACTCTTAAATTTCTCCATCTTCCATGGTACCTGCCAGGTTTGATGATGTCCAAGTGGTTTGGGAGAGAGGCATGAAAACTTCCTGGAGAAGCAGTTGGGGCATCATGATACAAGAGTAAATAGAGGCTTTGAGAATTCAGACCCAGGATTGAGGGTGTAGGGCTGAAAGAAGATCACTGAAGGATGGAGGCTTGGAAGGGAAGATTTGGAGCTGAGAGAATCTAGGAGCATGGGTTCTGTAGAAAATATGCAAAATGCTCCTGAGTGTTGAGGCAGGAGAGCTATCCTGGCTGGGGTTGCAGAAGCTTAGCCTGAGAGGGCTATTTACAGGTGGGTGCTTTCAAGAGGGGATATGCCCAGGACAGTCCAGTAAGAGGGAGGGGAGCAGGCTGCAGAGGGGAAGAAGCCAAAGCCAGAACTGAGGCAAGGTTCCAGCCTCTGGTCCTGCCGAGTGTTTGGGAGTACAACTCAACTCAGCCCTTGCCCTCGCTGAGACAAGGGTACTGGCCTTTCACCCCCCCACACAGGTCAGTCACAGGTTGAAAGCTATTTAGAAGCTTTGAGGAAACTTTCAGACATTTTTGGCTCTGCCTCTGTGAACTAAATAACTCCAGTAGCCCGAGTCGGCTTTATAAGAAGCACAGGTGCAGGCAATGAGAAGCCAGAGCACCCAGGAGCCCGACAATGGTGCACAAACGTTTCAGAGTGTCTGAGTGGAGCACCAATCATGGCACATTCATTACTATTGGTCTGGGACCTTAACCTTGATTAGCTCCATGACACTGGTGTAAATCCCTGCAAAGCCATGGTTGTATGCATGGTCCTTGTCTATGCAGCAGAGACAGTGTGCCTTTTCTTGTTTACATCACAGCATGTTTGCAAAATCAAAAGACGGGGTATGTAGACTCCTGTTGACTAGATGTTATGCAAAGCCAGGAGCTGAGAGCACCTTTCCCTCGTCGACCTGGAGTATGTATTAGCACTTGGGCCTCTCTGAGATCCTGTCTCACAGGCATCAGAGCTGACAGCCTTTGAAAAGAGCTTGTTCACATTAGGAAGAAAGCGGCCACTCTTCTAATGTTGATAAATTTTGCAGCAGTTTCTTTAATATATACCAGCTGCCTTGAAACACATCTAATTAAGCAGCTGATAGCTTACTGGGACTGCACTTGGCTTTGAAGTGCTCATCAGTGTTGGGGAGGAAGTATTGGGAAGCTAATCATAATAGGACTTAGCTCTTATAAAATGCTTTTTATCTTCAAAGTGGTTTACAACCACTAATTATTAGAGGAATTAGGTGACTAGCAACCATCTTGGTGAGACCTGAAGCCATTAGCAAGGGCCTTTAATGTATCTTCTAATAGATGAGGGGAGTGTGGAGGGGGTGTTTAATAACAGCTGTCCGAACCTGGAAGAATTATTTCAGAGGTAAGACAGCTGTTCTCTGTCTCCCTGGAGGCTAGGAAGTGGAAATTGGACCTAATTTGAAGAGAAAGGATGCTGACTGGAGGATTACAGAGCTACAGCAGGCTGCCAGAGGGAGGGTGCTCTGATCAAAGGTGCTTGCACACACCTGACCCTTTGGGGGGCTGGGCCTCTTCCTGGTGGTCTGGTGTGGGTGAGGCCACTTCCCCATGTTCCGTCCAGTTGGAAAGTCCGTGCCAGATTCATGAACCTTGACTCTTTTCTTCATGTGCTTGCTCTCTTCCCCTCTTCCTCTCTCATGTGAGAGAGAGGGAAAAAAATGAAAGCACATGAAGATATATATATGCTGAATGAGAAACTGAGAAATGAGAAACCTTCCTCCCATAGTCTTGGGCATTTAAACACGTGGTCCCCAGTTGGTGGCACTGTTTGGGAGGTTTGGGAAGAGCAGTTTTGCTGGAGGAAGTACGTCACTTTGAGATTAATAAACTTAGTCACTTCTGGTTCGTGTTCTCTCTCTCCCCCCCCCCCCCTTTGTGCTTGTACTTCGGGATCTGAGCTCTCAGCAGCTCACTCCAGCTGCCACTCCTGTCTCTTGCTCTCTTGCCTCCCCACCATGGTGGATTCCTGTCCCTCTGAAATCGTAAGTGAAAACCAACTCTCCCTTCTGTGAGTTGCCTTGGTCACGGCATTCTATCCCAGCAACAGAAAAAAGTCACTAATTGATAGGCTATTATACATGTGTATACATATTTATTCATATATATGTTTCTTCAGTTTGGCTTGCTGGAATACAAGTGAGGTGGAGGAAGCCAGATTGGTTTCAACAACAACAATAGTGGTAATGATAACAGGTAGTTGCCCAGGGACAGCTGCAGCAGAGGAAGATGCTGTTTTCTTATGGGAAAAAGATCAGCTTGTCAAGTCCCCCAAACGAATGCAGATATGTGCCAAATACCTTCTCTCGCTTGATAATTTTTATTCCCAGCTCTGCTTGCCCTGTCTCCTGCATTTTACAGGTGGGAAAAATAAATTGTGAAGATGTTACCAAACTCATTTTGTGTCACACAGCTAGGCAGTAATGGAGGCAGGATTTGAACCTGGGGCACCTTGGCTCTCCCCATTCTGCTGTGCCACCTCACAGAAGCTCAAGTGTGATGGTTACTTCTCCCTTCCTTCTCTCGCTAGTGGGAGAGCAGGGTGAGCATATGCTAGTCTGTTGTTTGGCAAGAACTGCCTGATTTCAGCCCTGCCAGCTCTGAGCTAACCTCTGAGAGCTTGGGGTCCCACTATACATGGGGTTCTCCTCCTACTGAGACTTGGATGGTTCAAGAGATTTGAATGGCTTCCAGGGATGCTTTGGGGCTTTGATCTTCTCGCTGCCTCCTGCAGGAGGGATTCAAGGGGAATCTGTGTGACTTAGTGGCCACCTTCAAGTTGGCAGCAGGTATAGGGAGGAGAGAAGCAGCAGCTGAAATCAGATTAAGGCAGAAATTCACTTTAAACCCTCAGGAGGGATTTAGGTTTGATCTACAAACTTTCTGATTGCACACTTAAGCTGCTAGAATTACCCTGGATAACTGGGAAATCTTCCTAGAACTGTTTAAGTACTGGATAATTTCCATCTGCACATAAAGTGTTTTTGTGGAATTATTCTAGAGGAAAAGAGTGGTTTAGGTATGACGTGTGTTCATCTGAGGGATGTATCTCAGTGATAGGGTGGGCTTAGCATGGCATGGTCCTGGGGTTGGTCTTCAGTCAGGAGGAAAGAAGGAAGGAGGGAGGGACAGAGGGAGGAAGAAAGGCAGGCAGGCAGGCTACAAGGAGGATGGAACTTAGCCTGTCTTTTTTGTGACTGTACTGTCTTTTGGTCTAAATGGAAACTATTTTAATTGAAAATATTACTACTGTATATGCATGTGTGTGTACAAATACTACTGTATGAGTGCAAAGGTCAGAGGACAAATTTATGGAATCAGTTCTCCCCTTTCACCTTTACCTGGGTCCTGGGAATTGAACCTGGGTCACCAGACTTGCATGGCAAGTGCACTTACCCATTGAGCCATCTCACCAACCCCGCTAACAGCAAATCTTGGAGACAAGAACCCTGTCTATCCCCAAGGTTAAGGCTTCCTTGGGCTCTCTCCAGGTACTGAGCTCAGGACAGGGGTTCCACTTTGCTTTGAGATGTTTTGTCCCCCACTGCCCTGGGAAAACCCACACAAGCTGTGCAAAAATTTCAAATCAGTCCAGGGGCCTCAGGGGAAGGGAAAGAAGGCTGGATGCCGGTAGATAGATAGATAGATAGATAGATAGATAGATAGATAGATAGATAGATAGATAGATAGATAGATAGAGCTCTTTCCCAAGAGCTCTGCCCTACTTCTGTGTGTTTAGGGTAGCAATTCTCAACCTTGGGGTCAAATATCAAATATCCTGCACATCAGATATTCATTACAATTCATATCAGTAGCAGAATTGCAGTTATGAAGTAGCCATGAAATAATTTTATAGTTCGGGGTCACCACAATATGAGGAACTATAGTGTTGCAGCATTAGGAGGTTGAGAACCACTGGTTTACAGTTTGTTGCTCCCTGCACAGTCTGGAAGTTTCCACAGGGAAATTGCTTAATTGAATGTCAAAGAAAGAATTACAGTTCTGGGTAAATACAGTAGACTGGGGGCTAGTGGTCCAGAGCACCGGCTGCTCTGCCAGAGGACCCAGATTCTGTTCCCAGCACCCCTGTGTCAGCTCACATCTGTTACTTCAGTTCTAGGAGATCCAATGCCCTCCTCTGGCCTCTATAGGTACTGCACACATGGGATGTACAGACATACATGCAGACAAAACAACCATACACATAAAATTATGTATGCATATACATAAGTAATAGACTAAGCTATATTGCTTAGGCCTGGGGAGACAGAAGAAGATAGTGGCCCCAACACAACAATAATTCCTCATCTTCCTCCTCCTCCTCCTCCTCCTCAATACACTCATTGAACTATTGACATATGATAAGCTGCATGACTGAAGTCTGCAGCTTGATCAATTTTGACATAGATTTATGTACATATACATACATACAGATATGTGTGTGGTTTTGTGTGTGTATGTGTGTGTGCATGAATGCTGTCAGTCTTCCATATGTTGGATTCTACATAACTAAACATGGGAAGTATTAAAGAATATGTGTGTCTTGAGCAGGCATAAGCTTTTTCCTCTAGACTATATAGTTTAAGAACTGTTTACATAACACTTACACTGTAGCAGACATTATAAGCCTTCTCTAGATGGCATATGATAGGAGATAGGTATGGTGACACACATCTGTGACCCCAGCACATGGGAGACTGAGGCAGGAGGATTAAAAATATGAGGTTGGCTTGGGTTACACCATGAGGCTCTGTCTCTAAATAAATAAATAAAATATATGGTAGAATATGCATAGGTTATATATAAATACAACCCATTTTGTATAAGGAACTTAAGCACTCAGGTTTTTTTTAGCAGGGTGAGGAGTCTGGAGCAATCCCTCAGGCATACTGAGAGACCACTAGGGATCAATGAATACGTTAATAGATCTGGGAGTCTACCATGGACTCACATGTCACATTCAGGAAATGAAGGTAGTGATCCTATCTGTCCATATCCTAGGACTCCTCTTTCTCATCCCTCCTCATCCCATATTATCTTTCTGTCATGGTTGTTTCCATTTTCCAGAAATGTGATCTAATGCAATAATAAACTTGGACAAAAACTGTAAACAAATTTATGTAAGTGAAATCATGTGATCAAATGCAATAATAAACTTGGACAAAAAAACTGTAAACAAATTTATGTAAATGGTATCATATGTTCAAATGCAATAATAAACTTGGACAAAAACTGTAAACAAATTTATGTAAGTGGAATCACATGACATGTATTCTTCCTTGCTTCTTGTGTTTGTGTGATTATTTTGAAATTTATCCATTTTTGTTACTCAAGATCCAGTTCATTCCCTATTTGTGCAGAGTAGCTTCTGTTGTGTTTACACACTACAATTTGCACATCCATTTGTCTCCTTTGGTGTTGTGTGGCTCTTTAAGTTGGGAGAGTGTAGGGCACCCTCTAGCTCACCTCCTTTCAATCCCTATGCATTTCTTCCCTTCTCTTGCTTCTCTCTCATTTGGCAGACTGGCTGACCTAACCAGCTTTTCCTGTAACTCCCACTGGTCCTGAGCCCTGATAATTAAGAGTCTGTTGCTAAGAGATGTCAGGACATACTAGTGACCAGCTCTGGACCCTGTTTTTCTCCTTTTTTGCTCCTTTTCTGTCTTGCTCCATCCTGGTCACATACTTCTTTTTCCCATCTCCCCTGCTCAGGTTCTGAAAATCCACAAAGAAATCCACAGGTCTGATGGCCACCCCCAAGGAAAGGGGAGACTCCAGCTCCCAGATACCAGGCCCTGGGTGGCAGGAAAGTGGAACCTATGTGGAGCAGCTGGATCACCCGGAGAGGTTGGAGGTAGAGGAGCAAGTACCAGACCAGAGTGTTGTGTGGAGGAAAGCACAGGAATTCTTCCAGACATGTGACTCCGAAGGCAAAGGCTTCATTGCCAGGACAGACATGCAGGTGAGAGGGGTCCCCACCTTGAGCTTCCCATGGGCTACCTGCCAGAAGTAACATCTTTCCAGAAAAGGCCTTTGCTCTGGAGCCGTTGCCAGTATATGCTGTAGTAGGAATCTTAAAAGTTCTTATTAATGAAACCAAACCCGAGGCCAGTTATTGGGGTGATTGCTGGAAGATCAGAGAAGCAGAACAAGCCACAGTTTTCTCACCTCACCAGTTCCTCAGCTGGTCTTGTTTCCTCAGACTGCAAGCTTCTGAATCCTCATCCCAATGGCTCTCAGTTGAACTGTGCTTGAAAGCCTGAATGCTTAACCAGCCGAATGCTTTACTCACTACATGCTTTTTTCTCTCCTAATTCCTGGTCCTCACGCCTTATATACCTTTCTCTTTCTGCCCCCACTCCCTGGGATTAAAGGTTGTGTTTCTGGGATTAAAGGCGTGGGTCACCATGCTTAGCTGTTTCTAAAGTGGCCTTGAACTCAGAGATCCAGCTAGCTCTGCCTCCCAAGTGCTGGGATTAAAGGTGTGTACCACCACCGCCCAACTTCTGCTATAGCTTACTCTTCCCATTTTCTAGCCACCAATTTTGGCTTTGTTCTAGTGGCTGTCTGTTCTCTGACCCCAGATATGTTTATTTCAGGGAACACACAATATTTTGGGGAACACAATACCACCACAATATGCTGTGTGGGGAACCCGGTATCTGTTCATTCAATGGCCCTTACCTGCTGTTGGGCTATTTGCCTTCCCTGCCTCTTACCAAAAGACTATAGGACCTGGTGGTAGTCATGTGATGAATTTAGTATACCACAGGGGTCTGAGGATGGGGCTCCCCTGATAGAGTGCTTGTCTAGCTAGCACTGGTGAGCCCCCAAGTTTAATCTCTAGCACCACATAAATCTACATAAATGCAGTGTGGTGGCACATACCTGTAAACCCAGCTACTCAGGAGGCTGAAGCAGAACTGTTGGTTCAAAGCCAGTGAGTAACACTGTGAGATCTTGTCTCAAAAATAAAATTAAAAGGAGGTGGGGATGTAGTTCAATATTAGAACTTATCTAGCATCTCAAAAGCTGTGGGTTCAAGTCTCAGTACTGAAAAAAATTTAAATTTTATGTAATATTTTATGTGTCACTATGATTCTTCCTTTTTTTTCTAGCCACTTAAAAATGTAAAAGCCATTCTGTTGTTGGTTGGTCTTTGGTCTTTTGGGGGGCCCACCACCCAGCTCCCAAATAAATTGCACAGGGAGGCTTATTCTTAGTTATAAACACCCAGCCTTGGCTTGGCTTGTTTTTTTTTGTTTTTTGGTTTTTTTTGTTTTTTGTTTTGCCAGCTTTTCTTAATTTTAAATTATCCCATCTACCTCTTGCCTCTGGGCTTCTCCTGTTCTCTCTAAATCTTACTGTTACTCCATGGCTTGCTGTGTTGCTGGGTGGCTGGCTCCTCCTTTGGCTCCTCCTTTTTTCCGCCCAGATTTCTCCCTATATATATCCTCTCTGCCTGCCAGCCCTGCCTATCCTTTCTCCTGCCTTGCTATTGACCATTCGGTCCTTTATTAGACCATCAGGTGTTTTAGACAGGCACAGTAACACAGCTTTATAGAATTAAACAAATGCAACATAGACGAAAGTAACACCTTGAAATAATATTCTGCATTTCCTTCTTTTTGTCTAAATAAAAATAAAGGTTTTAATTTTAACATAGTAAAACTATATAAAACAAAAACAGTTATCAAGTAAAAATTACATTTACAATATTCTGTCTACTTATAGTTAGCACATTCAGAGAAAATACTGCACTATCTATCCTATCTTAGTGAATCAAAAATTTTACACCTACTTTACTTTCTATCATAACTAAGGAAAACTGCAACTATAACTATTTAGCCTTCAACTCCATCAAGGACCCAGAAGGATGTAATATAACCTAACAACAGAGACATTTGGCTACCTGGACCATTACCCAGAGTTCCTCTGCAACATTGGGTCATCCATTTTCAGCCTACAGGCCCAGAATATTTGGCAAACTTTTTAGTGAAGTGGAATTTTGAAGGACTGGCCTGCCTTGTATTGGCTAAGTTCATCAGTCACTTTTCTCTGTGCCCTGCAGAATACCTGACAGACTCTTCTGCAAAGCAGGAATTTTGAAGGACTATCCTGCCTTATTTGGACAAAGTTCAACAGTTCTTTTTCCTGTGTGCCCTGTTTAGTCTGCATAGCACATTGTCAGCAGTCAAAGGCAAGAGCAGTTTCTTTGCCCAGTGGCTAACCTTGTCACAATGAAAGCAACCTCCATAAAGAGTTTCTTCAATGCTCATCATCTCTGAAGTAAATTGGTGCTGCCAAGAGCAGATGTGTCTCATTGTCATGAAAACTTTATGTTAGCAAACATTTTAAATGCCATATTCTATAGGTCTTGGAAAGGTTCGAAGATCAGCTATCTATCTAAAATATATCTCTGTATGATTTGGAAAGCATTCCTAACATATCTACAAATTTGTTATATATGACTAACCTATGTTTCCTGATTATCCTATACAGTTTATAATAACAGCTTTCAAAAACTAGAATTTTGCCTTATAATTTTAAATAAACTGCATAGGTACAATAACCTTAAACAAGAATAGAAACACACACACACACATATATTAACAAAAATAATCTTAAATTGTTATCAATATACAAAAATCCTTTAAACAAGAGTAGAAACATGTATACAGTGTAATAACTTTAAATTTGTATCAATATACTATATTCCCGTAAATGATAACAAACATCCATAACCCACCAAATAACCAAAAGCCTCCCACACACCTCTTGGGAATGTGGAGGTAATATTCTCCATACTTCTTCCTGCTGTCTGTGGATGAATTACCTTTAGGGTTCCATAGAGAAAATTTTGAGATAATGACCAGGTCCTGGAAAGACCAGCAGTAACCTTTGCTGATAGATATCACCTGTCAAGGTTCAGGAAGTCTCACCTGATCAAACCTGATCCATATGAACCCTGAAGGAATCCACAGCCTCTCATCTCCTGTGGGAACCAATCTCCAAAGCATTTTTGATTTTCATTTGACAAATGTATTTTTTGACTTTTTAAAAGTTAAGGCGTTCCTAAAGTATACAGGCTGGCTTATTTCAACAGTCCTTCTTTCAATTCCAGGTCTCTTTGAAGCTGTCTTTTGCTTTTTAACAGTCAAAAAAACTCAAAATCAACACAATAAACATACAGGATTCAGACTTCCTGTGTATTTCCCATCTTACGTGGCTTTTTTCTTTTATATTACATTTACTCTCTCTTTAAAGACTTTATTATTATTTTTAAACTATTCATTTCCTTCTATGAATATAGCCTTTTTCTTAAGCCTGGGCACATTGCTAAACACTGTAACCTGTTTGGAGTTTTGTTTTGTTTTGTCTCCCATCTGGACCTCTTTTACTGCCTATCTTTCAGCCTCATTTGACTGAGTGAGCAAATCTTTAAACTGCTAACCTACACCTGAATCCTCCACAGGAGGCTCTTAGCTGGCTCTGCCCACTTCTCCAGTCCTGAAAGCCGGGCCTAAAGCTCACAGCCTGGTCTGAGGTTCTGAGCTGCATTAAACTTTCTTACCTACCGAATGCCGGAATGCCGGAATGCCGGGTACCTGAGCTGCCACAGGTGGTTTTACTTAGCTTTACTTAGTTTTTATTTAGCTGCTGCCCTGCTAGCAGCGCCTCTTAAAGGAGCCATGTCCTTTGTCTTTTACTTTTTTTTCCCAGCTTTCTCAGGCACTGTGGAAATTCTAGCTCCGTGTTGATACGCCAAAATGTTGTTGGTTGGTCTTTGGTCTTTTGGGGGGCCCATCACCCAGCTGCCAAATCGCACACAGAGGTTTATTCTTAGTTATAAACGCCTGACCTTACCATTCTTACTTCACTGGCCATACAAAGCCAGGTAATGACAGGGTTAGCATTAGGAGTATTGTACATAGGACACTCCTACATTGTTCCCCTACCCCCCTTTCTCCTCAACTGCTCCTAAGAATGAAATGGTCCATTCCCAGACACTGAGAAGGCCTGGTCTATACCAATAGACCTACTAAAGTCAAGCACATGACAGTCTGTCATGGGATGGAGAAAGATATTGCTTCAGCTATCCTAATGATGCTCAGAATAGCTGAGCCATACCACAGGTAAGAAGTAGGTTTGATCAGGCTGCTGTGGACACCCAAAGGAAGAGGGTGTGTGCACTTCTGGCCTTAAACATGGCTCTCCTTCAGCTTCTTCTCCCATGTGAATGTCACTTGAGCATGGGTGAAATTGTAACCACGTGCTTGGTGGCTGAGCGTGAGTCTGGAGACTCCTCCCTGGTTCATACTACCTACAGACTTGGTATGGCACCTATGTGTTCATGTGCACACGTGTGTAGAGGATGAAAGGCCAGATGAGGGTCCTCTGACCTTTAGAGTTTCCTTCCTAATCTTTCTAGCTAAAGTATAATGGAAGCTATCAATATTCTGCCAGATCCAGCAACCTGAAGCTGATTAGGGAGGGAGGAAATCTAATCCCAAAGAAAGCCTTGGGATCTGACTGTGATGGGAGCCGAGGAGGTTTCATCCTACCTCCAGAGGGGAACATCTCGCATTTCCAGTGGAGCCTATAAGCTTCCTATGTGCAAAATCAACACACTCCCACCCTGAATTCTCTCTCTGCATTCTTGCCACAGCTGGTTTATGTTATGCCGCTGAGCTTCTAGAGTACGCTTTCCCTCTCTTTTCCTTTCTTGAAAAACCCATTCATATTTAATTCAGTTCTTCCAAATGGCTTTCCCATCAGCCTGCCTTCCTACTTGGTAATGTGTCCTAAATGCCACCATTAATGCACAGACCAGCCAAATGATGCTTTATGGCTCATCAGCTAAAAGACTGTGAGCCAGGCACTTCCTCTAGGTGTGTCATGGGCTGTCACACCTGCCGACTCTAACTGTCCACATGTACATCCACTTTCCTTCTTACAAAGCCCTGTACGTGCTTGCTAATGCTGTCAGCCACTTGCACAGGAGTAGTTGGTGCAGCTGCCCCTTGGGTTCCTGAGGAGGAGGAGGGCCAGCTGAGAGCTAACGAAGTCTCTTGGGGATCCTCACTTGGAGATGGGTTGCTAGGTACAGGAGGACTCTTGCTTTGGCCTGGGGCCATTTCACACCAGACAGACAGATGCCAGAGGGAAGTGTGGACAGCTCAGCTACCTCATTCCTCATGCTGACAGTGGGTGCAGGCTCTGAACCTCCAAGGCCCTCCCCGGTGACCTACCTTCCCCAGCTAGACCCCACAACCTCCTATAACAACACCATCAGTTGAGGGACTAAGTGTTCAATCCCTTGAACTTGTGGGGGATATTTCACATTCAAATCAGAGTGAGACACTGTATGTGGGGGTCACTTGCAGTGAGGAGGGGGCTTATCCAGCATCCTCAGAGCTAAGGAACCAAATATGTCCACAACTACTTACAAGAATAGTTTTGGGGCCCTGGGACAGAAGGCTGCCACTAAGAAAGACCCACATAATAGGGGAGGTAGCATGGCTCAGGAAGGGGGTATCAGATGAAAAGACCAGGATGCACATGGTGGCTCTGTGAGCTTTTGTCTCTCCCTCTCTCTGTCCTTCCCACCACCACTATTATTTATTTATTTGTCTGTCTGTCTGTCCGTCCATCCATCCATCTATCTATCTATCTATTTATTTACTTATGTACTAAGGGTCAAACCTGGGGCTTTATGCAGGCTATATAAGTTCTCTACAATTAAGCTACATCCTCAGCCTATTTTTACTTTTGATTTTGAACACAGTCTCATCAAGTTACCCAGGCTAGTCTTGAACTTGGCATCCTCCTGCTTCAACCTTCCAAGTAGCCAGGATTACAGACCTGTGCCGCCAGGCCCTGCTCCCTCTCCTGCTTTGATTGAGAGGTTTCCAGATGCCAGATGTTGTGTCCTCAGAAGCTGTGGTGCCACTTTGCTTCAGAACACTGCACCCTGAATCCACCTAGAGCTATTTAGTCCCGTACAGCATTGGTCCTCGACAGTGCGAGGAGAACCAGCTTGGAAGTCAGACCTGAATTTGACTCCTTGACTATGTGACCCTGGGGTTGGCAATTTACCTTTAAACTTCATCTTTAAAATGGGAATAATAATATCTACCCCAAAGGTGTATCATGAGAATTAAATGAAAGTAGAAATGCTTATACATATGTTTCTTTATAAAGCATATAGAAAATTGTCTGATCCATTAATCCAACAAAGGGTCTCTACACTAATGTGAAAGGGAGGATAATGTTCGAGGCTTTTGCAGGCCTGAGCCAAGCTCTAGGTCCCCATGACCATCAGCACGCTGACCAGTGTGATCTGGATTGCTTTCAGAGGCTACATCAGGAGCTACCCCTAAGTCTGGAAGAACTGGAGCATGTGTTTGATGCCCTGGATGCTGACAGAAATGGCTTTCTGACCCCAGAGGAGTTCACCGCTGGATTTAGTAAGTTCTGGTGGGTGCTGGGAGTCTCCCTGCAGCGGGGTAACATATATTCCTGTTCCCTCCGCCTCTTTTGGACTCTGTCTCTGGGGTTTTTCTGCTCTTTTTGGAGGGGGGTGTGCAGAGAGAGCCAGAGGTTGAGGGGAGTAGGCTATTGGCTCTTCTCACATGCCTGCCTTGACTGTTCATACATGGTGTCCTCTGGGACCCTGCACTGCCACTGCCAGGGCCCCCACATGGGAGCTCAGGCAGGTTTGGCATCAGCAGGAAGCTGTGCCAGGAGTTTCAGCCCATCCATCTTTCCTGCCTTGATAGACAAAATAAGTGTGCGATAACAGGACAGCTCAGCCTAAGTCCAGCTGAGAGGCATCGGCTACCAGAGAAATCTTTAGGTTTGGATAGCACAGTCAGGCTCAAGGTCACTAGTAGGAAAGAGAACTAAGATCAGAGAGTATGATCCAGATCCTACCTCCAGATGAGATGAACCAGTAGGCCAGTTTCTCCATCTCTGTGCCTCCTGCAAAGGGCTGTGCAATTTCCTCAAACATATCTGATGCCTTTCCTGATCTCCTGGAGCTTTCCATTGACTTGAGGTGGGGGGGATGCATTGCTGTCACACCAGCCAGCGTGAATATAGAGAAAGTTGCCTATACACGTGCGGTGGTACTGGTGATGGGCATGGCAAGACGGGCTTCTGGAGAGTGATGGAGGGCACAACCTTACCACTTAATGCCCAAACAGGAGAAGATATACTTTTTTCTTATTGTCTTTTTTGTGTGTGTGTGTGATAGAATTTGGGATTGAATCTAGGGCCTTGGTTATGCTAGGCAAATGCTCTACCACTGAGCTGCATCTTCCAAAGACACATGCTCTACATCTAATATTTAGAGATCTACCGAGGAGCCAGCCTACTTCCCAGGCACTGTCTCCAGGCTCTGGCATCTCTGTCAGAATGCAAATGGAAGATCAAAGAACACAGTCTCCAGATTCAGTGACCATAGATCTTTGCTATAGAGGGATCCCCCTTTGCTTCTCTAGGGCAAACTTGGCATGATTTCCAGGAAAAGAGGAAGCCAAGTCCTCCCTGGGCTGAGGATGTCTGCTTCAAGTTCTTGCCAACCACTCTCCTAGGTCACTTCTTCCTTGGTCAAAATAGCCAAAGTGAGGAGGACACTGGCAAGCAGGTGGCCCAGCTCCAAGAGGAGAAGGTGTATCAGTCTAGAGGGGGCGAGGATGTGGAAGACATGGACCACGATGAGGAAGCACAGTTCCAGATGCTGATGGATAAACTTGGAGCCCAGAAGGTTTTGGAAGAGTAAGTCTTTGCTGGACCCCATGCGTTCCTGCTCACTTCTCTCCCATGCTTGCCACCGTCCTCACTTCCTCTTGTCTCTTGTCATCATTGCAGACCTTGGGTCTGCTCACCCTGAAAAGTGCCCTGCATCAGAGATGGCTTCAGTGTGTGTTCATGTAGGGTGGGAATGGTTTAATGACTGGAAAGTCATGCCTTCAGGAATAGAAGGGCCCAGGGTGGAAAGTGATCCAGCAAGGTCAGCAGAGAAATGCACTGCTCATAGCAGACCAGTTCAGTCTCAGAGGTAGAAAAGCTGACAAAAGAGTGTGTCAGGTAGCAAGGAGCCAGGCTGAGGCCCAGGAGAGAGTCTAGCTGGTGGAGGAGGATGGGTAGGAACTGAAACTTGCCACTAGCAGCAGGGCAGGAATGTGGGCTTTGAATAAGGCCAGGATGATGCTCAGGACACAGAGGGTAGGGACATAGGCAGGCATTGGGAAAGCTCATTAGTCAGACTTGTGACTCATCTTCATGAGGCAAGAGCCCACTGCCAGGGACTCCATAAAGTCTCCTGCTGTAAGAAGAGGAGAAAGAGGGCAGTGCCAAGAGCAGGCCACTGTCACAAATGGCAGGGACCATCAGGCACCTTCCTGAAGGGCTCTCAAGTCAGTGCTCACTAGATATCACACTGAGGTGTTGTTTTCTTACTCTTCTGATTCTTTTACTCTTTGGTCCTGGAGGCCCACCACACAGCTCTCAAGTCACATGGAGGCTTATTCTTTCTTATGAATGTCCGGCCTTAGCTTGGCTTGTTTCTAGACAGCTCTTCTTAATGTATATTATTCCATCTACCTTTTGCCTCTGGGCTTTTATCTTTCTCTATTTCTGTATATCTTTTCATTTCTTCTTACTCTGTGGCTGGATGTGTGACTAGGTGGCTGACCCCTTGCATCCTCCTCTCCTCCTTTTCTTGTTCCTTGATCTTCTCTTCCAAGATTTCTCTTCCTATTTGTTCTCTCTGCTGGTCATCCTTGTCTATCCTTTCTCCTGCCTTGCTATTGGCCATTCAGCTCTTTATTAGACCAATCAGGTGTTTTAGACAGGCAAAGTAATACAGCTTCACAGAGTTAAACAAATGTAGCATAAAAGAATTAAACACATCTTTGCATCATTAAACAAATATTCCACAGCATAAATAAATGTAACCCACCTATAATTAATATTCTACAACACCGAGGACCATGTTAAACGCCTGTGTGGAACTGAGATAAAATGATATGCCTGAAAGATGGTTTCTAGAATGGCCTATAAAGGCCAACAGAGAAGACAGTGACAGTCCCCACCTCACTGACATGGGCTCACCCTGTAGCCTGAGAGGGCCTGTTCATGATAACATAACTGCAGATGTAACGTAATGTAACGTAACATAACATAACGGCAGGTTGGAATGGCTTCAGAGCTGTCTATTGCTCAACAGAGAGCTTGTGGGTTATTCTAGAAGCAGAGAGGTGGACTGGTTGACTCCCTTGGACCTCTTTAACCTACACTGCTTGGTGGTCCCACAAGAGGTAGCTTCCAGAAGTGGACACCCAGACACCCAGCTTTTCTTGGAGGTCTAGTGGGATGATTTTGCCAATTAATGAGCTATGACTTGTCATTACAAGTTGAAAGATTTGGCCTGTGTTCATTTCTTTCTGTTGCTGTGGCCTAATGCCAATAAGGGAAGGAAGATCCACTTTGGTGGCTTCTGAGGGCTTCAGTCCACCATGGCAGGGAAGGCAGGGGTGGAGGACTGATGGGTAGATGGGTGGGCTGGTGATTGGATGGTCTCAATGAACAGGTAGATGTTCAAATAGGCTAGAAGCCAGAAAGGATGGAAATGAAGGCCAAGGGGAAGAAGAAAAGAAGGAAGGAGGGGACAGTGATGACCATACCCTAGCCAGATGTGGATTCAGTCAACAGTAGTTGTTTCTGTTGGATACAGAGAGCCTATCTGTACCATGAGAACACTACTGACATGACCTGACCCAACATCCCTTCTGAGCAAAGCTTCTCAAATAAGGTGTTTACACTGGTCTGAAGGATTTTCTCCTTTATCCTGGGAGTGCCTGGCCCTGCCCTCTGATCATATTGGCTTTAGGATTTGATGGAGATGAGTCAGATTTGTGACTCTCATACTTCAATCACAGCTGTAGATATTTGAGTACAGAAAGAGAGAGAGGCCCACACATGCAGCTCTCCCCATTCTCTTCTTCACGACAGGGTCATCATGGCCCATCTCTCCCTCCGCTGCCCCTTTGGGTGTGTGTTCACCCCCCACATGCCTGTTTCTAGTGATTCTTGTGAGCTGTCACTGTACCTCTTCCCTGCGAGTCTGACTTTCCACTGTCTGTCTGTGTCTCCACATCCTCAGACTCACTCTTTCCCCTGCCAGTCACTCCCAGTGCTACCCGGCCCCAGTGGGGTGCTGCACATCTGCCTCCTTTCCCAGTGGTGACAATTACATTCTACCATCCATAAGACAGCATGTCTACCTCTCAGCAGTGAGGACATCCTTCCCACGGGTGACAGTCTCTCTCCAGCTCTCCGTGTTGGCCTTACTAACTGCCTTCAGTCTCGTCTCGCTATTGAGATACTGGCAAGCACATTGCCGTGCAAGCTCAATGTGTCCCGTCAGTCGTGACCATCACAGAGGAGGGGAGCCGCACAGTGAGACACCAGCACAGGAGTCATGCTGCTGGGTGTGAGCCTGCACTCTGTCCTCGACCCAGGGAATGGTCTTAGCATGCCACTCCTGCCTCCCAGGTCATAGTGAAGGTGGAGGGAGACAGGGTGCAGAAAACACGGTGTGCTGTAAATTCTGGCTATTGCTATTTTTAAGATTAGAATGGTGTTTCCAGCTGTTCACTCCCCTGACTGGAACCGCCATATTTCCCCCAGAACCTCATTTACTCATGCCCCATTAATGTCTCTCCTTCCCTCACAGTGAAAGTGATGTCAGGCAGCTGTGGCTACAGCTGAAGAAGGATGAACCCCACTTACTGTCCAACTTCGAAGACCTCCTCACCACAATCTTCGCTCAGCTCCAAGAAGCCCATGAGCAGAAGAATGAGCTGGAGTGTGCCCTCAGAAAGTAGGTGTGCACTTTCTCCTGTCTTTCTTATGGACTCACTATAGGATGCTTCTTTGTCACAATCTCCCAAAGGGGGTCAGAGTGCTGTGGCCAGCATGGTATGCCTGCTTTTCAGTCCCAGCTCACCCTTATTAAGCATCCTCTGTTTGCTAGAAGCTGTTTTAAATACTTTATGTACATTATCTCATTTGATAGGGACTATCCACAATTACCCATGTTTACAGATGAGAAAATAAAACCCAGAAAGTGGCATGCCCAAGAATGCACAGCGGAGGCAGGATTGAGATGTAGTCAGCCCAGAGCCCTGGACAGGAAGGAAGAACACTCTGCCCGCTTGTAGACAGTAAAGCCCTAGCATTCTGGGCCTCCCCCAGCTCCCAGTATCCCTTGCTTTGTGGAGCCAGTATATCTGTAAGGGGATGGTGAAGAGCCTTCCCCCATTGTAGCCTCCTCTCTCAGTGGTCTCTAAGCCATTGCAGTATGTAAGAAGACAGGACAAAGACCTCCAAGGAATTGCTGCCAAACAAAGGTCAGCAGAGGCAGATGCACCAGAACAGAGGTGGATCCCCTCAGAGAACTAACCTATGCTCAGGATGCTCTCCTAGCTTCTAGTCATGTAACATGTGTCCACACAGTGATCTGGCATTTGGAAACACAGCATTGACTGTGGTATAATGGAGGGTGGTCAATCACCCTAAAGGGGAGGTTGAGACCCAAGGCAGAGCAGGTGGAGCTGGCATGCACCCTAATAGAACGAACACCTCATGTCCCTGTTCACTCTTGTTTGAGCCCAGATTGACTGACATTCTCTGTGACTCCCCATTGAGCCCTCTCTCTTGCTGGGCACTTCTGCAGAGCACCTGCCCAGTGACACGCTTCTTCCCCAGAGTTACAGAGGAGCCGGGCTGAAATACCCCAGAGGAAGTTCACAGGCTCCTCATTGAGTGTGTGCTGCTGGGTAGATTGCAGTCTATTTACCACACCACACCTTTTTCTCTTGTGCTTTCCTAAGCTAACTCTCAAAATAACTTGCTGAAGAGCTAGGTCTAGGGGAAAGACATTAGAACTCTGCTTCAGTAAGACTGAGGCTAAGTCATGTGGAAGGATACCCAGGTAGACACCTAGAAGATTGGTACTTGCGCTTCAGGGCAGCCCACAAGGCTTGAGAGGGAAGGGATGGGAGGCATCTTGGAATCAGTCAGAAGCAGCTTGGTTCTACCTCTTGTTAACTAGCTGTGCAACATACACCACATTACTTAACCTCTCTTGAGGCTCAGCTTCCTTACCTGTAAGACAGACATGGTAACAGTCTCCATCTCACAGAGCTGGATGTGCCAATGGGACCACACTTGTACTTGAACACTGTGAATGTCAAAAGAATAATAGCTGTTGTCCGCTGTATCTTGGTCCATTTGGGAATTTGGCTGAAAGAGAAATTTGAGCTTTGCCATAATCCTAAGTGAAGTGTATTCTAGATGTGGCATTGCAAAGCTGCATCTTGACATGATGCCTGTGAGCACTGTGTGTATACCTGAGAAACAGGGGCTGGTAGCCAGGATATCTGGGGTGAGTCCCGCAGGGCTTGGCAACCAGCTGGCTGTTAAGCTTGCTCCCATCTCTTGGCCTCTTTGAACCTCTGTTTTCACATCTGGAAAGTGAGGGGCAAGGATTAGTTTCTTTCCTGACTCCAGCACCGATGGCTTGGTTGTGTGGAGCCACAGCAAGAGCAGGTGGCCCCTCCCACACAGGGAGGTGGTCTTTTTGTTCCCTAAGGAGCAGATCACTTCCTGATGAAGGGACACTTGACCTGCCTGGCTTGGACTCTCATAGACAGGGCCTCTGCTGGCCCCTCTCCTGCAAGAAACGGCAATCCCTGCCATGCAAAGCCTCTTAGCCTTGCATCCATCTGAGATTGGCCGCAGGAAATGCTCAGGCCCTAATTTAGTAATTGCTTTTAATATTCTTGAGATGAAAGTCGAGGACCTCTTGGTCATATATTCAAATCCATCTCATTCCCTTCTTGGCCATCCTCTGTCCATAGTCTTGCTGGCTGAGGCTGATCATAGCCAGCTCCTGGGGCAGGGAGGGGCTCTATGCTGTCCACCAATCTCACCCAGGGGGACCCTCTGGCTGAAGAACCAGGGAGCTTCAGGTGGTAGGGAGTAGAAGACCCCCACAGCCCAGTGGAAGAACTGGAGTTCTGGCCCAGGTCTGGCCACTTACAAGCTGTGTGATTAGGAGCTACTTGCTTTATCCCCCTGGCATGGGCTTTTTTGTTGACAACATGTGTGAATGGGTTTTTCAGACCTTTTGTGATTGTGACCTACGAGAAAGAAGAAATGCATTTTCTTTGCAGCCTTTACCCACTTATTTCTGTGTATGACTGAAAGCTAAGTTTCGTAAGCTAACTCATGCTTATGTTTCATAGGACAATGAGATTTTCTATTAGAGACTTATAAAAGTCTCATTATTCTATTAAAAAAATTGGTCACGCCTTGTCAGTGAGCCAAATGGTCTGCAAAGTGCCATGTGATCCATAACCTTGGCAGCTCAGAAATCAAACTAGAAACTAGAAATAGGGTGTTGAACTCTTAAATGGTCTCTCTGCAAATGACACAAGGTGAGGCTTCATGCTTGGAACCTGTCAGGGGAGGATGTGTCCAAGCTTCAGAGAAGGAAGCAGGCTTAGAGGAGAGAAGGGCCTCAGAATGCAGGATGGAACCAGAGCATCCTGGGAACCGCGCGACCTGCTGAGCTGCCAGAATATGTTTCCAGCTCTGCCAGACTCCAGCTCAGGACAGGTGTGACATTTCAATTCCATCTGAAATCATCTCCTGTCACAGAGGCTGGAAGTGACAGAAACAAGTCATGGCTGCTGTGTCCTCCCATCCCCCACCCCTGTCCCAGACTGACCAACACGTGTTACCAGTGGGTAGCATTTAATTAGTGCTTCCTCTGTGCCAGGCTCTGAGTTAGTCACCATCCCTGAGGAGTGAATGGTCACTGACTAGGCAGACTTGAAAAAAATCTGCCCAGCAGGAAACCCCCACTGGAGCTTGGGGCAGTATGGCTGCAGGTGTAGACCATTTCTGTTTCTTTTCTTTGCAGGCTTCACAGCTTGCTTCTTCCTCCTGTGGAGCCCAGAGAAAATGGGGCTGACTCCTGGGGCAGTCTGATCTCCCTCTGGTTAGCTGAGGCACACGTTCCCTGTTCTTAGTTCCATTCTGTGTTCTCAACTCTGTTCCCTGTTCTCAGCTCCGCAGGCTGGACTGGAAACCCTGGGTTGCAGCTTTGCTGCAGTGAATGGAAAGTGTCCATTCCACCTCCCATCCATTCCCAGGTTATGGGAGGGAGAGGATGCCCCTGGAAGAAGGGATGCTCAGGAAAGCATTGACATCAGAAACCAACCCCAGAGTGTGCCAGGGTGTTGTCAGAAAGAACCAGGGCCTGCCTACCATTGTTGCCATGGATATGATCGAAATAGGAGGAGATGTGTCTGGAAGCATCGATCTCCTACTGTATTTGCATGTCCATTGGGAAGTAACATCAGCCCCCATGAGGCTGGGTGAAATGCAAGAGCCTGGGCTAGAGCCCATGGCCTCTGGCCAGTGTTCAGTAAGAACTGCTCCCTCTGAGCCTTGCTTTTCTCTGAGGATATGGATGTACCATGATGCCTCAGCTGATACCTACATGATACCTCCATCCTCTGAAATTGAGGGAACTGTGCATTCTAGCATAACTAGTTACCTGGCGAGAAGCTGGTGACGTAAGGGAGGAAAGACTGATTTTGGCTCATGGTTGGAATGTATAGTTGATCATTGGAAAGGAATGGCTGAGGATGGCTGCGAGTAAGTGTGTAATGGTTTACTCTCATCTCAGTATATCAGAAAGCATGCACGCGTGCGCACACACACACACACACACACAGCAGGGGGGGATCACATGTATGGGGGGAGGGAGGGAAGGAGTTGGGGGAGAGAAAGAGCCGAATCCAAAACAAGTAAGGCTATAACCCCTAAGGCTCATCTCCTAGCCTTCCATTTCCACTAAGGCCTCGTCTCCCAAAGGACTTACAGTGCTCCCAGCCAGGGACCAAGGTTTCAAACCCACGAACCTGTGGGGACGTTTCATACCCATGCCATAGCAAGAGCTATAGGTTGTTAGATGCATGGAAGAATTTCTGGAGGCCAGAATTAGGAAGTTCTTGGCCATGGAAAGGATTCTCAGTACTCACCCTTTTCTGGAAACAAAAAGAAGCTAGCAGTCTCTAAAGGACATGGGACAATGAAGCTATGCAGAGCTTCATGGATTCAGATGGATCTTGTGAATTGTGGTGATGCCAGGATCCTTCCTCAGGGGGTCTAGTTCACTTGCCTGTGGGAAAGAAGTCTATGTTGTTTTTTAAATCAGCCTGAGATTATGTCATATTTTGCCTGGTAGGGGAGGGCCTAAAGCTTCCTGAAGATCAGAGGCCAGCAAGGCTGACCTGCCAGTCTGGGACAGCTTGTCCACATAGTTGCGGGGCCTTGAAATGCTGCCCTGGCTTCCTAGTTTGGGTCCATGGAAGACCACACTTGTTTTTTTATTTGATGGACTCCATATCTGCCCTAAGCCCACTGTCCTTGGCCTCAGTTCCTCATCTACCCGGGCTCACTTTGTCCATCTAAAGCTGAGAGTGTCCTCTTCAAACTTGAAGCAGGGGCCATGCCAGGGATAGCCTGTATTACACAGAAGGACAGGCACCCCAGCACTGGAGCTGCCAGCCCTCATCCTCCAACCACCATTCTCCCTGGTGCGGAGCTCTAGAAGCAGAAAAATTTTAGCAGGGGAGGAAGCCATCATGCCCTTGGCCTTGACTCTAAATAGAATAACAATGTGTTTTGCTCATGGCAGGTGGCCCTTGCATGCCACAGGTGCTCACTGCCTTCTGGAAGGCCTTGGTTGGTGGCTCTCAAATGTTCACTTGTGTTGGAATCAGCAGTGTTGGACATGTAGTGAATCACAGAGTCCTAAGCCCTTCCCCCAGGAGGACTAAACCTGTGGGTCTCAGCAATGGCCTTGGAACGGGTGTGGCAGTGTATCCAGGTGGCTGTGGAACAGATGGGATGCAGATCACCCAATGAGACATGTTACTCCAGTTTGTTCTTCCAGAAGACATCCACAAAAGCCAAAACCCACCCTCTCCTCCTGCACACACACACACAATACACAGACGTCAATATATATATATTGACGTGACTTCACACAGCTCCAGATAGCTTTGCTGTTCCACGGCCCTTGGAGACTGCTAGTTTCTTTTTATTTCCAGCCCACAAAAGCTATCACCTAAGATGCCCTGCTAATCTGCCAGTCTGGTCATGTGCATTGGCTATGGTGGGGGATTCTTGGTGATGCCCAGCTTAATCAAATGCAGGAGCTTTATGAGCATAATGTGATCTGAGGCATTGAAAGGTGATGACCATTTGTGCTCTGTGCATACCACAGCCATAACTGGCAGACCTGCCCCATGAAAAGTGGTTTGCTTGTTGGGATGAAGCAATGTTGCAGAGGTGGTTTATACAGGGAGCGGCATCAGTTAGTAAGAAGCCATCTACGTTGAAATCCATTGTCAATCTTACCCCTTTGCAGAACTTTCTATACTCTTACACTTTCCTTCCATTCGTCTGTACTCTAATACACAGAGACCAGCCTCAAGGACAGTGAAAAACCCTAAGCAGGTTTTTGTTTGTTTGTTTGTTTGCTGTTCAGAGATGGCAGTTACCTGGCAAAGACGGTAGGGGGCAGTGGTGAGTGTCCAAACACAGGCTGGCTGCAGCAGGACCTGCTTCCTTTTATTTTTCCCTCAGGAGTTCTCTAGCTGAAGGTCCTCACCCTGAGTTGGGTGGTGCATTGAGGGGTATGTGAGGAGGGGCATCAAGGTCTTCCCACCTTCTGTCCATCACGTGTCCGTCCCACAATACAGTGGGTCTCCACACCTCACTCTTTCCTTCACGCCCCACGGGCCAGATTCCGGGTGATTTGGGAATGCCGACAGTCCGAGTTGCAAAGGTGCATTGTCAGTTTCACACCCGAGGCCGCTTGCGGGAAGCATCACAGGGTGGTGGGCAGTGGGGACCATGCTGCCTCCCTCGTCCCAGCCCAGAGTCAGTCCTGCCAAAGCCTGGCTTCTTTTTGCTCTGACCCTTGCTCACCCGATCACCTGCGCATTCCACTGTTCTGAGTCATTTTCTTCACATACAAGTGAAAACAGTTTGGGTTGAAAATACATGAGCTCCTTTAAAAAAACACTTTAAATTATTTTTATTTTTAGTTAGAGAAAGCAGTGATGTGCCACTGTGTGTGTGTGTGTGTGTGTGTGTGTGTGTGTGTGTGTGTGTGTAGATCAGAAGACAACTTCCAGGAACCACTTTTCTGTTTCCACTGTAAGTTCACAGGATTGAACTCAGGTCATCAGGCTTGTGAGTCAAGTGTTTTTACCTGCTGAGCCACCATGCTGGCCATATACACTCTCCAGGAGCTCCTGCCCACTCTGCCAATCTGCAAACCAGAAGCTCAAACCACGCCCACTCCCAGAGAGACAAGTGAGGTCAGATGACAGCTATCCTTGGCCAGGAGCTGATTCTGAGACTGCCTGGAGTTCAAGCTCCTGATGCCGTGTGTCCAAAATACAGAGTGTAGCTATACCTTCTCTCCAAGGTCAAGGCCATGCTTTCACTTAGAAAAGGGAGAAGTTGTTTAGTCTTTGGATGGTTTTAGTACACCCTTGCCTAGAAGAAACTCAACTGGTAGACTAAATGGCTTCAGGGACCTTTCAAAATCCCCAACACCTTTAAGTAAAGGCCAAGGAGAAAGGGAGCAGGAACACGGTAGGTATTTTGACCTGTTTTTGCAGTGTTTGTGGCAGGGAGCCTGGGCCTGCAGGCTGCTACCAGGAGCCCCCATGGTACTGAGTGCTAATGCTTTTTTTCATGTAGCACCTTCATCTTTGAGGTGCAAAGCACTTTGTGAAGGTTAATTAAGTTTCACAGTCCCCATGGGAGGCTGGCAGGATAAGTTATTGCTAACCACACCTCACCTTTGAGTTTTTACAAATGATCCTAGAAAGGCCTATCAACCCTAAGCCTAGAACTTACCCTAAAGTCTGGGTTTCTTCACTTCCTTCTCACATAACCCGTCCTTAGCACTCATTTGCCTAATATCACACACATAGACACAGATCTGCACACAAATATACACACATACACACAGAAATACATACACAGACACAGAGAAACACACGTGCACATATCCATACTCACACATACAGACACATACACACATGCACACAGATACATATAGACATATACACTCATACACACAGCTATGCATATACACAGCTGTACACATAAATACACACTCATACACACAGACACACAGACAGAGAAACACACATGCACATACCCCCCAACAGATACAGACAAACACATATATACATAGGTACACATAGACATGCACACTTATTTACACACACACACACACACACACACACACACACACACTGCCAGTGGTGATCCTACAGAAGGAAATACCTGCCACAGTCAGATGTCTCAGGTGATATGTTATCCTCTGACTTAAAATTGGGATTCCCATCCAGGCTTCCATAAGACTCATTCTTTCGGACCCTTCACTGATCTTGCAGCATCATTAGTATGTAACAACGACTCCCTCTAGCTGTCTATCTTTCCCAGGCTCAGCCAGGAAACTCTGCCACCCTCCCCACCAGCAGAACAGGCAGCTCCCTCCACTTCGGGCCGGGACTCTAAGGTCACAGAGTGACTTTGGGTCAGAGCCCCTGAAGAGACTATGGGATTTCTTTAGTGATACGCGGCCTCTTCTTCCCGGTCCATCCTCTCAGTACCCCAGTGGCTTTGGACTTGGTGTTCTGAGAGTCTAGTCCCTGAGCGCAGAGCAGAGCTGAAGTCTAAGTTGTTCCTACCCATGGCAGTACTTTAAGAAAGGCTTAGTTGGCGCTGTGGTGTTGGGGGTGATGTGAACTCTGAGTATTTACTCCGTCAGCTTTTTTCCACCTCTCGGAGGCTTACCACTCTCCCACACATCCTCTTCATCCTGTTTCTACTTGCCCCTGGTTGATGTTTAAAGAGTCTGTGGAGTAGCATTTCTCAAATGGGGGCCCCAGGGACTTTATTGAACTAGAATTTATCAACTGCATTCTGTCTGCTTCTTGTTCTAGGTATTTTCACAGGCAAAATCTTTAACCGCAACATTAACATCATTAACTGTCACAACTCCATTCTCAGATGTATAAACTTGGGGATTACTGGTGTGATGTGATTTGGCCAAGGCTACAAAACTTTTAAATGTCAGAACCAGGCCTCCCGGATGTTGATCTATTGAACTGTAATGTGAGCACAGCTGTCTCAGCAGCTGGGTTCTCACCTGGGCTATCATGGAGCCTTCCATGGCACCATCTAGCATTGCAGGGGGTTTTAAAAGGGAGGATACATGTTAGTGCTCATGGCTGCTGCTGACTCTGGATGGCTACCTCACCACATTACTTCCTCTGTCTCGCTGAGAATTTCTGCCCCCCTTTCCTGTCCTCTCGGTCTACCTCTTCTCTGTCCCCCCTCCTCCTGTAGCTTAAATGACTAGCAGCAGATATCAGAACAGGACGAGACATCGCTGGGGATTGAGTGGAGCAGGGAGTGCCTTTGGAATGGCTAGGAGAAGAGCTGTTGGCTAGTTATGACCACATATTACTACTATCTCAGAAGCATAAATAGAGGAAGGTGAGAAGGTCTCCTTTATAGCAATATAAAATTCCACCCAGAAGAGGGTCCAGCACTTGGGAGGCTAAAATAGGAGGATAGCCCTGAATGTGAGGCCAGCCTGGGCTACACAGCAAGATACCTGAATGTGAGGCCAGCCTGGACTACACAGCAAGACACTGTCTCCAAAAAGACAAACAAACAAATAAACAAACAATACACAGAGAGAGGGTGTGGTGAGTGTGCGTGTCCACAAAATTCTAAATATATAAACCTTTATGCACCAAGTAACACAGCAGTAATGTATACAGAAAGGAACTTTCAGGGGAAAAAAACAAAGAAAATTAGATTTAAAAAATAGACTTTTCAAAGCTGAGAAACACCTCAGATTTGTCATGTTCATCAGGCAAAAGTGCGTTCAAGGCAAGCAGTAAAAGAGGGGAGTATCCCAAACCATCTAGCAGCAAGCTGAAGAAGTAAATGCAGAATCATGTACCTTAAAAAGAGAATGTGTATTCTTCTCACGGAAGTTATAAAAAATTAATAATGTTTTTGGCTACAGACAAAAGGTTAATAGATTCCAAACCATAAACACTTTCCCAATATATTCTAGATTCTTTTACTATAACACCATCAGACAAGAAATAAAAAGTTGGCATAGCTTAAAAAACATTCTTCTGAGGTTAGGGTATAGCTTGGTAGTAGGGTACTTAGGCAGGATGTGCAAAAACCCAGGTTCAATCCCCATGGCCACCACACACTCACACACACACACACACACACACACACACACACACACACACACACACATGAGTAAATAAACAGCCCACAAAAGCTTGACAGGGGTAGGAGGGAGCTAACTAATGGGGAGGAGGTGAAAGTAATCAATGCATTACATACATACATGAAATCATCAAAGAAACAAATTTAGTTATTAAAACAATTCTCAGATAAACTAAATCATTAAAACAAGTACCATGGATAGTTTAGCTTATATTCTGAGCAGGAGCTAAATGTGTAATATCAATAAAACATAGAAGGTCACTGAGTACACCAGATGGCCAAATGGGATCCATTAACATAATGCCAACAAACGTGGCGTCTAACAGAATGACACTTAGGCAGGATGTACAATACTTAGGGTATTCTCCTGTGTCCAGAGCACAGAGGCTGAGGCAGGAGAGGCAGGATTTAACAGCCCTGTCTTTGCAGGGAAAACATCACAGAGAGTTTGGAAGTTTTAAGTGACAAAATCCACCAGTTGTCACGTGGCTGCCAATCAAAGCTAACATAGATTTTCTGCTGCATGAATAGATATGTGCACCTTCTAAAACAAGAGAGGCGATAATCTGCTCCACTCTGCACACATCACACTCATGCACTAGGCATTTGGTTTGGGGCTCCAGTGGCTGATAAGGGCATTTGGTTTCTTCAAAGAAGCCTGGGGGTGGGAGGCTTACAAAAGAATTTTTAGGTAAAACAATGTGGGAGGAAGAGAAAGGCATGTTCTGGTCCAAGGCATCCCCTTGAACTTGAAGTTGTTCTCAAATTTATGGAGAGTTTTTATGTAGAAGGGCATGGTCTTGGGAACACAGATTTCCATGACTTAGAATATTCCAAAGATGACATAACTGCTCATAAAGATGCCCAGTCCCCGGTCACAGAAAGTGTTCTAACCCACTGCTGTAAATAGTAGCACGGGTTATCTTTTAAAGATTTATTATTTTTATTTATGTATGTGTGCACACGTGTACATCACATTCACATAGGTGCCCTAGAAGCTGGGAATTGGATCTCCTGGAACTGGAGTTGCAGGCCATTGTGAACCATATGGTATTGGTGCAGTGTTCTTAACTGCTAGGTCATCTTTATAATCCCATGGAAAAGATCTTAACACCAGTAAAAAGAAGGAGTTGGATGAGACAAAGCTCCCAACCCTGGAATTCTTCAATTCACTAGAACCTAGTATTCTTTCCCTATGGTCTGTTAGCATCTGAGTTTAATATCCAAATGTAAAGTGGGTTGTTATAGGTTTTCAACATTAACCTCTGATTACAAGAGGTTAATATATTATTGTATTATGGCTAATGTAAAGGTCTGGGTATCCACAACTTAGCAGAGACTGTCCGAGCCCCCAGCAAAGCCCACATAGATCAGGACTACTTACAATCCTTTGTAAAATGGTCAAATGAAGGCACAGGTATCCTAGGCGTTCCAACAAGGCATCAGTCAGTGAGGGTTGGAAAGATGGGGGGATCCTCTCAGAGAACACTTCAAAGTCTGTGTTTGTGTGTATTGTGCAGTAAGAGCGGGTTTGAAATCACAGCAACAAAGACACACAGAGTCAGCAGGCATAACAGGTCACCTCTTTACTTTGCAGAATATGGCATGCCTGGCTGGGCTGCTGATCCACACACAGGGATCTTTTGGGGGGGGTGTCTCTGGCTGCTACAGCACTCACAGCTACTGCGAGGCTCCCACAGCTATGCCTAGCCAGAGCCTCTGATAGACTCTTCTGATGGGAGTTCCTAGCCGCTAAGCCTTTTCTTCATCTCCAATGCCTCTGGGCTCTTCCAAACCCAGCCCTTTCATCCATGAAGTAAGAATTTCCTCCTCTTCTTGTCCCATGGCTCCTGATCCTAATTACAAGAATAAATAATTCTGTATGTTTATTAGGGCATTGTGGTTCTGGATGCTTTTTGCATTCACTTTCTCCTTGGTCTAGAAGCTACTTGAAAGGGAGGACCTCAGAGTACTTGCTCAACATCTCACTGAGGGGACCAGCCTGTTCTGGAATAAGGGTCCTCTGACCCTTGAGCAGGGTTAGTGATACCTTATTGAAAATAGCACCTTCGTGTTCCCACCGCCTGAGACTTGGTATGTTCTGCAGAAATCTCCCAGGAGCCTTAAGTCCACAGAGTAGTCCAGACGGGTCCAGCATCACTAGTGCCCATTAAGGTCCCAGGGCTTCTTTGCAGTAGAGCTGGCTTTTGCAAAGGAGGGCTTTGCATTGGGTACTAGTCTGAGACTGCGTCTGCTCTCATTTATCTTAGAATGGTTATAAAATAAGTTAATTCCCTACAAGCAAATTGTCACGTGAGCATGAAAAAACATCAAGAGTATTGGTTTAATCAAGTAAAACTTAGAGCAAAATTAATATAACACATTTAATGGTATCATAAAATTAATGCCCGGCGTGGCTATTAGGCATAGATGGTAAACAGCTTATATGAATGACTCTAATTAGAATTGCTTTAGCAGAGCCAAATCAATTTTTAAGTTGCTCTCGTCCCACTTTATTGGTTCTTTGGTATTTATATAGTTGCATTTTGCTGCCTGAAGTTTGTCTTGATGCCGTTTGCCATCCAGAGTCTGGGTTGTTTCAAGTGCATAAAGATGGTTCAGGGCCAAAGAGAAAACACCTTGCTTCCTTTGAACTGTGTCTACTCATGACCTTGAGGTGTTCCTGTTTCACAGCATGGTCCTTTTCTTCTTACTTTCCCTCCATGATTGTCTTTCTGTGGTGATGGGTTAGCTGCGAGAAAAAGCCGCAACCCTTATATCTTTCATTTCCAAGGAGAGATTCTTACCCTGCCTGGAGGAAACTTCACATTGCTAGGATGCTGGGCAGATCCACAGGCAGCCCTGGACTGATATCTGGAGGGACTGGCATCTTCTGCCATAAGTGCTCTGAAAGCATTGTGCAATTGCTTCATGTCTCTGGCTCCCAGGGGAGAGCTGTGAACTGAAACTCAGAGTCCAAGAAGATGACCCTGACCACGGCTCTTGTTCCAGTTCTTTGCTCTCAGTCCAATGTGTAGTTTCTGAAGAGCTGGAAGGACCCCAGCCAAAATGGCTCATCCTCATTGCTTAACATGCACATGTGGTGAAGCCCCCCTCCCCAGAAGAGGGAAAGGCAGTGATTGGGCCATGGCAAAGCCTGGGGCAGTAGAGGAAGCCTGGCCCTAGATCAGAATCCCAAGTGAATGTGGGATGTGAGGGTAGAGTGATGGAGAGGTCAGGGCAATAGTTATATTCCCATCCTTTAAATTTTGTTCAGTTGTCCCCTCAGTAACTTCTTAGAGCTGACAATGAGGGCTGTTTCCTCCATCAATAATGTACCCACTCATGAAGATCAGAGTGGGCTTGCCATCTTGGAGCTTCGAGTGGCAAGTGGGGTGTGTGTGTGTGTGTGTGTGTGTGTGTGTGTGTGTGTGTGTGTGCGCGCGCGCGCATTATACATTCAAAATGGTTCTTGACAGCCACAACACCAAACTGGAGTTCTTTCTATAAGGTGGGGAAAGTATGGGAAGTGGGGAGAGAGAGAGAGAGAGAGAGAGAGAGAGAGAGAGAGAGAGAGAGAGAGAGAGAGACACGGACGGACAGACGGACGGACGGAGAGAGAAGTTATGAAAATGTGGTTACCATAGGCTGGAGGGTAGCTCTGTTGGTGAAGTTCTTGCCTTGAAAACACCAGGACCTTAGTTCCATCCTCAGAATTCACATAAAAAAAAAGCGAGGTACAGTGGCATGTGTTTATCACACTTCTCAGTTAATGTCCTGTGAGGTCTTGAAGTGGGGAGAGGATGCTGAGACACAGAACAGGAATAGGTCAACTCAGTGACATCACTGGCCATTAACCAGAGCCACCTGTCTCCTACTGTGCAGCTGTGGCCCTGAGCCTGGGATGACACGAGGCCCTGTCCTTTGCATCAGGCCATTGTCATCATGAAATCTTTGTGAATGGCATGGACTTGAGCTCACACTTGCACAAGGGTCCTCTGTTGGTACAGAGTCAGGGTTGATGTAGAGAAGCAGAGAATGAATTCAAACAGGAAATGGGATACACCAAGACACTGAGCAGCAAGGAATCCCTACAGGGTGTGATTTCAGACCGTCAGCCTACAGAGGCATCAGAGGGAGTAGGGATGGAGAGTGCAGGAGGCCAGGGTTCAGTGCTGGAGTGAAGCAGAGTCCAGGAAGAGAGCTGGGGCAGCTTCACTGGGGGGCGCATGGGTGGTCCTGCAGTGGTTGGAAGATGGGAGGACCCATGCTGCCTTTTAGTGGCTGGCCTCTGTGAGCTGCAGCCTTGTCTGGTTAGTCAGCCCTGAAAAACTGATCCTGAAGCCTGGGCTGTCCTGATGCAGACAGTCCCTCAGCCATCCACAGCCCCAGACATTCATCTCCAGGAACTATGGCTGTGTGATAAGTGGATCTTGGGGAGGACCCTGTCAGTTTTCTTCTTTTGCCATTTCTAGGAAAATTGCGGCTTATGATGAAGAAATCCAGCATCTCTATGAGGAGATGGAACAGCAGATCAAAAGTGAAAGGGAGCAGTTCCTCCTAAAAGTGAGTGTTGAACTCCTAGTCCTGGCACTGGGGCATGGCTACTTGGCCTGTGGACTCTGAACGCCTTTCCCCATTAATATCCTAGCATGCTCCTCCTTCTTCTGCATTAATGTCCAAGCCGTTTATCACCTTCAAGCAGAATATATAGTGTACCTATTTGTTTTTATTTTCCATTGTCTGTTTCCTCCTACTAATGTGTAAGTTCATTTGCTTACTAATCCAGCCTCAGCTTCTAGAGCATGCCTGGGACTGTAGGAGATGCCCCCATAGGTATTTGCTCAACCAGTGTGTGAGTGAGCAAAGGAATGCATGGAGATGGGGGTGGATGAACTGACTGAAAAGAAGAGAGAAAAGGAGGGAGGGAGCTAGGAATGAGAAGGGATGGGAGGGTGGGTGGATGAATGGATGAATGGATGGAGAAAGATAAAGGGATGGATTGTTTGTGTGTGGATAGGAGAGAAGGAGAAAGGGAGAGCAAGAAGGAAATAGGAAAAGAGGAGGAAGGGAGGGAGGGAGGGAGGGAGGAAGGAAGGAAGGAAGGAAGGAAGGAAGGAAGGAAGGGAGGGACCTGTGATGGATGGATTACAGAGCATACTTTTGCAGCTAAGGCAACCTGGACATTGGGTGTCACTCAGTTGAGCCCTGTACCTATATAGCAGACCATCAAAACATACCAGCTCATTTTATTCCCTGAGCAGCAGCCCCAAGGGAGACAGTCGTTAGAGACCAGGCTGTCCACCCTTTCTTCTTAGACAACTAGAAAATACAATCACCAAAAAAAAAAAAAAAAACAAGACCACCTTCCTCAGCACTGGGAGAGAAAATGTGAAGCTTGCACCCCGTTCCATGTGCACCCGTTCCTAGCATACCTCTGTTCTGGTGCACCCCATTCCTGGTGCACCCCATTACTAGTGCACCCCTGTTACTAGATCTTTCTAGCCCTTGCTGGTATATTTGGAGGTGAGGACCCTCTTCTCTACCAAGCCCAAGGTAAGCAAGATCTGTTTTGGTGCGTCCTATTTGAAAACCAAAAACAAAAAACTGCAGGGAACTCTGTCTTGCCTCCTGTGACTGTCTCCCTTACTCTGTGAGTTCTCAGCAAAGGGCTGCTAATCTTGGCCGGCAGCCTCCGCTGCCTCTCAGCACTAAGCCCAGGCTATTGTCTCAGGCTCTTCATTTGATCCAGATTTCAATTTTCCGCTGCTTTGGATTATCCACACCATTGCTCCACTTATAATCACAGATGCCATTCACACTGCAGGGAAATCAGAATGCCTTCCAGAAATATCTGGCCAGAGCCCATGAAGGCTTGCCAGTATTTCCAGACCACCCCTATTGTCCTTCGGTGCTTTGAACCCTTCTGACTGTTCCAGTGTTCAGGGAAATTGGATGCATACGAGGCAAACAGAGTTCACACACATCCATCAGCAGACCTAAAATAGCTTCCCACAACAGTAGTCCCCCCACCTCCGCAGTAGGAAAGCCACCCCCTCCATCCCTGTGACAGACTGCACAGGGAGACATGTTCTGAGGACATTTTGTCCCCTCTGCCCCTCTACATGGCTGTAGCTAAGGTAATGCTTCCAGCAACAAAGGGTGGGCTCAGGCGTGGGGGGCGGGGGCGGCTGGGAGTGAGCAGAGGTTGCAGGAAAGAAATTAAGGACAAGTTAGCATCATTTCAGATGATCTGGCTTTGGTGCTATGTCCCCTTCCAGCCTCTCCTTTTGTCCAGAGAGCTTAGTGCTTGCACTTGAGCATTGGCTATGAATGTGGAAATGCCAAGGATGGCTTTGGCAGTGCCATCAAGCCTTTAGACACAGACCTTCACTGGGCCTGGAGTTAAAAGAAGGATGCTGCTGTCTGTGACATCATATAAAAGGCCAGAGCCTCTGACCAGAGTTTGGATGCTGGTCCTACCCATATCAGTACATTTGACCATGAGAAAAATAACCCACTCTTGCATCCTCCAACTCCAGACTGGGAGATACCCCTCAATGATGTCCCATGGGGTCAATAGCGTAATCCATGGGCCCTGTGGGAATGGGTGCATCAGCATGGGATTCAGAAACCGTTTGCTGTTCTAGTGTATTTCATGAGGTTCTTGCTCTGTGAAAAGTGATTGAGTGAACTAAGTTGGTCCTTTACAGCTGATTTTCTTCAAACAAAGGTGAGGGCAGAGACTGAGTGGATTCCATGCAGGCTGTCACACGTGGTTCAGATGAGAGTGGGCGCAGGTATTCCATCTAGTATCTCCTCTGCTCATTGATCTGCTTGGACATGAGCAGAGGAGCTAGCAGTATCACCAGAAGAAGCATGAGCCTTTGAACAAAGGTTGCCAAAGGCTTGTGAGCTGGGAACAACTGTTTTCTGCCATATGTGGTAGCCAGGACCCCCATAGTCATCCAATGTCGCACATCATAGCTGGCCCCTCTTGAAGGCATCTCTGCCATAGCCTATCCTGGGGCCTTCAGTAGCTCCTGATGTGGTTTTTTTCTTTTCTTTTCTTTTCTTTTTTAGTTTATTCAATAGCTTGTCCCTACCTTGCCGCAGATGGGGTGGTCCAGGAAGTAAAGGGCTGTTGGCTTTCACTCTGTTAAAACCCAGAGCAATGAAGCCAGTAAGATGAACAGTGCAGGGTCTCAACCCAAGTTTCCTGATTCAAATCCTCAAAGCCTTCCATCCGACCTGGCTTTTCCAGGAATGGTCTGCCTCTGAAACCCCACACTATCTGTGACACTACAGCCAGACATCACATCTGTACCTTCAGAACTTAGTAGCTCTGTGTGAAGAAGCCCACTCTAGGGTGTGGGGGGAAGAGGATGTCAAGGGCAGGACAGAGACACCATGAAGAATATGGCCCAGGAACCTTGAATCATTGTGGATGAGTAGTGAGCACTTGGATCCTCCAAGGAGGCAGGAGTAATGCACTGTGCCCAGAGCTAGTGTGGTTTAAGGGACCAGTGACAATGTCCACAGTGACCAGTGACAGTGTGAACTAGAGTCTCCAAGTTGGAGGCCATCTTAGTTATGTATAGATGGGAAGTAGATCAATGAGTCAGTCTCAGGCTCCTCCTCTCCCTGTCCCACTCCACCGATGGCTGTCCTTAGGTCATTGTTTGGGTGCGAAAGTGTGGTAAGGCACTGTCACAGGAAGTGTGGCCACGTCCACATTTTCTAGTGTATGTCTGAGCACTAGCTTAGTCTCATGGATTTTCAGTGGTGGGGTAAATGGCTCGCTGAAGCCTAGGGTTTCAGGGGATGGGCCTCAAAGTGAAAAGTGATTAAGCTGGCCCAGCTGATGGAGTTCTAGTGCCAACTTCCAAGGCTGTAAGTCAGGTGTGCTGGGTGTAGGACCCATTGTCTTCTCTTCTGGCTTGGCAGGACACAGAGAGGTTCCAAGCCCGCAGTCGAGAGCTGGAAAGGAAGCTGAGTGCCAAGGAACAGGAGCTGGAACGTCTCATCCAGAAGCAGAGCAGGGTGGGTCACTGTGCAGACTCCTTGGTCCCTCAGCTCGTCCAACTCATCTTTGCCTCTGACCCACCCCCTCTGCCATTCCCTCGTGGATTTTAAACTTGCCCCAGAAGACCTGTGTGTCTGCATATGGTCTTCATTCATTCGAAGTCCCCACAAGGTGGATATATTGACATATGCATATAATCACACCACTGAGTAGACTGAGGCAGGAGGATTCTGAGTTCCAGGACTGCCTTGTGGAACTAGTTCAAAGTCCAGCCTTTATAGTGAGACCCTGTCTCAAAAATGCTAAAACTACTTTAAACATTTTAAAATTGAATTTTAAAACCAAGTCACAGATGACTCTAGATAAAGCCACAATTGTGTGTTTAACCTAGAAAAGTCCCCATGAGTCACCCAACCCCCAGGGATCTGAGGACAGTTTCACATAATTATACCCAAAGGTAATTATGGATGCTAAACCTTAAAGTTGGATCAGGCATCCTGCAGAAGAAAGGAGGGACCCTAGGGAGTGCAGAGACACTTGTGAGACACTGATACTTAAGGGGAAGTGCAGACATAGCTGTCCTCTTTGGCATAGCTGTGGATAACCCCAGCTGGAAAAGGCTCTTCAAAGAATTGCCCACATGCCTGGACAGGGTCCATGACCTCCTCTGGAACACAGCTAGATGCAAACACCGGTCACTCCCTTCTCCATGCCTGAGCAGAGAAACAGACTGTGTGGCATGCTCTGCAAGGTGGCAGCTGTACCTAGAGCTCAGGACACTTGGCTCATAGTACCAGGTAGCCAGGCCAAGTGTCTTGCTCAGCAGCCTCCTCAGGAAAGCAAAACCTACCTCATTGGGAGTGTGGGGTGGGACTGGGGCTGGGGGGGGGGTGGGAGGAGAGCTGGGGGTGATAGCACTGGCCTCCAGTCTCAGTTTGCCTGGTCCTGGAAGAAATCCAGCCCTGGACAGACTGACACATGGCTTTCCTAGGAACAGAGAAGACTATTTTTAGCAACATGCAAACATAAGCTTGAAGAACCCCCTACTGATCGTTAAGCTTTAGGTCTAAGCCTCTTTCTCCTTTGTAGCAAGAGGCTGCAAACCCTGGGAACTGCCTGCCTCCTTTCCATTCTCCATCCACAGTCATACCCTGGCTCACTCCTCCTTCGCTTCCTCTCTGCTATGTATTAAGTTCATAGCAATTAAATTCATCTCTCCAATGAATGATTGCCACTCCATTTAATTACTGCACGCTTGCCTGATAACACGGGGAGCCTCGTGAGAGGATTACAACATTCCTTGTTGCTGCTCTTCTCCCCTCACTGGCCACATTCATGAGACTAAATTTATTATGATCTATTTGCCTTGGTGTGCCGCTTAGTCTGGAGAGGGTTGGAAGCCCCACAAAGCCTACTCACCAGCCAAGGAGAGCTGAAGTTATCAAAATGCACATTTTTTTTTTCAGTAGCTTTAGGGATGCAAGAAAAGGCATGGGGTCTGTTTGACCTGGTTTGATTCTTTCTTCAGAATCTCCAAGGTCCGTGGGGCTCAGGCAAAGCTGTCTCTTAGATGAGGTGGGAACTGGGCTTCTGTAGCTGAGAAAGGAAATTGATAAATTTCCTGCCTGTGTTCACTACAGGGAAGGTGGCTTTATGATGAACAGCCACTGAAATGTTCTCTATTCCCATAGGGACCAAGGCAAAGATATTGGCTTGGAGGACAAAAGGGGTTTTTAGATGAAGTCTCCTGTCCATGGTGCCTTTGGGAAGGAAGACACAGGTCACCTGTGAAATTTTCATTGTTAGCAATCCTGTAGAACTAGGCCACCCCAGGCCCATCTAGCAGTCCCATGTGGAGACTGGAAGGACAGAATGAATGTGCTACGGAGTCTCTACATGGGAGTGATGGAACAGAGCAGTGCTAGCTTGGGCTTGAGGGCAGTGTGGAGCCGAGCCAGCCATGGCCCTGGCCCTGTTCATCCATCCTCTCTGTCCCCTTGTAGCTGGAAGGCCAGTGCACAGCTCTGCACAATGACAAACATGAAACCAAGGCTGAGAACACTAAGCTGAGGCTCACTAACCAGGAGCTGGCCCGAGAGTTGGAGCGTACCTCCCAAGAGCTCCAGGAGGCACAGCAGCAGCTGGAGAGCCTTCAGAGAGAGGCCTGTGAGCTGCAGCAGGAGAAGGAGATGTGAGTTCAGCCCCAGACACTGCAGGCTGCCCTGCTCTGTGCTGGGGACCAGGATCTTTCTTCCCCAAACCCTGTTTCCTGCCCGGTGTGTGGGGTGGAGAGTTAGCATCCTTATTCTAAGATTCCTTTCTCTCCCTTCTCTTTTCAACAAAGTCTCACTGTAGAGCCCAGATTGCCCTTGACCTTATCATTCTCCTGCCTCAGCCTCTTGAGTTCTGAGGTGACAGGCATGACTCCTGACCCCCTCGCCCCCCCCACACACTCTCCTGATGCTCCTTGAGACTCCTAACCCTCCTTAAGGATCTGGGACTACTAAGCAAAGCAGTGCTGTGCTAGGTGTGGCCAGAGGTTCACAAGAAATAGCTCTTGACCTAGTTGCTTTCTGTTGCTGTGCTAAAACACTGACCCAAACCAGCCTGGGAGTAGAAAGGGTTTATTTGGCTTACAGGATACAGTCTGTCATCAAGGGAAGCCAAAACAGGAACTCAAGGCAGGAACCCTAGAGGTGGGAACAGAACCAAAAACATGGGAGAGTGATGCTTCCTGGCTCATTTTCCAGCTCTGGGTCAACATGTTTCTTAAAGAGCCCAGGCCCATCTGCTAGGGGTGATACTGCCCGCAGTGGGTTGTACCCTCATACATCCATTAGTAATCAAGAAAATGGCCCACAGACATGCCTATGGGCCAATCAGATAGAAGCAGTTCTTCAACTAAAGTCCCCTCCTCCTAGGTATGTCAAAGTGACAACCAGGATTAGTCATCACAGTCCTGGGCTCGGGAAATATATTCTGCAGATAGAAAGACCAGCTATTCTACCCACACATAAGGAGGCAGCCTGAGCAAAGGCTGAAAGACAGAGGGCCCTTGGTACCCATTCAAGGCTAAAGACCAGGAGCCTCAGGTATATCAAAGTGGAAAGGCTTCTGGGGTCAGCTGATAACGTGACTGGTGTGTGGCAGGGCTCTGGAATCATGTCTCAATCCTTAGCCATTTTTCCCTAGCATTATTTCTCTGAGAAGAGTGTCTGAGCCCACGAGGGAACCCTACCTCTCTCAAAGTTTGGCTTCCCGTCCATTGCTTAGTGTCCAGCCATTGTGCTCAGGCAGCTAGACAGGCAGAGCCATGCCTGAGAACAAATCCAGTGGGTCTTCCCCTACAGCTGGGGGGGATGATGCCGAAGCAGCCCTTCACCTTCAGGGACATTAGATTTTTTAGAGCAAAGGACCCTGAGACCAGGCAAAGGGACCATTTATTTGGTCATTCATTTATCTACATACTCATTGATATCCTCACCTGACAAATAGTTACTGCAAATCATCCCATACTCAGTACCTTGGGCCTTCAACATGTCTCACCAAGGTCAAGAACTTGACCTCATCTCATTTGATCACACCATGTCCTTATGTGGCTGGTGTATTGTCAGTCTAATTGATGGACAAGCAAAATGAAGCCCCAGATGTTAAATGCTACACATACCCTTTTAACACCCCAGAGGATAATAAACTTTTCAGTGTTCACAGCTAGGACCAGGAGCCATCTCATTCACTTGCTCTTCACTAATTCATTCATGAACACATCCATTCTGCCAGGGTCCATTGTGTGTTTGAAAGACACCATGGGTACCAGTGGTCTGATTTCAGGGCATGGCATGAAAGGCTGACTAGCACTAAAGGCTCTGCACATCCTAAGTGCCCCTGTTCAGAATAAAGCCCTCACTTTATCTGAGTGCCATCAAGATCCTGGAACATGGAGTACATCCAAGATGCCCCCACACTTCTGTTCCTCCCATGCAGAGTCAGAGCCATTTGGGATGGACTGTCTGGATGAGAGAGACAAAATGTGTTTGGCCTCAGAATATCACCCTAGTAAAGTATCTCAAATTGTAAGATAAGTAAATGACTCCCAAGAAGCTGACTTAGAACAAAGCCCTGCCCCCATGCCGGTGTTTTGGAATGCGAGTCAGGGGGACCATGCCTTTCGTCATAAACAGGCTGAGTCAGTTCTTCCTGAGAGTAGGGTGCCAAGGCACAGGCACCTGACTTTATGACAGAATTAGGGATTCAAGCACTTCAGATCCAACCAAGCTCTCAAAACCACTGAAGGCAGAAACATTAAGAAAGTGAAGGGAAACAAACACTTACAGCTCAGCACGGAGAGTCAGAAGCCTTCACGTGTCTGATCTTCATTAACGAAGCCAGAGATGCGATCTTTGAAAAGAGGGAGGCAAGGGCATGAGGAGGAAGCGAGAATCTGGAAGCTCGTGTGTAGGAGCTTGGAGTATCTTATGGATGTGATGGACCCAAGAGAGCCTCCCCCTCCAGAGAAGCCAGGGGAGAGAGCAAGAGCCCTGACTCATTTTCTGGAGAATGGAGACTCAGACCAACAACAGCGACTGCACCATGGAGCTCCCATTCACTGCCTTCCTTTTTACACAGGACAACCAGAGGCTCAGAAGCCACACAGCCAGCTAAGATTAGGCCAGGGTCCAAACCTCCTTCTCCCAGTGTTCCTGGGTGTCTTGTGGTACGGTGTTGCCTCAGAGCTGCTGGGAAGGGAGAAGGAGGAAACAGGGAATAAACAGACTTCATCGTTTATCAGCAAGCATTTCCAATGGACAAAATTAATTTTCCCACTCTCTGAAAACATTGAAGGTAGGAAGACTAGATTTGGGAATGAGATTAAAAAAAAAAAAAAAAAAAAAAAAAAAACCTCTCAAGCAGTGAGATAACACAAAAATGAAGGCCAGCCCAAAGCTGTACCTCTGAGCTGATTTTTAATTAACTTTTATCTTGAACATATAGTTTAAGACAAGATACAAAAGAATGATACACACACACACATATGTATGCACGCACACACATATGCATACACAAAAATACACATGCATATATATATGCACATATCATAAGCACACATGTATACACATGCACACACATAAATACATGCATGCACATAAGCACACACTGACACACATACAAACATACACACACACACACACACTCACACATACACATGCACACACTTTCCTTTAGAAACTGGCAGCAAGCCATACGAGTTTATTTTGCCTTTTTTTACTTAACAACATACTTTGTAGAATGTTCCATAGTTCATCTCTTTCCTAAAAACAAAGCCAACAGCAACTCCCTGAGAGAAACTACGAACTTCTCATCAAGGACTGTAACAAAAGGCAGTTGGCCCTCTCCTTCCCAGTCTGTTGTTACCGAGGGAGAAGTGACCTCTAGCTCAGAAGGACTCAAAAAGTTAGCCAGTCAAATCTCTAAAAGCTGCTGTTTAGTGATGCCCTTTGGCTAACACACAAAAACTGTATAGCTGCATATATCCATATGTATGTGTATATGTATATACTGATCACCATATATATATGTTCACTTGACAGACAGATAAGCATGTATTTGCATAAGTATGCTGTGTGTGTGTGTGTGTGTGTGTGTGTGTGTGTGTGTGTGTGTGTGTCCTGGTGTCATACACAGAGGCAGAGAAGACCCACATAGCATGAGACTTATGAACTGCTTTCTCAGTCAAACACTGAAAACACAGACCTCGGCTCTGCAGTGAGTTCCTGCCTTCAGCAGGGGACAACTTCTCTGCTGCGCTTTCCAGGCAGAAGTAGGAGCCAGGTAGGAGAGCCCCCTGAGCTGGGCACAGGCCTCTTCAGCAGCCAGGACCCAGACAGGAGCAGGCAGGGCTGTATGTGTTGTGTTAATCAGAACAGAGTCCCAGACAGGGCTCAGGGACCCAGTTTGTGTAATGGGAAATACACTGTTTTCCCTGAAGTTGAAATTAAATATAATTGGTAATAAAATGTGAGGAATTCACATCTCTGCAGGAGCCGGCAGAGTTGTGTTGCTTAATTAGGATTGTCTGAGGTGAACTTAGAATTTGATTCAGTCTGTTATGGTCGTCAAATGACTTTGCAATTATTCTGTAAAGAAGAAGAAGAAGAAGGGAAAAACACAGATGATGCTTAAGGGCTGGCATTATTAGGCACTTAGTGGGAGGGTCCCCAGGCTGACACTGATGTCAACTGCCAGTCATGACATTGAAGGGTGGCAGAGGGGTGACAGTCCTCAGAGCACAGTCAGATGGAAAGTGACCGGTCTATCAGCTGCTGGGTGCTTTCTGCCAGAGAACCACACTGCTGTGGAAATGGGAACTCTGGGGCCTTGAGGGTGAGACAGGAGAGTTGCTTGGAGGTTCAGAGCACAGGGGCAAAGATGAGGCACAGCTGTCTACTTAAGTCCAGTGCTGTCCACTTCTGTGTTTTCCTCTGCTCCCTCTCCCATCTCCCTCCCGCCCTCCCGCCCTCCCTCCCTCCCTTTCTTCCTTCTTCCCTTCCTTCATTTTTCCCTGCCTCACTTCCCTTCTTTCCTCTCTGAAAAGCTGCTGTTTACCCATATGATGGAGCTGAGCCCCCTCCTCCCTTCCCCATGCCCACCACTCACCTGGATGTGTCTGCCTCCTCCTCAGGGAAGTGTACCGAGTGACAGAGAGTCTGCAGCGGGAGAAGTCGGGCCTCCTGAAGCAGCTGGATTTCCTAAGGTGGGTCTATCCAGGACTTCTTCCTTGCCTGTACTCTGGAACAACACTGCTACCAAGTGTAGTAGTACTTTCTCATCGAAACTGCCAGCCCACAAATAATGACACAGAGATTTATCATTAATTATAAAAGCTCAGCCTTAGTTTAGGCTTGTTCCTAACTGGTTCTTATAACTTAAATTAACCCACATATTTTATCTGTGTTCTTTCACAAGGCTCATGACCTCATCTCTCTACTTCCCATCCTGCTTCCTCCGCATCTGGCTGATGACCCCCTTTCTTCTTCCCAGAGTTCTCTCTGCTCAAAAGTTCCCCCTATGCTCTCCTGCCTAGCTATTAGTCGGTCAGCTTTTTATTACACCAATCACAGAACTACGTCTTCACACAGTGTACAGATATCCCACCAAGAGTGCTCACTTCCCCCATTACCAGCATATGGTTTGGACTGCTGAGTGCTACCCATGGGGAGCAGAGTCTCACATGCCCACCTTCCTCTTCGTGGCAGGCTCTGCCTCCTCCTTGGTGTCCCTATAGGGCAGTTCATGACCCTTGGTTGAGAAGGAGTGGGTCTGGATGGACAGCTACTCTATGGCCTCTTACATCAATGGAAGAACCTGTAGCTGGAGTTTTCCCAGTCCTGCCCAGCACCACAGACCCTGCAACCACTCATAAAATAATCGTTCAGAAACTTCTTTAATTAAACTGCTGGGCCATTAGCTCAGGCCTACCACTGACTAGCTCTTACACTTAACTCAGACCATTTCTGTTAATCTATATGTCTCCACATATTCCATGGATTTACTTGTTGCCTTTACATGTTGCTCCCTGGATGGCAGGCTGGCGTCTCCTCCACTCCGCCTTTCTGTTCCCCCAGTTCTCCTCTCTGCTAGTTCTGCCTATACTTCCTGACTGGCTATTGGCCAATCAGCATTTAATTATCAATCAATCATAGCAACATATTTTTACAGCATACAGGACATCCCACAGCAAGAACCTTCCAGTTATTTGTGTCTAGCACACCTCACAAACACCCCATATCCTGTTCTGTTCTCTTACCCACTCTGAGCTTTCACTAAACCTTCAGGAACCTTCCACTTTCCACCTTCCCACTTGGTCTTCTGTTTCAGAAATAGCCAGAACGAGTTCACCGAGCTTGTTCCACGTTGCCAGCACCCATGTCTCTAACTCTGTGGATGGGGTGTGAGCTCCCAATGCTTCTAGCAAAGGTACCACCATGTCACTCCTGTTCCCAGCTGGAGTTCTCAAATGGATCCATCCTGTCTTGATCTGTTGGCTTTCACACTGTCTGCCATTCTTAATGCTCCAGTCTGGCTTTCTCCCCCACAGTTCCACACAAACCATCCTGCCCACGTCACCAATGACTTCAACTTCTTCAAAATTATCATTCCACTCTCAGGGCTGCACCTTTGTCGATGACAGTCTCAGCAGAACTTCCAAGGGGATCCTCTCAGTGCTGGAATCAGACCATGGCACCCTCTGCCAGACATCCCACCCCACCCCACACAAGCAATCCATGGCTTCATGTCTTGTTTGTGGTGACTATCAAAGCTTTTACTGTGGTCCAGGAGGCTGTGGTTAGCCAGGACTTGATCCACATACTGTTCTTTGGCTGCATCTCCTCGGGTGCCCTGTGTCCCTCCCTCATGATTCTCCCACATGAATTTATCACAATCAAGCCTTTGCCCTGCTCAACCCTCTGCCCAAATATTCTTTCCCCAGACACCTGCCCAGCTCTCCTTCCCTTGCTAGGGTTTGTCAGATGTTGCCTCAACAACCAGGGAATCCCGATTGAAATGCTTGACACTCTCTGGTTTCCCTTTCCCCATGTTCCCACTTTGGTTTCCTAGTAGTGCTCACCCCCAGCCTAACACGGGCTTCCTGAGGCCAGAACTTTGTGGCTGTTCACTTCTGCATTCTTGATGCTGAACAAAGTTTGGTAAGCAACTCATATTCCATCTGTGTTCATGAACAGATGAACTGGGCAGAGAAGGAGCCCACTGGAAGGCAGACATGCCATCCTGCCCTAAAGTGATGGCGGCTGAGTGTTCCTCAAGGGCAGTGTATGTCACAATACCACTCAGTCTTATCCCCCTGCCTCTGAGCTGATTTACACGTGAACTCTTTTCCTGTCCATAGCCACATACCTGGGCCTTCCATATCAGGCTTTCTCCTGCACCTGTCTGGCTGGCTAATGGATGCCCCTAGATCTGTCAACTGCAGAGTCCATGTTTGAATAGCTTTCCTTTACTATCCACAGGGAAAGGAACAAACATCTCCGGGATGAACGGGACATAAGTTTTCAGGTAACTGGTTGACCAGTACTCTCTTAGGACTGGGGCTGAGTTAGACAAGGCCCAGGGCTAATCTGATCTATGCCAGGACTGATCAAGACTGCCCTGATACTTATGGTGTGTTAGGTCCTTTCTATGTGGGCAGGATGAAAGTGTAAGATATTATTCAAGCAATAAAAAGGTAATTCACACATGGATTTTCCATAGAGAAAAATGCCTTTCTCTTGACACAATCAGACTCAAATGTTTAGAAGAACCACACATTTCTTGTTTGCAAAAGTGACAGTTCTATCCATGAGATGGCACAGTTGAAATGTCATTATCACCTGAAGTGAAAGACTTGGTTTGTTCTTTCTTTTAAATTTTCATCTACTGATGAAAATCTCAAGCTTTATGCTGTCAGAAAGCAAATTTACAATGCACACATAGCTGTTTATACAGTTGATCTCATATACAACATCTTCTGAACTCTATACAGACTCTTTCCTCTCCCACACTTGAGCATGGTGCTCCATACTTTCCAGACAGTGTGACATTCACAGGTCTTCACAGTGGGGCACACTGAAGAGACTCTAGAACACTGTACCTCCTTCTTCACCTTCCCTTTTAAGACAGGAGACACTGGATTCTCTGACGGGGCAGGGCAGCTCCATAGGACTTCCTAATTGTAAGATTATCACATCATGAACTTGTGTGCCCCTGGAGAAGGCATTGGTTACCTTTACCCATGACCCCAACTGTCACAGAAGGAAAGAGAGTTCCTGTCCTCCTCCTCCCAGGTTGTAAGGATTTTTGAGAAAAAAAAAAAAAAGTCTCGACGAGAGGGTGGTTGGTATGTGCCTTGTCTGAGCAATAACCTTGATACGGCCAGCCTCTGAGGGCCAGTGTGCCCTGGCCTGCTTATGCCGCTGTCCCAAAAGTCCTTCTCATACCACCGCTGCTTCTTTGACATCACCAGACAGCAGCAATTGTCTCAGCTGCTCACCTGTGTGAACTATCAGAGCAAGACTTAAGCCTACACATGTTTGTCTGATAATGATAACGATTGTAATTGTTTTAGAAGAAATACTGATTTTTTTTTTTAACTTCAACCAAATGCTAACCTAATCCCTTCAGCTCATTTCCATTCACCTGCCAAACTCACTTTGTTTTGAAGGAGATGGGGTGGAGGGAAGAGCACCAGGAGGAAATCAAAGAAAAGGGGATAGAGCCCAATTGATGCAGAATGATAATTAAAAATCTGCCTGGAATCATTAGAGTCGTGCCCTCAGGGGTGCTGAGACTCAGCAGTTCCTCCTCTCATTAAGAGTCCACCAGAAGCATGGGGTGGCTGATGAAGGCAGAAATCTTCCTGTGATCTGACTCCCCATGTCTTCTGGAGGAAGTCTGTTCCAGAGTCTTGGCAAAGGGATTCTGAGCCCTGCTGCTCTCAGGTTCTGTGTTACAGGTATCTGGGCAGCTCATCCACATCCAGCCTGCTTCCACAAAGGACTGCAGAGGTCTTGGGCTAGTGAGGGTGTGGTGGACAGAGCCCTGAGCTAACTGCCCCTCTGGGCGATTCCCTATCTCAATACCTCATGGGCTTTGGTGGGAATGGGAGATTAGAGCCACAAGGAAGAATGTGACCTAAAATACCAGGAGCTTTTGGATCCTGTAAATATTTTCCTATGTAGTAAATAGCTTTGTCTTCTTTTTTGATCTCTTGCAAATTTCCAGTGTTTCTGTGAAGAGTCACACAGGAGGCCCCAGGCTCTCCACTCTGTATTCCCTCCTCTGAGTGGATTTCTGGAAAGGAGATGGAGGAATCCTAGTTGGGAGTTGGGGTGGGGAGGAAAAGTGGCCTTGGGTGACTGAAGGGGGGGGCAGGAGAGGGGAGTGGGGGTGGGAGCCTGCCCTGCTTCTCTCATTTAGTCTAGAGCCTTCCCTGTTTCTGCTCAAGCATCGAGACAGATCCACAGACATGGATCTCGGGCATTTTGTGTTTCTGCAGAAAGATAAGGCCGCCAAGGCAAACACAGCTGCTTCCAAGGCAAGCAGGAAGCAGAGATCTGGCTCTGTGATCGGCAAATATGTGGATGGCAGGGAAAGTCTCAGGAGGTAAGCCATCACCCGCCATTCCTCCTCCCTCCATTCATTCTTCTCACACTTTTTGGGAGCTGCCTCTGGGGCCATATTTACTGGTCTTTGGGGGTATGGCTCTACTAGGGAGGCCTGAGGTCAGTCTCACTTACTTGCCTTGAATCATGGAGGACATGGCCCTCTCTGCTGTGACATCCGAGCTGAAGGGAGACTGTGTAGAGCAAACCTATAGGACAGAAACTATCCCTGAGGCTCTCCTGCCCTGCTGTGGGCCTGCAGAGAGGGGCTGATGGGAACTGCAGACCAACTCAGAAGGTGTGAAGGAAGAAGAGGAAAAAGAAGAGGAGGAAGAGAAGATGATCAGGGTGGGAGTGATGGAGGGGGTGGCTGGGCAGTGCTCTACTTCCTGGACTCACTTGGTTTTTCTGGAATATAATTATACTGACAGTGAGCTGAATTAAAAGGTTGTATAGAATCACCATTAGCTGAAACCCTTTAGAGACAAAATTAGGACTTGTGATTGACAGCTCATTCCACTGATTCATATTTAACTAACTCAAAGGCAACATGTTTTGTTGTTGTTGGAGGGCACATGAATTGAGCTTGAAATGGAAAGGGTTGGCTTGCTGCTCATTCACACAGACAAGCCAGTCCCCTCCTCGCCCTCTTTGGAGCAAGTCCTCACTCCATCCACATGGATGGACATGAAGAGCCTAGGGAAGCTAATCCCTCTAGTATCAGATTGAGGGAGAAGATGTGTAAACTCACTCACAAAGAATATGTGCAAACATGGAGTGAAATATGTGTAAAGTAAAAGTGACTTTGGGGTGGAAATGGGCTGATCAGGGAAACCCCTGGGTTAAATCATCATGAATTATCTCTCGATAACTCAATAATAAGCTACACCCTGGAAGCTAAATTTCTACAGTAGTATTTGTTAGCCTTTTGATTTCTCAGAACTGAGTGTAATTCTAGATTGATTGATTTGACAGTCATTTGTAGATTACCTACGCTGCATCTGACATTCTTTCAGACTTTGTGACATTCCCACTATGTCTGTCCTCTAGCAGATGCCCATTTAATAGCTAGGTATTGAGTGGCCACTATTTGTGACATCCAGTGCCAGTCTCTGGAGCAGAGGCTTGCAAAATAGACCCTTCCCTCCTTCATGAGCTCACAGCCAAGCGGCAGAAATAGAAAATAATCGGCTAAACATCAAAGTGTGCACTCTGAATTCCAATATCGATTTTGGCAAAAGTAGCAACTCTCTCTCCTGCTGGCAGGAGGTGTTTGGTGGCAAAACAAAGATGAGCTTAGACATGCTAAGCTGACGCCATTACAGAGTGTCAACAGCACTTGAGACGTTCCCAGATAAAACACTTTTTCCAAGAAGAGCTTCATTTTAGGGCACACTTAAATGCTTGTTTCTTTTTTCTGGTTGAAAACCTTTGGGAAAATCTGTGTCGTGTGTATGTGTGTGTGTTTGTGTGTTTGTGTGTGTGTGTGTGTGTGTGTGTGTGTGTGTGTGTGTGTGCTTATATGTGTATGTACATGTTCACATTGCATACAAAAGTAGCTAAGAATGGACAGGGATACTGTGTTCTGAACCAGGTAGTTGGGTAATGGGCTTAATAGCGTACAGAGGGAGGGTGTTGGAAAGAAGCCAGCTGGCTTCTGTTTAACCTGTTTCCTAAGTAGAAAGGTGTTCAAATTGCTATAAATCTTTTACTTTCTATCCAAACCAATTCACCGCTGTTGAAAGTAAACACTGTCTTAATTTGCCCTTCAGAATCACAGCTAGCTTCAGAAAGTGATGGGTTCGCTTTGGTTTTCTTTTTCCTTTCTATTGTTGGCCTTAAGAAGACCAAATACATTTACAGAGCAAGTTCCAGGACAGGCTCCAAAGCTACACAGAGAAGCCCTGTCCTGAAAAACAAAGCAAAACAAAAACCCAGAAGCCAGGGCAAGGCCAATGGTGCTTCTCTTGAATTGCACTGTTCCTGTGTCCCTTGAGCCAGTACCTTTTTCCTTTTCTCCTTTGACTTGTCACTTTGCTGGTTTATCCACAATCCTTTCCACGCATTCATGTGCATGCGCATGTGCATGTGTGTATGCGTGCATATGCATTCATAGACCACGCCTGTTTCCTTTGAAGTACTTTCATCTTGAACTGTTCGCTAAGGCAGAGAAGGAACTCCAGTGTTCTGGAGACGTGTGCAGACTTTGCTCTCCAAACCCTTGGAAAATACAGCCTGTGCTTCTCCCTCTGCCCCGACTGCCCAGATCCTTCTTCCTTCCACCTCCAACTGTCCTCTTTGCTCAGAGCACCCAAATGCTTCCAGAAGCAAGTATGCACTGAAGTCTTCCAGGCCCCCTGCTCCTCCCTCTACTCCAGGAGCTCAGAAAGGGAGTGGACAGAGATGGGGAGGGATGTGCTTTCTAACCCAAGCCCATTCATAATGATCTGTCTCTGAGTCAGGGGACATCTGTCACGGGTAAGAGGAGGTCCCCACAGCAACAGTACTCCTACACTGCTGAGGATGCTGTGTGGACAGGTGCTGTGTGAGAGTGCCCTCTGTGGGTGTGCCCTGTGTGGGTGTGTACTGTGAGTGTGCCCTGTGTGAGAGTGCCCTGTGTGAGTGTGCCCTGAGTGGGTGTGTGCTACATGGTCATGCCTCTCCTATGCATTCTCTTATATATGGGTAGACAGACACTGATTTGTGGTGAGGGGACTGAGGTGTGAGGACATGCAGTTAATAGGCATGTGGTGGGAGCAGAGCCCGACCACCTTGTTGTTCTCCCAGGGTCCTGGATCTCCAACCTGCTCAGTCCTTCCCTCAATGCCTTCCCACAGCTGAACCCAGCTTGTAAGAATATATTTGTGGGGCTGGGGTTTAGCTCAGTGGTAGAGCACTTGCCCAGCAAGTGTAAGGCCCTGGGTTCGGTCCTCAGCTCTGAAAAACAAACAAACAAACAAAAAAGAATATATTCGTGTTGTTTGTTGTTTTGGTCCTCATCTAGTCCAGTACCACATGAGGACAGAGCCTTTTTGAGTTGATAACTGGTGATAATTTTCATCAGCATCTTCATCGCTGGCCGTGGCCATGGCTGTGGCCGTGGCAGTGGCAGCAGGTGGCAGCCCTTATGAGGCTGTCAAAAACATGAGCTGAGGCATGGGTCCCCTTCCCCAGAGCTCTCTCCAGTGCTACCTGCAGGCAAGTGCCTCTCTATTTCAGTACTGATATCTTATCATTTCCTCCTGTTTATTCTCCTCCCACCCCATCCTGATAGCCAGTCAGTGGAGGAGGAGGAGGCTTTTGGCATCCTGAGGAGGAGAAGCTCTGTGGGCCTGAGTGGATATCTCCTGGCAGAGGAGGAGCCGGGAACTGGGGAGCCAGGGGCTGGGGTTCCACGCCGCCAGACATTCCGCAGAATCATCTCCATTGAGGAAGACCCCCTGCCTCAGCTCCTGGAAGGTAGCTTTGAGAAGCCACTGAGCAGATGCCCAGAAGAAGAGGAGGTCTTTGACCAGGAGGCAAAAGGACAAAACATGGCATCCCCAGTCTCGGAACTCATCCCAACATCTCCCCGAGGGCAGCCTGTTGGGAAAGAAGCCCTCTACAAGGTAAGGTCCAGGCAATGCTACTGAGATCTGCCCCCTTATCTTTGAGCCCAGGAGCCCCAAAGGACACTCAGGAGGCCAGCTGCAGTGGGCTTGGGGATTCACCATATTCTGTGTCCCAAAGGTCGCCTTCCCTTCCTTACACCTTTTCAGCTGAGCATCATAGAGAGAGACTCATCCGTTTCAATAAATTCTCCTTGTTAACTGTTCTGTTCTCCCGTGTTTCACACTGTCCCTTCCGACTCAGACTTGAAGCGTTATTGAACACCTGCCAGAGTCAGTGTCTGCTAAGATCCATTACAAGTGGTCACTTGGTACAGCTCTGTCCAGCGCGCACGCTGTCATCTTTCTGTTGATCTCAGCCAGCTAAGCCTCTTCCGTTCCCCAGTGTCCTGGTACTCTTCCCTCCCTCTCCTCACTCAGATTTCCCTCTGAATTCTGTAAGGAGAGCAGTTCAAATGATTACTGTTACCAAATGCTCTCTAGAAGGGTGATGCCTCTTTGCCTTGTGAGAACTATGTCCCTCTGCTGGTTTGTAACTTGATCCTTGATACAGGCCATCCAACTCATGGCCAGGATCACAATATGTGACCAAGAGGGCTGTAAGAGACAGGCCTTGGGGCTGGGCAGTGGTGGCGCACAACTTTAATCCCAGCACTCAGGAGGCAGAGCCAGGCAGATCTCTGTGAGTTCAAGGCCAGCCTGGTCTATAGAGTGAGTTCCAGGAAAGGCTCAAAGCTACACAGAGAAACCCTGTCTCAAACAACAACAACAACAACAACAGAGAGAGAAAGAGAGAAAGAGAGAGAGAGAGAGAGAGAGAGAGAGAGAGAGAGAGAGAGAGAGAGAGAGAGAGAGGAGGCCTGGAGGAGAAGGCCATGCTCCTGTGTGCCGAGCCCTGTCTTCACTGTGGTCTGATGGATGAGCCTGACAAATGTTGTCCCCACTGCCAGAAGGAGAAGTTGGAGCCCAGAGGGGAGAAGCTGGGGCAACCCGCTGCCCCTCTGCTGGGCTCTTAGTGTAAGGGTGCCCAGCACACGTGCCTCTGAAGCTGTGCGTTCTGTAACTGCTCTTCCCTCACAGAGCACCCCAGTACCCCCAAGTCTCCTCACAAGGCTGTGCTCCCATTTTGATACAACAGCAGAGAGAATAAAGAAGGTCAGTTGTGTGAAAGGCAGACCTCTGTGAGGCATGCTGCCCTTCTGGACAGAACGTGGTCATGGGAACCAAGTACCATGACCTTTCAACCAACATTTCTAGTGAAAAGTCAAGACTGTAAGTACTGTTCAGAACAGAAGAACACTAACAAAATAAGGCAGCTATGGGACATAAATTACATTATAATAATTTAGTAGAATATTACATCCCTGCTAAAAGATTCCAAAAAATCTTTAGTGACTCAGAGGGATTTGTATTGTTGAATAATTATGATAATTAGGATAAAATATATATATATATACTTATTTCTCAAGTCTGTTTAAACAAAACATTTTCTCATATCTATAAAGGCTGAAAATACATAAAATGTGAGTAGTGACTGTCTCAGATTATAAAGAATTTTTACTTTTATTCCTATAACTGTATATTTCCCAAGCTTAAAGTTTAAAATCTATCGCTTTAATTTTTTAGTATTTATTTTATTTGTTAATGTGTGCAGAGGTGAAAGGACAGCTTTCGAGAGTCAGTTCTTCCACTATGTGAGTCCCAGGATAGAGCTGGTTGTCAGCCTTGGGGGCAGGTGCCTTTTATCACCAGCTTGCCAGCCCAGAACATATCATTTCTGTTTGGATGTTTTCATTTTCTGATTTGGGTTCTGGGTGTTATTGTTGCTTGTTTGTCTATCTGTTTTGTGGTGTTGGGGACAGAAACTCAGGCCCTGTGATGGGAGGCAAACCCTTTATGTCTTAGATACACCCTAACCCTTGCTGTTTAAGCATGTAGGAGGGAAAGAAAAATGACAGCGTATGTCCTGATGTGACAGCCAGGCTTCCTTTACCTTATCTGTCTGTCACCTGACTGTCCCCAAGAAAGGAGAGCAGGCTGAAGGACTGCTCCACTCTTGTGAGTTAAATTACCTGTATCTGGGCCATTCATGGCATCATTATAGGCTGGTGCCTGAAAAGCAGAGTTCTTCCCAGGATAGGGACAAGGTTGCCATGGGCTGAAGGCCGGGCAACACTGCAGTCACATCCACAGCCCCATCTCTATCACCTCCACCTCAGATTTCCCATTCTCACCTCTTACCTGTGCCTGCTCTGCCACACTTCGCTTAAACAAATGACATTTGGAGGTACCTGGGCAAGAGACCGGCAGAAGCCAGTGCCCCGTGTATTCAATGGATAAAGAAAATAGGGCAGAGGACATTGTTTTAATTTTATCTTAAATTCTTGTCATCGTTGACCTTAAATTTTTTCCTAACTACTGCATTTCCCCCTCAGAGTCTATTGGTGGCTTTGCCCCGACATCCAAGTGCTGCTAATGTCAGCTGTGCTTTGCTATAGTATTTGCTCAACCAGATAAGCTAATTCCCTCAAATCCACTTTTAAATCCACCCAAAGAGCCCCCCCCCCCGCCTGCTCTCAGTGCTGAGCCGAGCCTGAAGGTGAGGCATGTGATTGATCAGACAGTGCTCTGGCTGCTCACACCCTCATACCACCTCTTGCTCAATTTCTGTCCCAGAGAAAGTTCAGTCATCCTGGGCTCACAGTCCCAGGCTGATGGCAGTCCAGTCCTTCTTTGTTCTCTGGAGCTCAATGAACAGAGCAATGTGTGGTTGCCTATGAAGACTTCCCTCCCACCTTCCTGAGTGGAAGGGTGTCCTAGTTTGGATTCTCTGTTGCCATGAGAAAACAAACAAACAAACAAAAACACTGGCCAAAACCAACTGAAAGAGAAAAAAAGAGTTTATTTTATCTTACAACTTTCAGGTCACAGTCCATCACTGAATCACTGAAGGAAGTCAGGACAGGAACTCAAGGCAGGAACTGAAGCAAATACCTCAAAGAAATGCTGCTTACTGGCTTTCTCTCCATGGCTTGCTCGGTTTGCTCTTTTATACAACCTAGGACCACCTGTCCAGGGGTGGCACTCTACACAGTGGACTGGGCCCTTCCATATCAATCATCAATCAAGAACATGCCTCTCAGCCTTGCCCGTGGGCCAGTCTGATGGAGGCAATTCCTCAATGGCTCCTTTCTCCAGATGATTCTAGCTTGTGTCAGGTTGACGAAAACTAACCACACAAGAGATATCCATGGCAGATGACTATGTCACAACTAAAGTTGAAGAGAGGAGGCAAAGGCCATGTGCAGAGACTCAAGAGGGTCTCCATTCCACCAGAGGCTGTATCCTATTGGTGACTTCTGGGGACACATGAACATTAATATCTATTTATTATAGAAAGAGCACCTATGGCAGAGTAAAGAAATTATTCCATCCAGTGAGAGAGCTAGTGGACTAATTGGGGTTCCTTACCAGAGTGTGGGTGGATGTAACATGAATCTTAAAAGGTCTTATTGGTAAAAACAAAAACAAGCAAACAAACAAACAAAAAAACCAGGGCCAGATATTGGGGTAAAAACTGAAAGATCAGAGAGAAAAAACAAGCCAGCCACGTTCTTACCTCTACAAAATCCTCATCAGAGAAAGAGAGAGAGAGAGAGAGAGAGAGAGAGAGAGAGAGAGAGATCCTATTCCTCATGCCTTATATACCTCTCTGTGCCCTGCCATCTTACTTCCTGGGATTAAAGGCGAGTGTGCTTCCCAAGCAAAGACATGAGATCTCAAGTGCTGAAATTACAGGTGTGCCACCACACCTGGCTCTGTTCCCAGTGTGGCCTTGAACTCACAGATGGGATTAAGGGTGTGTGTCACCACTGTCTGGCCTCTATATCTAATCTAGTGGCTGGCTCTGTCCTCTGATCCCCAGATAAGTTTTATTGGGGTACACAATATGTCACCACAGATGAATAACTCGGCAGCTGTATCACCAACTAGCCCACCCCAGCAAGGGTGATGACTCCAGAAAGCTGTATCACTGGCACCCCCTATACAACTTGCAAGCACCTCTTCCAGAGAATCTCGTCCCCCAGACCAGTCGTCTCTGTTTATGTAACCTTAAGGAGTCTCGTGAATCTTGGAGTGTTCAGAGCTTCTAAAGCCTCCTAAGTTTCTTGAGTCTTAGGAAACATTTCCTGGAGAGATGCTTTAAGTTAAAGGACTGGTACCCAGTCCTGAGGAGGTCTTCTATCTCTCTCCTCTCCCATCCAAAGACTACCTTATGGTCTTAGTTGGCTTTCTGCCACTGTGATAAACACCATGACCAAAAGCAACTTGGGGATGGAAGGGTTTATTTCAACTTACAGCTCATAGTCATGAAGGGAAGCCAGGGAAGGAACACAAGGTAGGAACCAGAAAGCAAGAACTGATGCAGAGACCATTGAAGAACACTGCTTACTGACGTGCTTCCCATGGCTTGCTCAGCCTGCTTTCTTATAGCACCCAAGACCACCTGTGCAAGGGGGCACCATTCAGTGAACTGAGCCCTGCCACACAATCATTAATCAAGAAGATGCCCTACAGACTTCTCCACAGGCCAATCTGATGCAGGCGTTTCTCAATTGAAGTTCCTTCTTCCCAGATGACCCTATCTTATGTTAAGTTGACAAAAACAAAACAAATAAACAAACCCAGCACACTTGTCTTCCCCTGCCCCTATAGAGAATTCTGCCTTCTCCCCAAGGCCCTGCTTTCTGGACCTTTGACTCCTTCTCATGCTCATCCCCAGTGCTCTAGAAATCCACACTCTCAGTAACTGTTTACATTCCTGGCTCATCCACTCCATCAGCCAGGGCTGCCTGCTTGTCCCCAAAATCCCATCAGCAGTGAACATATGTGAAAGGCTGTTATTTTCTCCTAATGATCTCTTGTTCATGCTAGAAGGAGCCCCATGCTCTGAGACCAGTGCTAGCTGCGTTCTGGGGCAGAAGTGGCCTCCCTGGTTCTGGGGTCTCAGTGGACCACTGCAGTGATAATAAAAGGCAACCTGGTAGCAGCAGGGGCTAGTAGCCATGCAACAGGTGGTCAGACTGTCTTTCATCCACAGGAGGAACGCATTCCTCCTACCCCAGACCGGCTCTTCAAGATCGTGTTTGTGGGTGATTCTGCTGTGGGGAAGACATCCTTCCTGAGGAGGCTCTGTGAGGCCCGCTTCTCCCCAGGCATGGCGGCTACTGTGGGTGAGTTCTCCACTGAAGGAGGGAATGCAGAGCTACTGGGAGGATGCTGGCGCTGGCTGTTGAGTGGTGGGCTAGCAGGAGCAAGAAGAGGCCCATCTCCCCTGGCACTGCTAGGCTGCAAAGCTCATGGTGTGTGGGAGGGCTTGAGGAGGGGTGAGTTCTTCATAGTTCCAGTCCTGTATTTAGGGAGTTGAGGTTGACAGAAGGTGGGTTTGAGGTCTTTGGTCCCCGCTTGGCTTGTGCTACTTCTGCCCCACTTCAAGGAAATAAGCGTATGTATGTATGTATGTATGTATGTAATGCATTTCTCTCTCTCTCTCTCTCTCTCTCTCTCTCTCTCTCTCTCTCTCTCTCTCTCTCTGTGTGCGTGTGTACACATGCATATGACAATATAAGGATGTAAGTCAGAAGGCAATCTATGGGAGCTGGTTCTCTCCTTTCACTACATGGTCATCAGGACTGACAAGAACCTTTACCCACTGAGCCATCTCACCAGCCCTCTGTCCCCGTTTCAATCAGTAGGGCCCTGAACCTTCATGCTTCCCCAGATCTGTTGAGAACTCCCTTGGAGCCAAGCCTTGCTATGCCCAACCTTTCCAATGGGCTTACTCCTGCTGGCCCTGCCCTTAGGTCTGTGGACACACGTACAGCGAGCACCCTGCAAGGCTTCTTTTATACATTGACTTGACTTGTCTCATATCCTGGATCTGCTGGGAGTCATCAGGAATTAACTGTAGGAGTGTATTAGGCTCAGCTGCCATTAGATAATCATGGCTGAATGTGTTCCCACTTATGGATAATACTTTATTCAAAGAGAAGCTTTTGATTGATTCACCCAAAGCTGCACATGGCATTGGAGTGCGTGGTGGGATCAAGGGCAAGTTAACCTTTCAGCTTCTACCAAGTTGAGTCACTCAACAAAAGATGACAGTGTGAATGCTTGCTGTGCCTCTTTAGCTGAACTGAAGAGCCAGCTGAACTTGACAATGTAGTCTTACAATCTGAGCATTGGCTGTGACCGTATATCCACCATTTCAACCAGTCTTCAGATTGTGATTAGCCTGATAGATTGAGAAACTGAGGTCCAGAGAGATTAGGTGCCACATTCCCATGATTAGTGCTGACACCCCCACCCACCCCCACACACACAGGACATCATCTAACCCTCTTCATAGTACCCTAGCAATGTTGTGTTGTATGGCACAGCACCCTGTGAGTGGTAGGGTCCCTTTTCTGCCTTAAGAGGTGGGCACAAGTTGGGAGCAGGAAAGGGTGGGGAGGTTCAGTGGGACATTGGAAATCCTAGGTCCTCATCCTGACTCTGCTACTGACTGACTCTGTGACCTCAAGAGGACACAGCCCTCCCTTTGGGCTTTGATTTTTCTTATGTGACAAAGAAAGGATTTGATACGGGTTCCCCACCTGCTTCCGAGGCAAGGTCTCTGACCAGACCACCTTGACCATCGGCTCCTGACAAACTGGCTCTGCAGGCAAACTTCCCAAGCCCCAGGGCCTTTCCTGGGGGAGATTCAGCCTTTCCCTCTCATCCTGAACCGCTCCTCCATCATCTTTCCTACCCACAGTGTCTTCCACATGCTTCAGTGCCCTGTGTTTCCTGAGGGGCCTTTTCTGGGGCTGTTGTCTGCCTCCTTCGTTACTCCGCTCAAAGACTGAGGACATCCCAATACAAAGCATCAGACATAAAAGGAGGCAGGCAGGCACTGGATGCAAACCCAGGACAGTCTGACCCAGCTGTCCTTCCAGAGGAAACCAGTGCGCTAACCATGAAGAGGTACCGTAATGGCTGTAGGCAGACAGGCTGGCTTTCTCGGAGGGTGCTCCAGTGTGGGCTCTGCAAGTCAGGGTTCTATCATGGCCTCATGGTGACAGGGAAGAAGCCTCTTGAGTCCCCAGGCTCATCTCTAAGCCACATGCCTCTCCTGACAGTGGAGTCAAATCCTCTTCCACTTCCAACCTCAGGCCTGAGATAGAAGGGTCTGGTGAAGAAGAAGACTCACCCATTTGTACTTCCCAGGAGGCCACCACACATTTCAGGAAACTTCCACAATATAGGAAGAGGGCAAACTAAAGGTCCTTCATCGTGGGGCACAAACCCACCAGAGCAGCAGCAGGTTCTCTAGGGCAAGTTCTTTAGCCCAGGGTGGCTTGCCTTGTCCTGTGTGGGAGCTGATGAGCAATCGTTACACCAGCCACCAAAGTAAGTTCCTTTTAGGAAGAGTCGGTTTCCCAAGGTCACGCCAGCGCAACCCCACCCAGAGCTGTGGCCAACCCCTTGTCTAAAGCAGCAGATATGGCTCCACTCAGCAACAAACACTGGGCTTTTCTTCAGGCTCATCTCTGAGACTTCCTGGTCTCCCACACTCCAATGGTGTATTATAAAACCCTTGCTTCCGTGTACTATGAGGTGTACCTTGTGGGGTCCTGCTTACTCCACTCAGGACCTTGCCTGCTCCTTAAGGAGGAGCTGTTTGGACCTGTGGGGACTGTAGATACCAACTGATGAGTTTTGTGGAGCCCTGGAGCTGGGAAGGCCCTTGGAAATGGTCTATTCACAACCAGCCAGATTGTGGGGGGACAGAGGCCCACAGTCAGAGTGAGCGTCAGAGACCAAATCTCCCCAGCAGCCAGGACTTCAGTGTTCAGCCCACTACTCCCCATGGCTTCATAACCTCCCTGTTTCAATCATAGTCTAGAACCCAAAGGCATGTTCTGACAGAATGCTCTCTGTTCTCTCTTGGCCACTAGTGAGGTTCCCACCCCATGTCCTGCAGAGAATTCCTGAAGTACTCTAGGGTCCTCCTGCAAGGCAACTTGTGGACATATCTCCTCTTCTCCCCTTCCCTGCATGGTAAAGGCTGATATCACCTTCTGGAGACCCTTCAGCTCAGCTTTAACCCACACCACCTCCGCAGAACATTCAAGTGACCGGCGATTTCTTTTCTTCAGCTATCACACCTAATCAGGTTGCAAGTTGAAGAATAACTCAATGTCATCATGGAATGTTCTAGCAGAACTTAGAGAATATGAAACCCCAATTTAGTTCTTTCAAACCTCCATCCCCTCAGCACACAAAGAGCTGAGTCTCTAAAACTGAGTTGAAATGACATCATCAAGGTCATACCACTGGGCATTGGCAGGGCCCAGGTCTACTGGTGCTTGGACCTTTAGACCGCCGGATGATCCTAAACTCATTTATTCCAGGCCCTTGGGCCCCACATTATTCCACTGCCTCTTGAGCTCTTGTCTGGGTGCAGTCACGTCACTCTTTCCTCACCTTGTGTTGTCCTTGTGTTCTCTAGCTGCACACCCAGCCTCTGTGGACTTGCTTATATGCATCTCTAGCTGCCTGTCTGATGCTGGACAAAGAAATGTCTTTGAATCCAGTGGGGCCTCACACCAAGCTCACCACCGCCCAGAACATATTTGTTCAGCCCTCTGTCTACCTCACTCCCTGCAAAATAAAAACCCTGTCCATCCTCAGCAACCAACCACAAAGGCAGTGGTGGCCTGCTGGAGACAGCCAAGACAGCTGGCCCAGCACCACACACTTGCTCTTTCCCAGTTTTCTGTCCCAGCAACAGAAAGCTCTGTTCATGGGGCTTCAGGCCCTGTGAGGGGTTTCAGATCAGGCCCTGCTGGTGCAGTATCCATGGTTCATTGCTCAAAAGTAGTGAGAAGGAAGGAAAGAGGGCATCTCCAAAGCATAGAGTTGGGGTACCCCTCGCTCTCATTCTTTTTACCAAAAAGACAACTCACCCCCAGTTCAGCAGCTAGCAGATATCCTCTGCTTTGATGGGTACCTGCAACTATGGGCTGCCTGGGGAAAGGAGGTTCCAGGTAGCCTGTACTCCAGGTACGGATGCTGGAATGGAGTGGGGAGCCTCATCCTAGCTGCCAGCCCAGGGAAGGGAGGAGCCTTGATTGCAGTTTCTCATCTTTCTAGTGTGTGTGTGTGTGTGTGTGTGTGTGTGTGTGTGTGTGTGTGTGTGTACCTGCATAGGTGTGCAAATTATAACCCTCATGGGTGTCTTAAGGATACTGAAGGATGGAGGCCTACATGAAAACAGTGGAAATATAGTAAAAAACATTCTGCTCCCCCCCCCCCCCGCCAAGATTAATCCATTCCTGTCTCTGGCCCTGTCTGTGAAGCAAAGGGCCTGGGGTGACCTTTATTACTTCCTGCTTCTTCCATAACTGCTGAGCATCTCCTGCTAGTCTCTGGCAATTCTTCTGTTTCTTGTTCTGCTCCTGCTCCCTGCAGGGCAAGGACTCTTGGGTCTGTGAACGTGGAAAGGGATGCCTTTGAGTTCTGTAACCAAGAATCATATATAAAACGACTTAAAAACATCTTTAAGCATTTTGAACTTTCTTAAGATCACAGGAGAAAGAAAAGTCTATGAAAGGGGTGTTCAACCCATGACCAGAGGCCATGTGTACCCTATGATAGCTGTGAATGTGACCCAACACCAAACTAACCGTGTGTGTGTGTGTGTCTGTGTGTGTCTGTGTGTGTCTGTGTGTGTAAAACTCAATTGTGTGGTTCTCAAACATGACCATTGTATAGAATAAGTTATATTACACAAAATAAAACATAGGTATGCTTGCAAACCACAGTACATACTCCACTGTATTTAATGTGTGACCCGAGACAATTATTCATCTTTTAATGGGGCTCAGAGAAGCCAAAGGTGGGCGAACCCTAAAAGACCCTGCATTGAGAGTTTTTGCCTCTGAGAGATGCACATGTCACTGACTTGCTCCTATTCCTCTGGGTAGTCCAACCTAGGAAGGGTCACATAACTGAAGAGATGATTATGAATGGCCTCATGATGATCAAGGGTGATCACTGCCTTTGTCTCCTTCTCCTATCCCTTCTTTATTTTTTCTGCTACCTGCCAACCCCTCCCCTCCTCCATCTGCTCCTCCTCCATTCCTCTTCCTCCTCTTCAAACTCCTCCTCTACACACCTTTGGATTGTCTGATAGGAATATTAAAGTATGCTTCATCCCCTCAGGTTGAATTTATTAGGGACATTTTGAAAGTAGTTTCACCAAAAGAAGAGAATGAGAGGGGCAAGCTACAGAGGAAGGAGGACATGGAATACATGTGGTGACAATCAGGAAGTCATCTGCTCATTGAATGTTGCTTTTGTGCATAGACCCTGACACGACCCCCTCCAGTGTCCTAGAGTAGGTGCATGATGGTACATCAAGAAGCCTGAAGCTAAACTGGGTCAGTGATGTTGTCAAGCCCCAGGGTCTGGAATAGGACCAGAACCCAAGGCTCACGCCTCCCTGTGTGTGCTCGCTCCATTTTCGCACACTGGCCCACAAGCACAACTCAGGGAAGGTTGCCATGGTTCCAGACAGGGAGGCATCATCTCCTAACTTGGAACTGAGGGGGCTCATGACCAAGGCAGCTCTCACGGGCCTCTTTCATCTTTCAGGCATCGACTACCGTGTGAAGACGGTCACTGTGGACAATTCGCAGGTGGCTCTGCAGCTGTGGGACACTGCTGGGCAGGAGAGGTGAGGTGCTGCACACCCAGGTCCCAGGCCAGGGCTCTTAAGGAAGGTATGCACCTGACGCTGGCTCTTCCATGGCAGATATCGCTGTGTCACTCAACAGTTCTTCAGAAAGGCCGATGGCGTAGTTGTTATGTATGACCTCACAGCCAAGCAATCCTTCCTGTCCATCCGGCAGTGGCTGAGCAGTGTGGAGGTGAGCGGCCACTTCCTGGAAGCCCTTGGGCTTGCCAGACTTCTCTCTGCTCCCTGACTCTCCCTTGTGGCCCTCTGTACATTCACTTCATCCCAGGCTCACCTGCCCACCCTGGGCTCTTCCTGCCATTTGGCTCTGATGTCTGACTTCTCCTACCCAAATCTGCCTCTCCTTCAGCATCACTCAGCTGGACTATGCCCTTTGTCAGCTGCCATTCTGCATGTGTCCCGTCACCAAGAACATTAAGGGACAGAATGTAAGCAGATTTAAATGTTTCTAAGAGAGTGGCTTAATACAAACCATTTTTCAAGATTCCTGTCCCTGAAACACTTGTGAATGTGAAGAGCTAAAATTTGAAATGTCGTGAGTTGTCTTTTCACTGAACTAATGAAAGCGGCAAATGGCATGGGTAGAACCTATCTGAACTTTGAAATTCATGACACAGTTCTTCTCCTTATCCTGTCATTATCGTCGTCGTCATCCTTCTCTTCTCCTCTCCCTCTTCCTCCCTCCCCCCATCAACATCATCACTGTCATCTTTCTTTTCTCCTTCACCTGTCCCTCTCCCCTTCCCCCGATCTACTTTCTTTGTCGTTGGCAGCACCAGGAGAAACACTACTGATGATCTAATCCAGTCGGTTTTTTAGACTTTCTCTTCTTGGAACCCTAGAATCGGGCTGACATTTCCTAGAATGTGGGGCAGGGCAGGGAAAGGTTTAGTGGCCACAATTCAGGGCCCTACATTCTCCTTTCTCTGGGCTGTCTGCCCAACTTTTTTCCAGCTTTGTACTTTGGAAGTCTACACATATGCTGTTAGACAACAGGACTTCCATTTGAAAATAGTCAGTCTAGTACAATCTAGTATAATCCATCACATCTCAAAGTGAAGAAGCCGAGGCTGTAACTTCTCCAAATGTATTCATTCTTTCCCCAGCCTCGGACATCCACGCACACATCCATGTTGGGATCTGAGCTGGGAAGACCTGATGTCTGGTATTGATGGCAGTGATGGAGGCAAACACAGGACTGTGTTTCCTGCTTTCACGGGGGTGTCACTAGTCTCCAGGGCTCCCAGAGAATTTGGGATCTCACTAGAGAGGCAGAGATCAGGCTGAATGGGGTGAGCAGGGAGAGAGCTCAGAAGATACCATTGCACATGAATATGAGCTCGGTCCTCCACACAGTTGTGTGCTGAGCACTGGGTGCCTCTCTCCAGTGGAATGGGGTCATCAGCACTGTGAGCAGGTGCTTAGGCAGCACCTCACCTCACCGGAGCCTTGACACCCATGGGCTTAGACACCAGGCTGAGGTGGTAAATTGTACATTGCTAACTTGGGATCTTCTAAGTGTGGGTAATTTGTAGTTTGAATCCTGTCTTTTAAAACAAGTTTGACAGAAGGCGCGGATGAACTCGAAAGGAACGCTAATGTGACATGCCTGAGCATTGGCTTCATCTGAACAACACTGAAGGCAAGGCTTTCCCTATCAAAGGACAGCCCGGGGCCTGGAAATTACAGAACAAAAATAAACAAAAAAACAAAACAATCAACGAAACAAAACCCAGCTATCCAGGTAGTTTGGTTTTTCAGCCTCCATAGTTCCTACCATGAATAAGTACTTCTCAAACTCTTCCATACCTGGGAGCCTCCTGGGGGTCTTGTTAAAGGGCAGACCCAGTCACAGGTATAAGCATATGAGATTTTGAATTTCTAAAAGCTTTACAGAGAGGCCAGTGCTCTATCCCACTCTCAGAACAGCAAGGCTCTGAGCCATTTTCAAAGCATCTCTGACTCCTGACCAAGACTTTTCTAAACACGGGTCATATGACCAGCACTCACCGGACCTGAGAAGCTGGACCAGGAAAGGCATCCAGTTCCATGGCTCAGGGTTCAGGAGCAAGTGTAGGAGGCTGTGCCAAATGCTTGACTGTGTGTTGAAGGTATTGAAAAGGAGCATCATAGACATAATTATTCCCCCCATTCTTGAAAAGCTAAGTCATTCTGCCTTGGCAACCAGCAATCAGAGGTGTCAGGTGATAGATTAAAACTTGACACCTAATTTGATCTGAGGGGAACTGAAAATAATAAGTACTTTATATTTGTGGAGAACCTTATTTTTTCAAAGAGCTCAGAGCACTTTGCCAACTCCCTCGCCTGGAGAAGGAGGATGGCGGGGCAGGAGGGGGGGCTTTAATAACAGTCTTCAGAGCTTAAAGCCTTATTATTAACTGAATGGTAGCCAGCTGTTCCCAGTGGCCCCACCCCCACCTGAAGTCTGGGAAATAAGGCCTTAAACTGCTGTGTTTGCCATGAATGGGAAAGATGTGGTCTTGGAAGAGGTTGTGGGGAGTGGACAGGTGCTGGGGCAGGAAGTACAGCTCCTTGGAAAGGCACTTCTTACCCTCTCAGCCCAGCCACTTCCTGGCCCTGACTCTTGGGCCAACCATTCACTGAGGGCCGGGACCCTGTACTCCTGTGCCCACCCAAATTCTGCAGTGCATAGCATTGAACTCCTGGGGGTGGGGGTGGGGGATGACAGCAAGAGTGTTAGTGAGAGGGCTTGACCGTCCTGCTTGAAGGGTATTTGAGACCTGTCATCTGAGAGAACACCTGGAGAGTTACTCTGGCTCTTACATTACTGGAAAAATATCTAGAGGAAGCAAAGCTCACTCGGCCCACAGTGTGGCAGGACCAAGGGCTTGGTGCCTGCGCTGGCTTAGCTCTGGCAGGGTCCTCGTCCTTATATTGCATCATGGTGGATCTCCCCATAGTGGAAGGCGGTGGGGAGACAAAGAAGAGAAGTGGAGGGGCCAGACTTGCTCTCTTTATGACAACTCCCTTATAAGAACTAACCAGGGTCGGGCAGTGGTGGTGCACGCCTTTAATTCCAGCACTCAGAAGGCAGAGCCAGGCATATCTCTATGAGTTCGAGGCCAGCCTGGTCTACAGAGAATCCCAGGACAGTCAAGGCTATACAGAGAAACCCTGTCTTGGAAAACAAAACAAAAAGAACTAACCAGAGATTCCCGAGAATTACTTCACTGTCTTCCAAGGGTGCGTGCCTCATGATCTAATCCGATCTGCTAGGCCCCATTTCTCCTTCATCACACACCGAGAGCAGAGACAGTCCTCGGGGATCAGTCTCACTGAACAGAAATGTCCTGTGTGATGAGGCAGCTCTGCCTTCACAGTGCCTTTCCTGCATCCCTACCCCCAGCTCTCCCCATACCAGGCAGCTCCACATTGCCTGCAAACCATGTTCAGAAGAGGCTTGGGCTTGGCCCAGTCATAGTCTGTGATGACTCAACTGTGAGCCATAAGTCCTTCCTGCCAGCTCTGCATCCCCAGCCCACTCTCCTTCTCATCGTCACTAGGAAAATGGAGCTGACCACTCCAGTTTGGAGAAAAAAGCAGTTGGGCATGAGCACACCATGTTAAGACCATGCACAGACTAGATATCTGAAGATCCCTGGGACCTGCATCAGGCAGAGATCACAGACCTGGGTACAGCAGTGCAGGCTGGCATGTTCCCCAAGCCCAGGCTGTACAATCTCCAATGTCTGTTCTGCTTACTGGACTTCATGTTCATATTTGTTTTCTTAATCATCTAGGTCACACCATATTGTAAGGCCTATACATTAAGGAAGTAGAAAATGGATGGAAAAGTGAATCCATGTAGAGCAGCATCTCCAAGCTAAGCAAGCAGCAACAACACACACACACACACACACACACACACACGCACACGCACACGCACATGTGTGTGCACTTTGGAGAACAAAGAGAGGAAGCAGCTTGTCCAAAGGCACCGACAGTTTGTGAGGTGCAGCTAGAACCGGGGCCATGGCTCTGCCACCGTACTGTGCTCCCATCTTCATGTGGCCCATCCTAAAATTTGCTGAAACATGGGTGCACTTGTCTCTTTTCCAGGCGTCTTGTTCCAGTCCCAAAGCCAAACAATCCTTCATCTTTAGAGGTTCTGGCCCACTTCCCTCTCCCTTCCCGGTTGCAAGTGAAATCTCAGCCTGTGATCTTTGTCCTTGGTGACAATGTACAGCAGGGAGCAAAAATAGCAGTTTGATTTCCCCCCACATTCCAAGTTGAACTTGAAGTGCTGGCAGTTTAAAAAGAACTATACAAATAAATCTTGTTTTGACTCATAGTCCAGGGGATGGATAAATATGGAAACCCTCAAGATATAATTTTGCAGTCATTTTTTTTCTTAGTATAACGGCATGCTTTAATGTGCTGAGAAAAAAATTTTTTTTCTGGCTCTAGAGAAATAGCAACGTTCTCCCAGCTAAGTGCTTTTTCATGCCTCCAGCAAACAGATATTCACACATATTCACACATACACATTCGAGCATGTGCACACATGCGCACATGCGGGCACAAACTCTCTCTCTCTCTCTCTCTCTCTCTCTCTCTCTCTCTCTCTCTCTCTCTCTCTCTCTCGCTCAACCCAGCAGCTGCACACCCAGGGCTGAGTGACAGGGAGCTTGGCTTATTTTTCTGCTCCTAGTTGACAGCTCTTGTTCTGTAAAATTAGAGATGGATGATCTTAAATTTCAACAAATCTATCTTCCATCACACTCAAATACAGAGAAAGGCAGCTATGGCAATCAATGGTGTAGAGAGATTTTTCTGTTAGAACATTCTAGAACAGAGACTTTTTCTAGAAGCCTATTTTAAGGATCAGAGACTAGTGACTCAGAGAACAGGAAATACTAGAGGACTCATCCAGAGGGATGGTGTCAGTGCTCAGTCTCCTAAGGACAGATTGTGTGCCTGGCCAATGGGCTAAGAGCTATGGGACTGGCCTGTGGTGCATGTTCTGGGATTTTAGAGGATTATCAGCAACAGAGGGTAAGGTAGAGCTGTTCTCCAAAGACTCCCAGGCTTAGTAGAAGTGCACTCTGCACTTTCAAAAGGAGATGTCAGGTTGGAGGCATAGCTCAGTGGTAGAGTGCCAGCCTTGCATGGGAAAGGACCTGCATTTGATTTCCAGCACCAAAATAATGATAATGAGAAATGGTGATAAATTAAAATAACGATACATTTAAAAGGAAAGTGTGGCGACATCTAATAGGTAATTAAGTGTCTCTTTGTACCAAGTAGTACCAGACAGACTGAAAACCTAGTTAGAAATAAGGAAGGTACAAACTTTAGGCAGATAGTTCAGGATTCAGGGAGGACCCCAAGGCAGATATCCAAGCTAAGCCTCCCTGTCTACGGGTGATGGGCTGGGGTCATGAGGACTGCTACTTGTCACAGTTAGCATACCTTCTGGCCTTATGTGATCTCATTTATTTTGGAGCTGGGCCTTGTTCTCTGTTTTCAGGGAAGCCCACAGGAGGAAGCTAGTTGTCTAGAGTGTTTGCAAAATGGACGAGCAAGCAAAAGACTGGAATTGGATGCAGCTGGGAACTTGGCTTATTTTTCTGCTCTTTCTAAACTCTCCTCTTTCTCTGTCTAGGAATAGCTCTCAAAGAAGTTTGTCCTTCTCCCTGAGAGCATGGTGTTGTTTGCTCTGCAGAAGGTACCTATCAGGCATGAGACTCAGGCCCCACTCCATCCTAGTCAGACATTCAGTGTCCATGATTCCCTTTGCAAGGAAGTTGCAGCCATGACCTGCTCCACGTACTAATGAAACCTGGGTTGCAGTTCTACGCCAAGATTTTAGGTCTGATGCTCATATTTTCAGAGTTTCCATGTCAAGAAATCCCACAAACCTTAGTCATTCCTCACACACAAGTCTACAAATATATCTTTCTCGTGTGCTCTAAACAGCAAGTCTTTTGGCCCAGTTCCCTGAATCCTCCTCTTTCCTCTTATGTGAAAAAACTCTTTGCATAAGTATTCTGTTGCCAGGATGGATTGGGACATTCCCATTAACTAACACTTGGCTAATAGGGAGCCACAGAAGTCTATATATGCTTTTAGCTGGTTTTTTCACTTTAAAATAATTGAAGGGTGGTACAATTTGCTTTTCAACTACCTATGTGATTTAATTTCCTTTATTGGGTCAGAAGACAGGAGACATCATTGTGAACATAAATTACTCTCTTCCCAGTGGGTGCCATTTTTAGAGCATTCTATTTAGTAACATACTGAGCCAGCAGCATGTGCCCTTGAAATATGAATCTAGACAAAAAGTCCAGAGAATGATGGACTCATATGCTAAGTGGCCTTCATGTCTCTCATTTTGTGGCCGAAGGTGCCTCTGCGGTCCTCTGACCCTGATGTTCCTGTTTAGCAAATGAGAATGACTTCCTCCCACTGAACTGCAGTAAGGAATACATGTGCAGATTAAGGAGATGTGGAGGATTTCCTTTCCGAGGTGACTGCATTTAAACTTTAGAACAGGCACTCTGGTCAGACACATGTCAGCCATCTGCATGAGATGCCGAGGTAAAGTGGCGAGACTTGGCAAAGCCGTAACTTAGGCTTACAAGCGTCTGTTATTCCACAGCCCCTCTACGTAGAAAAACATCTGGCTACAGTAAATAACTATTTGTTAACAAATTATGATTAAAAGCCTCTAATTACTTCCCAAAATAAAAACAACCACCTTCTTAAATGTGAACATTACTCTATACTATGACTGTGTGTACCAGGCCCATTGTTCTGCCTCTGGGGACATACACTGTAGCACCCCTTTCTGCAGAGAAGGCAAGGCAGAGCCCCCAGGATGTGGGTGATCTGCCACAGCCACTATAAGAACAAACACGGTTGTCACTTTGCATGAAGTCATCACTTCTGGACAGAGAAGTGCAGCTGCCCTGGCACATGGCTCTTCCTTAAGCTGGACCTTCTTAGGAGTCAAAGCTCAGCAGGGTGAGTCCTTAGTGTCTTCCCCCAGTTAGGCTGACAACAACCACTGTTATGGAGCTCTTTGGCTCTGACGATGTCTCAGATTTGGATGTCCCCTCAGGAAGTTCATGTGTCACAGAGGCTCAAGATGCCACCTCTCCTCAAAGCAACCGTGCTACATTGACGAATTCCTAGGTTTGTTCTGCCCTGTTAGACTGGGTCTGGTCACTTAGCAAAGCTCTCAGTGGTACTGAAAGTCATAGAAAGAATGCCCCACCCCCCATCCTGCTACCTCCTCCTCAGCACAAGTGGGAAGTCAATGTGTTTTATACAAGAGCCAAAGAGGGTGATGAAAAGAGAGAGATCACTGCATGGATGGGGAGTGGGGGAGGGGAGAAACAGACAGGTCCCAGCACTGTGCAGAAGCATGGTGAACAGAGACCTTCAGGTGACGTGAGTCTCACTCTCCATTGCTGGGCTCTCAAGGGAACCTGGAGCTTTCCAGGCAGCCCTGTGAGCTTGCTGTCTGGCATCATCCAGGGAGGCTTCTCTCAGTGAAGGGATGATCTGTTCTGCAGGAAGCTGTGGGAGACCGAATTCCTGTTCTGCTGCTAGGCAATAAACTTGACAATGAGAAGGAGCGGGAAGTCCCCCGAGGCCTGGGAGAGCAACTTGCCAAGGTAAAAAGCCCACATTTTTCTCTTTCTGGACAGACAACACCACCACCACCCCACCCCACCCCACTCCCAGTATTCAGGAATAAGTTCACAAGCCTTGGTGGGAACTTCTGGAAGCCCCATTGAAGGGAAGAAATTGAGCAACTGGGTATCTTGGCATCTTGGGGAATGACTTGAGTCCTAAACATGTATAACTACAAAGAGGTGAGGTCATAAGACAGAGCTGTTTAGGGAACACCAGGTAGGAGAATTGTCCTAAACCCTTTTATGTGGAACATGGAATTACAAGTTCTAAGAAAGCCGGAGACTGTTCCTTCTAATCTTGCTCGGATACTGGAATCCCACCATCTGCATCTCCACCTTGAGGATGAAAACCTCACCATCCCCCAGGCAGCAGTGTGGACCACTTTGCTGCAGAATGATTTCGACATAAGAAAAAGCTGAAATCTGAAGAAAAGCTCAGGGGAGGTGCTGGAAAGTATCTAAATAACCTTTGGGATCAGTAGGCCCAGTGGAAAGTGGGGGTGCAGAAAGGCTCCCCCTGTGCTCCTTTCTTGCCTCTGGTTTCATGGAACTGTGTGCCTGGGAGGAAGGATGCCCAGCGCCCAGTGATTCACAATTCTTGAACTCATTACCCAAAACAGGACTTAATCTCAGAGCCTGAGATGAGAACAGATAGTAAGAATCAAAGGAGAGGATGAGGACGGCTCTGACGGGTGTCTGAGCAGGGTCACTGAGCATGTCCACAGTTCTGAAATCCACATGCTTTGATGATAGAAGGGGGTTTTGTTTGTTTGTTTTGATTTTGTATTCCATCTAGAAGGAATTCTGACTAGAACTGCCATGAGGCTATTTATGGACTTTATCTCACTTCTAGTGACTATCCAAATGTCTCGTTGAAGAAATACTCATATATTTGATTTCAGAGTGCTGTCCTAGACCCACTGAGGGTATTATGTAATATGTAGTATATACTTATTACCTTTCTGTAATTAGAAACTTCGGATTTCCAAATAAATCTAGATAAAAAATACTTCAGCTGAAGAATACAGACCTGAATTATTATTATTATCCCATTTTCTTTTATGTTCTCTCTCTTTCATTTTTAAGTCTATTTTTGTATTGAGACAAGGTTTCATGTTATCCCAGGCTGACCTTGAACTCTTATCTTTCTGCTTCTACCTTCAAGTGCTGGGATTACAGATGTGCGCCAGCATGCTCTATTTATGCAGTGCTGGGGCTCACATTCAGGGCTTCATACAGACTAGGCCAGGACTCTACCAAGTGAGCTAGACCCCTAATCCACATTTTTTATAAAAAAAAAATTCAATTAGTAAAAAGTAAATAAATATGGAGATAGGAGCTGAATGATTTATTCCAAGTATGGCAGTGATAGACAGAGTGAGCAGCTGCAGCTGGAAGGTACATCATGTGTTCCAGGTCTAAGTTCTGGGCCTGTTTACATCTCCATCCTTGAAGTGGCTTCTCTTAACGCCTTCTCCAGAGTCAGTGTTGGACAGAAAGTGGACAGGAAGATATAAAGCATGTAGGGCACAAGGCATAGACTGGAACTGGGTCTCTGGGTGTGGATGGAGAGAACTGAGTTCAAAGCCTCCTGAGCTAGTCTTCAGAATGTTTCAGTCACCTGGCTACAGTCACCACAGCCACCAACCTCCAAAGGCAGAGCATCTAAACCAGAGCTCCATTCCATTAGCACTGTTGTTACGAAGTAAGCAACCTCTTAATGGAAGTGACCAATGGACATGGGGTCCTTGGTCAAGAGCCCCCATGTACACAGCACCACCTTTGCCTAATGAGTGATGGAGAGTTGCCCAATATATTTATGTTTACAGCTTGGGCAGCCAGAGTATAATCTTACTGGAGCCCCATGACATCTGTCCAAGGTCCACAGAAGAGCAATGTCCTGTAACAGCAGCTTTAGGGGAGTCCTTCTGTTCATCAGATGCCTGACTTGAACAGACCTGCCACATTGCCTCTAGACTCAGTTTCCCTGCCTTGAAAATGGTAACAGCGTTGTCTACCCTGGTCTTTCTGCCTGCTTCAAAGACTGATGTGCACCTGAAACAAGCAATCACACCCTGGACAGAGCTCCAAGAAAGTGTGAAGCACAGGCCCACACTAGCTTGTTGCCATAACGTTGTTATAGTCTGCTCCATATAGAACCATATCCATTGAAACCCCCCAGGGCAGGAGAGGAGCCAAGGCTGTAGGTAGACAGAGGGCTGTCTGTAGACAGGGCTGTCTGTAGACAGAGGGCTGTCTCTTCGGCTTCCTCTGGTTCCCACAGTCCCAGTGCCCTCCACATGCCCTCTCTGCTCTGTGATTTCAGGACAACAATTTGATCTTCTATGAATGCAGCGCCTATTCGGGTCACAACACCAAAGAGTCCCTGCTCCACCTGGCCAGGTAGGAAAAGCACCCAGCGAGGGAACACATACTGCTAAGCCCAGCTGCAGTCAACCCAGCTGATGCCTGTCTGCCCTCCTTGTTCAGGCCACATCTGAGCCTCGTTTCCTGTCTTCCTGAGCCCCTAAGTGAGGCATAACTAATACTCTGTAGGGGAACTTTGGGAGTCAAAGCCAGCCTTCTGAAACAGCCTTGAAGAGAAGGAAAGCACCCCTACCTGTCACCTCTACTGGAGTCTCCTTCAGTCTCCGAGGCTGCCATCTGCCCAGAAAATGCACCTGCAAGTGTCCCACCAGAAGTCCCCCTTAGCACTGCCTGACATTGCAGTGGGATTGGTGGGTCAGGGGTCAGCTTGCAAACAAGTGGAGCCTACAACATGGGCTCTTGGGTTGGAGAGTGAGGAACCAGAGAGAGCTGGGGCTGTGTAAAAGGGAAGCCAGCAGGGCACCCTCAGAAAGGCAGCAACATGCAGAAAGGACTGGCCACATAGAAAGACTCATTCTCTGAGAGCCTGTCTACACGAAAAATTAGGAAAACCAAACCACACTGGGGACCTTTTCAACACTCCAGCTTCTGTGCATCCCTCCAGCCAACAAGTACTGAACGCCGCCTGAGTTACACTCAGCACTCATACTGGGGCCTCTGAATATTTGACTTTGAGTAATTAAGACTCAAGAACAAGTCTTCTATGTATTAGAGGGGTTATGGGTTAGGGCATATACTAAGGGGGAAGTTCTAGACCTTTCTCTGCCATTGACTCACTGACTACATTGGGATTGTAAGAAAATCAGTCATACCATCCCTGCCTGCTAACAGGTTATGAAAATCAAAGGAGACACAGGAGGTGAGAGGGCCTGGAAAGCACAGAGGAAGCTCTTGCCTGTTATTTTCACCTCTCACCTCCTGTGTTTAACCTGGAGCCCTGGCCACAGGCGCTATCCTGCAGAGCTGACAGCCAGTAATGAACAGATATGTGTTTATTACTGTGGCAGCTGTGGAGTCACCAAGATAAAGACACAGTTTGGTCCTTAAGCAAATGCATGTGACCCTGAGCAATGGAGTCACATGGAGAAGGATTAGCATACTGTCAGGGACAGAGGTTCATCAAGATGGTCAAGGGTGGCTCCCTGTGGAGGTGTCATGAAGCTCTCTGTCCTCACAACTATAGTTATGCAGCTGTGTTGTTAGGGAAGACTTTAAACACTGGTGCTCAGGGAAGGGCTGCTGGTCCCCAGGGCCAGCCCCCAGCCGAGCTGTTTTTCTGCTGCTAACACTATCTCTTTTTCTCCCCTGACCCCCCCCCCCCAACTGCCAAGGTTACTCAAAGAGCAAGAGGATACAGTGAGGAAGGACACCATTCAGGTGGGCCCCCCTGTCAAGAAGAAATCCTGCTGTGGCTGACAGTAGGCCCTCCCAACCCAGCCATCCTAACCATGCCCGTGGTGGTCACCTTCAGACAGCAGTCCTCCAAAGGCCAAGGTCACGTGGCTACCTGAACCAGCACTTGGGCTCCTATTCGAAACACCTGGCAAGGCCCACCCTGCCTTGTCCTTGTTGGTGACTCCCCTAATGAAGGAAGCACCTGCAGCCAGAAGGCTGCTTTTTCTCTACTTCAGATCTGCTCCCCCTTCTCTTCTGTACCCCAATACCTACTCCTTCCCCCTCCAAAGTGTTTTCTGGAAGAAAGAAGCAGATGGGCTTTTCCAGAAAAGTCACCACATGCCTTCTCCACCTCCCTTCTTCTCTCTCCATGCCTTTAGGAGTCTCTGCACTGTGGTTGTCATGGCAACTGTGCAGGGACAACTTGATGCTTCTTGAAGGCCAAAGATGTGCCATTTGGGTGATGCTGGGCTAGCCTGTCTTGCTTTGGGCCCTGTTCTCCAGAAACCAGAGAGCTGCTCTTGGTACACATGTCATGGACCTTGAGATGCTCAAGTGTCTGCTCCAGTTCCCGAGGCTCTCTCTGTTTCTCCCTGAGTTCCTGAACCACAGGCTCCGCAACCTCTCCCAGCAGCCACTGTACCCAATGGATCTGTGCTTGTGGGTCTCTGCAGTGTGCTTCCTGACGAACCTCAACCCTGACTCCAGGGTGAACAGTGGGGGACTTCTCCACGCCTGGAGTCACAAAGCAGGTGTACTCCCTACTTAACTTTGACAAAGAAACCAAAAGAAAACCCAAAGAGGAAGCCATCTATAGCTAAAGACAGTAGCTATTTCTGGAGGGTCTAAGATATGTGTCACTGTATAAAAGGCGTTTTCTGAGGGTTTCTCCACAATACCTCTTTGGAAAATCACATTTGATTATTGACTAGGTAGATTGACAGGCAGCTGTGGTGGGGAGGGGGACCCAACACTAGGTCCATAATTATTGGCTTCGTTTTGTTTCATTTTCCTTTATTCTAGGAGGTTATACTCTTTTTTAAAATGTAGCTGTGATATTGACATTTGGCTGGTGCTCGAGAAGTGAGCTGCCTGTAGCTGCTAGCTTTAGCAGAGGGTGCTTGGCTTCAGGGAACCGCCTGCACCCTGCTTCTGGTCAGCGTTGACTAGACGTCTGGGTGCTAGAAAGTGCATCCTTGCCCTGGACAAAAGGTAGGGTAAAAAGGTCACAAAGGTTTTTGTTGTTGTTGTTTGTTTTGGGGTTTTTGTTTGTTTGTTTTGTTTTGTTTTTCTGTTTTTTTTAACAAGCGATTGACACTTCAAGTCTACAGCAGAAGAGCCTGGCACCAGAGAAAATGGGTGGTCCAACAAGTGAGACTCTCACTAAGATGACAGAATATTAGGAACAGACCCACACAGCCAAATAAACAGGGAGAAACAGTGAAGTAGAGTTCCTAAGCATGTGTTTTCAACCTCTTCCCTGGACCACCCAGAGAACGAGAACCCCCATAGTTAGCAGATGTGTGCCCACCTGCTTTGGGCAGGCTCTCTTCTTTTGCTGATCTAGCATTTGAGGGACCAGAAAGCCTGTGGAGGATGCTTAACAGAATCCACCCCCAAGTGCCTTGAGAGGGGGTCCATGATCTCAGCAGACCAGCTCCCACTCCAGACCCCTACCCCATCAGTTAAAGATAAGATGGGTTATTCTATGCTTGGCAGCTTTCTGCTCGGATACACAAGATGCCTTATGATAACTCTGATGACATAATCCTTTTCCTTCATAGGCTGGCTCTAGACCCCAGTCTGAGATTGGAGACAACTCCTAAGAAACTCCTTTCCCTAACAGAAGGGCATTGGGGATGGTTATATTTGTGGGTTGGAACATGCAGAAGGGGCATGGGGGCCAGTCAGAGGCGGTGCTCACTGTGTGTGGAGGACAGGTACAAGGTAGGATTGCCATGGGGAGGGTGGCCAGCCCCTCTCTTTCTTCCCAGAGATGGAACTAGAGTTCATAGAGCAAATGGGCTACACCTGGGATCCTCTGGGTCCCCAGATGACTTAATACCCAGCACTGGGCTCTCACGTCCTTTTCATAAACAGAGAGCCTTGAAGGGTTTGGGGGACAGAGGGAGAACACTGGTGCTAAGCCTTTGGGCATGTGGCAAGTTCCATGATTCTTCAGAGGTCCAGGAGTAAGTAGGAACAGGGGCATGGAGCCTAGGTTGCCTCCTTCTTTAGCCCCACTATAAAGGAAAGAGAAGAATGTGGTCTTCAGTGGGACTCTGAGAAGTCCCTTGTCCCCAGCTCTCTGCTTCTTCTCCCATTCTTTTTAAGATATACTGTGTGGATCTGAACCACCCTTAGGAGCTGTCACCCTGGCCTAGAGACTGGCAGAGTGTTCAGAAGAAGCTTCTGGCTCCATTCCATTTGCACCCCTGCTGATTAACCAGTTTTCTTGCTCACCTATCATAGACTGAAAGTTTCCATGTCTTCCTCACATGGAGCTCAAGAGTTACAGAGGCCATGGCATGAAGGACTCAGTGCTGTCCCCAGTACTTCACAGGTGTTGGTTACCAGGGCTTGTTTTCATTGGTAACACAGAGTCACTGCCCAGCCCACTTTCTAGACATCTGTCCTAAATGGACACACTGAGCAGCATCATTTCCTTTGAGCAACTCTCTTCCCAGCCCATTGGCTGGGTTCCAGGTCAGAGCTGACTTTGCTCTTGACCATCATTTGTTCCCATGGACTCCCAGGATTCCTAAATTTCCTACCCGGGCCTGTATCCCAGTGGTGGCCCTTGCTGATTCAAGGTCCTAGGCTGTTTCTTACCCTCCCTGTCACTCATCAGGAACTGGGGAAGCAGCTGAGACCTGGGGCCAGGGTATGGCTATTTAACCTATGAGTGACCTTGGCTCATGATGGTCCCACAGCTCCCACACCTTCTCACCATGAGTCATGGCACTTTGCATCTGCTGCCACCCACAACCTTAGGTTGCCAAGTCGGGAAGTCCAGCACCAAACTGATGTCCCAAGTATTTCGTTCCTGCTTAGGGGTTGATTCTTTCAGACTCCTTGAGACATTTCATGTTCCCCTGTGAACATGCAGTCTCTCCCTTCACACCTTTTGGAATCTCTCTGTTCCATTCTTCACCTAATTCTGGATTCCCCACTCTCCTCAGAAGCTCACCTCAGCCAGACCTATGAACTTTGCCAAATGGCCCTACTCTGTGTCTGCAGTGAGCAGTGCTCCAAAGGGTCTTAATCTAGTCTCAACTAAGGTGCTAGCTAACAAGTGAGGGCCCAGGGATCCCATTGTGCTTTAACAGAGAACTCTAAGAAAACTAGTGCTTCAGGTCAAAGGAATGCATCTTTGGTGGTGGTGTTTTTAAGCCCTAATAGTTTGTAGGAGTCAAATATTTGAGACCATGCTTCCTTTCCCTCTGCCCTTCTCAGAGATCTCTTTGCTTCATGCACTGGGGTTTCCACTGCTGGGTTCAAATATGTTCAAGCTATGACATTTTCAGTCTTCGATAGCACCATTTGTGTTCAGTACAAACTTTTGTCGTAGAGTCAATTCTGTGGTCCCTCTTTTATTTTATGTTTACATGGTATATTTTTTTTCACCTTCCGACCTGTGTATCTTTAAAGTGAGTCTCTTGTTAACACAATATAGTTGGCTTATTTCTTTTTTTTAAAAAAAAATCCATTTTCTAGTATCTTTTAATTGGAAATTTTAGTTTGTTTACATTTAATCTGATTGATAAGGAAAGATTATGTCTGTCACTTTGCTATTTCCTTTCTACATATAATATATATTTTAGTCTTTTGTGTTTTCATCACCACCTTCTTTTCTATTAAATAGATATTATCTGGTTCATCAATAATTATCTTACCTGCTTTATTTTAAAAATATATCTTCTTGGTACGCAATGAGGGTTACCATGAACATTTCAATTTATAACAATATATTTGGATCAATTACAACTTAATTTTTTTTTTTTATTTAGGGCTTTACTTTTTATTTCACCTGACTGTTAACTGACTTAAGATAGCAACATAAATGTACAAGAAAGTAATTATTTGTTTTTTAATGCTGAACTTATTTTGAATACTAAGTAAATCCTAATGTGTGACTTTTTACAAGATGTGTCCTTGAGATGTTGCAAATATCAGAAAATTATGAATCCCCACCTTGGGCATTAGTTTAATAACAACTTAATATTAATAAGACACAAAATTCTGATTCTGTGTAGTTCTATTCTCCTATCCTTTATGCTGATATATATTATCAACAATTTTATCTTTATACCTTCTGAGCCTGTCATGTAGATTTAAAATTATTGCTTCATGCATTCATCCTTTAGTTTGTCCTTTAAAAGAAGTTATAAGTGGCCAAGGTGCAGAGAATAAATGTCAATGGAATGGGATGTTTCTATCTCACCTTACCCCCAAAACTCAGGGACCACCACCAAAGAGAGGATGATTAGATTGTAAGAGGTTGGGAAGGACTGAGACAATATAGCATCTTCTGAACATGACAGGACCACCACAAACACACGAACTCACAGCAGCTGTGGTTGCCTGTACAAGATCCACACAAGATCAAGCCAATCAATATCCCAACCTTGGGTAGGGGTGCTCATGAATCCCTACCTCAAGACGAAGGGATACTGATAGGTTCTGGGGAGGGAGAATTGGTTATCTTCAAGGTGTAGCCTCCAGGGCATCAACCATGCACCAATGGATAGTCCTATACTTAGGAATATATGGACAGTACTAATTAGACTCAGTGTGTTATTAAAAATACACAAAAAAGGACAAGAAGTTTGGAGAGATTATTGAGAGTGGAGAGTGGGTTGAGGAGTTGGGGGAAAGATGGGGGTGAATATGATCAAAATAATATGTATGTGTAAAATTATTAATAAAAATATTTATTTTAAAGGCATTATAAGTAAAAATACATTGATATTCTCTTCCATATTTAACTGTATAATTTTACCAGTGTGCTTTATTCCTTCATGGTTTTTCATATTATCTGGTTCTCTCTGTTCACCTGAAGGACTCCCTTTAGTGCTTCTCAGAAGGACATACCTACTAGAGTGGAACTCCTTCACCTTCTATTTCTCAGGAAATGTATTAGTTTACTCTATTTGGGGGTATAGTTTGTTTAGTTGACTTTCTTTTCTCTCTGAGCACCATGGCTCTGCCATCCCACTGTGCCTGGCGCCCATAGTTCCTGGTATAAAGTTAGTGTAGTCTCATTGGGGATCCCCTGTACGAAATGTCATTTTCCTCTTTGTGCCTTTGAAGTTCTTTGTCTTTCACGGGGGGATTTTGATGTTGGACTATGGGTCTCTTTCAGTACATCCTACCTAGACGCTGTTGAGCTTCTTCAGTGGTTGACTAGGTTGATCATTTTCATGAGTTTGGGAAGGTTTCTGCCGTTATTTCTTCACAGACCTCCTCCTCTGCTTCCGGAATTCTCATTATGTGTCGTTTGTATTTTTGATGGATCCAGAGGTCTTTGAAGTTCTGTTTGTTTCTCTTCATCCCATTTTCTTTGTGTTCCTCAGTTGGCCTGTCTTCAATGTCACTGATTCTTTCTTCCTGGTCAAATATAGGTTTATGTGAAATGTTATGATCATATTGTGCTTTGTAGCTCCAGAATGTCCATGTTCACTGTTAGGATTCCTCTGTCTGGGTTGATTTCCTTTACTTAGTAAGATATGACTCACCCTTTCTTCTGGTTCCTCAGAGATAGCTTCCCCCCAGATCATGTATGCACAATTAAATGGCTTACATTTAGGATGCAAGATGGCTTAGTGGGTAAAAGCACCTGCCATAAAAGCCAGATGACCTGAGTTTGAGTCCAGAAACCCATGGTGGAAGGACTGGTTCCTGGAAGTTATCTTCTGGCCTCCATATTCATATGAGGCAGTTGTGCACTCCAGACAGACAGAAAGACACACACACACACACACACACACACACACACACACACACCACTGATAATAATCATGCATAAATAATTTTTTAAATAGCTTAGATTTCAAGTCTCAAATCTGCCCTGTGTGCAAATCAAATCCCTGCCTCCTCCTTCACAGTGTATATTGTACAGCAGGAACCTGGATTCACTGTCAGCTCCACCTCTAGGCTCCTTCTCAGTCTCTCCTCTCTTCCAGATTGAACTAGGGAAGATAGAATTTTGATCTGTGAGCTCCTGGAAGCCCTTGGTGAGATGAGCTCCCCCAGGGAGAGTTCAGTCCCTTGGGTAGGTGGAGGGATGCTGGTGTCCTCAGATAGATCTTCATATGCTCCCTGCAAAGCTCTGCTAGGCAAGGACAAGTGTGGGAAGGTTGAAAATCAGATCTGAAGTTTGAAAAATAAAAGGCCACTGCAAATAATGAAGGCAGAGCCCACATGCATGGTGAGTCTAACTCCTAAGTGGCTGATGCTTGGAATCAAAGCCCTTTTTTGACTTCCAGGTCTGGTCTTGACCCTGGCCCTGGGAGAAAGGCACCTCTCCTCTCTTCATGCTCAGCCAGGATCCCCAGGATGTGACTCTGTTGATGAACCCCACCCTCCTTAGGGATGGATAAGAGGATGCCAGAGCCATCTGACTCTCCAGCTCCCTCCCTAGTGACCTCTGGTGGTGTTTCTATTAGTGGACATGTTCATTACCAGTAGCAGCCACACTGAAGAACCTTCCACATGATTCAGTGGGTCCAATTTAATCAAAGTGTCCTACTTAGGAGAACATTGCTGGGAATGTTGGGATTTGAGGAAACCATATGGTGCTTGGCAGAGACCCTGAAATCAATGTGGAAACTGAGGAGCACAGGTGAGGTGGTACCATTTATCATCCTGACTGAATCAGGTCCAATAACTGACCCTTGTTCCTAGCTGGGACTTCATCAAGGCTATGGCTCAGATCCAGAAGGGACTTGTCATAGTACCAGGAAGCTCCTCTTCCTACAAATGAGGACTCTGAGGACCAGTGAGGCCTGTGCCGTCATGATGAATTATGGCTGAATTCATCTGACCTATAAAAAAGTACAACACATAAAAACCCTGCACTCCTAAGCAAAAATATCCAAAGAACACAGACACGGAGAATGGGATTGCTAAATTTTGATGTGGAAATAAGAATTGAAATACAGGAGTATGAGCTGCAAGATGCTGTGGGCTACATCATGGATTTTGGAAATGGGATTTATTAAGCAGGTTCAGTCCTGGGTTGGAGTTCAATGCCACAAGCATGGGCTCTCCAAGTCCCTCTAATAATGCTAGTCAAATGGCTAACCACTGTATATGATGCTCATTCACACACTGACTACAGGGCTCTAGAGAAAGACAGGCATGGGGCCAAGCTCCCAAGGGCAGGACCATTCATCTTTACAGCTTCAGTTTGGTCTACACGAACTATTAAGAGCAAAGCATCATTTCTTCAGAATAACATCCATCCCTGTGGAGCTGCTGTCTGTGCTGGAGGCTTAGGTCTTACAGGCTGGGCAGCTCAGTGTAGGCAGACTCAGCTGGTTCAAATGAGGTACTCCTTCTGGCTTTAAAACATGCTGGGGAGCATTCCAGCTGCTGTGATTCGATTGCCTTTCAGACAGTGTGATGCCCATTAGAGTGCTCCATCTCATCCCCTGCAGCCATCCCAGCTGCTAGTGGTAATCCATTACCCCTGGGCAGCCCAACAGCTCAACTGACTTGGGCTCAATGCCCTGAGCATAGCAGATGCTTCCCTGCCCAGCTCTTCTTCATCCTGATATGAAACCAGCCCTTCCTACCCCTCTGTGCCCATCCTGAACACTTTCTCTAGTTTCCAAAGGGCTGCTCAGAATAAGGTCCTTCATAGAAGTGTGTGGCCTTGAACATGCCCTGGTATGGCTCTGAGGCCACATCTGTAATGTAATACTCTTTCACCCATGTGGACAAGGAAGAAAGACAACTGAAACTCAAGGGAAGGCTACTCAACTGAATGGCTCCAAGCCAGTCATAGTTATTACGTTATCTACTAGGAACAGGACCAAAGCATGGTAGGGTAGAGGGTGGGGAAAACACACTTCTGGATAAGTAAGAGATGCAGGGGTCACAGGTGAAAATGCCTCCCATTACTTCCTGAAGAACTAACTAACTGGTGTTACTTCAAGCTCTGAACAAGAGTGTGGTAAAGAATAGATTCTGGACAGATAGACGAGAAAATACTTGAGACAACATGCTCCAACATGACCCACCTTTATACATATGGTTTGTAGAATACTTTAACACTGGGGTGGTGAGAAAATTCTAGAAATGGAGGATGGGAATGGCTCGATGTGATCATGCAAATGTACTTAAAGGTATTGAAGTATACATTTTAAATGGTTTAAACTAAATTGTGTGCCTATTTTGATCACAATTTAAGAAAAAACATTTTTGGGAACATTTGATTTTCTTCCATATGAAAGTGAAGCCCAAGGGTGCTTATAGTTGGTTGGGGGTACATGAGGAGTTGAGGGAATATAGAAGAAAACAAGCAGACTTCCTGCCCTTGGAGTTCCAAGACACATGAGAGGAAGAAACCCCTAAAAACCCACAAGGAACTTGTCATTCACACGCCACTATAGTACCCACCATCTTTCGCCCTTAGGACCTCTTCCAATACCTGCACCCTGCAGAGGAAGGCCCTCAGGGCTCTTGGCATGCATGTTATCTATGCACAAGCTTGTTTGTGTATTTGCCTCCACCACTAAGGCAAGTCCCCTGTCAGTGGGACCCCAATATGGCAACAGGAGTAGCTACAGGCCCCAGAGTAGATACAGAGTGTGTATTGAGTGAGAACATCAAACAGACAACAGACGACTCTTGTTGCTTCTGGAGTTCTGCTGCATTGACCACAGCAGAAATGGGTTCAAAAGCACCCAGGGATGCCTGAGCTTTAAAGAGACTTGCACTGAAACCATTACTGGCAAAGAAAAGCTGGAGGGGGGAGGGAAGCTCAGAATCCAGGGGCACAGGCAGACTTGGGCATTAAGCGTGTTCTGAGCATCTCCAAAGGTTGGATTAGAGCCAGAAAGCAGAGCATAAGGTTGAAGTATCTCTCTGGGGAATTGACCTCCCGGAGCACTGATCAGAAATAGAGTAAGCACTCCTGGCCCTTTGCTCCTTGGAAGGGGAGAAATGGAAAGGATGAATCCCAAGGCCACACCCCTGCTGTACCTGCCCTCAGACCCCATGAAGGGAAAGGATGCACCCACTTCTTTATCACCCAGGTCCTCTCCCTCCACCGTCGGTCTCATCTTGCCGAGGGAAGCACCTGGCCTGAGTATCACCCAGAGAGCTCTACAGCTTCCCTGGTGTGGGCAGAGGTGCTGAGTCCCTGCCAGGGCCCTGCCACCCTCTCTGTTGTAGCAAGTGGAATTACTGGCTTCCTACCATGGGTCTATTTAATACAGCCTTTCACATCTGATGGAAATACGCTAGAAGCTGGAGTCTTGCATGCAGAAAACACAAGCAAGCAGATGAGGCCTCTCTCCTTCCTCCTTGCCCTCCCCGACCTGGCCTCTTCCCCTCCCCCACCCCACCTCCCAAAGCAGTTTCCATTCATGAGATCCATGTCCCTATTTCTGCCCATCCCTCTACTCTCAGGTAGAGGGAGTTTGCAGCCTGAGGCTGGTCCCTGCTCAGCTCCATGGGAACTGCCGAGTGAAAGCCAGTGTCCGAGGCCTAGCCGCTACCCCACAGGGGCCACTGGAGTCTCCTTACTTCATCAGTTGTAACCAAATGAAGACCCAGCTAACTTGCCCTCACCAGTCCTGCTGTGTCAGTGAGCAGTTGCTGGCTCAGATCCACTGTCCTTGCCATCCTCAGCCTTCCAGAGTCACTTGGTGTTCCAGCCAAGCGGTGTACCACCCTCAAACAACACTCGCCGAGAGCCTCAGGCCTACTATCCCTTGTAAAGCACCTGCCAGAGTTCCTAGCTCCCCGAAGCGCCACCACCTCTCTTCCCTCATCTCAAAGGACTATATTCACCGGGAACCCTTTTAGGGCCATGACCCACTTTCCTCGGTCTAACCCAGTTTTCTCTTGCTATAAATTAAACCACATACCCCCTGAGCCAGAGTGTCATCTATCTGAGGTTTGGTAAGTGACTCCGTTGCATGTCCTGTCTGTGATGGCCACCAATGACCCAGCTAGTGCTTCTGGCATAGAAATCAGCAAAGTGGCTTTATCTGGACAGAGCACTACCACTCCTAGTCAGCCTGCACTGTGCTGTACCCAAACCACAGCCCAGCACATCCAGCCTGCTCTGTGCCCCTTACCTGCCTAGCCCAAGCCATGATCCCTAGCTCTGCTCCTAAACCTTGGATGTGTGCCCAAATCATCTTGGAGTTTAAATAGTTTAGTTTTATGCTACTTTTGATAGCTTTACTTAATTAAAAAAGATCAATCCTTGTCACTCGCCACACCTAGAGATGCTGATTTAATTAAATGTTGGAAGAAGCCCAGCATGATGGGGCATCCCTATAATCCTAACATCCAGGAGGCTGAGGCAGGAGATTTAAAAGTCCTATACTCTCTGAGGCTGCTTAGCTGGAATCTGTCTCAAAAGCAAGCAAACCAACAGGCTGGGGCTGGGCATAGTACCATAGGCCTGTAATCTTAGTCACTTATGAGGCCGAGGCAGGAGGATTATGAGTTGAAGATGCCCATAGGCTACAAAGTAAGTTCGGGGTCAGCCTGGGTAGCATGGAGATACTCTTTGTCTCAAATTTTAAAATATGTAACACTGAGAGAGAGGCACAGGGATAGAGGGCTTACCTACACATCAAAAAGTCCTGGGTTCCGGGATGATGCAAAAATAAAGAGATAAAACTGGAAGAGATTTATCAAGCAACTGTACTTTTAACAGAATGGACTAGGAGAAAATGAAATGTCTCAAAAATATGTGCATCTCCTTGACCTTGGATCTGTTCTTTGATGTTACCGCCCTTGTCCAGCCCAGTCTAGACCAATGAATCTTAATTCTTTAAGAGAACATTGCTGACTTCTCTGTGAAATACAGCAGGTGGTTAGTACAGCAGATGCTGAGCAGGGCCCTCAGGCTCCCCACACCTGCGGTGTCCACTCTGTGACCAGTCCACCCTGACTGCTCACAATACAGGATTGAGGGCTCAGTGCCTGCCCTGAGCTTTGGGTGCACCACACACATTGATGAAACCACACGCTGACCCTCCTTCTCAACATGAGGTGATATCAGGCCTCACACCTTAAGGCAAACTAAATTCTGTATCATCTCTTACCTGAAGGGTCACAGGTCACAGTTTCTGGCATAGAGGTGAATGATCAAAGCTATCTGTGGTTTGTGCATTGATAAGTGACAGAAAGCCCAGGTGCACACTGAACTGTAGAGATTATAGGGTGTTGTCCCAGCATGCTGTGGAAATCAAGACCCTTCCTCAAAGGGGGCTAATGACCCTCAGGTCCAGTCCTCTGTGTTGCCATGTGCACTCCACATTTAGACCCATCTTGTGGCTAATGAACCAAGCGTCCTTCACTAGACCTTCCCTTACCCTGGGCACCTCCCCAGACTTTTGCCCTCACAAAGCCCTTGAAGCCATATCACAAGGGACCATCTCAATGGAAATTCTTGGCAGCATGACACATGAATGAGCATCTAATCAGATAGGCAACATGAGCAGACACAAATTAACTCCCCACAGAAGAGTCACCCGGCTCTGGCCAGCCAGCAGCCGGCATCCTTAATTCCATTTCCTCTCAGTTATTAAAATGATTTTCCCCCAGATAGCCTATCTCCATGGATTCCAGACTAATAAGCAAAAACCAAGACCAGGAGAAGACTTTCCTGCGGACCCATCTCCATTTCCTGTTGGTATGCATCAAAACACCTCCAGGGAGCCCTCCAGCAGCCCTGGAAGAAACTTCCTTCACTCTTTGAATCTTTATTTATCACCCCATTCCCAAATAATAATAATAATAAGAAAATCCCAGCATTCACTATACTCCCTCAAAGTAGGAGACAGGCCCTTCTTGGAAAGGATTGGGTACACTGTGATAAAATGAAAACAGCAGAATCAGAAAGATTCCTCCAGCTGGGTAGGGACCTGGAGGTCACCCCAGGTTAACACCTTCGTTTTCATTCATGAGACACAGAGGCTGAGACGGTGAGTGAATAAAATACCTCAAGGTCACAAAGTGGGTTCCCAAGGAGAGTAAGAGCTATGGGTACAGTGGTATAAGCATCATCATCATCATCATGGTGACAGTCCATCTCCTGGCTGTAACAATATTTGAGTGAACTAGGATCTGTCTTCGATATTGAGAGACAAACATGAATGAGACAGTCTGACTTGTGAAGGGAAGAGACATAAAAACATTCTAGTGAGACAGCATGGAAAAATGTGGGCACAGGGGTATGGGAGCTCAGAGGGGATTAACACATGCAGGTCTTGGACTCGAACCCTTACATGGCTCAGTGGAGCAGCAATCAGCAAGAGAGTAGCCACTGTCTGGATTTCTCAGCTTCTCATTCAATCCTTCCCCATACCACTATGGGGTAGACAACAAAGTTATCACCAGTTTCCAAGAAAGATAACTGAAGCATAGAAGGGCTTATGGCTTGCTAATGGCTTCACAACCTCAATTGGAGAGCGAGGGTTTTAGCTCAGTCTTCTCACTCTATGACCCTAACCACCCCTGTGTCCCTCACCCTGAGCTATCCGAGGTTTGCCAGGTACCTGGTGGGACTAGGTATTCGGTACCTCTCATCCCTGCCCAGCCCTGAGTTGCACTTGATGTTCTCACATTTCCACATGTCTGGAGTCTGGGACTCTTATTCTTTGGACGGCTCTGAACTCCTACAGGGTCCCAGTCCAGACATCTTCAGGACATCCTTCAGAATTATGTGACAGAGGGTCATGTGCCTTCTAGTTTGCTCAGGGCAGGCCAGCCTCCTGACCTACTGTAGAAAGGGGCTCTGTCTTGAAGCTAGATGCTCTGTACCTTCTTACCTGAAGCTTTTGGTTCCAGTAACAGGGAGAGTTCCAGTGTAGAGGCAGCTGTTGTGAGCCACTCACCACACAGGGGGCATCACTGTGCCCCTCTCCTCATGCTTGTAACAACCCCAGGAGAAAGGGGTTATTATCACTCCCATTTAACAGGGCAAGAATCCACACAGGAACAGACACAAAAAGCCAGGAAGCTGGCTGCAGGTCTCACAGCCGTGCTCTGGGAGAGTCAGGCTTCTACTGCAGGATTGTTTATCTCCAAAGCTGGCAAGAGTTCCAGGTGTCAGCCACAACCACGAAGCTGAGCTTGTGGGTCTGCGAAGCCCGAGCTTTGGCTTCAAGCAGGATGCGCTATCCAATTGAGCTAACCAACCGTGGCCAGAAAGCAATTGTCGCCATATCAGAAACCCATTATGACTCACGGAGCCTCTGAAAGATGCTTCAAGAATACTCTCTGTGAGTTGAAAATGATGCCAAGCTTCTTTGGAAACAGCTGCCCAGGGCTTGAAGACAGCCCAACAGTCCCCACATGCAGACCCAGCCTTGCACAGATCAACCACCTTCTGCCTCCCAGACACTTATGTCCTCTGAGCCAGGGGAAGCCATCCTTGTGGGAAGAACAGAGTAATATGACGTTAGAAAGGGCAAATGCAAGTGAAGTCACACACGTTGGCCCATTCCCGATTCTCTCTCTGTAGACCAGGGAATTCTAAGATGAATCCATCTGCAAGCCATTTTCAAACCCAGCATCCAAAGGCAGCCTGGTTTGCCACCCTCCACTCAAGCCCTGGAGCTTTAGCAGCTGTTCAGCGCTCCCTTTCTACTGGTTCATTTTCTCAAGTTGGCAATGGGTTAAGTCTATCACCAATTTCCAGGGGAAATGGCTGCAAATTGAGCTCATTAGATGGAGTGCATGTGTGGCATGCAAATCTTTTGCTGTCACATTCCTGATTAAAATCCTTCAGTGTCTTCCTGTTGCCTAAGGAAAAAGTGTCCTTGACATGGTTTGCAGGGCCCTTGACCTTGGAGCTCAGAAGGCTTCACTTGCCCCTCTTCACTCCGCTTCTGACCTTCTGCATGCACTAATATGAGTAGCTTCCAGCATGCTAAGCCCTTTGGATTCCCTTGGCTGGGCCTTAGCACATGCTGTTTACAATGGATGTCTCCTCCACCTACCCCCCACTTTCTGCCCTCCTTTCTGTCCCCCCTTTTTTTTGAGTCTCAGATTAAAACTGTGTCCTCAGGGACACTCTCTTGATCCTACACTTGGCCTCACAGCCTCATATTCCCTCTGCCTCTGTACTTTCTCTTTCATGATTTTGATCCGATCATTCATGTCTGTTTCCCAGTCACAGGGAATCCCAGGAAGGCACACTGGTTCCTGGTTTGTCCACAGCTATATTACTGCAGTCTTCTAAGGAGACACAACCCCCCAAAAAGATTTATGGAATGGAGGATGCTGGGAGAGACTCCCTCAGCCCTCTTGGTTCTAACCAGGACTAAAAACAGGATGTTTTGGGGGCTGTGTCTCCTTAGAAGACTGCAGTAATATAGCTGTGGACAAACCAGGAACCAGTGTGCCTTCCTGGGATCCTCAGGACAGTATGTTAATATCTTAAATAGTAATTTTGGTATCCATTTTTTTTTTAAAACTCCCTCACTTTGATGTCTACAAATTAATGTGTTCAGAAAAAAAAATGATTTAAAATGTCTCCATCATTTTTAAGCATCTATTTATATATTTCTGAGATAAAAGAAATAATTTCACAAAAGTGAAAAAAACAAAAAAAACAAAAACAAAAAACCAAGGTGCTGAAGATGGAGTGGTACCATGAGCTTTCCTGAGAGCATTGCCCTGCGTCCCTGGGACAGATGCAAGGACACTTCCTTCCTACCTCCAACCACATCTATGCTTCATGGTCAACAGGTTTTACGAATAGCACTGCTGTGATTTGGAGCTGGAGAGTTCTTTCCCAAGGTCCATGTGTTGAAGACTTAGTCTCCGGCCTGAGTTGCTGTTGTGGGGAGTGGCGGAACCTTTAGGGGGTGGGGTATGATGGAAGGAAGGCATGTTATTGGGGGCATGGCTGTAGGAGGATATTGGGGCCCAGGCCCATTATTTCCTAGCCACATTGGGGAGCAGGCCCCTCTACCTTGTACTCTTCACCGTAGCATGCTGCAGGTCCAAAGACAACAGGACCAAGCAACCGTGTACTAAAACCTTGGAAACCTTGAGGCAAATAACTTTTTCTCTTTGTAAGTTGATGACCTCGGGTATTTTGTCACAGTGCTGTGTTGTTATTTCCAGGCCTTGATCTTTTCTTCCTGTACAATGTTCTCAGGAGGCTCACTCCATTCCATCCTTCCCTGGCCTCCATGACCTTCCAGGTCATAGAGAAGACACCTGTGGTTCTGAACTTCCAGTTCTTCTGAAACATAATGCCATAAGGATGTACCTCTGTCATGTTGACAGTAATTTATGACAGATGGAAATTGACTGGTTATCTCCTATTAAAACTGGCCAAAAATGTCTCAAGGGCTTACATGGTCAGTATGGCCAATCAGCATTCAGTTCTCATCTTGGTCCCTGCCCTGCTCCCACAGCTGGTTTCCAGAATGGACTGCTGAGCCGCTAACTCTGAGCATCAAAAAGCACAAGTAGCCTGTGTATACAAACTCAATACATTATTAATGGAAACTAAATATGCCTAGGGGAAAAATTCCCCTGGGAAGAGCTGCCTGCTCTGAATTCCAATGCCAAATGAGTGTTTCAACACTCCTGCTCTTCACTGGATGGCACTATCCAGGCACTTTCAAACTACTGGGCCCCGCCCCAAGATCATAGGAAGTTCTCTGAGACCAAAAGTGGCCAAAGAGCCCTGTGGAAAGCTAGCCCAGTCCATAGCGTCTGAGAAGGAGAACCGGAGTAGATACATGACTAGGGCTCTTTTGCTTTTAAAGGAAAGACAGGTCTGTGGACACCAGTCAGCTGTCACGTGGAGGAGCCCGGGAAGTAGACTTTAAGGCCTCTGCAGGCCTGTCAAGCACTAATGAAGCAAAGCCACAAAGCAGGCCACTTCTGCTCAGAGCTCTGATTCACTCCATAATGCGACTCCCAAACTCTAGGCAAAGGCTGCAGGCCTGGGACCTCAGCTGCCACTGACCAGAGTGCTGCCTGCCATGCCTATTGCCCTTCCAGACCCGAGGAGCCTAGGCCTCAGGGCTGGCACCCAGGGCGTATCTTGGTAGCAGGATGTTACACCAGGTATCATCTCTATCAGGACAGTGGGATCACATGGAGTTTCCTTGCCTTTGAAGTTCCAGGAATGCTTTATATGATTTCATCTCATCCTTGGCCATCTCCTTTGCCAAGGGTGGAGCTCTAGGGCAGGGGTTCTCAACCTGTGGGCCCAAGACCCCCTGGGGTTCAAACGGCTCTTTCATAGGGGTTGCCTAAGACCATTGAAGAACACAGGTATTTACATTACAGTCCATAACAGTAGAAAATTACAGTTATGAAGTAGCAACAAAAAATTATATGGTTGGGGATCACCACAACAGGAGGAACGGTATTGAAGGGTTGCAACATTAGGAAGGTTGAGAACCACTGCTCGAGAGCCACATGGTGAGTGGCAACTTTCTAGAAGCCACTTCACCAGCCAGCAGCAGTGTAGGGATTTTGCTGGGTCCTTGACTCATGTCCTGGGCAGGGTTGTCCATCAACTTATGGCTACCATCAGAAAGGGGGTCAGCGGAGGTGTGAGCCTAGGGACCAGCACACAGAGAGGATTCTCTGCCCTGTTTGCTCTGGCTGTCCTGGGGCTAAGGTGCTGGCAGATGTTTGATAAAGTTGCTTTAGCACATGTCTTGTGAGGAATGGCCTGCGGCTGGTGTACAGAATTATTGTGGGTTTTTAAATGATGGGCTGGGACATGGGCTGTATGGACCATGGGGAGATCTGAGCACGCTCCCACTTTGTTTCTGAAGGCCTATGGAGGGAGATGAGGTAAGTCTCATGGCTGATCTTCATGGTCAACCTGACTAGATTTATAATCCGCCATGGGAGTATATTTCTAGCTGAGTCTTTAAGGATATTTCCAGAAAGATTTAACTGTGGCAAGGAGACCCAGCCTCAATGTGAGTAGTGCCATCTCATGGGCTGGAGTCCTGGGCTGAATAAAAGTGAAAAGGCAATCTGAGTACCAGCATCCATCTCCCTCTTGACTGTGGATACAAGGAAGCTGACCACTTCATACCATAGCCACGGTGTGTCTCCTGCCATGATGATCCGTTCACACCCCTGCCACTGTCCCCTGCCATGATGATCTGTTCACAACCCTGCCACTGTCCCCTGTCATGATGAACTGTTCACACCCCTGCCACTGTCCCCTGCCATGATGAACTGTTCACACCCCTGCCACTGTCCCCTGTCATGATGAACTGTTGTTCATACCCCTGTCACTGTCCCCTGTCATGATGAACTGTTCACACCCCTGTCACTGTCCCCTGTCACGATGAACTCTTTACACCCCTGTCACTGTTCCCTGTCATGATGAACTGTTCACACCCCTGCCATTGTCCCCTGCCATGAAGGGGACATTAGAAATGTGAGCCAGAAGAAACCTTTCCCTAAGTGACTTTGGTCAAGTGCTTTGTCACAGCAGTGAGACATATAATGAGCACATTAAGGAAATGTGTCTCACACCTGTTCTGCCCAGGGGCTGAGAGCTGAGTACACTCATGGGCTGGGGGTGGGAGAGGGTGTGCACAGACCTAGGGGACTCAGTTAAGTCAGCATGAAGGAAAGCTGAAAGACCTTATTTCTCAGGATTTGGACAAGAGCTCATCAAATCTACCAGACAACTAACATGGTGAGGGAGTTCCATGAGGTGCATGTTGACTCAGGAGTTCAGAGTATCCTATTCTGGCCCATTATCCAATAAGTATTTCTTGGATAAGCTTTTGATTAATGGATACATTGTGTCTGAGTCTTTGCTGAATACAAGCTGATGACTTCCTTTGGGCCAGAGACCTTGGAAGCTCCTGACCAGGAACAGACTACAGCCACTGAAAGTCAGGCTTATCTTGGAAGTCACAGGATAAGAGACCCAGAGTTTAGTGTGATAACTGAGAGCCCAAGGGTATAAGGCAAGCCAGAGCACCCCCAACCCCACCCCATAACCAAGTAGGGTTGTGCTCAGAAACAAGACATCTGAGGAATAGATGTTCAAAGCGCCATACAGACAGGTAACAAGGATCAAGAAAAATGTTTTAGAAAGAAGGCTTCACAAACCAGGCTGGAATTGTCGAGCATCTTAGAAAAAGGTATTTTATGAACAAGTTGGAGAACTCTTAGACTCTGAGACCTGGGGATGGGGTGGGTCTAAGACAGGCAATCAAGACAAGACAGATGCCAGTGATTCAAACTGTCTTCCAGGTCGGCGATGTACTCCAAGCAAGTTGTACACAACCCAGGGATGGTATCTCAGTCCCTTTCTGTTGTTATAACAAAATACTTGAGACTGGGTAATGCAAAGAAAGAAAGAAAGAGAGAAAGTTATTTTATTTTGGCTTTGGTTCTGGGAGCTGGGAAGTTCATGGTGTTGGTGAGGGCTTCATGCTGCTTTAGTTCATGAAAAACAGCACAGGAGCAAGCAGGGGTGAGAGCGGGATGAAGCATGAGTGGCCATCCTCCACCCTGCTTTGCATCAGCCAGGTCCACTGTAACCAGCCAGTTCAGTGAGAGCAAGGACTCGCCAGCCTGAGAAGAGCATTGGTCTTCTCACAGGGGCTGCAGTCCCACCATGAAACTGCCACTGAGACCTACCATTTGGCACTAGCTCACCAGGGACCTAGCATCCACACAAGTTTCTCTGGAGACAAACCATATTCCAGCCACTAGGATGGGATAAGATGCCTGGGGACATTCCATGCCATTGCTGAGTTCTGGAGCTGGGTAGTGCCTACAGATGGAGTACCAGGGGTAGCATGAGCAACCGGCTATAGATAGAGGTGGAGACCAGGTAGGCCTGGCAAAGGCTTCGTCTCTGCCCATAGTTTCCAGGGAAGATGGCCTCCATGGACCATCTTACTTAAGAAAGTGAGGAAAATGTCAGCATCTCAAGGGACTGGAAGGCCAAGAACTAGACAGGTCCATGGGAACATTGTATGGAATGAGGTTTGCTGAGCTCTGCTGTTGGCCTGATGCCCCTAGATCTATATTCTGTTCATTCACAGAAGTCACATCCACAGAGCCTGTAGTCTAGCTGGGGGAGAGAGACCTTCCAAATTTGGACTTCAGCATATGCCCAGTGGCCCATGTTCGACCATATCTACCACTCACAACGGCAAAAGAGGCAGTGCGGATCCATGCTCATGGGTCTGTGAGCAGTTCTCTAGAAGAGTGATAGCAGAGAAAGCCACTAATCGGCTCACTAATGCAGCCTCAGCAACAACAAAAGCAGTGAGTTTGGGTGAGGGCTGGGCTTCTGAAGGGACATCAATTCTACAGCATCTCTGACTTCTATTCAGAACACAGTCAAAGCAGATATGGTTTATTTTCATTAAATCAGAAAATAAAACGGCAACAACTAAAACAAAACAAAACCTAAGCAAAAGAAAAACTTGGACAGTTCCCACTGGAGACTCCCAGCAGCAGGAGAGGACATAGCTGCCATCTTAATCTTTTGTGGGGTCCATGGGCATTGAGTGGTGGCCATAGGACAGGGTCTGGGGGCAACCCCAGGAGGCTGAAAATGAGGACTGGGGGTGAGGGGAGACTGGGATGGCTTTCTTCTCTGACAGCTGGAGAGGATGAAATGGTGTCATGGATACTCGTAACTCTCATAAGATGGTGAACCTGTTGACTGCTATGGGTTCTGGCAACCCCGGGACTTTCCCCTGTTTGCAGGCATCCCCCTTAAGTGGGATTCAAGGCTGGGCCCCTTGCAGCAGGTAGAACACAGGACCTCTCCAAGAGCCTTGGTAATGGAAGCTCACTGACAGATCTCCCCCAATGCCCTCAGAATGCCTCTTTTCAATTAAATTTCTTTTTCTAACTCAAGGTTTTGCCCTCCCCTGAAGTTTCTCTATTTTTCTTGTCTAGCATATGCAGATTAAATTATTATATAATTCTCACTGATTTTTTTTTTTTCCTAAACACAACGAGGGTCTCACACTTTAGGTCAAGTCTCTGAAGAACCAGCCTAGGGCAGGTGTGGAAGTAGTCTGGAGCCTGCTCCAGCTCTGCCCCAACTCTGTGGCTCCTCTCTGGGTCCCAATATATGTCACCTACAAAGTGGGTCATGAGGCTTTTGCGTCTATCTCCCAAGGCTTTGGGGAAGTTGACAAAATTCATAACAGAGAGTTCTAAAAACAAAAGAGACACTGGCATTGGATTTGTCATTATCTGAGGACTCTCCACAGACTTTATGCAAGCTTGGTCTTGTCTAGATAGTCCTTATAGGTTTGTTTTCATGAAAGTAGAGAAAAATGTTAAAATCCCCCAGAAGAGTGCTCGGGGGACTGGAGCCTGGGGTCCTGGAGAAGGTTATAGAAGCCTTTCATAGAGTCAAGTTGTGCTGGGATATGCTGTCCCTGTCACCACCTCCTGTAACTCACTCTATGTAGGCAGCTCCACCTGGAATCTATTACCAGCATGCTTCTCCCGTGCACAGCTAAGCCCAAGGCCCCTCTGCATCTGACCCTTCTGGGTGCCATCACTCCACAAGGGATTCCATCTTTCAATGGGCCCCTTTTCTCCCCAGCACTTGGAATGTCTCTCCCATGGGAGACAACACAGGTGATAGTCCAGAGGCCAAAGAATAATCTAGAAACAAAGTCCAAGTATCCCACCAAACCTGACAAAGCACACTGTCTTTTTGTCCTGTGGAAATTCTGTTTCCATTCTCAGACAAGGGACTTCAGACTACATGTAGCTTCCTGGCTATTTACAGCATTGTTGGTCAGTTCCTGTTCCCTTCCCCAGCACCCTCACCTCCACAGCTCCAGGACTCTCTTGTCCCCTCAGGGCAAGCCTAAACAATCTCCAGAAAGGTATGCAGGACTGACTCAACTTCCTAGCTGCTTCCATGGAACTTATTTTCAATGAGCAAACATAAATACAAGCAGGGGCTGCACTCCACAATTTTCTACCCCATTGTGGCTTCCTACCACCCACTCTACCCCCTGCACCCACCCTCGCACCCACATAGCATCAGGAACACAGGTATCCCATATTGTTTCGTTCTCATGTGTGTTTATTGAGCGCCCACAGAGCCCGTGGTACTGTGCGCAGGATTCAGAGCCACAGTCTAGTCAAAACGAGACCAGAGCTAGAACACAGAATGTTTCATAGCTGCGTAACGTCTGTTAAGGGATCAGGATGGGGAAAACTAATCACAAAACAAATTCCTATTCAAAAGCAACAGAACCTCCTCTGAGAGTAATATAGATTCTAGGCACTCACATCCACACTCGCACATATACATGCGCACACACACCCCTCAGAATGACCGCCCAAGTATGCCCACTTAGTTGTATATGCATGCATATACAGATGTCAGTGGGCAAGGAAATTAATATATATGCTGTGTGCACGCACACACTCACACACACATACACACACACTCACACACACACCACTGCACATACGTAAATCTGGCTTATGCTATCAAAGACACTATGTCTCCAGGTTCTAGTGGAAGCAATCTGTCCTAGATGTCTGCAGCATGCAAAACTTGGAAGATCCATAGAGTCAGTTTAGGAGGACAATGGGGGCACATGGGTATGTTTCCATCCTTGGAGCCCCCACCACAACACAACAGGTAACAACAAAGCCTTTGTGAAGGGCTCCAGGGGCAGAGCAGAGGAGCTGGAGGCTCCCTGTCGTGGTGGGGCCCTGGAGAGCCCTGGCAAGTTCACCAGTCTTCAAGGCAGAGTGGAAAGCTCTGGTTGTCGAGTGTGGTCCTCCTAACAGTATTCCTTGGGCAGCGTGGCAGGCTGAAGTGAGTGCCTCTTCTCGCTTGCTCTCTGCAGCTTCCCACATGTGCTAACGCATTTTGTAGTCATTAGATACAGATGTTTCACACAGCTGTCCCTTAAAATCCAAGTCTACTGTGAAATCGAGGTCTCGCTGTGAGGAAAGAGCAAAGGGCCACAGTGTGAGTCTAGGTGGGAGATCATAGCCCTTCCCAGGCAGAGCACTTCTCTTGAAGTCACAGGGACAGGTGGCCATGGCATCTCTAGCTAAGGGGTCCCTATGGACAGTCCTCAGGAATCCATTCTGGTGCCCCGTTATCCTCACAGGAAGGACTCTGACAGCTAACCTAAGCCTTCCTGTCCTTACCCAAAAGCAGTCCTGTGATTTCTTTTATCTAGGTGATAACTAAGGACATCACCCTCAATCACCCTACAGACTTTTAGTGTTCTGTGCAGATATAGAGACACCTCAGAAAAGTCCCACCAGGTCAGCTGGAGAAATGCCCAACAAACACTCCTCTATAGCAGACACTTGCATTTACTGGCTCAGCTCACCCTAAATGAGGCAGAGCCCATTTGTACAACATCCGTTCTCAAAGGCTCTCCTGTGGGCTTCTGGGAACTGTCCTCAAGGTTGAGTTTAGAGTCCAGAAAGCCTCTAGCCACTGGGGTTTGAAAGAGTCAACACTGAGATCATCCATTTAGGCCCTGTCACCTGCAAACACAGCTGCTGTCTGCCTCCCCCAAAAGCTTTTCTGTTTGTACACAAGACATTCAACAGGGCAGGTGACTTCTGGGAGCTCCCCTCAGTGGTCATGGCCATGCAGGGCCCCCTCAGACTCACCACATTTTTGGCATTTGGCTTCATGGATATGGTCCCATAGATTTCCTCCCCCCTCCGGACAGTGAGGTAGTCTTCCAAGTAGAAGACAGTCTGCTTCCAGTGGGTGTAGGGGGCATCAGGGGCTGGACCCAAGAGAGGGAAGAAGAAAGAGTCAGAGATGAGCAAGAGTCAGCCGAGGCCCAGGATCCACACAGAAGTCCTGAGCTCTCCATGGCAGAAGGGTTCTAGCAGGCCTAAGCATGGCCAACACAGGCCTGAGCATGACGTGCAGGGCTCTGGCAGACCTTGCTCTTCCCCATCCCCTCTACCTTGCGTGTGTGTATGTATATAAGTATGAGTACTCTGTGCATGCCAGAGAGAGCTTCAGATCACATTACAGATGGCCTTGAGCCACCATGTGGATGCTGGGAATTGAACTCAGGACCTTTGGAAGAACAGCCAGTGCTCTTAACTGTGGAGTCATCTCTCCAGCCCTCCCTCTACCTTGCTAAACCATTAGATTACATTCCTAAACTCAGCTACCAAGATCCATTCCCTTACTTGGCCACTTCCTCCTCCTGAGGCTGACCACCAAGGTCCAGCAAGCGAAATATCAAAGCCTTGCAATCAAAAGCCCCCTTTGGCTCGCCTTATTAACATGCCTACTTCAAAATTAACCGACTCATCCTAACACAGGGTTTCCTCTTCTCCCTTTGTCTCTCTAGGACAAATACCCCTGACCCCTTTCCTTTGCTCCTCATCCTCTATCTCCTGTCTTTGAGTCTTATTCCCTGTCCTTTGTTTCACTGGTGCAAATAAATCTCCTTTTGTGCTGAAAACTTGGTCTTGGGGTGACTTGTGCCAGTACCAATCCTTTCACGGGGGACTCAGTGATTTCTGCCCACACACCAACACTTAAGCCCCAGAACTCTGGACTCAGCCCCAGTGCCCTTCCTCAAATTCCAGCCCCACTGAACTGGTGATCTCAGTGAGAGGTCAGAAGAGAGGCAGCCTTGTACCAGGGAGCAGCTGGCACCCTGAAAGCCCCCTCAGCAACCAATCCCATCAGCATAAAGGAGCCTCCTCCCTATGTTCCTGTGTTAGTGCACTAAAGACTCGAGAGTGTGAGACATACAGAGCAGAACGTCCCATCTCCATCATTTGTAGATTTATGACACCATTTATTCGAACTCTACAGCTCTACCAGTCTCCCAGCTCTACCAACAGCCCTTTTTACTCCTGCATCCTTCAAGCAGTTTCTCTTGCCTGGGAGTTTGCTCTGGTGCTGCACCCAGCACCCTGGCCCAGTCCTGCTGTAAGATTCCAGCTGTGCCTTCCCAACAGCACCAAAAAGAAGGGGATTCTTACTCCACAGATCCCCCCTCCCGAACAGTTCAAGGCCATTGTGATGCTCGATTCTCCTGGGTATTTGTCATTGGATCTCATGTGCTCTCTGACTAACTGGGAGGGGCCCTGTTTGGATACAGTCCTTTTCTTCCACAGTGACTGCCTTTGGAACACTCTCCCCCTTCCCTACTTACTACATCCTCATCCTTCAAGGCCAGCCTTCCTGGACCACTCCAGCCTGGATCTATCTGGTGTGCCAAAGGGCATCCAGAATGGATGTCATCATAATGCCTAGCATGCCTCAGAATAAACGCCTTCACAGATGCCTAGAGAGCAGAGCCAGGCCAGCCTTGCTTAGCACTGCTTAGCTCTCCCCAAATTTAATCTATAAGTACCGAGTCGAGTGTCAAGTGGCCACTGATAAGTGGACAGTGTCAAGAGCCCAAAGCACAGCACCGTGTGATGTGTGATGTGCCTAAAGATGCTCAACCGAAACAGGTAGGCCACAGGAGACTCACTTTAGGGTGAGAGCCTCTTGGCTTAGACCCTCATCTTCCCCCAGTGGACTTTGCTTCTTGCCTAAAACCAATGATAACAGCAACAAGACTTGGGAAGGACATAAGGGTCCTTCAAACACATGGAAGACTGTTTGCATAGGAGATTCTGCCTTACATGTGCCTTGGGGAATCACTAGGAGTCAGCTGTGCGTCTGCAGGAGAAATTGGGGCTGTCTCACAACCATGGGAACTGAGTTGCTTATTCCTCCCCAAGGTGCTGAGGACACCACTTGCAGTGAGCTCATTTGTCACACACCATGTTAGACAGGGTGACCTCAAATATCTTTCCAAACCCCAAGATCTATTTTAACGATGGCAAAGAGGCCCTTCCATCCCTTTGTTGTTTGCCGTGAGCTGGCTTGATCAGATGTCAGTGGTCAGATAGAGACTAGGGCAGTCTTCAGTGTGTGCATTTGGCAATCAATGAACACCCAAGGTCACAGGAGAAAGCACAGCCCGAGCATCTGGAGGGGGAAAGAGGAGCGAGATACCACAGCCTGTGCCATGCAGACCCTGGAGCCTCCAGCCCACCTAGCACCCAGCCTGCAAGGCACGCTGTTATCTGCAGACCACCTGCTCTCAGCACGCTTCTGCCAATTATCTCTAAATAAACTGTCAAAAGACAGTTCTGGCTGTGTGTGCAGAACGCCCGAGTGAGTGACAGCACTCTCACCCCCATCTCCACCTCCACCCACTCAGGCAGGTGTCTCTTCTGTTCCTAAAGACCTTCAGTTAAGGGGATTCGAGCTGCCTCCTCTATCATCCAGAGACATTAAGGATCCTAGCTTCACCGGCTTAGGTCTGCTGGCCAGTGAGGCCAGTCAGCTTCCAGTGAATGGCCCAAGGCATGCGTGCCATCCCTGGGTGGAAGGAATATTGTCTCAAAAGATTTTCCAGACGTCATTTCCATAGTGGAACCAGTAACCATGGCCTAACTGTCTGAACATCTTTTCTCATCTGAGTTTTCCACTGTGTCCAGTAGAAACAGCAGAATTTAGAAGCTTGGCTCTGCTTGGTTTTTCACTTTTAATTCAACAATTTTGGGGAGGTGGTGCACAGAGAGGTCAGACATGCCAAGACATAGTATCTGCCCCATGGCTAAAGCAGCTGTCTTCTCCCGCATCCTCGGGGTAGATGTGGTGGGAAGGACAACAGGCCCTACCTAGGTCTATATTCCTTTTGCCACAGGTTTGTGCTGTGACCCTGGAAATCCTGCACCACCACATGGAATATAGGTCATGCTATTTATCCTCTGAGGTATTGTAAGGGTGAGATGGATCATAAAGAGTGACCATACATTCCTCTGTGCCTGGGGACACAGTTTGTGTCTATTCACCAGCACAATCTGTAGCAAGAATCTTAACAGGTCTTATTAATAAGAACAAACCTGAGGCCAGGTATTGGGGTGAATGCTGGAAGATCAGAGAAGCAGAAAAGCCACAGCTTCCTCACCTTGCCAGTTCCTTAGCTGATCCTGTTTCCTCAGACTGGAAGCTTCTGAGTCCTCATCCACATGAATCTCAGCTGAACTGTGCTGCTCCAAAGCCCAAATGCTTAACTAGCCAAATGCTTCTAGTTTCTGGTCTTCACACCTTATCTATCTTTCTGCTTTCTGCCATCACTCCCTGGGATTAAAGGCCTAGCTGTTTCTAATGTGGCCTTGAACTCAGAGATCCAGAGGTATTTCTGTCTCTGGAATGCTAGGATTAAAGGCATGTGCTACCACTGCCTATCCTCATGTTTAATATTGTGGCCATCCTGTTCTCTGACCCCAGGTAAGTTTATTAGCCTGCACAATATTTTGGGGAACACAATACCACCACCACAATCATCACTAGCTCACCCTCTTGCTTGCCAAAGCATCCTTAATTGAAAGCTGTATCATATGGATACCCCACTTAGAACCTATTAGTTGTAACAAAACCACATTAGGGGATGTCTAGGTTGTGGCAGCTGATAGTGAGTCATTCCATGAACTGGTGTGTAAGTACCCATCCATAAACTGAGGGATACCTGCAAAAATACACTGCCTCACACCAGTGCTCTATAATGCCTGAGTTATATCTGGAATGCTGTAATGCATGGGGTGGTACTCATACTATACCGTGCACTCAGGGCTGTGAATGATGTCTTAAGCTCTCTTTGTCAGTGACTAAATTTTTCTCCCTTCCCAGTCCCAACCCACATTCCATGATGGCACAGCTTTCAGTCATTATGAGAATGAGTTCCTCTTGAGAATATTCTGGACCCACATGTCAGCCCAGCCTCCTGGTTCTAGATTACTGCTGATTTTCACTCTATATTTACAATGAATATGACCAATATTGTTTGCAATGCTGCAAGTATAAGAATGTGTATTCAAAGATCTTTGGCTTAGGATGCCTGTCATGTGCCAGGCATGGCTCTGAATTTGTCCAGCAATGTCCAAGATGAACACAGCTTTCATTCCCACCCTCATCCCTCTTGTAGACCATACACCCTTAGAAGACCATCAGGCAAATAGTAGATAGTACAAGCAGAACTGTGGAAGCTATGATCTTGGGTGAGGAATGGAAACACAGGGAGCCATGAGAGCCACTGGGAGTGGCCTCTTATGAAACGGTCCTCCTGTGCTTTGAGGAAGAGAATTCTGCTTCCTGTTTCACTTCCTAGTAGTCAACTAGTTAGTATTTCTTTGTAGGCTATAAGTTTTCCAGCTGTATCTTTAGAGTTGTGCTGTCTAGTGAGCTTCTTGGAAATTAAAGAGCATGCACAGAGAGGCTTCTTTGACCTGGAAAATGACTCAGTGCCACTGGATAGCAAATCGGGAAAGAGACTGCCTGAGACCCACAAAGTCACCGTTCAAGGGCATCTCTGGTGATTATCATCATACCTTGGAAAACCTGATATCTGAAGCCAGCTTCCCTTTGGGCCGCTGCCTTCCACCCACCCCACAGCTTTCTTGGATTGAACAGCAGCAGCAAATCTCCCCCCACCCTCACAGAGGATGAGTTCAAGGGGACAGGGACAGCTGTGCCTCTGGCTGGCAGAGCCTGGAACCTTGGGTACTTCTGCCTGGTGCTGTAAAGCAGCCAGGACCATTAGCAGCAGCATTTCCAAGCTGCACAGTATGTGATTTGCTCTTTTGAGTGGGTTCCCTCCACCCAGAGCTGGCTGTACTGGGCCTGAGATGGAAAACTCAGTGGGGAGCCAGCAGGGAGGGGCACCTGCTGTGGAGGGGAGGGATGCATCCACAAACTCCCACAATCAACATCTTGTTTTTGCACGTGCATGATCGCATTAAAACTCTTCCCGATAGCCAGGACATAGGACTGCTTAATTTAGGGATGGGATGGCTAGAAATGGGACATTTAGATAAAAAATTCAGAGATACCTATAGCAACTAAGCTACTAAGTTCTGAGGTGGGCTCACAGGGAGTTTTGTGAATATGAATTAGTTTATTTACATTTATTAATTATAAATATAACCATATATCATTTATTCATCATCCATTTTAGCTGATATTTATATTTTAATTAAGTATTACTCAACAGCTCGTGCACTTACATTCCAACAGAAATAATAATAAATTTGTTTCCAGCTACTCTTTTGTATTGTATTTAATAATTTAGTTCTGTTCTAGTTAATAATTCATCTCCATCCTAGTTATTGAGTTAGGTGGCAAGTTCATGGGTACTCATTATATTAATAAACAAGTAAGCCAAAAGTGAATCATGCATAGGTTGTCCAATTGTGATAGCATGTCTTGAACCAAACCTTGGGATTTATCAAATTGTATGCACTATGAGCCTGAAAAAAAATTACTCTGCCAGTGGCCAGAGTGAAGACTCTGAGTAGAGTCCACTGCCAAGTCCACACTGTCTAGTAAAGTCTTTGACATGCTAAACTGGTGCTCATCTCCCGAGGGGGCTAAGAGACTAACCAACCACATTTCCTCTGGTTCTCAGCAAGCAGGATGAGAGTTTACAAGCAGCATGGAGACTTGGTGAGCACAGGGGTTATACCTTGGTGAGGAGATGGGCTTGCCCTACCAGAAGGGAGTCGGGCACAGTTGAATTCTCAACTGTTTAGTTCAATATAGTCTTGTAGGAGTGTAAGGTACCAGTAAGCCAGGAGCCACATGGCAACTTATAGATTAATAGAAATGGGTTAATTTAAGATAGAAGAACAGTTAGCAAGAAGCTTGCCACGGCCATACAGTTTATAAGTAATATAAGTCTCTGTGTGTTTACTTGGTTGGGTCTGAGCGGCTGCGGGACTGGAAGGTGAGAGAGATTTGTCCTGACTGTGGGCCAGGCAGGAAAACTCCAGCTACCCAGGAGGGCAGTGCTTCTCAAACTCAAGTAGGAACCATAGCCACCTAGAGGCCTTGCCAAGACACAGAAGTCTGGGCTACCTTCAGAGTTTCTGAATTGATGGTTCTAGGGTGAGGCTTTCCTAGATCCAAGTGATGCTGAGGCTACTGTTCACATACTACACTTTGAGAGTCACTGCACAGAGACACAGGAGTCAAAGATTTTAGGACCTATGAACATCCTTCTTGAGCCGAGCTTTGCAGAGTTCTGTGCAAACAAGAGGGAATATGGCTTGCTAATGGCTCCAAGGCAGAGAAGAGCCTTCCACCTGGGCTTTCAGCATAAGCGGTAATGGTTAGGGGATGGCCAACAGACAGAAGGGACTGAGCCTAGAGTTACACACTTCAAGTCCTCACCTTCTTTCAGGAAGCCCAGAAGCAAGTTTGGAGTCTGGGCTTGGCTTTAACCAAGCCTCCTCCTCATGAGGCCATCAGAATGTCAAACCTGCCACCACAGAGCCCTGGAATCAACTCTAGACAGAAGTCCAGTAGGCTATTGGGACCAGAAGCAAATCACTTTAAAGAAAGATAAGCCTTAGGAAGAGTCATGGGTCAGGGTCCAGGCTTTAGACACCCACAGCTTTTTCCAGAGTGCCCCTGCCGCTGGCTCTCTCATCACCCACAGGGCAGGCTCTGTGCTATCATCCTCGGGAGATGGGAGAGACAGAGCTAGACATCATGGTTCCCCTCACTACCAGCCTCACCTCTCCATTGCTAGACTGAGTCTCCTTTATCCTTCAAGTTCAAGCAGAATCTGACTTTCCCTCTCTAGGCTGCTCCTGCACACTGGAAAAAAAGAGTTCAGCTCACCTACTGACCTTTGAAGGAGGGCAGCCCTCAGCAATGGCCCAGATCAAGGGGTAATCTCTGGTTTTTCCCAGGGCCAAGAGTGTACCAGTCCAGCCTAGATGATAGAGCCCAGGAGATACTAGCCCTTGTAATCAGAAGCTGAATGCTGGACCTAGGAGAAGACTTTCTGGGATTTGAACAAGATTTGTGTTTGTTTGTTTATTTGTTTGTTTGTCTGTCTGTCTATTCATTTGTTTGCCTAGAGATAAGGCCTCTGTATCCCTAGCTGGTCTGGATCTCTCAGTATAGACCAGGCTGGCCTCAAACTCACAGAGATCCACCTGCCTCTGCTTCCCAAGTGCTGGAACTGAAGGTGCACACTACCACGCCTGGCCTGGCATTGGATATGCTTAAAAAGTCTCCTGCCTCCTGTCCACAGGTTAAAGGGCATTCCTGCCCCCATGTATCTAAGAAATAAGTGGTAACATCTGCTAGAACATTGCCCTGTGCCACTAGCACACCTACTCAGCCCCTGAGGGCACACTCACAGTTTCCGGGAACTCATATGAAGGACATCCAGTCTCTGGACCTTTCTCCTGGCAGCTCAAGCAGACGATTGCAGGAAGAAAGGGGTGACAGGAGCCCTCTGATAAAGGACCCTCCTGCTCCAGGGTCACACCCCAAATGAACATGTAGAAACAACGGCCCAGTGATGAAGAAGTCCCCTGAGCCTAGGGCATTGAAGGGAGTTCAGAGTGGCTGTCCTATGGGTGGGAGTGATGGGAAAGAGCTTGGGCATGCCCAGCAAGGAGATGTCTGAGGACCCACTAGAGGGCTAAGACCAAGCCATGGAGCCCTCCCTTGCTGGGCCCAAAGGCAGTGAAGCACCTTTCAAGGTAGACTAGACAAAGGACATGGTTTGAATTTGTCTGCCAAAGTTCATGGGTTGGAGATGTGGTCTTCAGTGAATGCATCAATATTGAGAGCTGAAATCTTTTGGAGGGGGTGGGGTGGGTAATTGGGTCTTGGGGTTCTATCCTCGGGAATATACAAATCTATTCATGGATGGATGGACCTGTGGGTTATCAGGTGTCTTAGTGACTATTCTATTGCTGTGGACAGACACCATGACCATGGCAACTCTTATAAAAGAAAGCATTTAATGGGGGGCTTGCTTACAGTTTCAGAAGGTGAGTCTATGATTATTATGGTGGAAAGCAGATAGGCATGGTGCTGGAACAGTAGCAGAGCTTTGCAACCTGATCCACAGAAAGCAGACAGAGAGAAAGAGAGACTGGTCCTGGTGTGGGCTTTTGAAAGCTCAAAGCTCAGTCTCAGTGACACACTTCTTCCACTGAGACCACATATCCAACCCTTCCCCAAAGCTCCACTTCCTGATAACTAAGCATTCAGATATGTGAGGCTATGGGGACATTTCTTATTCAACCCCCACATCATAGGAGTGGCCTACTGTATAGGAAAGCTCTCTCTCTCAGGCTTTCTTCGTCTCTTGGTACCCTTTGCCATGTTATGACCAGCACAGAACCCTCATTAGGTGCCAAGCTAATGTCAGGATCATGGTTTTGGACTTGCAGCTTCCAGAACTGTAAGCCAAATAAATTTCTATTCCTCACAAGTTATCCAGACTCAAATGTTTTGTTATAGCAACAGAAAGCAGACCAAGATAGTGGAAGCCATCTTCTGGAAACACAACCACAGACTTAATGAATAGTTGCAGGAGGGAAAAGCAGGAAGAAAAGAGAGAGGCCAGTTCATAGTCCAGAGAGAGTTATGTGTAGTCTTGCATGGAGGCCATCACCTCTGCATGCTATACACACATTCCCACTTGTGCATATAGGCTGTCCTAGGGCCAGAAGGGGATTATCTCAGAAGCTCTATGCTCTTCTTACCCTTCACACAGAATGTTTTCACAAATGCTAACCAGATAAACATATATTAAAAATCTCCAGAGGACAGGCACAGTTGAGATGGATCAGCAGCCAGAGACTCTTACCACATAAGCCTATTGACCTGAGTTTGATCCCTGGAACCCACATAAAGGTAGAAGGAGAGAATCGACTCTGAAATGTTGTCTTCTGACCTCCACATGCACAAGCATGCCACAGCACACCCACCCCTCACACACATCATAACACACATTATAATAATTATACATTAAATTTACCTAGTCCATGTCTCCTCCCTTGCTCTCACCCAGTGTTAAGTAGGGCATCGTATATGAGCAGGGTGGAGGTGATGGGGATGAGCCCTCCTACATTATCAGCAGCTTGTAAACCCAGGAATGGAGACAGCAAGACTTGGATGATTAGTCAAAACAATGAGAAGTCTATCTCTGGCCCCAGGTGGAGACATGCCATTCTGAACTGACAGGGATTGCCTCCATTGCATTGGCGTGTGGGCATGTCTACAAGGTATTTTCTTGATGGTTAATTGATTTAATTGATGTGGGAAGGCTCAGCCACTATGGATGGTACCATCCCTAGGCAGGTGTATCTGGGATATATAAAAAAGGAGGAAATGTGCACCTGAGAGCAAGCCAATGAGCAGCGTTCCTTCAGGTCCTGTCTCTGTGTTCTTGCCTGGGCTTCCCCCAGTGACCAACAAGAGCTGTGGATTAAATAAACCCTTTCCTCCCCAAGTCGTTTCTGGCCAAGGTTTTCATCACAGCGACAGACTGGGACAGCCTCCATTCTCATGTGCTCACACGAGTGAGCACACAGGAACATTCAAACACAAGACACAGTATAAGGTGGACCTGAGGACGGAAGTCAGAAGGACGACCTCCCTGGGCACTGTTCACGCTTGACCCTCCAGAGTGTCTTCCTCCACAGTGGTTCCTTTGGTCACTATCCACTCTCACCCTCCAAAGTACCTCACGTTGTTTTACAATAAGCTCGCCTGTGTTATGTAACTATACCATGTGCCGTAGGAGTTCTTTCCTTAAAGACCACAAGGACAGAAGAGCAAAGGGGAGGCCAGAGTGAGTTCCTGGTGACACCCATGCCAGCTCTCAGCTCTGGGAACTCTACCTCTATCGTGTTTACCTTCTCCTTGGGAGAAGTCAAGAGAGTGGGGGCTACATCCTCTCCTCAGATGGAGAGAGCTCGTGTGATGCCAGGTCACAGCCCCAACTGATGTCTGGCCAAGTTAAGGCCAGCCCTGGTTCCTACCCATAAGCCTCAAGGAAGCACAGAGGGGAAGTGACAGAGAACCAATGGAGAGCTCACCTGTAGAAAAACCCATTTTCTTGTGGCACTTGGTAAATTCAATATTAAAGTAGGTGACGAGGGCGTGGACGTAGTCATTGCGCTGAATCTGCAGGCAGAAGGCAGATGTGAAGGAGAGTTCTTCCGTCTTCACAGTGTAAATGTCCACTTCCTGTAGCCCAGAGAAGAAAGAAGCCAGAGGCTTACAAACTCTGTCTTTCAGTGACCCAGTAGCCTTACCCCTAGAGAAACTGGATTAGCCACAACTTTGGGGTGACTCCCAGGCCCACCCACCACCCTCCCAACTATCTCCTCCGTCTTTCCTAAGGTAAAGGATTCTTGGAAAATGGTGTGAGTGGAATTGAATCCAAATCTGACCAGAACTGAACCAGGAAGGCACATCTTCTGGGGGAAGAGGCCAAAGGGGCTGAAGGTTGAAACAAGAGTGTGATTGAGGAGACCAAAGCAAGTTAGAATGGCTTCCAGTGGCCAGGCAAGCATTGCTACCTTCCTCCAGCCATTCACAAAGTGTGGCCCCCCTGCTCAGTGTCTTTACTACCTGGGAGAAAATTCTGAGAGGGACAAGGAGAGTCACCATAGACCCACTCAATCAAAACAGCAGGGCCCTCCAGGTCTCCCATGAATAGGAGGACTCATTCCTCAACCCCCACTAATTTTTATTTTTTATTTTTTATTTAGGTTCTCCAAGTCAAGAACACTAAGTGTTGCCTCAGGACTGAAGCATAAACGGGCTGGAGGAAGTTCCACTGACCATTTATAACAAGGGTAGACAGGTTTAAAAAATAAATAAGAGGGGGGAACATGAGGTGAGAAGTCTCAGTGTGGACTGGGGGAAGTGGAACACAAAGAACTATTAATTCTCACAAGTTCTGTTGGAGAGTGACTGAAAATTGATGTTTCGTGGGGAGTCAGTGCAATGGAGAGCCGGCTCTCCATGTGCCGCTCTTCTGTAAGGGAGGATGCTGACTGACCTGCTGTTCACTGGCTATCCTGAGGCAGGAAACCCTGCTTGGGGCTCTAAGGGGCATCCAGGCAGATGCCAGTGAGACTTGCTTTTTCTTTTTTTGTTTTTTGTTTTTTTTTTGTTTTTGTTTTTGTTTTTGTTTTTGTTTTTTGAGGCAGGGTTTCTTTGTATAGTTTTAGTGCCTTTCCTGGAACTCACACTGTAGCCCAGGCTGGTCTCAAACTCACAGAGATCCACCTGACTTTGCTTCCCTAGTGCTGAGATTAAAGGCGTGTGCCACCACTGCCACCCTGCACCAGTGAGCTTTAAGAATTTCCCTTGTTTTGGGCTGTATAGCAAGAACCACTCTTTGGGGGACTCTGGAAGAGACAGGCAGGCATCTGTGTGCCTGGTGGCTCCAGGCAGTGCTCCAGATACCTAGCAACAAGACCCATAAAGAGACAGAATGGCACTGGGCAAAGGGCTCCCATCTCTCTGTGTTTTTAGAATCATTAAAAGGAATGGGGTTGCAAAGGTCATAGGACCTGTAAAGAAGAAATAGAGTCACAGGAGCCAAGCAGGTCTCAGTCCTGATGGGGCCTGAATGGGCCACCATGGCCCTTGTAGAAGGGGAAATGCTCTCTGACTGGCCAGGAAGAGGGCACAGGCAGGGTTAGAAAGTGAAGCCCTCCAGTCATTGGCAGTGAGCAGCTGGGCTGCCGAGTGAGGTGGACACTACGTAGTTTCCAGAGCCCAAAGATGGAGAATAAGAACTAATGGAAAGGTGAACCTTGGGCCAGAGGGGCCACCATAGATGATATAAAGTGTTTCATCCATCTTGATAAGTGACAGCTTGACCTTTGTGGACAGCCCAGGGATGCTGATCCTCTGTCTATCATATTATTGTGCCTTCCAGGTCCAGACATCTTCAGAAGCAGTGGAGAGATCATAGCTGTTTGCCCTGACGTCCATCTACAGGGCTAGCTGAATGTCCAACATAGAGGCCCTTCACTCTCCTGCTGGGAATTAGCAATTCAAGTTTGCTCCCCACCCACCCCTTCAGCAGAGGCCCTGCCTAGGAGTGGGGACCATTGTTCCAGGGTAGGGAGCCCCTTCAAGGAGATATCTGACAGACTTTCTCAGTGCTCACGGTCCCTCCAAGCCACACATCATCTGAAAGGTCTCCGTGGCTCCAGAATTCAAGAGAAAGCCTCAGGGAGCTGAGCAGTGACTAATGGTGTACATAAGCACCTGGTGACTTCTCTGCCTCCTTCTCATGCAGCTTCTTTCACAGTCCCTGCATCTTTCTCTTTTGATCCTTGGCCACCATCCCAGCTTGACTTCTGGTTCTTATGTAGGGGCCTTGTCCACCTCCATCCTCAGCCCCTGCCATTAGAATGGATCCTTCTGGGGACAGGAGCCATACCTCATTGTCTTGTGTGTCCTTGGTATATAATCGAGCACTAGCAGGTGCGTGGGCTCACCTCCTCCCGGAACAGGCCTCCCTGCCTGGAGTCTTTCCCTCCTTCCTGGGCTGTCTTTCACAATCACCCATCCACTCAAACAGTGTCACTCTTGGTCTACAGCCTTCCAGGACTCCCCAGGACTTAGCCCCGGATCTCATAAGTTTCCCCATCTATTACTTCCCTTTCTGTCACGTTCAAAACACACATGCACATGCGTACATAAATGCACACATACACATAGATACACATACAGACACAAGCGAACACACACACACATTACTTAATGAGAACTTAAATAAGCTTCTACCTCCACACCCTTTAGTTGATTCCAAAGTCATTAATTTGGGAGATGATGCAGCTGTCAACATGTTACTACTGGCTTCACGCTGGCTTTGCTCCAAGTGACACTCTGAACAAAGCCACCCTGCTGTGTGAAAATTGCATTTCACTATCTAGCCTGGCTACAGTCCTGTGTCTCTGGCCCTCCAGAAGAAGTGGTTTTTCTCTATATCCCCAGGGTCTTCCAGCAAAGCAGTCCTTTGCCATCTTCCCCATTCTTTGGAGAACAGAGTTTTCTATTTTATAATAATTAGCTGCACAGTTAACTTCTCCTAGAGCAAGCAATTCCAAAATAAAGGAGTTGTAGATTGGTTTGTTTTGTTTTGTTTTGTTTTTTGTTTTTGAGACAGGGTCTCACATCGCCCAGACTGGTCTCCAATCACTAGGCAGACCTGGCTTTGAACCATGATCTCTGGCCTCTACCTCCCTAGTGCTGGGATCTTGGGTGTGTCCCACCATGCCTGGCAGAGGCTTTCGAATCAGTAACTTTATTTTAGATTTTAGAATCCAAAACAACTGGTCAGCACAGTGAACAGCAGTCCACACAGTCCACATATCAGAGAAGACCACTGCTGGTTTAGATCCTGAAGTCCACTAACCCCTCATGTCTTCCTATACTGGCCTGCAAACCCAAGGCAAGATGATCTTGCTGATGTTCAGGGTATTTCTTCCTTGCCCCAATCATTAGCTTTGTCCAGTGATGAGAAACAAACTTGTGTTCATGGTTACACACACACACACACACACACACACACACACACACACACACACACACAGACACACATAGCACAAGCAAACCATCAAGCAGGAATCCCATCTCCAGACAGTCTCTCAGACCATCCATCAACCAAATGTCATCCGTCATGTCTTGTGTTAGCTGACAGTGTTCCATGGGTCCTGGAGACATTTGCATCTTAATGGGGGCCTCTGAGGAAACAAAAGGCTTCCAGGCAAAGGGCAATGAAGCTGTGCATTGACATGACAATGGTAGAGGCAGATGGGTCCCATCTGTGGGAATAGGATCAGACCTGGCTGGGCTTTGGGGACTCAAAAGGCCCGGGGCCTCAGGTGCATGCTCCAGCCCCCAGCTCAGCCACAGTTATCCCCACTGATGCCCGGAACCCAAGGCTATTACTGGAAGGGTTCTTTCTCTCTCATTTGCACCCTTGAGACCTCAAGGAAATTCACTGCCTTGTCCTCAGACAACCCCAGATAACACAGGGATCCTCAGGGAATGAGCTTCAGAAGAGCTCCTGGCCTCTGCTACCCCCACCTCTCAACAATGTCACAAATAGATGTCTCCAGGCAGAAGTCTGGTCAAAACAGAGTCTTAATTATAATAAAGTGTCACACTCGGCAGTGTTAATGGCTATGAAAACAGCAATTAAGTGTGTGAAGAAGGGCAAGTGTTTTCCCAGGAGGCTCAGTGAGATGCTGAGGGGGCGGGGCGGGAGGGGGGGGGAACAAGCACTGCAGGGGCAAACAATCCCCCTCCTGGCTCAGAAAATGCTGATAAGAAGAAGGTCACAGTGCAGCAGCAAAGAGACATCATCACAGAGGGTCCCTGGTCCCGAGACATCTTCAGATACTTCTGAGTTTGCAGGAGGAACAGACATGACACCCATCCTTCCCCAGCCTCCTTCCCTGTCTAGTCTGACTACTTGGCACACAGATACACCCAGGTGCAACATAGCCAAGGATCTGGCTGCCGAGGTACCCACCTGGGAAGAGGGAAAAGGAGAAAAAGGGAAACAGAGGCATGGGGCCGAGGGTTGGGGAGAACCCAGGCAACCTGGGAGGCTGCCGGCAGGCAACACATAGGAACACAGTGGCCACACTGCAATGGGACTCTGTCAAGGACAGTAAGGTGATGTAGTGCCCCAGAACACTGACAGATTTTATCTCTAAGCTAAAGCTGCTTTGTGCAGGCGCCCGAAGGCAGCTGTGACTGACGGCTATGTGTTGTTTTGGAAAATTCAATAGACCCGTTGATGTCTACCTCTTCTGAAATCAATTAATAAATAATTCCATCAATTTATTTATTTGTTTGTTTGTTTATTTTGGTACTGGGGATTGAACTCTGGGCCTAGTATATGCTAGGCAAGTGCTGTACCACTGAACTACTGAACTGAACTCTCTTCTTGCTTTGGCTTCTGAGACAGTTGCTCAAGAGGGTCTCAAACTCTATCTTCTCTATCCTCTCTTAGCCTCCTGGAACACAGAGACTAAAGATCTCAGCCACAAGGCTCAACTCTTCTTCTGAATTTCGAGGGGCGTGCCATGCCCTGAGAGTGAGCTTCTCCCATTTCCCTTGCTCTTGCTCAGAGTTCCAAGAGGGGAAGGCCTCAGGGGTATGGGTTTATAGGAAGATGTGGGCATAGTTCCTTGCAATGACTCCTGCCAGTACCAGAGAACTGATGAGCTAGGAGTCCTGTGAACCTGGAGATCAGAAGCTGAGACTCCCATCTGAAGCTAAACCTCTTAGGAAGGATGCTGCAAAGTGGGGGTCATCAGGTGAGACTTTTCCTAGGTAGCCCTTCCCAATGCAACAGGGATGGTCAGGAACAAGCGCCGCAGTGGATCCTATGCCCAAAAAAGAGGTGGAGTTCTTTGTATGAGCAAAAAGAAGTCCTTACTTTTGCTAGAAAGGTTCCAAGCCACCAGTCCCAGACATCCAGAAAACAAGGGAGGCACAGGGGCCCAGAGTGGACAAGGATGTCCCAATAGAATGAGAGAGACAGGTAGGATGGTGAGGCTTACATAGGAGCCATGGGTTTGTACCAGAAAATGAACTTGCATCCTATGAAGTGGATGTCTTTCAACCTAAAAGACTGGAGGTAGCCACATGTCAGTTGCATCTGTTTCAATATTGTACGTTAGTATACAGGAGTGCTAAAACTGAAGGGGAACAGAAAAGATTCATCTGGCCTTGAACAGTGGTGGCTCCTGGGAGGAGTTGGGGTGGGCAAAGTGGTGGGGGTGGGTTCAAATGCTTATTGTTAGGCTTTGTAATTAGGCATGTTTAGATATTTAATAATAAGAATGAATTCAAGATGCTCACCCGCTAGTTGTGCACACTGAAGAAACCCCTATCAAGGATTTCAGGGCACAGACCTGAAGGAGGCATCAGGATGAGGCTGGAGGCTCTGTCTGTGCAAACCTGATGTGTGCTTGGAGTGGCAGTCTCAGGAGGTCTGAGAGGTCTTCCCCAAGATGGACACTCAGCCCTGAATTGCCCTGCTATTCTAAGTCTCCATATTCCCCCGGCCCCCCAGCAGTGTGGTCTCTGACGCTCTCCTCCTCACTCATACCACCAAGGGCACCGCTTTGGGTCCTGCTCCCAGCAGTGCCACTCTGGAGTCCCTCAGCAGCTCTGCTTAGCAAGAGCTTTTGACTTGTCACCAGGCTCTGACCAAAGTGGCCTTGGTGCCCTGGGTGGGGAGCCATGCAGGAATTGCTATGACCCTGCTTTCCAGAGTGGCACAGCTGGATCCTTAGCATACCCAGTCCCAACCCAGATGAATCTCCAGACCTTTATTAAACAGGCATTGGTCACCACTTGCTTTGGGTCCACGATGTCCACCAGGGGCTCCTTCATGGCAACGTCCCGGATACAGGTCATGTCAAAGCCATAGACGTTTTCCCACCCTGAGGAAACAGAGTGAGACATGAAGACAGGCAGCAGGAGCCCCAAGCTCACACAAGCTCCTGGGTGCTACAGCACAGCCTTTCTAAGTCAAGGGAGCCAGGTGAAGCCTCTGCTCCCTCCAGTCAGAATACTGTAAGGGTCACTCGCCTGTAAGGGGAGCTGTGCAGTGAACCAGATGCTCATGCACACTGCCGTTCTCACCTCTAGAAAAGGCAAGCCCCATTCTGTTACATCAGCCAGGGGTCAGAGAGGAAACTGCTGGAAGGTCACACATCTAGAAGGCAACAAAGCTAAGGTCCTTCCTTACACACAGGACCTGTGGCTTCCAGCATGTACCTGCTGTCTCCTCTCCAGGCCATTTACTTTCCTGTTTCTGGGCCTTTGCTTAAGCTTCCTGTCCCCTAAGGGCCCATCTGGACCTTCAAGGCATCTGAGAGAAACCAGGGCTCATAAATGAGACAGACTCAGGTTTGAGTCTGGCACCATAGCTTACTCTGAGGGCACTGGGCAGACTCCCTCCCTGATCACTCAGAATCCCAGCTTGCTCAGCAGGTGGGTCCGGGAGGGTGCTCACCTTACCCCTATGCCATCAATCTGAAAAACATTCACTGAGGGGCAACCCCTATGTGGGGAGGGGCAACCATTCTTATGGGGCTCTGGGCCACATGGACTACTCATGAAACGCTTTGGGAAGGAAGAAGAATTAGAGTGTAGGAGCTGGTGAGTTTGAGTCTGATGGACTAAGACCATCAGTGATGGTGCTAATTGGCATTAGTGATTAGTCACCTTTGCCTAATACACCCAGCAACCCCTTGAGGGTGCCTCTAAGCTACAGATGAGAAAATTGGCCCTGATAAGTTGGCATCTGGCTCACACACAAACCCTGACCCAAAGTCACACACCAGCCCAGTGACACCAATGTGGAGCTAGGAAAAGAGCCAAGTTGACCCCTAACCCTCCAGCTGTGTCCCAGTGTAACAACAGCCAGGCATTCAAAGTTCTTCCTGCCAAAGGGAGGGCTTGGGCCAGGGCTCTGGTCCACGAGAAGCTGGAGCTCATCTGTTTGTTCTGAAGGGTTTAGAAATGCTTTGAAGTAAAGATGCTTTTGTCTAAACTATTATTAAATGTAAATTTTCTTTTAGTGTTCATCACACAAATGGTGCCTTGGGGAACTCAGGTCCCTGTGTGTGTTGAAGAGAGTGGGTGTGGAAGAGGGAGGTGTGAATGGCCAGTCAAAGAACTGCTGTTCTTTTCTAAGGTACATAAAGATCTCTGGGGTAGGAGAAAGCAGGCAGAAGGAACAATCATTTCCCAGAGGGTGAGTTCTGGTGAATTCCTGCTTCCAGAGAAGATGCCAGTCATGGCCCATTCAATTACAGGAGGCTGGTGCCCAACTCCTGGTTGAAACCGACATTGTGGGGGCTGGGAAGTAGCTCATCTGGTGGAGTGCTTGTTTGGCATGCCTTAGGTTCCATCTCCAGCACTATGTAAGTGTGGTGGTACATGCCTCTGATCCTAGCATTCAGAGGTGGAGGTGAGAAAACCAAGAGTTCAAGGTCAGCCTTGCCTATTAATGAGTTCTAAGCCAGCCTGACTACATGAGACTCTGTCTCCAAAATAGATAGATAGATAGATGATAGATAGATAGATAGATAGATATAGATATAGATAGATAGACAGACAGACAGACCAACAGACAGACAGACAGACAGACAAACAGAATCCACACTGTTGGAAAGGAGCCATACAGTGGACAACAGGGTAAGCCTCAGAGAAGACCATGTTATAGGATCTGGCCACTATCCACTCTCTTCCCAGATGACACATGTGTATTGAGTTACATTGCCTTAGGTTTAACCTCCTCCATGAAGAAACCTGCCACTGTGCACCCATTCCTTCAGTCCCTGTACCCCTTCCCTGCAGAAAAAGCTCCACACAAGTGTTCAACAAAATCCTCAGAGATGGCATGTGTGATGATGGTTGGTGGCCTGGGTGCTTGGGATTCAAATCCAAGCCTCCACGTCGTTTTCTTTAAAATGGAGCTGTAGGTGATAATGATGGCTATTCTCTAGGGCCCTTATGAGCATTGAAAGGACACTGTGCAAAGTGCCTGAGACAGTGCCAGGTGCCAAGAAAGACCTTGGCATGTGGCAGTCGTCATTATGTGGTTTGAGCACCAAGCTGAGCGGTCCTGTGTAGACCAAGCCTCTTCGCCAATCTTATTTGTAAAAGGAAGGGTTTGGCTCAGTGTTGATACATTCTAGAATGCTTTTTAAAGTGCAGTTCCCAGGCTCTGACCAGACCTACTGGACCAGAATCTCTAGATGGGAGACTCGGGAAGCTGGACTTTCACAAACATGGTCATTCCACCCAGAGTTGGCAAACCTTCATGTTGCTTGATCTTCTGACGTGTTTTTCAGGTTCTGAGTTATGAACTTAAAGTCTCATAGTATTTGCCAACCCCTTTCTAGCTACTGGGGGCCCTTCCATGTCCTCGGCACCCACAGCATCCAATACAGCACAGCCTACAGCTGGTTCTTTTCAAGCTGAAGGTATTCACAAATGGAATGTTGTCTTTCTTTGCAAATGTCTCATCCTCTAGGTACCTTTAATGGGGTTAATTGATATCTTATGTCCACAGCTAGACTGTCCCACTCCAGCTATTTAGGGTCAAAGCATCCAGAACCTTCAGAAATGCATTTTCTTGGTTCTGCTGACCGTTTGTTTCCCACTAGGCTGTCTTGGTGGAAGTGAAGCAGAAATGGGAGGCCGTGGATCAGGTGTGAATTGTCTATTGAAAGTCCATATTGTCTGTTGAAGGACTGCCACTACTTATCTAAGTGACATCAGAGGGCCCTGAACATCTTTTGTTGATGATTAACATTAATTCTGAAACAGACTTCATATATCACAATAAAGGTTATTAAAAAGCCCAGGACTGCAGGCCCATTCAACTGAAGCCCCTATTGCAAAAACCTGTCGTAGGATAAAGCCTCTTTTCTGGGTATAAATATCCTTCGTCTCTCTGTGTTGTGGTTTAACACACCATGCCCAGCAGCAGCGAAGAGTTACAAGACACTGAAAAGGGCACACATATGACCTGTTATCCAAAGAGAAAGAGAAGGGCAGACTCAGCTAGAGCTCAGATGTTGGAACTGCTCAACAGAGACTGTAAAGTCACTATAACAAACACATTAAGAAATCCAGTGGGAAAGGTAAAGGATGTGCAACAGATGGGTAGAAGATAGAAACAGTTTCTTCAAAGGCCAACGAAATTTTTCAAACCAGAATCATGCTATCTGAGAGGAAGAAGTCTTGTAATCAGCTTGTTAGTGGGATGCATGGACATATTGAGGAAACGATCAATAAATCCAAAACTAGTTCAATAAAAATAACTCAAAATTAAACACAATGAGAAAAAAAAATCCAACATCTATAGTGTAATATCAAATACATTTTCAATGGCACTACCTGAAGATGAGGAAGATCAGACAGAAAAATATGCACTTGTATGGATGATGGCTAATTTTTTTTCCAGGTTAATGAGATAATCAACCTATAGATCCAAGCATTGTATATAACCTCAATCAGGATGCACACAAGGAAAACACACTCAAGTAATCAAAGCAAAACTTGAGATGGGAAGAGAGAGGGGGGAGAGGGGGGGAGAGGGAGGGAGGGAGGGAGAAAGGGAGGGAGGGAGAGAGAGAGACAGAGACAGAGACAGAGACAGAGACATACAAGAAAGATATAAGCACAAGAAGATACTGTCTCAGAAACAGCCAAAGAAACAAACAGAATACATATTGGAAAGTACAGCAGCTGCCCTGCTCTTTTCCTGGCCTGAAAGATCTGAGTTTCTCTGTGAGAGCTGACAGCCAGGGCAACTGTCTCAGAATGCCTCCAGAGGAAAACAGGGGTACCTTAAGGCCCCACTTACCGCCTTGTTGTGCAGACTAGAAGGTGTTCATAATGTCCTCATATGTTTTAGGCTGCCAGTGGCAAAGTAAGCGATGGGGAAAAGTCCCCACATAAAAAAATGTATAAGTCCAAAAGCGGAGTAAGGGGTAGAGAGTATAAAAAACAGACAGACCCCAGCCCTCCAAGAGATAGAGTCTGCAACTCTCCAGCCACAGTGCAGCTGCCTCTACACCAGGTCTTCCTTCGGGCTCCCCCTCCTCTTGACCCCCAGCTGGCTGGAGATTCTAGTGTTGGGTGACTTGTGGCAGGGATGAACTGGAATGGATGACCCACCTTTGAGATTCTGTAAGTCTCCTCTGCAGTAGAGGACTGTTTTGGTTTTTGTTTGTTTGTTTTTTTGTTTTGTTTTGTTTTTTTTATTGATTGCTCCTCTTTCAGATTCAAACACACCTTGCACAACCTCTGATGTGTTATTCCTTGCTTTGTCCAAGAAGACATGCACACCCTGAGCCTGTGAAGGTCAGGCACCTGGCCCCTTCTGCCAGGTTCCCCTTTAGCTGGTCAATTGAGTGAGGGCAGGGCCTGTGTTTTGTTGTGTGCTCATGGCTGAGAAGGGGAGGGGGGCAGAGACAGGAAGAGAGGAGAAGGGAAGGGAGGAACAGAAGAGGGGATGGGAAGGAAAGGCTTCAGCCTCAACAGTTTACTTTCTGTGGGGCTGGACAAGCCCCACATTCACATTGTCCCTGTGCTTCTTGGACCAATTGAAATTTGCCTGTAACTGTCCCCTTGGCAACCAGCAACCAAAAGCTGTTGTTGGAAACACATTTCTCTAAGTGGGCCTGTTTCCTTTAGCTAAAAATGTGTCTTTAAAAGGAAAACATTTAAGTAGAAAACTTAACTGATTCCTAAATGAAATATAAATGTTAGAATCTTGTTCTTTGGGAATTTAGGGGTTTTGGTGTTGCTATTTTTTTTTTCCTGTGGTGCTGGCAATTGAAGCTAAGTAAGTACTCTATCACAGAACTATAGTGTGAACCTTTTAAAACAGATACTCAAAAGTAAACACTTTATAAGGAAAAAATGGGGCCTGACTTTTGGTTTTGTTCAGTTTTGGTTTGTTTGACTGCTAATTTGATTTTCTCCTTTCCAGAGCTGTAAAGGCGATCATAGGGACTGTGAGAATAAATTACTACATGTCCTCCAGTTCTGAGCTATCCCCTAAGTAGCCGCCACTGTCCCTTCCTCTGGTAGGTTCAGAATGGCTCATTGCAATGTGCCTGCTCCAAGGGCTCCCAACAGGTTCTGGGGAGGGAAGTGGGGAGGAGGTGAGTTTGTTCTGGAAACTAGAAGGCCGCTAAATAAAGAGCTTTCCTGGAGCTCAATAAATATTTAAGTAGATGTGAGTGAAGAATGTGTTTGAATGTTCTCTCCACATGCTGCTCAGTACAATTACTCCTCACAAGCCCCAAAATGCTGTTCCAGGGTGATATGAATTCTGTTTAAACACACGCTTGACTACTGTTTACCACTCAGTGGCTTCTTCAGTTTTCGATGGGGAGATGCAAGGCCCATATTCCAAGCCACCAGAGGCCAGCAGGCTTGGCAGAGCCTAGAGAGGAACAAGATGCTGGCTTACTCCTTCAAAGGATAGGCCTGGCCTATTCCTACACACACCACAAACTGTGGTGTTCTTTGGCATATACCATCTGATTTCATCCTTGCAAATCACTGGGATTGAGAGCATCACCTCTCACTGGGGCTCAAAGTCAGGTAACACACTCAAGGTTACTCAGTCAGTAAATGGCAAAGCCCTCATTTAAAATGATGGGGTTGGCAGGTGCCAAAGCTTTCACCCCAGTCACCTCACATCTGACTTTCACTCAGAGGCCTGTGTCCTCCTTTCCTGGGGTCAATTATTAGCAATGACAGTGACCTAGCAGGTTTCCAAGGCATGGAGCTTCAAGTCACTCCTTCATTTCCCCCTCTGAAGTTTGACTCTGAGCTTCAGCCTTTGACCTTCAACTTCCAGAAGGGTGTGTGAGCCTCACAGCCATCTTCCCAAACAGGTGTGTGCAGCCAATGGACGTGAGCCTGGACGTACTGACTGCTGTCCAACCTAGAGCTCTTGTCTCTTGCTTCTGGTTTGAATGCTGCTGTGTCGATTGTTTAAAGGGCTCCTTGCTCCATTGCCATGTGCCATTCCAAGTGTCACGGCCATGTTTCACCGGACAGAAATGCACTGGGTACCATTCCACCAAACACCAGGCCCATGTCAGTAAGAAATGCAACTTTTAAAATGAAATAGAATAAAATGGTTCTCTAGAACCAGATAAAGTACTGGCAAAGGTTTTGTTTATTTATTTTGTTTTGTTTTGAGACTGAGCCTTATTCTGTAGCCCAGGCTGGTATTGAATTCAAGATAATCCCCCCCATCTCAGCCTCCCAAATGCTGGGATTAGCTACCACATCTGTTTCTTTTGTTTAGAGTGGTGTAGAGAGATAAATATGGAGTCTTGCTGTATAGCCCAGGCTAGCTTCAAACTTAAGATCTTCCTACCTCAGCCTCCTGAGTGCTGGGCTATAGGAATGTACCACCACATAGAGGCCTTTTGCCTGAGAGAAGACACTGTAAGAAACTATGGATACATATTTACATATGAGCCTCCACCCCCACCCCACAAGCACACTACCTGATTGATTGAGATTCTCTCCCTGCCTCACTGCATGTATCCTTAAAGAAACCTCAGAGAAGAATCCATATTTTACCTGATGTGACACAGAGTCACAGTGATTTTGACCAGTTTAGAGGCAAGGGGCCAAGTTTCAAAGCGGTTGGCTTGATGAGAGACCTGCCACACCTGGCCACCTGCCCCGCTGCTCTCTGCACAACTCCTACTGCCCCGGGTCCACACTCTATTCTCACTTCCCAGATGTTACCTTCTACCAGCTACATTGTTCATTTGTATTCTGTAGGCCTCCCACCCTTGGGAATAGTGAGAAAGACTCCATAGAAGAATCCAGAAGGGTCACAGATAAACTCTCCCAGTACACCAACTGTCCACCCTGTAGTTTCTCTCACCCCAGCACACAACAGACATTCAACAAAGAACCACACGGTGACTTACAGTGGATTTTGAAGTCCTTGTACTGTCTGTCTTCAATTGCTACCACGTATAAAGCTGCCCGGTCTGGAAACATAAGCCCTCCAGGTTTCTGTTGATGAATTGTGGGGAAATGGGTCTCGTAATCTATTCACCTGACAAAGACATCACATTTTGAACTGCACATAGAATCACCAGACAAGCACCCCCTTGCCAGCATTTCCGACTCAGTGGACTGACAGCTTGGCTGGACGTGGTAGTAACACTCTGTTTATTTGGGGCACGGGGAACCTGAGGAGCCCAGGCAGAGCTGACGGGACAAGTGAACTGCAGAAGGTAAATCAAGGAGGGACGGGGCACCAGCCCGTGGCTCGGAGAAGCCATGGCAAACAGGACCCCTGGCTCCCCAGCAGTCTTAACAAGAGGAAATGGATTTCTGTTCTAGCCAGAGTGGACAAAGTTAGACCTACTACGGTTATGCGTTCTGACAGCTGAGTGTGTTGGACCAGGGTTGACTGATCACTTGTTGCCCTGAAGCAGTGGTGCTTTGAAGAGAGAGCCTCGAGAGAGTGATCTTCTAGCCCATTCCTCTCTGAAATTCTCATATTCCTCCCAGGCAGGAGGCTATGGGGAATATGGCAAGACAGCCATCAGGGCAATGTGGAGACAGCATGCGGCCCACTTACCAGCCACTTGTCCCTGGCAAAGATCACCGTGTTGAGCATGGACTCATAGAAGAGACAGTAGCCCATCCACTCGCTGATGATGATGTCCACTTTCTCCACGGGCAGCTCCACCTCCTCCACTTTACCCTTAAATATGGTAATGACTAGAAAAGAAGAACCCAAGCCATGCTGGGCGAGGACCCCTGGGCTCCTGCTGCAGGGCTGCTGAGTCTTCAGCCCAGTTCTTATCCTGCTTTTAGGGAGTAACTTACCTTATCCTTCATCAGAGGAACTTACTTAGTCACTGAAAATGCTTTGAAAGCTACTTGAGTATGTCCTTTATCAAAGGTACTGGACAATTACTATGCACCTGGCTCTGTGCTAAGTCTGGAGAATACACCACATCACACAATTTCCCTTAAGAACTAAGCACATTATTGTTAGCGACCTCTTCTCCTACAGCTAGGGAAACTGAGGTCTCAAGGTGAGATGATGGCAGTAGAAACAGAGTCCAGGTCTGATAGAAGGGGACTGTAACTCTCCTACTGTGCGCTCCCTGCTCCATGGGAGGTTACCATGACAACACAGACCCAAACTGAGCAAAGGACACTGCACTTATTACTCTTGCATCTGTCCACAGCCAAGGCCCTGTACTCAGTGGGTGCCCATCTAGTGTTTGTGAAGGAGGCAAATTGGTGTTTTGACAAGACCATGGACTCAGCAGACAGAGAAACCTGGGGTTAAATGCTGGGTCTTCTAATTAGCTGCCTGATTTTACACACATCACTTGGCTTTGCAATTCCCATCCAATTCCCCAAAGAATACCAAAGAGCATGAGGTCTCTGCTGGGGCTGGTTGTATTAAGGAAATGAAACAACACCTAGGAAGTGCCAGACCTGTAGCTGAGGCTCAACAGAAGGTAGACATGGCAGACATATTCCTTATTTAGCAATATATGGAGAAGAGAAAGGGGTAAAGCCCTGGTGAGAAGTGACTTCTCATCCCACTGCAGCAGGAGAATGAGCTTAGTTGAGTTTTTGATCAGTTGACTCAGAAGGACACATAATTTTTGTATTCTTTGATGCACAGATGGAGAAAAAAGGGAACCTTAGGGTCTGTTGTCACACTGGAAGAGTGTTGTGTCAATTGCCTAGTCCCTTCTTAACATCTCTGCTGCAAGGCCACACACTGTCATGCTCTGAAACCCTCCTTCTGTGACAGTTCCTGGAAATATCACGCTAGCAAAATTGAGCAGAAGCCCAGACCTCAGAGTCACAAACCAAATAAATTATGTCTGTCTTGAATCCAAGGCAATTAATTTGGACTGGAGGCTCCTCTGTAGCAAAGGACACACAGGCTAGGGCCTTTGTCTCTTGTCTTCACAGTTAAGGGCACCATCAGCAGCTCCTGATGGCAGCTCCCTCTCTACTTCCTGGTTAATCAAGGCTTAATCAAATTTTATAAGGTGTCAGACACTGCTCACATTCACCCACCCTCACCACCCACCTTGGAGGCCTGTGTGCCCTTCCTGCTCACCATTGGTGGCCCCTCCCCTAAGAAGGAAGAACAAAGTAAGGCCAGACTTCTCCAAAAATTTTGGAACAAGTGGGAGAGGCTAGTGTTAAGCCTGTAGTATTTTGGGGGGGACTCGAGACCATGAAAAAAGAATTCAACTAAGAGAAAAGGGTCCCTTAGCACACCCATAGAATTCAAAAGGGACAAAGTCAAGAGCTTTGGAAAATGTCCACATAGTCCCTAATTTATTGCTCATTCTGAAAAAGAGCCAACCAGCATACTCATACCCTTCTGCCTAACTAAAAGCTCGCAAACCTAGCTTATTTTATTTTTATTGACAGTTTGACACCGTCTAATAGCCTTCCTTTTTGTATTTTCTTTGCATATCTAACGTTTATACACAGCTGCTCAGCTTTGGGTCATTTTGTCGTCTTGTAATATGGCACGGCCTCCATTTGGCCCTAGATAAGACTCCCTTCTGCCTCTGGGATCCCATAGCCCCACTCTGGGTGCTTAATGCAAGGCTCCAGCTAGGATGACCTCAGAGATACTTCAAGAAGGAAACTACTTAAGGAGGAAGAGGGGGTTTATTTTTGGCTCACAGTTTGAGGACGTGGTCCATTTACAGGAAGTCCTGAGAGCAGGGATGTGAGGCAGCTGCTCATACTGCATCTGCAGTTGGGAATCAGAGGGATGAGCACTGGTTTTCAGTTGATTTTCTCTTTTTATTCAGTTCTGGATCCTGGCCCGTGGGATGGTGCTGCCCATAGTTAGGATGGTTCTTTCCATATCAATTAATCTAATATAGAAACTCCCTCATTGGCATGCCCATAGATTATCTCCTAGGTCAAGTTGACAGTCAATATTAACCATCACCCATGTATGTATATATGTAATATATGTATTATCTATCTATCTATCTATCTATCTATCTATCTATCTATCTATCATCTATCTACCTATCTATCTATCTATGTTCTATCTAAGCTGTCTACCTATCTGGCTCACATAGAGCATGAGGCTGGCTCACAGGACTGTATAAGCATACAAAGCTCTATTTTCCTTCTCCACAAACAGGCTTTTTGAGGGGTAGAAGCTAGTGTCCTCAAGGCTCCAAACAGCTAGGCTGCAGATCCCCTTGTCCAGTCTGGACCCCACATCACCAGGGCAACATCAGCTCAAGGTGGCTTTGAGGTCACTATCTGGAGCTGTGTTTCCAGGCCATAAGTATGATGGAAAGTTTGTTCGACTAGCTGTGACAGGACCCTGGCTCATAAAATTTACAGTGATTAATCATAGCTAAATGTTCCACAGGGAGCCATGGGTTCTAACTTGGGAGCTTTTACCCTGTGGCTTCAGTTGGAAAATTAGACAACCAGAATTCAGTTGTTGGTGCTCTTAATGGGATTTTTCCCTTTTTTATTTGAGTGGTTATTACAAAGTAAATTAGCCCAGCCTAACCTGATTTGGGATTTCAATGTATCCATCAAATCAGATGGCACCGTAAGGCCTGGAGTTCATGGTCTGCCATTTAATTTTATTTTAATTATCTATTTATTTTTATTTACTTACTATTTTGTTTTTCAGATAGGATTTCATACTGTAGCCCAGGCTAACCTGGAACTCACTATGTGTCCTGGACTAGCCTCAGAACTTACAGGGAACCTCCTGCTTCAGCTTTGTAAGTGCTGCATTATAGGCACGAGCCATCCTGCTCACCCCAAAGCTAATTCTGTCCCATGGAAAAGTGAGCAGGAAGGTTGCATTCCCTAGGACAGGAAATGGATTGTAAGTCATGAAACCCCCAAATCTGACACTGTAACTACACCAGAACCCCCCTCTCCAAGTCCTTGGCTTAGTCTCCTGTTTGGGTGACACTTAGAGTCAGCACTATCACCATTGTGCTCCCCAGGCATCAGCCCATGACCCCTCTCCGAGTTGCCTATCTTAGCTTCCCGCTTCCAGTATCTAGCGGAGCACTAGACTCTCCACAGACATTCTAAACTTCTCACGTGGGTGGGTAGATGAATAAACAATTGAAAACAAACAAACAAAACAAGAGCATTGGTTTAAAAGACCAAAGAGCTGCAAACCAGCCCTAATTATACTAGTAAATTATCAACAGCCGAACAGCAGCTTGAAGAGCAGTTTCACATGAATTAACTTAACCGTTCTCCCAGAGACAATATGGCTGCTCTCATCTGCCTATTAAGAGACCTGGAGTCTAGAAGAGTCAAACCCAAACTGGGCCCACTGAGTCACCTGAACAACTCACCCAGCCTCACAGAGGCGCCTGCCCCTACCGCATAAATGTGCGATCATTTCTGACCTTCTGCCACCTGGAGAGTGTGCACATTGAGCAAATGCTTGAGAGGTGGAAGGGAAGAAGCTGGAGGAGGTAAGGACTGCCCTGTCCTTCTCAAGGCTGCTCATGTGAGCAAATGAGGGAAAGACAGAAAAAGGTGGGCAGCTAGGCTTGGTCAGAACTACCAATCTTCCTTGGCATCAACCCATACCTTGCCTCTGTGCGCTGTGTTCTCCAGAGCCCAGGTACTCTGTAAATCTTTCTCACACAGAATCAGAGCCTGCATATCACAGTCCACAGGTGATGGAGAAAGACACTATCTGAGTCATTATCTGCATATCTAGTGGTCCTGCACCAACAGACTCCATTACAGGTGGCATAGGTGGGCCCTGGTGTCATGCAGCCTCAGTGTACTACATTCAGCAAAATGGTACCCTCTCCTGGTCCAAATCTCCATTCACCTGAGAGCCGGGAGCTTGAGAGTCCACCCCTCTACCAGCGCATGCTTCCTATCCTAGCCAGCTCCAGATCTCTGCAGGGACCAATCTGCCAAACTGCGGCTCCGATGACATGTTCGGCTTTAGCTGGAGGCCTTTTCTAACTGGGTGTACCCACCATAATGCTTTCTCCATCAAAGCCATCTGGGGATTTCTACCCACCCCAAGCCATCCCTGAACACTAAGAAGCACCAGCATGGTCTAGTCTACTTAACTCCCAACACACTGATAGAGGGCAGGTGACTATGCAGGCCCCATCTACATGGTATTTGAGAAAGAACTTGTACCAGGCAGAATGGGTTCCACTGGGTTTGGGTGTTCAGAATATCACCCCCAGGTCTCACTCTCACCATATAACCAGATCAAAAGCCAACAAGGGACAGAGAAAAAAAATGTCCCACACCTCAGGGGATTTACACAGACGACTCTCTATCATTGTAGGTTTTACACCCACAGATCAGACCACCAGGGAATCAAGAGGATTTGAAAGGCAAGTGGTGTCTGTATTGAGCATAGATGTTTGTTGTCTTTATTCCCCAGGCTGCATCATCTAACAACTATTTACATAGTGTTTCCATGGTGTTCAATGTTCTAAGGAATGTGGAGTGGATTTAAAGTACATAGAGGAAATGCACAAGCAACATTCAAAGTCTACATACAAATATTATGCCATTTTATTGAAGGGACTTGAGTGTGCTTGGTTCTTGGTATCCTCAGGGAGTCCGGGAACCAACCTCCATGGACATTGAGTGGCAACTGTACATTAGTCCCCCATTGTAAACCACTTGTCCTGTCCCCTCAGCATGGCTGGCCTCTGCTCTAACTCTCTGAAGTCTCTGCCCCAAGGCCTTCTCTTCAGAAAGTGTTCCTTTACAACCAGTGCTTGGCAATGCTTAACAATAGGATCCAGAAGGGAACCGGGATCAGAGGGAATGGGGGGTGGGCAGGAGAAGGGAGGAGGGAAGGAGGGAAGGAAGGAGTACTGCTGATGACTAGGATGTCAACTCCCTCCTGCCCCCCCCCCCCACTGGACCATTCCAGGCAGGGTGAAAATGCATGTGCAAACCCAGCTTTCTAAAGCAAGCATGTGAGCTGCTCCCACACACCTCCATGACCGTCCGTGCCAACGCCCAGCCCCCAGTTCCCTCACCTGTTCTTTCTAAGCACGTTCGTTCACGACATCTAATTACACAGTAGTTTTTGTTTACCGCTCTTGTGGTCGTGCATCTCTGTGAGGCCAGAAGCTTCGTGAAGCAATGGTTTTTGTTTTCCTAGTCACACAGTTAACTCCTTTAATACCTAGCACAGGGCCTGGCATATGGGACAATAATGCTTGAAGGGCGGAATCAATGGAATTACTAATGGAGCATTTCACTGCAGTTAGGGAAAGGAGAGGCAATTGCCAGGAGCTAGTGGTACAGGTTCATTCAAAACAGTTTTACATGATTAATCTCATTTCTTCCTTTGACAGCATTATTTGTCAAGTTAATAAATGAAATACTAATAACAATGGCTAATGGGTATTGGTTGCTGCCTGCCCACCAGCGTGGTTCTGTTTCATACAGTGGTGTGCTAGAGAGAGATAATTGACTGGATCTCCAAGGGATGGAAACGAGGTCCTTAGACTTTGACTGTATGGAGGTGGTGAAAGGGTATGCGGACCAATTTCAAGGCACTGATGTGACTACATTCTTTCCTCCAATCTGTGGAATATGTCATGTGGGCTCTCAGGGTCACATAAGAGCTGCTACAGGCTGTGGCAGCTTTATAGCAGTAATCACCCAGTCCCCACAGTGACACATTGATGTCTGAATCACTATGGTTCTTGTTCCATAGAAACTGAGGCGCACACAGAAACTCATCTAAGATGACTAGCTGTCCTTGTCCAGATGGATGTGAATCAGGAGTAGCCCCTGCAGTTTCCCAAGAAGGAGAAGGGCAAGTGTCAGTCCAATGGTGCCCTAATGGAGGCAAGGACAAGTTACCATGCAGGTTCCCAACAGTCCCAAGACTGCATTCCAGAGCTGGTCATCATGTAGGTGAGTGTAGGTCTCCTGCAGGGACTTCACACTCACCATGGGATGCTACCAAACATGCAGCTAGCATGCTGCTGAGAGCCAGGACCCCAGGCAAGGGATGAATGAGAGAATCTTGGTAGTTTGTAGTGAAAACCAAATTGAACAACACTGATGTTAAAAAAAAAAAAAAAAAAAAAAACCAGAAAGAAAGAAAGAAAAGAAAAGAAAAGAAAAAGTATGTCTCTCAGGCTTCGAAGCATCTACCAGGTAGGTTTAGATTTGGAGACAACACCTGCCAGCAGCCTATGGCAAGACTACCTCCTCACACACACAACCATTGATCTCCAGCCAGTAGCCACGTGACGTGGTGCCTGCCAAAGTGTCAGTGGGAACTACAGTGCATTTAGCCAAGGCCCTCTGAAGCACAGATAGGGAGAATCTAGGAGAAACAGCCTGGGAATGTGTGAGCAAGGACAACTCCTTGGCTTGTGTGGCCCAGAAGAAAAGAAACAGAACTTCAGGAGAGTAGCAGGAGGGTAGAATCCACCTCAGTGAAAAGAAGTGCTTTCCGAAGGCCACAGAAGCCCCAGGTGTTTGGCAATGAGGTCCTGTCAATGAATCCTAAAGTGCCCGACATAGAATTACAGCAGTGTTGGATCTGTATGCTATCAGTGTGAAATAACATGCAGCTAATATGTGTTGAGTATCTAACATATGCAAGGTCATGTACTTGACATTGACCTGCTGCTCATTGCTCATCTCTTTAAGCTGTACCTCAATATCCCTCCTCTGGAGAGCAGTTTGCTCTTCAGTGTAAAATGATGCAAAAGAGTCCTCACGAGTTAGATTGCAAAACCCGTGTGTCCACTGCCACTGTTTCATCAGCTACCCTACGATCTCTCCCACCTGTGACACGTATCCTTAGGGACATGCACAAGATGAAGAAAACAGAGAGGTACATCTTTTCCCTTTGGGTGTCTGGAGAGTAAATGGATTATACTTCTTTTTTCTTCTGGTTTGTTTGTTTACAAAATTACAGAGCTTCAATCTCTGCCCTGATGTCAATCTTCACAAAGGAGGGGACTTTCTGAAGCATGCCTTCAGCCACCCCCAACCCCGTCAGTTTCTCTCATGGAGGCAATAATAATTGCTGGTGTTTAAGTCAGAGAAAAATGACTGAAACATGTGTGGATCGAGGCACGTGAAGGTGGCCCATCTGTGCAGGTGGCTTCCTGTAGGTGTGTGTCTCCATGTGAATCAACCCACCCCAGGAGCCACATGGAGGAGGAGAAGGAGCCACGCTCTGACTCTGGGTGCCAGGTGTTTTGTGTGCATGTTGTTATTTATGGCCTGCCGCCCACACTCCCGACACTCGTACAACTGGTGGTGGCGGTGCGTCTACCTCATCTCCATGGAAGCACTCACGGAAGTCAAGCTGTCTTGTCGAGGACACATGCCAAGGCTGAGCAAGCTGATGCAGGGACACGGCCTGCTACAATCTCACCCGCCCCACCTACCTATTCTTCCTTCTAGGGAGGAAGAAATGAAAGCCACTGAGCCTGGGTTGGTACAGTGTATACGGTGGGTGGGGCACACCTGAGGCATAGGGGTAGCTGGTTTTGGGGGAGGGAGTGGTGAGAGCAGTCTAGCCTTCGTAGGCCTTTGCTTCAGTTAAGCACGAGACCCAATAGCACCAAGTATATGCCATGACAATCCAGAGCATGAAATGGGTGAGCTGGGGCTGAGCAAACTGGATGTCCGTGCTGCCGGGGACAGGTGAGGTAGATGTCGCAAGGCAGGATGGGATGGGGAAGCCTGAGTCAAGAGACAGTGGCCCAGCCTGGCTGTCTGACACCAAGTTGGGAATGGGGGACATTTCTCAGAGAACTGTTCTGGGTGGAACAGAGGTGCCCCAGAGTGGAAGAGGGCCCTTGAAGGTGGAGGAGGTGGGATGCCACTTGGAAAGCTGTCCCCCAAGGGTGACAGTGACAAGCGTACATGGTGCAGGAAGTGGGGGCTCTGGGAGATTGGTCACATGCAGGAGGATTGATCCAGCAAGCCAATATGTCAATAACAGAACTCTAGCTTTTCAATGTCAGAGGAAGAGATCTGGACAGAGAAAGGGAGAAAAGCAGAGGAGACTCATGGGGCTGAGTTAGAAATGAAAGAGTCAGTCCCACGAGCTTAGCCTCAACAGCATGTGAAGATAGAGACAGGAATGAGTGTCATCTAAGTGTGTACACACATATACACACATACATACACACATATACACACATGCATACACACATATACACACATGTGTACACACATATACATATATTCAGACATGTATACACATGTATACACACATATATACACACATGCATACACACATATACATATGTTCATACATGTATACACACATATACACATATTCACACATGTAACACATACATATAAATGATTACACACATATAGCACACACAAACATACACCACACATGCATATATTATACACATGCATGCATGCACACACATACACATAAATGTGCACACATATGTCACATACATACTCAGTCCCCAGCTCTCTTCAGTGAGACACCCTAATGATACAGAGCATTACCAGCTCCTTCTAGCTACTATTTATTTCTAGCTACTATCATCCAGTCAAGGACACCAGGGGGAAGGGCTGATTGAAAATAGAGGCAGATGAAGTGCACCTGAAATGGCTGGAGCTGGGAAATCAGAAATCCAGAAAAAAGGGGAAAGCACACAGGAGCCAGGCTTAAGATGCTCTTGGAGACCCAATCAGGGATGATTGCAGTTTAAAGTAAGTCAGGATAGCCAGGTAGAACCCACTAAGTACAGTATGGGTGCATAGTAAAAATGTTGAAACTAAAAAGTAAAAGGATGAATAATTAGAAATGATAACAAGATGATGGGTAGGGACAGACAAACAGATGATAGCCATAGACAGAATAGAGAATAGATATAGAAATGATAGAAAAAGATATAGATGGTAGATGAAAAATATCATGGTAGAGGTAGATATACATAGATGATAGACACATGATAACTAGAGATGATAGATAGATAGATAGATAGATGATAGATAGATGATAGATAGATGATAGATAGATAGATAGATAGATAGATAGATAGATAGATAGATAGATAGATGATAGAACAAGTTGGGAATGGAATGTTTACAGGATTTCAAAGTACCTCCCCCAGAACTAACTTGCTCCAAATACGTTGTGAAAATACCAAGAAGAGAAATGAATTCAGCCAGGAGCAAAAGAAATGGAAAGAACAGGGAGAAAGGTAGACCCCAGAGGTTGGGCGTTACCATCAAGGAAGTCTACAGAGGGGCGTCCTAGGGACCAGTGGAAGGCCCCTGGGGCTGAGGAATGGAGCCCAGCATCCCAACAGTGAATCTGATTCCACTTCATCTACACTCACTCCCATTTCCACTTCCGGGACTGTAGGTGCTAGCAGAGTGCTGTGTCCACCCACAAACACATGTTGGAGTGCAGGAACAAGAGCTTAGGCTGGGGTTCGGGCTCCCCTCAGCCCCCACTTCTCTTCACCCTAGTTTCCACATCTGTTAACTGGGAAGGATCACTTTCCTTTTTCAGAGGGATGGAGAAGGGATGGGGGAAGCCTGGGAGTGCCAGGCTATGTCACCCTTAGACAGAGGGGTCGGCCTGGTTTCCCTTTTCCATACTCAGCAGGTAGAAAAGACATCTGTCCTCCTTCTGTTCAGGTCAAGCACTTTTGAGAAGAGACTTGTTCCTATGCCTACTGAGGAAGCTAAGAGATGCTAGGGACCAAGCCAGAGGTCAGGATGTCTGAGCAACATTTGCCCTGTTAAGTCTGAAGGCATTGCTCAGGGCCATGCAGCTACTGCCCCAGCCTTGGCCCTGTCACCAAAACCCTTCCCTCCCTTCACTTTGCTTACTTCTTTACCCAGAAGCCCATGGGTCAAAGGCTTGGTATCTGGGGTGGCATTAATGTAAGATGGTGGGCCCTTTAAGGAGATTCAAATGGGACATCCTTAGGTCATTGGAAGCATGGGCTACCTCTCTTAGAGCCCCAAGTTCTTGCAAAATGGGTGTCATAAGAGGAGCAAGCCTGGCCCCATGCATCCTTCCCCTCTGCTTCCTTGTTCTTAATTTTAACCTCTAAAACTGAGCTACAGACTTCTTTTCTTCATTGATAGTCTCCGGTATTTCATTATGGGGACAAAAGCTGACAAAACCAGATGACATCATCAATTTGTCATCATTGTTCTCTGGACCCTCCTTCCCTCTGCCTGGTCTTCTCATAAAAGCCAGGCAGCCTCCAGCTCCACACACATCAAGCCAGTGAGCGTGGAAAGAGTATAGCCACAAAACAATGAGAGTTGGGCCCTCTGCACAGCGGGGTCCACAGCTCTCCAAGAGAGAAGCACATTTCCCAGCAAATCTTACTACCCCAGCAAACTCTGTAAAGAGCACCCAGGCTTTCTTCTCTCCCTTCCCATCCCTATCTATTTTCTCTGCCTAAGACTGTAGTCACATCTTGAAGCAAACAGAAACAAGAAACTAGAAGCCTTAGGCCACCAACCACCTCCACCTAGATGCCTCCATTACTGTGTCTAAACTGTCTGTACTCCGTGATAAAGGTCATTCCCTATGCTCTGCAGCTAGTCCTTCAAGATCCGTGCCTCACATACCTCTTCCTGTATTTCTGTTGAATCACATACATTTTCTCAGCTTTTCCCTTCCTTGACCCCTATAGCCTCTGCAGCTACTGCTCCATTTTCCCATTTCCCATTACTGAAAGAAAAGACATTTGTGGTCCCCACATCACAGCCTCCCTTAATCCTACTCTAACTGGGCTCTGGCTCCTGCTACACTGAGTACTCATTGGTAACACCAATACCTACCAAGTGGCCAAATCCTGCTGCTGCTACTCTGGCATTATCCTGCCTCACCTCAGCATTCCCTGGGCTGCTCTTGAGGATTCACCAACCTCCCAGGCAGCAGTTTCTCCACTTCTTTGCTGGCCCTGCCTCCCCTGCATAACATCCAAGTGATGAGTGGCCCTTCAGTCCTATCTTTGTCTTCTTTCTTTACTCCTAAATAGATTGGAATGACATTACGATGTTGATGACCCCAGATGGAAGTCTCCGGGGACTCCCCCCTGAAGCCCTAGATGCATAAATCCAAGTCTTCCTCAACATATCCACTTGGCTACCCAAAGCGGGCACCTCAAGCCCTCCACAGGCACTTGGTTTCTCCAGCTGCCCCTGTGAGCCCTCTGCCTGCCCACAGCCACCTTCAGATGGTTGCTCCCCACACTTCCTCTCCAGACTGGCAGCATCCAGGTCCTCTGGCTCTGCTTCTTAGGCTACAACACAGCTCATTTCTCTCCACTCCACCCCCCCCCCATGGCCATCTTTCCTGTCACACCTCTCTCTCTCTCTCTCTCTCTCTCTCTCTCTCTCTCTCTCTCTCTCTTTCTCTCTCTCTCTCCTCCTCCTCTTCCTCCTCCTCCTCCTCTGGAATGTGTACTGGTGTTATTTGTATCTGCCCACCACCAGCAAGGTTCCTCCCCTACTTAAAACCCCTCCAAATGATCTCCTGAAGAAAGAAATCTAACTTTGTCCACAAGTGGGCTCTGATCACTCAGGCCCCTCTCTTAGACTTCCCCTCTCTGTGCTGTGGCCATGGGCCTTTTTGTGCCCTGAGCATGCCCAGTTCAATGCTGCCCAAAGTTCTCCTCTGAGCTTTAGGTACTTTGGTTGAGTGTGGCCTCAAGAGTTCATGTGTAGGATCTTTGATTCCTGAGTGTGGTAGTGTTGGGAGATGGGGCCCAGCAGGATACTGGGTGATGGAAACTGAGTACCAGCAAATGGATTAGTGTTACTCTCAGGGGAAGTCATGCTGAGAACAGGTTTTGAGCCTCCTTGCCCTCCCACATTTCTACTGTGGGCAGAAGCAGTACAAAGCTCTTTCCAGAGACATCAGTCAGTCTGGGACTTCCAAGCATTCAGAATGGTGAGCCAAATTAAACATCTTTCCTTTATAAATTTTCCAATCTCAGATATTCTATTATAGCCATGGAAAACAGACACTTGGTCAGCCTGCCTCCCTCACAGTTTTTCAAACTTGAACCTGAATGTGCTGCCTGAGAATGGAAGGTCCCCAGCTACCCTACCAAATGATCAGAACATTGTCATCAGGAGTTTTTCTCTGACTGGCCACTGCTTTCTTTAGTATCTGTAATTTGCTCCCCACTGGAAGTAGATTCGGTTAGGTCAGGGACATCAGTTGTCATATTCCCTACTCTGTCCCCAGAGCCGGCTCATGATGACACACAGAGAAGTTTGTGGAATGATGTATGTTCCTGTCTTCCATAGAGTCTGCAGCAAGCGGGTCAAGCAGCAAACAGCACAGGTGGCAGGCTGAGGCCACCCTGAAGCAGGTCTTTGACCTACTTCAAAGTGTGTAGTGGGAGGTCCCCATAGTGTCTGGTCTCTCAGGTCAGACCCACAGGGATGTCTGACTCCCTATGGGGGAGCAGAAGTATTCTGGGGTACCCAGGGTCCCTGTCTCCTAATCTACCCTGCTCCCAGGCCTGCCAGTGAACCCAGCCTACTTCTCTCAGGGATGCCCATCCTTCCAGGATCTATACTTCCCACCCTTTAGAACTGTGCATGGGAGCCTTGCCTTTTGGACTTAACCTTGCCCCAGCCACTGCACCCAGCTACCTTAGCCCCACTGCTCCTGCCAGCCCTGCCTCTGTTCCAACCCACTCTTCATAATGTGGCTTCTGGTCTATCTGCCACGTTCCCAACTCCACTTCCACCCAGGACCAAGTATGCACCTAGAATGTCAAGTGCTCAGTAGCCCAATGTTAAGCATGGAGCATGGCAGCTATAGTCAGGCCTGCTGATGGAGAAAATTTATGAGGAAGTGGCCTAGTCAGGGACCCTTGCAGGTCTGAGCATGCTGAAGATGAGCCACTGAGAGAGGGAGGCTGGGAATGTCACAGATCACAGGAAGGGAAGGGAACACATCTCTCCTTGTGATCAGAGTCCAGCCTGAGCAAGACCTCACTCCCCAGAGCAGCCTGATGGGCACGCTCCATTAATGCCAGTGCTGTGGCAGACACTCTGGCCAATACCCCAGTTGGGTGACAGAAGAGGATGCAGGGGAGTATGGAGACCACAGAGGAGGAAGACATCAGTTGCTGCCTTACAGACTTGACAGCCTGCAGCGGGGGCCAGCAGAGAGCATGATGACCAGGACTCAGTGACAGACAGGGCCAGCTGATGGCTAGGGTGGGACAGACTTCATCTGACTAGCAGGATAGGGGAATGTCACACTCCTGGGCCACAGTTCTGTGAGTGGTTGTTGCAATACAAGCTGTACCTCCCCCAAACTGCATGTCCTGTGCTCTCCCCTCCTGTGCCCACCTATGCTACCAGAACCAGAAAATGCAAGCCCCTATCCCACCATGAGGAAAGACTCAGAGGTGGGCCTTACCATTGTCCAGGTGGTTGGCCTTAATGATCTTCTCCGAGTAGTCAGAAATACTGGAACATTCGATCTAGAAAACACACAGAACAAAAGAGACAGGGATTTAAAAAGCACAGCTGCCTGCTAAATTCAGGACCTTCAAAGTCTCCAAAGGCCTGTGTGTGTTGAAGTCTGGGGAAAGTCGCAGCACATGGCATTATGGGAAGCAAAGGGACCAAGCAAGAGGAAGTTAGGTCACTGGAGAGGGATATGGAGACCTCAGCTACTGGTGAAATTATTAAGGCCACTCCACGTAGTTAAAAGGGAGGTTTATTTTGTGGGGTAGCTTGCAAATGAAGGGATAGGTTGCAGGGTCTGGGAAAGGTATGGCGCAGTCCAGCGGTGTTCTCTGGAGAACTCTGCTCAGTCTACCTCCAGCGTCCAAGGTTCCGGAACCAAGAGAAGCCTCTCCTCTCGATCCTGGGTCTTCAGCTTCCTCCCTCAGCCTCTTGCAACAGGCTGTGGTCCCTTTCAGGTGGATGGATGAGGGTGAGCAGAGTCCAGGCACATCAAGCACAGAGGTCACCTACTGTGGGGAGCACTGGCCAGGCTGGATACCTGAGCTCCTCATCTTCCTTTTTGGCCATCACCCTTTCCTTCTCTTTCCTCCATTTCTACTTTCATTGCTTACTCCATTCTTCTTTACCTTCTCCTTCATTTTCTTTCTTCCAGCCTTCCTCTAAGTCAAGCTTCTGTTTCTCACATCATATCACCTCCTTCTGTGTTTCTGCCTCCATTTCCTACCCTCGACCACAGTTTCTGCTGTCCCCTACAACCTCACCCTCCCCAGTAGAGTGGACTGTGGTCCAAGGAGAAGCCTGAAACAGGAACAACAGAAACGAGCTGATGGGAAAGAAGCTGGCTAAACCTGGCAGGGCCAGAGCCACTGATGACAGGCAGGCTAAGCCAAATTACCACTGAAAGGCACCAAGCAGGAGCCCTGGAAGCAACTTAGCTGTATGTAGCCCCTGATGACTCAGGAACCAAAGACAGTGCACTGCTGTCTTCTGCTCAGCCTGACCATGGCTGACATTAGTCTAGGTCCCAGCCCTTGAAGAGACAGTGTAGGATCACCAGGTGGCCTCAAGGCCAGTGAGATCTCAGGATTCCATGCTGATGAGGTTTGGGAGAAGGAAGCCTGAAGCAAGGAAGTTTTGTAGCAGTGATGGTGATGGTACTGTTCTTGATAGCAATGGTGGTTATGATAGTAGTGATGGTGATGATGGTAGATGGTGATAGTGATGGTGGTATATGATGATGATGATGGTGATGATAGTGTATGATGATGGTAGATGATGGTGATGATAGTGTATGAAGATGGTAGATGATGGTGATGATAGTGTATGATGATGATAGATGATGGTGATGATAGTGTATGATGATGATGATGGTGATGATAGTGTATGATGATGGTAGATGATGGTGATGATAGTGTATGATGGTAGATGATGGTGATGATAGTGTATGAATGGTAGATGGTGATGAGTGTATGATGATGGTAGATGATGGTGATGATAGTGTATGATGATGGTAGATGATGGGGATGATAGGTGTATGATGAATGATTAAGGATGAGATGGTGATTGTAGTGTATGATGATATAGATGATGGTGCTGATAGTTGTATGAATGATGATGATGGTGATGAATAGTTGTAATGATGATTGGGTAGTATTGATGGTGACATGATAGTGTATTGATGTATTGATGATTGGTTGATTGATAGTGTATGGGATGAATGGTAGGATGATGGTGATTGATAGTGTATGAAAAATGGGTAGATGATTGGTGATGAATAAGTGCTATGATGATGATAGGATGATGGTTGATGATAGTGTATGATGATGCATGGATTGGTGATGATAGTGTATAGATGATAGGTAGATGATGTGATTGATAGTGTATGATGATGGTAGATGATGGTGATGATAGTGTATGATTGGTATGATGATGGTTGTGATGGATAGTAGTATGATGAATGGTAGATTGATGCTGATTGTAAGTGGTATGAAGATGTTAGAATGATGGTGATGAATAAGTGTATGAAGATGGTAGATGATGGTGATGATAGTGATGGTGGTAATGGTGTATGATGATGGTGTTGATAATAGTGATGGTATTAGAACTGTACTGTGATTGATTTTCTCTGCTCATCTAGCAAGAGAGAGGGACTGGGGCTGGGGAGGTGGCTTGGTGATACAGCAGTTGCCTAATGTGCTCACTGTTCTGGGTTCCATCTCCAGCACAACACAAAAATAGAAAAAGAGATGGTGGACCAGGGTGGGTCTTTGTAGGAAGATCCAGAGAAAGCAAGAGGCAGGGACCACTCTGCAGAAGCCAACACGAGGGAGGGTGACATGCTTACCCCAAACACCTTCTTGGCCCCTGCTTTGGCAGCGAACATGGAGAGGATCCCTGTGCCACTCCCAACATCCAGCACCACTTTGTCCTTGAACACATGCTTATTATGGTACATGGAGTTCCGGTACGTGAGGGTCCTCACCTCATCCTTCAGCATTTCCTGCAGTGGAAGGAAAAGGAAGTTATAGTCAGGGGACTCAGGGAATCTGGGAGCACATCTGGGTCACTGAAGCACATCTGGATCACAGGCAACTGCATCATCCCAGTAACATCTTCTGAAACCACTATGACATCACTGGGTGGTTAATGAGGATACTGTAGTACATGCAGGTCATATGCCTCACTCCAAAGTAAGCCTGCTTTAAAGGTCTACTTGAAAGATAGCTGAGAGGTATAAGAAAAGAAGTTTGTGTCCAAACCTGCTCCAGTTTGCCTAAAACCAAAAGGAAAGATCAGAACAGCACAGCCCGAGACACTCAAGAAGGAATCATCAAACTGATGTCCTCCCTAAGCTTGCACCCTCTGTCTGCTCACCACCCTTCACATCTTAGCAACTTAGTAGCTTTTGTGTTTTTACTTGTAGCAATTTCAGTGCATAGGCATCCACAACACTGTGGTTTTAATTGTATGTCCTGTTTGACTCCTGATAGATAGCACCTTTTCAGGGTGCTCACTGGTTCTCTCTGTCTCTCTCTGTCTCTGTCTCTCTGTCTCTCTGTCTCTCTCTGTCTCTCTCTCTCTCTCTCTCTCTCTCTCTCTCTCTCTCTCTCTCTCTCTCTCTCTCTCTCTCTCTCTTTCTCTCTCTCTCTCTTCCTTTCCCTTCCTCCTTCTTAATCAGTCTAGGTTAGTGTTATTAATTTAATTAGTCTGAAACCTAACTTTTGAGCTACATACAGCAAATTTATAACCACATTATGCTGAATGGGGAAACTGAAAAACATTTCCTCTAGAACTGGAGACTAAGACAAGAGTGACCACTTGCTTCACACCTACTCCGAACGATGATGCTTACATTCTTAACTAGAGTGGCAAGAAGAGAGAAAAGTAAAAGGGAACAGAGACGAGAAGAAAGAAGTCAGGTGACTCTCATTTGCAGAAGCCATGATCCTGTTACTGAAAGACACTAAAGATTCATAAAAACTTATCCAACAAACACTTTCAGAGTGTAAGATCAATGTACAGAAATCGGTAGCTTTTCTAGGCACCAATAATAAATATGAAATGCAAAAAGCAATCTCATTCACAATAGCCTTTAAAAACTTAAATGTGTAGGAATGAGCCTGACACCAGAAGTGAAAGACAGCTGTAACAAAAACTATAAAACACTGGGAAGAAACTCAGGAAAATACCAGAAAATGAAATTTTTCTCATGGGATTACTGCTGTGGAAATGGCCACATTAAAGTAACCAGGAAATTTAATACAAGCCCCACTAAAATTCCAATGACATTCAAAGAACCAGGAAAAGCAAACATAAGGTCCCTGTGGCAGCACAAAAGATTAGAACGCAAAGTGATCTGAAGGAAAAGGGCCACACTGAAGGGACTGCATGTCTGGTCTCAAGTTACACCCAGAGGAACAGAGACAAAAACAGCCTGGTGCTGGTGCAGAAGCCACACAGACCTAAGGAATGGAATAGAGAACGCAGAAATCCTTGAAGCTCCATAAACTGAGGAAGGGTATATGTTGGAGAAAAGACAGCTTTTTCAACCAATAGTGTTAGGAAAATTGGATAATCCCATGCAGATGAATGTAACTAGATCCCTATCTCTCACCCCGTACAAAATCCAATTTAAAATGGATCAAAGATCTTAATGTGCAAGACCTGAGACTTGGAAAAGGATCACTTAATGATATAGACACAGGCAAGAACGTTCTAAACAGGGGTTCAGTAACTCAGGAACGATAACAAAAACTGACAAATGAGATTGCATGAAATTAAAAGGCTTCTCCCAGCCAAGGAAGCAGTAGAGAGAGAGGAAATGTTTGCCAGCTATACATCTGGCATGAAATTAATATTCAGAATATATAAATAGCTACAAAAACCAAGAGAACAAAAAATCCAATCAATAAATGGGCAGATGAGCTGAACAGATAATTCTCAAAGAAGAAAGACAAAATGTCCAATGATTTTGAGGCCAAAAAAATTAACATTCTTAGTCAGGGAAATGCAAATTAAAAATATGTTCAGATTCCCTCACCCCAATCAGAACAGCTATTGTCAAAAAAAGAAAACAAAAGAAAACACGGTGCTGGTGAGGGTGTGAAGAACCGTTAGTGGGAAGTAAAGCAGTGCTCAGTGCTGTCGCTGTAGCCCAAACACTGCAAGTAAAACTGTCATAGGACCCTGTCACCTACTCCTGAGCACGGACCTGCACAATGTGGCCTCACACACGAATAAGAAAGCTCACTGCAAGAGGGAAACCGGAAGGATCATCATGCTAAGCACAATAAACCAGACCCAGAACGACATACATATTTCTCTCCTAGCAGGATCCAGTGTTTGCAGAGGTGTAAAAGAAGAACAGAGGTGGTTTGGGAAAATCAAGGACCCAAAAATAGGTGATTGGGGTAAATCAGATTAAAATCAACAATATTCACTGTGAAACTGTCGGGATGAAATCAGTTACTTTATACAGCTAATATGCACTACTAAATCCAAAGCACTGGGCTCTGACGGCTTCTCTAGCGTTTGATTTCTGTCCAGTTGGCCTGCTCTCGTCTGTATCCTTTCCTTTCTTTGACTTGAGTTTTCTGTGTTCTAATTTCTCTGGCTTTGCAAGGTGGAAGCTCTGCTCTTGGGTTGTGGTGTTTGTGTTTTTACTTTGTCCCTAATAGAAGCATTTAAAGCTATAGATTTCCTTCTAAATCAGTCGTTCTCAACCTTCCTGATGCTGCGACCCTTTAATACAGCTCCTCCTGGTGTGGTGACCCCCAACCATAAAAGTTATTTTGTTGCTACTTCATAACTGTAATTTTGCTACTGTTATAAAATGTAATGTAAACAGCTGATATGCAGGGTAGCTGATATGTGACCCCCACTCCAGAGGAGTCATGACCCACAGGTTGAGAACTGTTGGAAATACCACTTAAACTGCATCCCACTGATTTTGATGTGTTGGTCTCTTACAGTCATGTAGTCTGGAATGCTGTCTAATGTCACTCATGTTTTCTTC